>NC_063265.1:12742691-13368941 GCF_019578655.1 Ricinus communis
ACGAAACCAGTGCCATCGCGAAGCTTGAGCTGAGGAGAGTCGGGATACGTCCTCCGATCATCCATCCTCCGCCGGATCTCGCCGGAAAAGCTCAAAAACGCCGGCTGCCACCATTTTCTCTCTCCACCGGATCTTCCGTCTCCGGCCACCACAGCGCCGGCCGCTAAAAGAAAGCTCGCCGTAGAGCCGATCGCCACCCGACTTACCGCCAACAACGCAAAATGGCCGAACACGCCTGGCTTTTTCCGCCGCCCGCGCCGCCTCCGTCGGCCAGCCCACGCCTCGACGGCCACCGACGACGCCGCCGCCTTCCTCCCTTCTTCTTGGCCATCGCCTGTCTCTCTCTCCGATCTACTTTCTCTCTCCCCGATTTCTTTCCCTTCAATATCGACATTTGACCCCTGAACTTTTCCTTATTATAATTTGGTCCCTCAACTTTCTTAATTACTTACAATTTCATCCTGCATAATTCCAATTTGACCCCCAAACTTCTTTTTAGCCTTTCAATTAAGCCCCTAACTATTTAATTTGGGCCAAATCCGAATTATTGAAAATACACAATTACAAAATACCCCTGACCAACATATTTATTTACGAAAATACCAAACTCACAAATTTCCATTAAACCCTCATAAAAATAAAATTATACTTTTAATCCTTATTCTAAAATAATCCTCCAATTAAATCCTATACACAATTAAATTAAATAATCAATTATAATACCAATTTTCTCAAAATTCTTTTATAAAAACATCCCTTACAATTTCTATCATAATTTTTCAATATATAATTTTATTTATATAAATATGCATTTGGAAAAATTTGAATAACCAAAATATAATCATTTCTCAAATAGTTTACTTGAATAAAAATAAAGCTAAAATTAACTTAAATAAAAACTCACCATTAAATATATATATAAAAAAAAAAATTCGTGTGTTACACCTATATTTTAAATTTATTTTTAGTAATAATTTTTAAAATTTTATATTAAAAAAAATGACGTTACAATTCAATTATACTTATTAATATAAAAATTAATAAACTAATAAAATAATTATCATATTTAAAAATAAAATATGTAAAAAAATATACATATAAAAGAATTTAACGGTTATATTATTAAGTTTATGATAAGATATTTTTATTTTTTATAATTATTATTTTTAATAAGTATAATTGATTTTTCACATTATTTATTTTATTTTAAAATTTAAGAATTTTGTTATCAAAAATATTTTTAAAATAAATTAAAATAATGAATATTTATTTTAAAATCTTAAAATTATTGAATAAAATTATTGAAAAATATAAAATTTAGAATTTAAATTATAGTTAGGTGTTTTGCAAAAAAAAAAAAAAAAGAACTCTAAAACGTTATCAATACAAGGTTGCAAATTAACAGATTGGCATATAAAGCGACTGACCTATCTCTTTTTAAGTTTTGAATTATGCATTTTAAGAATTTTGGTTTTTATATTTTTTATCTTTGCTTTTTTCTTTTCTTATTAATTTTTGTTTTTCATTTAGAAAAATAAAAACATATGTATTAGGACTGTAACTGAACCGAGTCGAGCCAAATATCAACAAATTTAGGCTTGGTTTGTTTAATTCTAGCAGAGGATCGAGGTCAACTTGTTTGAAATTAGACTCACGAATAGCTCGAACTCGGTTCAAATTTGATTTATTAAGTAGTTTCATAATGAGAAAAACTTGGATTCGAGCTCATTAAACATAATTTGAGCTCGAGTCGGACTCGTTAAGTATTTTTTAATAATTAAGTTAATCAATTTCAACATCCAAAGATATAGCAAAAAAATAATGAAAGTACCAATTTAGCAAAAACAATAAAAAAAATAATTGTACAATAAAATAATCAAAATCAGCTTCTAAAATTATAGCAAAACATGCAAAAAGACTTATTACTAAAACAACATGAATAATGAAAGTAAAGACCATTGGTGAATAAAAATTGTAAAAAGACCATACTAAATATATCACAAGGCTGTGTTAATTTAAAAAAACATATAAACCAGCCCCATTATTTCATTTTCTAGTGGCACTCACCTTTTAATGAATAATATTTATAAAATTTAAAATAAAATTTAAAATATAAAATAGTCGAAATGTGATATAATAAAATAGTTAAAAAAAATTTCATAATAATATATTAATTTATATAAATACAATCTTAATTTATTTTAGCTTAATTTTTAATTTGATTACCATTTATAAATATAAACATAAATTCAATCTAAAGTTTTAATTAAATTAAGATTTCCTCAAAGAAACTGTATGATCCAGTATCGACATTCCACTCTATTGACTCTAAGATTCGAGTTAGATAAATATGAAATATCTAAGAAGCGAATAGCATGAGATTGAAAAGAAAATATTTTGTGTTAAGATTAAGATATATAAGGTTTCATAATAATAATAATAATACAACTGACTATATTCATTTACATACAATGTTTAATTTTTTTCTTTTCTATGCTAGTGCTTGGTTAGTTATGATCTATTATATACTAATCAAGATTTTAATAATAAATAATTTTTTATTAAATTAGTATAAATAGAAAATACATTTAGAATATTTTTATTGTCATAAAAATGTAGTTAAATTTTATAATGCACAATAATAAAATAAATATTGTATTAATGAGTCAATTTTATTTTATATAATTTAAAAAATACTCATTTTATTAAATTGTTGTAGAAAGCATTTGTTTATTATTTATTATTTTTGTTGTAATTCTTACTAATAATAACAGCTACATTTAAATGTTTTAGTTATATTATTATTATTATTATTTTCAATTCGAGCTCGAGCCCATAAACGAGTTTGTTCACGAGCTTATTTGTCGAACTTATAAACGAGCATGTTCCACGAACTTTATAAATGAGCAAGATTACGAATGTGTTCACGAATTTTATAAAAGAAAATTTAGCTCAAACTCGAGCTCACAAGCCTTTTTACGAACATATTTGCCAGCCAGTAAATGAGCAAGTTTGCGAGCTAATGAACCAAACTTTGTCAAGCTCGAGCTCAGCTCGTTTAGATTAACGAACGAATTTTTCATCAATCTGAACTCCGAATAGCTCACGAGACGTTTGGTTCATTTGCATCCGTGTATATGGACTAAGTGTTATCGTATTATTAAATAATATAAAGTCAAATGGATTTCGGCACTAACGGTGATATCAACGGTATTATTAATTCGGATTTAATTGTATTATTTAAAAAATATTTATAATGTAATCAATAAAAATATTAGATATTTAATTATGCTTTTAAATTAGTTAGGATTTTCTTTAACTATATATCTCTTGAAGGAAAAAAGGAAAAGCTTTATGCCGAAAAGGAGGAAGAAGAAGAGGAAAAAGAGTTACTTTTTATGGTATGATCATTAGTGATTACAATAACTATAATGAAAGAATTACTTAATTTTTCATTTTGATTTATAAAGGATTTTGAAAAAAAAAAAGTCTTTAATTTATTTTTCTTATTTCTACTAGTAATTAATGAAAATTTAAATTCTTTTGTAATAAATAAAAATAAATAACTACTTTTATTATATGGTTTGTTAATATTACTCCTTATTTAAAAGATAATTATTTTCAAAATGAATATAAGATAATTGAGCCAAGTCTAAAATAAGCGTTGACTAATTTATTCTATTTAAGAATGTAACATTTATTATAATGGTGTGTCTTTTTGTTAGGTTTAAAGATCAATTTGCCCATCAATTTTGAGTTAGTGACCAATTTATTTAGATTTTAAATTTTTAGTCAATTTTACTCACTAAGTTAACAAAAACGGTCAATTTAATCTCCAAAAATTAAAAATTAAATTCCACACATCATACAAAGCAAGTAAAAATTCAATTAAATGATATAATCAATATGTAAAATTTAGTTTAGTCTTTAAAACTTTTTATTAAGTATTAAATTCAATTAAAATGAAAATACTAAATAATTTAAATTAAATAATAGTAACTTATTACTAATTTCTTATTCATTTGACCAAATTATGCTAAAAATATTAGAAATTAAGATTAATTATTTAAAAGAATGAATTTTTTCCAATTTTAATAAAACATTTAAATTTTCATGAGTCTAAATTTTATTATTTAATTTAAATTTCTTACTAAAAGTTAAAAAATTATTTTTTTGTTAGATATTATTATTATTATATTATATTAAAGTAAAAAATTTATTATACAAATTATTTTACTAAGTTTAATATATAATATAAAGTTTAAGGACTAAGATAAATTTTACTTATTCATTAGGTTCTTCATTCACTTGCTTTGTATGATCCGCATAGTTCAATCTCTTAATTTGTGGGAATTTGGACTGAATTGGCTGCTTTTACCAAAATAGTGGGTGAAATCGGCTAAAACTTTAAAATCTGAATAAATTGGCATCGACTCCAAGTTGAGGGGGCAAATTCACCTATAAATCTTTTTTATTACATAGTTTGGAGGGTGTACCCAGCTCTCAAAGCGTGAAATAGAGGGAGGCTGGCTGGCTGGCTGGGGGGCCCCATTTGCAATGATTTGATGTTTCAAAATTTGTTGATGATGATGGACCAATCAGGAGAGAACGTTATTTTTCACTTATCATACATACCGACTCACCCAATCATTGCTACTCAGTCAACAATAATATGGTTTAACTCGCAACTACCAAATAAAATGTGAGGACATCTAAGTAATTTAGGACTTGTTGCCATGACAGATACAAATAGCCAAAAAAAGAAAAAAGAAAGTTTTGCATTTAATGTGAAATGATTATTTTACAAATATTTTACTTTTTAAAATATTATTTTAATTGAAAACTATATGAATCTAATATATATATGCATGTCCTATTGATTTATTTTCTCAATATTTATATATTTATAGTTGATTTTTTTAGTTTTTATATTATTTTAAATGATACATAATCCATATTTTAAAAGTGATTGCTACATAATTATAAGTATTTTTTTCTTATTCAATTTAAATATATTACATAAAATTAATATTATAACTTTATATAAAAATTAAACTCGACGTAATACACATTTAGAATTCAACATAAATTAATAGACTATTAAATTAGTAGAAATTCACACATCAACTCATCAATTCATATTGAATTTCTTGATAAAATTCTTTTTTTATCAGAAAAATATGTTTAAGATAAAAAAAAGTTATAGTATGGTCTTTATATTTATTAAATGGTTAATCATATTTTAGTGTCTAAATTTAATCAAAAACTAGTAATTGAGTGGTTTAATTTTTAAAATTAATAATTAAGTATGATAACTGTAAAAAAAATAGTACTTTTAATATGTCATACATTATAAATACTAATACAAATATTTTTTTATATTAAATAAGAAGAAAATAAAAGACATATTATAATAGTGTATTATAAAAATAATAAATAATAAACTTATTCGTTATATACAAATATATTTTTATCAAGTCATTAGAATTTTATAACGCAATATATCAGAATTCATGAGTTAAAAATTAAGAATTAGAATTATTAAATTGACGATTAATAAAAAAATAGAGTTATATAAAATAAAATTTACTCTAAGACTATATTATTAATAAATCCACTTTAAATTTTTAACATATTTAATAATTTTTACTTTATATATATATCTATAAAAATTTTAAAAAATCTGAAATTATTTACTAAAAATATTATTTTATTATTTTTTACATATTACCATATTTAATTATTAATTTAAAAAGTTTCATCACTTAATTACTATTAATTGAAAATTTCAGATACTAAAAGGTAATTATTTTTGTATTAAACGCATTACTAATTAGTGATATATTTCAATTAAAAAAAAAGAACAAAATTGTTGGCGAATGTACAGTTTTGATCAGTGAGAATATAAAAATAAAAATAAAAATAAAGTCAATTTTAATGTTTAAAGAATGCTATTTGAGGAAAACCCAATAATTAGATACTTTTTTTAAAAAGTCAATTTACAGTTAAAATTGTTGAGAAAAAAAGAAGAAGAAAGTGTCCAAGAATTCCTACTACGAATATTTTAATCACTTCATGCCAAATTCAGCACCAACAATGAGGTTGCAAAGTCGCGTACGCCGTAAGTGTCCCCAACTCCTTTTTATTTTTCTTTTTCATTTATTTCTTCTTAAATTTTTATTCAATATTTTTTATAATAATAATAATAATTTATTTAAAGAAAAAAAAAAAGAGTAAAAACCGAAGGAGGCAGTGAAAAGTGCACATGAGCAAATTTTAATTTTGAAAGAGAAAGTCCCTAAACTATTACCAAATATCATTTATACTCCCATCGTTTAAAGAGTCTCAATTGAGCCCTAACCTTTTTTTTTTTTTAAATGATTTAAGTAAACTCCATTTGCTTTAATAGTGAAGATGTCTAATACACATTTAAAATACATGCAATGATATGATGACGTTTTAGCTTTATAATTTTCTTTTGCTCTATCTTTATGAGAGATATTACAAAAATTTGGCCTTTAGTTTAGTTTACCCTATTCAATACCTCTTAAAATTTTATAATTTTAACACAATGTATTAATGTAAAAATTGTGGTTTTTAAATAAATGATCATTTATTAAAAAAATAAAATTATTATAATAGCAGTAGCCTCAATTATTAAAGTTTGAGAATTAGTAATGTTTTGATGTAGAGTTTATTTCTGAATGTGACAAATAATAATTTTATCTTTAATATATATATATATATATATATATATATATATATATAGTAATTAGACCATTTTCTTTTTAAAATGAATAAAGTTTTTAAAATTGCTTAAAATGATTAGCTTTAATTGGTTTAATATGTGTGTTTATTATTATTGTTTTAAAATAAAATAACTAATTGATTTGAAGTCTATATATTTTGTGCTTTTGCTTTTCCTTTTTTAGTGGATTGGAGAAAGGATTAAAATCTATGTTAGTATTACTACATTAAAACTCATTTTTGCTCCTGTTTTTAATAAAATAATAGTGAAAAAATTAAGATATGAAAAGAAAATGACTATTAATTTATTGATAAATTGGCAGACATGGAAAAGATGGCTATATTTCTTATTTTTTATTTTTATATTTTCATTAGAAAGGAAGAGGAAGAGAATATTTTATTTTCCAAGAGAGGAAGAGAATATGTAATGATATTACTAGATTTTTAATTTTGAATGGGTCCTAAAACTAACCAACGCTTTATTCATAGTGCTAGCAATTGGGCTTTATTGTCCTGTTTTCAGAACATTTAGAGTCTAACGGAGAAAGTTTTTAACAAGAAGAGTATAATTGACATTTTAAAAATAATATAGGGGCTTATATGTACTTTTTGCCTTTTTCTAAATATCGTGAAACAATTTTCTCTGTTTTCAACTGGCTTTCTCATTGTTTCAGGTACCAACCCCACCTTTCTATTTCTCTCTCTTCTTACTCTTTCTCTAAATTTTTCTTTCCTCCTCTCTATACATACGTATTATTACTGTGTCTATATATTTTTTCACCTTTGTATTCACACAATTGATTTCTGGGTTCTTCAAATTTGACACCTTTTTTCTTTTCCTTTTTTTCTATTTTTTATACTTCTTGAAAAAAAAAATAGATTTTTCTTCTTTGCCTTTTGTTTTAGTTATAATAAAAGACTTGATTGTTTAATTAATTCTCATGGTGTATTTTAAAGAAATGAATATAGTTATTGAATCGTAGCTAATTTTCTTTTGATAAAAAAATTTAGCTAATTTTTATTTAGCGGGTTTTATGTTTTGTAAAAGAAAGATTGATGCTTTTTTTTTTTTTTCTTTTTTTTCGTTTTTGGGGTTAATTGAGCATTTATAACAAGACAACTTTTAGCATCTTGAATTTTGTGATCTGGGTGGTGTTTTGTTTTTGATTTTATGTCGGTTATTTTTGGATTTCTCTGTTAATTCAGATCGGTTACAGGCAATAATTGGTAAAAATAGGGACAGTTTTCTTTGTAGGATTCTTTCTGTGTATTTAATCTTATTACCCAATTTGAGTATAACCTAAGCAAGAAACAAAGAAAAAAGAATTTAAGAATCTTGGGGGATTTTGTTTGTAATTGATTTGATTTGATTTAGCTGTGTGAATTGAAGAAAGAATCTTGATGATGGTATTTATTGAGATATTAAAACTAGTGGTTTAATATTTGGGTTCCTGGTCTTCTCCTTTTGTCTGTGTGTGCAAGATAGATGGGAAGGGGAGGGAAGGTTAATTCTAAGAGAAATTTTAAGGATAGGGTTAGGTCCAAAGATAAGGGCTCTGATGATTCTGATGAGGATTATGTAGTTGAAATTGAGGAAAATGTATCTGATGATGATTCAGAGGATTTGGGGAATTCTTTAGATGAGTATGCATCAGAGGAGAGTTTTGGTAGTTTCGTTGAAGAGGAGGAAGAGGAGTTTAGGAAGATAGTTAGATCGAAAAATAACAAGGGTTCTCGAGCAAATGGGAAAATTGGGGCTAAAGCTTCACGGAAGAGACAAAGGGTATGTTATGAGGAGGAGGAGGAAGATGAAGGAGATGAGGATTATGTTAACGATGATGATGATGATGATGAAGAATTTAGTCCAGATGATGAAGATGAATTTTTGGATGAGGATGAAGAATTGACAACAAAAAAGAAGACTAATAACATGAAAGTGGGCAAGAGAAACATGCAAAATAGGGGCTCCAGACGAGGTAGAAAAAAGAGGAGGAAGTCGAGAGTTTCAAAGAAACCCTTAGCAAATAAAGGAAGAAACAATCGTAGGTTGAGGAAGAAAGAGAGGTGTGAATTCGATGATGAATATGAAGGTGAGTTTATAGATGATAGTGCTTTTGTGAGAGCAAGGAGCAGCAAAAATTCAAGTGCAAGGAGTAGATATGCTGTCTATTCAGATTCAGATTTTATGTCATCTGGATCATCTGATTATGAGTATACCATCTCGGAAGAAGAGAGAGAGCAGGTGAGGGAAGGTAGCAAGTTGTTTGGAGTAAAAACTAGTCTGAGGAGTTCATCCTCTATAAGGAAAACCCAGGAGAGTGGGGATTTATGCCAACAAGGAAAGTCTCTGGCAAGAAAAGGTAAGGAGAAGGTAAAGGAAGTCAAACCTGAGCTGGGAAAGCAAATGTGTGGAATTTGCCTTTCGGAAGAAGATAAAAGAAGATTGAGAGGAACCCTAGATTGCTGTAGTCACTATTTCTGCTTCACTTGCATCATGGAGTGGTCAAAAGTAGAGTCCCGTTGCCCTTTGTGCAAGCAGAGATTTAAAACAATAACTAAGAATGGGAGAGCAGCTGTTGGAGTTGAGCCGAGAAATGTAGTGATACAAGTTCCCAAGCGTGATCAGGTCTCTTTTATTTGTTTTCTCTTCTTGCTTGATGTTTATTATTTGCATTTTATTTCCTTTCTTGCTTATTTTCTGCTTTGGGCTGTGTTATTGCTTTATATAGGTCTATCAACCATCTGAGGAAGAGATCAGGAGCTTTATTGATCCATATGAAAATGTAATTTGTACAGAATGTCATGAAGGGGGAGAGGATGGCCTCATGTTACTCTGTGATCTCTGTGATTCACCTGCACATACCTTTTGTGTTGGCCTTGGACGGCAAGTACCTGAAGGCAATTGGTACTGTGAAGTCTGTAGACCTGTTGCTCTTGGATCCACAAGCTCCCAAGCTCTAGATCCAATGCCTGATCAAAGGACAACAAACAACATTTTTAGTCGACCATCGCCTGATACAAATTCTGTAGAAGGCTTTGATGCCACTTCAGAGCCTTCACCTCGACTGGCATTCGCTCCAGGGTTTGGGAGTCTGTCATCTCCCAGATTTCCTGCTGGTGATGTTCAGGCAGCTTCTCCAGTCTCTGGAGCAGGGGGATCAACTTTGTCACAGAGACGCCAGCTACACCGTCATATACAAAATCTCATTTCAATGAGCAGAATGCATTATATGGCTAATAGAACTGATGGCATATCAGCTGCCAACTTGCATATAGATCTTTCAAACCCTCACAATGATCAATGTAGGGAAACCATTGTTCAAAATTCAAGGACACAAGAAATTGGGGCATCGCAAAGTACATTTCTTGATGAGAGATTGGAAGCAAATGACTATCCGTCTTCGTCAATGCAAAATGGTGATCTATTTTCTTCAAGATCAAGCCAAATGAGAACACAAGCATTACAGGATCCAGTTGCTGCAACTGCTGCCAGGCCTGTTAATCTGACACTATGGCCTGAACTCCCGATGATCAATTCTATACCTGTGCATGGCCAATTCCATCAGTGCAACAGCGGACAGGGCATGGCATCTGAAGTTAATTTGTCACCTTGCAGAGCTAGAGAAGAAAGCCAATTCTATGTGGTAAAGGAACAATTGCAATCAATGGTTCAAAGTCATTTGAAAAGCTTGTCTCAAGACATTGATTTAGGTATGTTTAGATACTTAAATCATTTCTTAGCTATGCTCTTTTAATTTCCACTGCATTATAGTTGTAATATAATGGTGAAGTGAGTTGTGAGAACTGACTTCAAGATGTTCCAGATTTGTCTTTTTAGACAGTCTTGAAAAGTTTCATGGAAGTCTCAGCAGGATGTGATTTTGATGTGTGGCTGCTATGCTGGGTGAACTTCTGCTATCTGCAAGGAATGCTTATTTGTGTTACTTGTGGTGCAGGCCCTGATACTTTTAAGGACATTTTAAGGAGTTCTACACATACCATCTTAGCTGCTTGTGGTCTGGAGCATAAGAGGAGTGAAGTTCACTTTGTGCCTCCACCATCGATTTGTGCCCATGGTGATAGACTGATTGCTGGACAGACGAGCATACTGAAAGGTTTTTGCTCGTCTTGTTTTGATTCCTTTGTAAGGGACGTAGTGAAGACGATCATGGATACGAGATTGCCACAGTGGTTAAGTTTAGGTCTTTAGTCTTTTGACACAGAGAGTGTTTTTCATTGCACTCTCGTTTTTTTGTTAGGAGTTAGACAAAACATTTTATGGTCAACTTGTTTATAGATATAATTGTCTCTGACATTGAGCATTGAAGGGCTCCATTCTAATTTGATTACGACACTCAATTGTTGTTAAGACAAAAGCCATAATGTTGTTATTACTGATTCACATTTTACTTTCTTCTTCTCGGATTATGTTTCTATAGATGATGAATGGTTGAGAGGGATTTTAGTTGGTTATATGGTTGGGGTGTGCGACAGAGTTAGTTCACCAGAATTATTCAGTACACCTGGTGCATCGCCTCCCTTCTAGGCCCCCATGCATGTACATCTGATCTATTTGCTTCGCTCAGTTTGGTGCATGGCATTTGAATAAATTGGGATTTTGTATATTTCTAACGATGCCCACTCGTCCTGTCTTTGTATGTACTATATTGCTGTTTATCCTGAATGGTCTGGTCGAACTTTACTGTCTCCACGTCAAAAGGATACCAGCTTTGCATTGTGTAATAGAGACAAAAACATGTATCTGTCAATTCTAGTTGGCCGTGATCTGCAATTGGCTGAACTCCAAAATAACTAACTAAATAAATTAAGCCAGAAAAATTTCAATTGGCCAAGGTTCAGAAAGTCGCAGACATGTAAAGGCTGTTGTTTTCTGTTATGTTACGCAGAATGTAAAGGGAGAATTTTCCATTCCTTATTTACCCACTTATTTGACATCTGCTTCTAATATATAGTACACTTTACTTAGTACCACCACCACCACCACCACCACCTTTCTTTTTGTTCCCATTATCTCTTGAGCTACAGGTCAACAATACGGGCAGAAAGATGAGATAGAAATAGTATAAAAGTTTAGCCGTGGGCAATTTAAACCAAACATTCAAAATTCATATGCATGTAGTTTGCTTATCGAAAAGGCATGAAAGACCAGTTTTGTGACCGAGAAGGAACTACTGCTAATAACTACACTTGCCCAGTTTATACTATTCTATGCGAGCTGCTATTTCTGCTTAGATTTGATCGTTGACAGTTGAAAAGTACACCACGAGGAGTCGCATTTAAATTGGCAAGCTACCTTTTCATTCATACTGGCAACTGATTGGACAAGCTTAATATAGAAAAGGAAGATGCTGCTGTGGTATACATCAGGAAAGCAGAGCCATTAGTTTAGAATTGGGAGAATAGGAGACACTTTAAGAAAGATTATATATATATATATATATATATATTCTTTTTGGGCTTTTCATTTAGTGGATGACCTGAAAGTTAAAGGTCTATTCAGGTCCAACAGCTAAAGTTCACATGCAACATAGCTTACACTCGTTCCTACACCTTATTCAACACTCTGCCTTTAATACATTGGCAATTAGGCATATTCACTACAGACAAACCATAGCTTGCAGGGCTCTTAGTTCTAAATTGGAGTTCTACATTGCAACAGCAGCATGTGTCCACTTCATAAGATGTCATCATCAATTGCAGACAACAACAGCCCTTGAACAAACTCACTCCTCTTGGCCTTCTCTTCCTGATCCTTAATTGATAGTGGTGATGACTTCAATTTTCTGTCAAAGAAACCAAAATATTAAATGTTGATGCCAAATTCAGAAAATGAAAATGGTTGTTTATCATCTGAATTTCTCTGCAAGCAGAATCATAATATCCAATAAACATAGAATTTCATCCATCCCAAAGAAACCTATAAATTAAGGACCAAGGAATTGCTAGACAAATTACAAATTATTCTTCTTTCCGCAGGACCATTATAACCCATAATTTCCCCAACTCCCCAGTAGGATTAACATTCCTCTTCTCCAAACAGTTCCTTGCCTTCCGTTACCCTTGGCCTTTCACTCTCCCCTGAATCCAAAATCACCACAGGAGAACATGCCTATCAGCAGCAGATCTCATCTTGCTTTTAGACATGCATTCCTTTATATCCTATTTCTCAAAGATTTTCATATCAACATTTAGTTTATTTAATGAAAACTTTAACATGAGAAAATGCCCATCATAAATATGGTTCTTCTCCAGAAAATAGGTAATCACACATCTAACTTGATAAAGAAAAACTCAGAAATTTGTGTCGTCGAGAGAAAATAGAAAAACTTTATGTGTATGCACCAAAATGGTTTGCTAATGAGGTGTGGCTTCATTATCAGAGGGTATATTGACATCTACGAGATCAAATGTTCAGAGTCTTATTTACTCAACGTCCATATTACAGTCTGGTACATGCAGGATTCATAATCCAGCATAAATTCCCCCAGTCTTCCCCCTCAAAGCCAATAAAAAGATTGCATATTCAAAAAAGAACCGAAGTTTGTATTTTGGTGAGTTAGATAGCACAAGAAGTGGATTATGACATTCTTATTAGGTTATCATCTATTAGAAAGGAACATTACCATTAGAGATGCCCTTTCTTTAAATTGGTGAAAACCATTATGGGGAATACTTATTGTCTATGACATTGCACTAACTAAGATAGCTTTTTCAGGAACTACTGTATTTATATATGATATTCTAGCATTGCTAAGCAATATTCTGCAAACAAGGAGACAAGAGAATACAGAGCATACCGTTCTGATTCATTCTCATTTGAGCTTTTCTTGCTTGAGCATGTTTCTTTTGAAAATGAAGGCTGAGCACTTGTAAAATCATCAGCCATAGGCAAAATGAATGAAGATAACAATGGATCAGGTGCTGCATTAGATGAAGTAATTATACAGGAAGACCCCCCAAAAAGAGACTGTAGATTTCCTTCTCGGAGCTCTTTCCTCAATAAAGTTAGCGTTGAATGATGTCCGCTTTTACGTGATTTCCTCTTACGCTGCATGTAAGCACTTGTTAAGGAACTCAAGGTAGGCAAGCCATTGTAGGATTATACTTCAAACCAACAGCATTTCAAAACTAAACTTTGCAGTAAGAGCTAAGAAAAGTCTCTTGCCGAGTGAAATAACCTAAAGTTATCGGAAACAGTAAGATAACTTCAATTAACTAAACAAAATTTTAGATACTCATGATACTCTAAAGAAATTGCTACAATCAAAGCCAGCATCAAATCTACAGAAAAGGATATCTTGAAAATATTTCCATGTTGTAAGGTAATGTGTGCAACCATATCAACGCCCACCCTCATGGCACAAACTGGACAAACCTGTGATAAAAGAGCACCATCATAAGCAAATTTAGCCTTTTAAAAGAAATCTTCTTATCATTAGGAATAAAATAAGCATATAAGTATCATCTTTATATAACCAAAAAAAGTTCCAAAATTTACAAAGTTCATTAAATGAAACTTGTAAAAATTGTAGGAGTTCTCCAAAGTATAACTCAACTTAATTTAAAGTCAGCAAAGTCAAGTTTCCTGTCTTGTAACTAACAATGATACTCATGTCCTTGAAGAGATTGACAAAGCTAAACAGAACATAATCAGGAAAATTCCCCTATCATGAAACATGAGAAATAACAGGCTAGCTGAAACCTATTATGAATGGTAACTGGAAATTAGGCACATTTGTTTGCCTTGAGGCAAGCACAACTCCAAAGAAACTTCAAGGGAAGTACTGTATGCTTACCCCTTTGCTCCTCAACTTCACCCAACCAGTGAGGATCCAAGCTACCTAAATTATTTGTCTATGCCCATACGAACTTTTAAATGACACTGGAAGAACATGTAATATTTACTTTTTACAGCATACATAAATTTGAAATTGTAACCATTGAGTAGCATTGAACCATGCACAAGTCCTGCAGATATCTTACAGAATATATGGAATTTTGAATTCGCATAACTAATAATATTGCAGCTATTATCTACTGAAAAGATGTCATAAGAATTACCCCATTCTTTGCCTCCATGGGATGCTCATCATCAATATGGCAGCACAACCCAACAATATCAAAATATTCTGAACAGAACGGGCATGGAAACTCTTCCCTTATATCATCATCTCCATCAATTTCTTCAAACCCCATAAACACATCTGCAGTTGCAAGAACAATTACAATTAGTTCAAGTTCAGTCACCCTCAAAGGTGCTAAGCCTCATATTGATAGATAGTTAAGCAGGGAAAACACATTAAAATTAATATCAAAGAGAATAAAATTGATACTGAAAGCTCACTGGATAGTTTTTTTTTTCCTTAATGGCATATTAAACTCTCAATAAAGCTTTACCATCTGAAACATATCATTCAAACGTCAAAGCCTTCACAATGTTATTCTTTCACTATCCAAAAGAACCAAAATTATAAAAGAAACTAGTAGCTAGATATCTATTTGAGGTTCTGTTTCAATCTTTCATGTATAGATTCTAAATCTTAGTCCTTTACTTCTATAACAAAAATCATCTAACTAATCTCGTCTATATGAGTGCTTAGCTTTAGAAAGCTTCAATGCCTTGGCAAAAATTACCTATCTATCATCTTTATCATTTCTCAGAAACCAAAAGCAAAACCTTGAAGTTTCTACTTTCCAGTGCACAACTACGATCAAGTAAAGTGAAGCGGCACAACAATTTTGCCTTTGTGGTGGAACTATGAGTCACAATTAAACCAAAAAAAAAGAAAAGCTTAACAAAAGTCAAATTTCCTCCTACATATTATCAAAATCTCAAGCAACCCATCAAAATCCAAAACCAAAATCAAAAATCATTAAAAGGAAAACTTTTGAAGCACAAGAAGGAAATAACAAATGGGTTTCACATATCCAAGCTCAAACTAATACAAAAACTTACATAAGGCTTAAGAAAACTTTGATTCATATGATTTTCTCAGTAACCAGATAGAAAACAACATCAATAAATAAACCGTCTTTTATCAGAAAAGCTCACCAGATCGAGATTGAAGCACTGATTGGTATCGCTTAGAAGCTGAAGAGAGACGAGCGCTCCATGAATCAGCATCCATAGCTTTCCCTTTTTATTTTTCTTAAATTAATTGACTAAAAGATAAACAAGCTCCAGACTCCTCCCAAAAAAAGAAGCGATCTTTTATAGAAACCGAACACAGTACCCAGTAAAGAAATGGATGGATTCTGGAAGCAGTGATCTTAAACTTATCAGGGCAAGGGGAAAATGATGATATATAATAATATATATTTAGTTTGGGAGGTGCAGGCTCTGAAGGAGTGAGATAATGAGGAGAAGAAGGCCTTTTTTTTTTTTTTTTTTTTGTGCGTGTGTTTTCCTCCTCTCTCTTCTTCTTGTGGAAAGAGGAAAAGAAGTATTATCTGTGTTTTGCTGTTTCTTTTATAATTTTTCTGTTTTGTTTTATATTTGTTTGTCTTTTTTAGAAAATCTAATTATTTGTTTGATAAATTAAAATATTAAATTGGCTGCATGACTTGGATATTTAGATAGGTGTAATATTATTTTTGTTGGTCTTGGAAATAATTTCTCTTTTTAATTTTTTTATTTTTTGATTTTTTTTATTATGTTTTATTATGATGCTACTAGAAATTGCTTTGACAATAATTTGTTTTTATAATATATTTTTTATTTTGGGCTATTCTTAATTGTGATGATATAATATTTTCTTACAACTCATGTGATTATCAGTAATTTAATAATATCTATATTGGAGTGTATTATGATTAAAACCATTCATATTAATCATTTCTTAATAATACTTTTCATTGGCTAAACTTGGATTGATATTTAAAGTGTAACAACAATTACAAATACAATTCTTACTAAGTACTATGCAGCACTATTAGACTCATCAATGAAATGAAAATACTTCTTTTTTTTTAAAAAAAATTGTTATTCTTGCACCAATATATTGCACATATAAAAGGGAGGTAACAACTTTCTTTTTAATTTCAAGTTCGAGTATGTATTTGAAATATTTAAATTTAGTTCAATTACTTTGTTTTAATTGCTATTTGAATAAGTAAAACTATTAATTAATAAAATTTTAAATTCAATTAATTTTATTTTTAATTTTAAATGTAACTGATTATAATTCGATTAATATATAAATAAAAAATAATTACAATTCAATTAGTTTTTAAATAATTCGAATCAAGTATTGTAAAATTTGACTCATCAATCTATTTAAGTAATTCGAACTTAAATTTAACTTAATTGACGCTGAACTAATTTTAAATATTATTTTTATATATGCTATGATAATTATTATTTTTATATTTAATATATAAACTAATATCAATAAAAATATTTAACATATATATTTTATTAATAAAAATAAAAATTGACTGGTATAGTTATTATATAAAGAATAATAAATTTAACTATAAAATTTGAATATAAAGCTAATTCATAAATAAATATATTTAATATACTAATTAAATATCTAATTTTATTCTACCAAAAATGCATATATTAAATTAGTTATACTTAAATTTAAAATTTATTTAAATTCAATAAATGTGAATAGTAATTAAATATTTGATAACAATATATATATATATATATATAATTTTTGTCATTAGAAGATAGTGTACTTTTTCTAATTCTAGTCAATTTTAAATATCAAATTTTATTTTTTAATGATTAAATATTAATATTAATTAATAAAATATTATTATATATAATTAATATTTAAATTTTGTTCTAGAATTATAGCTTCTATGAAAAGGTTAATAAGAATATTTTACACAAGTAATGATAAAAATCAAATAATATTTAATTTACGTATATAAATTGAGAGTGAAAGTATTTTTGTTTAAAACAGAGGGAAATTGAAGAAAATCCGGTTGATACGAAAACACAAACAAATTGTATTCATTTTTGCAAAGGTAAACTTATCGGAGATGTCTCTTTTTATTATTATTTTATTTATTATTCTTGTTAATATTTTCGTTTTTTTTCCTTAACTAATCTTCACCCCCCGACCCATTTATTGTCAGGCCACTCAACATATTCCACCTTCCCCGGACCAGTTCAATCCTCCGATCTCCGACGACTCAGCTTCTCAAAATAATTTATTGATTAATCATGACACAAGATGTCTCAGTTGATTCAGATCTATAAGTAACTACTTGCGTTTTTCTTCTTTCTTTAATCTAAGAAGAACAAATATTTAAAGAGGTGTTTGGTTATGGCGTCGAGAAATAGAACGTTTTTATTTAGGAAATATAGAGATGCTTTAAAAAGCGTCAGAGTTCCGTCAACTCAATCGACGACGACGTCTACAAGCTCCGTCAGTGGTCCGGTGATCGAGTTAGTTAGCACTTCGCTTCTACAGAACCGCTCTTATGCTCCACTCAGTGCTGAGGATCCCGGTAATTCCAGGTAACTTCGACTTCACTCTTTATTTAAAGAAAAGAAATTAAAATTAAAGAAAGTGAATTTATGCTTTGATTTACTCTTTCTAAGTTTAAGATCTGTAATGTAATTGTGTAATAGCTAAGTTTAAGTTAATTTATAAAATAATGTTTAATGTTTGTATTATATAATTGAATCTCAGTTTTCTGATATCTGAATTTGAGGAAAGACCAGAAGAATGTGGCTTGAACAAGTAGCATTAGTTTAATAGGTGATGGGTGAAGAAGTTGATGCCTCAATATTGAGTTTATGATTACATTTGGTAAACTTCGGAATTCAGAATTGGATCCTATTTAAGTTTTTCGTTGCTACACATACATAAATATATATATATATAATTGAAAATGGTCGAGTTTTAGTAAAAATAACGTCTAATTTTATGTACAATTTGTTGGAAGACCTCTAAACTTTATTTGGTGATCTCAAAATAATTTTTGGAATAGGATTACCTCATGGACTTAGACATCCATTTCTAAGGGGTACTGAATGAACCCTTGTAGAATTAATTTGGAGTAGACCTTAGAGTTTGAGCTGTAGCCAAAATTTGTCTTATAATGAAGTTCTTGACCTAAGACCTAACCAGGAGGCATTGCATTATAGAAGTATTGGAGAGAGCTTAGATTTGAGTGTCTTAGCTATAGATTGCTTCACTGGATTGAAAGTTGAAGCGTGTCTGGAAATAGCAGTTTATTGGCTTTATGAAATGAAGATTATCGATTCTCATGGACTGAAAATTTAAAATTTCTCTTGGAGGTGGTACAAGAGTTTGATAGCGGCGAGGAAATTCTTGGTCTTTGTAATGGTGATTGGCTTAAGTTATTTGAGATGTTTTATGTGGTGCGCACAACTCTCAAATGTTAGATTGGTTTTGATAGAGATGTTTGCCAGATGCTTTTGTTATTAAAATTCTAGCTAGGAATTAGTTAGTACTCTTTCCTCTTTGAGTATGAGCTGCAAACTCAACATATAACTGATGGTGGTGATAAAATGCAGGGCATTTCAATTTTTTGGTAGAACGAAGTACAAACACTAATCACTGTCTGGAAATTTTGAAAATTTTAGCTTCTTATTACTGTTTGACTATGCTGTTAATGCACGAACCAACTTGGGTGGCATAAAATGTCAGACAAGGAATATCATACGTTGTTTTCTTCCTGCAGTAAAGGTGCACTTACAGTTGGTCTCCCACCAGCTTGGGTGGATGTATCAGAAGAAATAGCTACAAATGTGCAGCGTGCACGTATAAAAATGACCGAATTAGCTAAGGCTCATGCTAAAGCTTTGATGCCTTCGTTTGGAGATGGTAAGGAAGATCAACGCATGATTGAGGTTCTTACTCATGAGATAACTGATCTTATAAGGAAATCAGAGAAGAAATTACGAAGACTTTCGGCAGCTGGGCCTTCTGAGGATTCAAATGTGAGAAAAAATGTACAGGTATGTTTTAATGGATGTTGGATTTCAGCCTTGTATTCTGCTGTTTTCTCTTTTCTATATGCAAGAGCATGATCAGTTGATTTAATTACTTTATCACTGATGAGGTTGCTCTGACTCTTAACATTATTGTTAATCTGACTCACTTTAGAAGTTGGAGGATTTGTACTCGAATAGGATTGATAACATTTAACTGATAACTTTTATGTTAGACAAGACCTAATTTTCACGGCTATTTCGAAATGTGGTGCCTTCAAGGCTGATAAGGTTTTCTTTTATATTTTCATTTAACACTCTTTTGCAGAATACATATTCAAATATCCTATTCTAGTTGCCTGGTTATTCTGGTTAGATAAGTGTACATATGCCTTCTTTCTTGAATTGTATATTTCCAGCTTCATACTGTTGAGATACATGGGCCTCTGTGCCTCTCCTTTTCCTTCTTCTCTCATTTAATGAATTTAGAGACATTAGATTACTTCTTCCTCAAACCCTTCAGCTGCACTTGATAGCTGAAAGTAATGTCTGCTACCAATGTGGTCCTTTATGAACTTAGTAATTTCAAAGTTTGCGTAATTTGAGAGTGCATATAAACTTGTGCCTGTGAATGGTGGTTTACTCTTATGATTATGAATAATGCTTATATTACCATAATTCTTTCGCAGCGCTCTCTTGCCACAGACCTTCAGAATCTTTCAATGGAACTTCGTAAGAAACAATCAACATACTTGAAGCGTCTCAGGCAACAAAAAGAGGTTTGGAGAGAACTCAAATCCTTTTTAACTACTAAATGGTAGAAAATTGACTATTCCAAGAGAAAGAGAGAGGAAGGGATGAGAGGAAATCTATTTAGCAGCTGAACATCTATATTGTATTATCTCTGTTATTTTACTTATTGGTGCTTGGAATTGTTTTTTGGCATGAGTTTTATTATACTTAGGAAAACTGGATGTTTCAGTTCTGCTTCATTTATGTAAACATATAAGGAACTGATATCTTGCAGCTATCATATGAGTTTAGCATTTTCTTATATCGCTGTTTGTTTGTTCATGCAGGGTCAAGATGGAGTTGATCTAGAGATGAATCTAAATGGCAGTAAATCCAGAATAGATGATGACGATTTGGATGATATGGTAGACTGGTTTCTGATTCTCTGCTGCTTAATTTCACTGTTAAACTTATCACTTGTCTGTTAGCTTTATTAACACTTTCCAGTTAATGTTATAGGATCAATTTTATTTGTAATGGCTAAACTTTTATACTCATTTTCCTCCAATAATCGTCTGGTGCTTAGAATATTGTACATAAATGATACATTAGGTGTTCAGTGAGCATCAGATGGCCAAGCTAAAAAAGAGTGAAGCATTCACAGTGGAAAGGGAAAGAGAGATCCAGCAGGCTAGTGATCAGTCCTTTTTTCATTTTCAAAATTAACACTAAGCTGTTGAGGTCTTCTTTATTAACTGAAGCCATTTGCTTTTCTTTATTTATTTATCCCTTTATAGGTTGTGGAGTCGGTAAATGAACTTGCTCAGATTATGAAAGACTTGTCTGTACTTGTTATAGATCAGGTTAGGAGCTGCCTGTCCTCTCGTATTATACAAACCTATTTTCATTTCACATGCCAGTAACTGAATCTGTTTCTGCAAGCAGGGAACTATTGTTGATCGGATAGATTATAACATTCAAAATGTTGCAACTACAGTTGAGGAGGGGCTTAAACAGTTGCAGAAAGTACCCTTCACGATTCTTATCCTCATTAGTGATATTCTTTTTATGAATCCAACATCTTGTTTTCTATGGAAATTTTTGTTTAAATGGATCTCGTCCTACAGGCTGAGAGAACACAAAAACAAGGAGGGATGGTGATGTGTGCAACAGTGCTTGTTATCATGTGCTTTATCATGTTGGCCCTGCTAATCCTCAAAGAGATATTCTTGTGATTTGTCAGCGCATATGACTTCCAAAGATTCAGTCATTCTCATCATTGTGCCCTCCCCTACAACTATCACACGCTTATAGATGCAGACATGTCTTGTGCAACAGAGGAATTGTAGAGCTCGCAATTGCCCTTTCACAATCAGATTCATTCCCTGCTGTTTCTTTTCTTTTTGTTCAAAATTTCTTAAGAGGGTGGTCTTTACTAGAGAATGAATGCCCTGGAAAATGTATAGAACTTTTGTCACGTACCTGTAATTGATTCTGATGATTTTTCTCGGGGAGGTGGGTGGCTTGGTTCCAGCAATGCTTCCACTTAAAAGGAGATGAGGCTTTTTTTTTTTTTGACTGTCTGTATCGACTTTCAATCAAAAATAGAAAAAAAGAAAAGAAAGAATGTATCAATCAACTATAGTTTCATTAGATTCTGTTTCAAGTTTCATTCTATCTATTCTTGGAATAACTAAATAAATGAAAAGTTAATAATTTGCATATTTTTCCATGGACACTTTGCTGTTTGCCCGCAACCGATGGTTCAATTTGTGACTTAGCACTGCAAGTGCAAATATCGTTGCTGCATGTTTAATGTAAAGTAAAGAGTCAGGCAGTCTTGCAGGAGCCTGTATCCCTTAAATAGAAGCGGACCGTTCTAGTGTAGTAATATATCAATCCATACCACTCTGATTTTATTGCTTCTTACTTCCGTAACAAATAACAAGAAAAACAACAAATAATTAAGATCTTTTGCTTTGTCGTGCAAAAGAATCCTACACTTTCATTATAGAATATAAAAATCTCCTCTGACTTGGAAAACTGTTATCAGAGTTTTTCTGACCCAAAAGTTGCTCTTGATGGGTTAAAGAGTTTGTTTCTATTCATACATAATACATAATGCATGACATGAGAACTAATTAATTAATAGTGGCTTAATACACCCGTAGCCCTCTGAACTTTTCTAAACTATGACTAACTTATAGACACATTTTTACTCGCAATATAATTTTCTACGTTCAGTTCCATGGATGGATGTCATATATAATTAAATGTTAGATTGTTTTTGAAAAAGAAGAATAGTTATCAGCAATTAGTGCCTTAGTCATCCATATATTTGTTCCCAAAACTTATAATTATTGGTAGTAGGATGATGGTAACATCTTGGAGATGTGTTGTACGGGAGAAAGTCAATGATACTTAATCTATTTTTCTACACTAGCCAATGCATTATTTTAATGAGTGTATTCAATTTCATTGATTCTTTTATTACTGCTGACAGCGGCCATTTGATTACTTGCTACAACAAAATAAGGTATGGCATGACGCATGTCATTGCCTCATCAACCTGAGCGTTCAATGTAATATAAGGAGCGGCTTTGCAGTCAATCATGTAATTCCTTGAGCTTGGCCGACAAATGGCTCAGCTAGTAGGTCCTGATGAAATAGAGTCACTCAGGATTGAGTTAGCAGAGATAGGAAGAAGCATAAGATCATCATTCAGAAGTCGTGTTTCAAGTTTTCGCAGTATTTCATCTGTGGCTGAAGATGAAGATGAAGAAGAAATTCAGTTGCAATGGGCTGCTGTTGAAAGATTACCCACCTTTAGACGGATTAATACTGCTCTTTTCCGGGAAACAGATGGTGAAGGGAAAAGAATCGTTGATGTTGCCAGACTTGGAGTTCAAGAGCGCCAAATGTTCATAGACAAACTCATCAAGCACATTGACCATGATAATCTCCGATTATTGAAGAAACTTAGGAAAAGAATTGACAAGTAATCTTCCTTTTTATCCCTTTCTAAATATTAACTGAAATTTCGATGCATACAATACGTATCGTCCATCCCATCGTTTTAGTTTGTTTATGAACAAATTGCCAGGAATATGAACTGCGGACAGGTGTCTGCTCTACACTTGGGCTAGAGAACTTTGCTGCATTTGATCAGTAGGAATATTTTACTCTCAGTATAATTGCTTTCTTTACGTTTCACAGGGTCGGTGTGCAGTTGCCCACTGTGGAAGTGAGATTCAGAAATCTGTTTGTCGAAGCAGAGTGCAAGCTGGTTCATGGAAGGCCTCTCCCAACGCTTTGGAACACTGCTAATAGTATGCTTTCTGTAAGTAACGAAATTCTACATCGAAGTGACTGGCATCTAAATCTAACAATAGAAGTTAAATAAATCAAACCCACAAGTGCTAATTCCATTTGAGCTATCTGCTTCTCACAGGAGTTTATCACTCTACCTTGGTCAAAACAAGAAGCCAAGATTAGCATCCTGAAAGATGTTAATGGCATTATCAAGCCAAGAAGGTAACTTTGTATCTGCGATAAGTACAGTGAGTTGAATTTTCTTCTTTTTTAATTGCATGCTAAAATTACAGCACACTGTTTGCAGGATGACTTTATTGCTTGGTCCTCCAGGCTGTGGCAAAACCACATTGTTGTTAGCCCTCTCTGGAGAATTGAGCCATTCTCTTAAGGTTGCTTTAAGTTTTAAACACGATTGAAGGGAAAAAAATTTACTGGAAGAAACTAAAGCTAGAATATGTTATTCAACAGGTTAGAGGAGAAATATCTTACAACGGATACAGATTGGAAGAGTTCGTTCCTCAGAAGACCTCGGCTTATATCAGCCAATATGATCTGCATATTCCAGAGATGACGGTCAGGGAAGCAATCGATTTCTCTGCTCAATGTCAGGGCATTGGAAGCCGAGCTGGTAAGCAATTTTATATTAGAATTTTCAGTCAGTGAGAGAAGTGGACAGATGGAAGATGCAGGTTTCAATTAGAAGTTGGTGGCTTTATAGTGAGATTTATTTGAAATTGTTGGGGCTTATTTCTATTTCCTTTATTAACTTGGTTGTCCTTGCATGAAAGAGATCGTGACGGAAGTCAGTAGAAGGGAGAAGCAGGCAGGGATAGTTCCAGATACTGATGTGGATGCTTACATGAAGGTACCCATTTAGCCATGTCTTAACCAAAAAAAGAAAAATCTATTTGAAACTGAACTGAAGTGAGAACTTATGAATATACCGTTATAGTTTCCATGCTTATCTTATGTCTCTCTCTTTTCATGACAGGCAGTATCAATTGAAGGACTGAAAAGTAACATTCAGACAGACTATATTTTGAAGGTAGTTTACTAGGTTTGAAATTAACTATCCTCGAATTTTTGTTGAAGCATGGATTTTTCTGGAAACTTAGTTGCTATACCTGTTTGTCTCAGATTCTTGGACTTGACATATGTGCTGATACAATGGTTGGAGATGCCATGAGAAGGGGTATCTCCGGAGGTCAGAAGAAAAGATTGACTACAGGTTGTTTATGTGTGAGAAAAATCCTTCAGTTTAATTTGTGTATATTCTTGTTGATGTTATGCTGAGTACAAATCTCCATGATTGCCAATTTTCTTCCATGAATTATTTCCTGCAGGGGAGATGATTGTGGGACCTGCAAAAACACTATTCATGGATGAAGTATCGAACGGCTTAGACAGCTCCACCACTTTCCAGATTGTATCTTGTCTGCAGCATTTGGTGCATATTACTGATGCTACAGCATTGATTTCACTCCTTCAGCCAGCACCAGAGACCTTTGATCTATTTGATGATGTCATTCTGATGGCAGAAGGGAAGATTGTGTATCATGGCCCACGCCCTAGTATTTGTAGCTTCTTTGAGGAGTGTGGATTCAGGTGTCCTCAAAGAAAAGGTGTTGCCGACTTCCTTCAAGAGGTGGGCTTTTTGAAGTTTCACATCCCTTCAGATT
Organism: Ricinus communis; assembly: GCF_019578655.1. Lineage (NCBI taxonomy): Eukaryota > Viridiplantae > Streptophyta > Magnoliopsida > Malpighiales > Euphorbiaceae > Ricinus > Ricinus communis. The sequence goes on from NC_063265.1 coordinate 12,768,105, forward strand.
TAACTACCAAAATAGAAGCTACATGAACCTTTTATTTTTCTCCAGGTTATCTCCAGAAAAGATCAAGCACAATATTGGTGCCGGACAGACCAACCCTACAATTATGTTTCTGTAGATCAGTTTGTTAAGAAATTCAGAGAATCTCAGCTCGGCCAGAAGCTAACTGAGGAGCTCTCAAAGCCATTTGATAAGTCTGAAAGCCACAAGAGTGCTTTATCCTTCAAACAATACTCATTACCGAAACTGGAAATGTTTAAAGCTTGCAGCAGGAGGGAATTTCTACTAATGAAGAGAAATTCTTTTATATATGTGTTCAAAACTGTACAGGTAGCTTCCTTTATGTTTGAAAAGCTATGATACTCAACTCATAAACAATCAGCTTAGACATGGCGCACCACTCTCTCTTTTGCAGCTAGTGATCATTGCGGCAATAACAATGACAGTTCTGCTACGCACTAGATTGGGTGTTGATGTGCTCCATGCAAATGATTACATGGGTGCTATATTCTATTCAATCCTTCTATTATTAGTAGATGGATTTCCAGAGTTGCAGATGACTGTCTCAAGACTTGCAGTTTTCCATAAACAGAAAGAGCTGTGCTTTTACCCTGCTTGGGCTTATGTGGTTCCTGCTACTCTTCTTAAAATTCCACTTTCATTGCTAGAAGCTGTTGTTTGGACATCTCTCACTTACTATGTTATTGGTTTCAGCCCTGAGGCTGGAAGGTGAGTCCAGGTTGCGAAGTTAAAAAGTGAATTGTTCTTAAAATGAAAGAGGATAGTGGCTGCTGCCACATTTAGGACCTGCCAGGAATTGAAACCTGATTTTCTTTAACCATATGCTTATTGGATAATCACAAGTAGCTTCTAATACCCAATTTTTGCTGTGTTTCTTTAGATTCTTCCGGCAGTTGCTTCTACTCTTTGTGATACATCTGACATCAATATCAATGTTTCGCTTTATTGCCTCAATCTGCCAAACCACGGTTGCTTCAACAACCTTTGGCAGCCTCTTTATATTGACTAGTTTACTCTTTGGTGGTTTCATAATCCCAAAACGTAAGTATATTTATATTTCTTCTCCTTCCAACAGATTTCTTAAATGACAATTTTGCTTACCTGTTTCTCCGGTTTCAGCTTCTATGCCTCCTTGGTTGGACTGGGGATTTTGGATTAACCCATTGACATATGGAGAGATAGGAATGTGTGTGAATGAGTTTCTTGCCCCTCGGTGGCAAAAGGTAAAGTTTCATTTTTGAACCAATCCACACGGCACGATGGCAAGAATGATGCCATTGCTTCAGCTTAGGATAACAGCAAAAGATCAGAGTTATGCCACCCATCCATTTGGCACAGGAAAATTGGTGTTTCTTTAATGGAAAAAAAACTGAGTTTCTAAAGGAAAATCTTCTGCAACTAGGAATATGATGTCCCCTTGCAAGAGTGAATAGTTAAGTGATTATATGCTCTACAATTAATTTCCTTTTCATTCTATTAGCAGATTATGTCTGCTAACACAACCATTGGACAACAAACACTAGAAAGTCGTGGACTGCACTATGATGGTTACTTTTACTGGATATCAGTTGGTGCCCTGCTAGGATTCACTGTGCTATTCAACATTGGTTTTACCTTGGCATTGACCTACTTGAAACGTAAGTGTTCTTCCACTGCTAATTAGCCATTTCTAAACAGCAATGCATAATGTAATGTGTTCGTGCTAAGTGAAGCCATCGGTACTCATGCAGCTCCTGGAAGAACTCATGCTATTATTTCTTATGAAAAGTACAATCAACTGCAAGAAAAAGTAGATGATAATAATCACGTTGACAAAAACAACAGACTCGCTGATGCTTATTTTATGCCTGATACAATAACTGAAACGGGTAGGCATTCTTTTCATAATCTGGTAAAAAAATTATTAATTAGAGAACATTAGCACAGCAGGTGATGTTTTTAAGTCTATTTTTGGTATAATTGTTTTGGTAAATATAAGTTTGTCACATGCCTTTTTCTTAAGTGGCGCCATTCTTAAATTTGCAGGAAGGATGGTTTTACCTTTTGAGCCCCTTACTATAACATTTCAGGATCTGCAGTACTATGTTGATGCACCTTTGGTAACTATGATATATTTATTTTAATCTGTTTAATAGGAAGAAGTAATTGAAAGTGCCATCCTTTCTGTCTTAGGAAATGAGAAAACGAGGTTTTGCACAGAAGAATCTCCAGCTTCTTACTGACATTACTGGTACATTCAGACCTGGTATTCTTACAGCATTGATGGGTGTTAGTGGGGCTGGAAAAACAACTCTTATGGATGTTCTTAGTGGAAGGAAAACTGGTGGTACTATCAAAGGAGATATAAGAATTGGCGGATACCCAAAGGTCCAGCATTTATTTGCTAGAATATCAGGTTATGTAGAGCAAACCGACATACATTCCCCACAAATAACTGTAGAAGAATCTCTGATATATTCTGCATGGCTAAGGCTCCCGTCTGAGATTGATCCAAAAACTAAGTCTGTAAGATATCTTTCCAAAGCTGAAATAGTAATTATTTCCTGGACCTAATTAATAACACTAAATCGCCCTGACATTTTTTGTAACTCTTCTCTCAGGAGTTTGTGAATGAAGTCCTTGAAACTATTGAGCTTGACGGAATCAAAGATTCTCTAGTAGGCTTGCCAGGGATTAGTGGCTTATCTACTGAGCAGCGTAAAAGGCTGACTATAGCTGTGGAGCTTGTGTCCAATCCGTCTATCATATTCATGGATGAACCCACTACAGGTTTAGATGCAAGAGCAGCTGCAATTGTTATGAGAGCAGTGAAGAATGTAGTTGAAACAGGAAGAACAGTTGTTTGCACCATCCACCAGCCAAGTATTGACATCTTTGAGGCATTTGATGAGGTATGCGCCCTGATTCCCTCTGGCTATTCCTAAATGTACAACCTATTAATCCATCTGATTCTCGCGCAGTTGATTCTACTGAAAATTGGAGGGCGCATTATCTATTCTGGGCCACTGGGCCGACATTCTAGCAGGGTCATTGAATATTTTGAGGTTGGTCTTGCTTATCTTACATTATTGTCATGGAGATGCTATATTTCTGCCTGCTGACGGAAATCTTATAATTCAGTCTTGATTAAAATTCTCTGTTTCTTGCAAAGAATGTTCCTGGGGTGAAAAAGATTGAGGACAACTATAATCCAGCGACATGGATGTTAGAGGTTACCTCCAAATCTGCAGAGGCTGAGCTTGGAGTAGATTTTGGACAAATTTATGAAGAGTCCACCTTGTATAAGTAAGTGAAAAAGACTGTGATGCTCTTTGTTTATTCAACATTGGAAGCATAAGGTGGTGTTTTATGTATTAAGAATTTATGCCTGTATTTCTATATAGGGTTCCTCAAAAGCTCATTAGTGATGGAAACTCTAATTGCTCTTTGACTGCAGAGAGAACAAAGAATTGGTAAAGCAACTGAGTTCACCGATGCCTGGTTCAAAGGAATTGCATTTTTCTACCCGTTTCCCACAAAATGGTTGGGAGCAATTTAAAGCTTGCTTTTGGAAACATCACATGTCGTATTGGAGAAGTCCTTCATACAATCTGACTCGCCTTGTTTATATGGTCGCTGCGTCTTTCCTGTTCGGTGCGCTGTTCTGGCAGCGTGGAAAGGAAATGTTAGCCCATACATTCTTATTTATTTCTTATTTCTTCTGGCTTTTAAAAGACCATGAAATTGTAGTCATAATGAAAAATCATGTTTCTTCTAACAATAACTACTGCTGTTACAATTCTTGCAGAAATAACCAGCAAGACCTGTTCATTATGTTTGGTTCGATGTACACTGCAGTAATCTTCTTTGGTATAAACAACTGCTCATCAGTCTTACCCTATATTGCTACAGAACGGACTGTTCTGTATCGGGAAAGATTTGCAGGAATGTATTCTCCATGGGCATATTCACTTGCACAGGTTCGTATCTCATACACTGGTCCAGGTTTTATCTCATTCCTGACACGTTTGTAGTGCAAGCTTCTCCAGTAATAACCTGAAATTAGCTGTTGATAGGGCATGAATTTTGGTTTCTGTAGGTGCTGGTGGAGTTGCCATACTCGTTCATTATAGCAATTATATATGTGGTCATCACTTATCCTATGGTTGGCTATTCCATGTCTGCTTACAAGATATTCTGGGCATTTTATTCCTTGTTCTGTACATTGCTAAGTTTCAACTACATGGGGATGCTTCTGGTATCTCTGACACCAAATATTCAAGTGGCTTCAATTCTAGCATCCTCCACATACACAATGCTCATTCTGTTCACCGGCTTCATTGTACCAAGACCAGTAAGTTTTCTCATCATCAAGCTTCAAATTTATGTGACGATTATTGCTGTAATTGTGTTTTGAACTTTGTTGCAGCGTATTCCAAAATGGTGGATATGGCTGTATTATATGTGTCCTACATCTTGGGTCCTAAATGGTATGCTCACCTCACAGTTTGGGGATATAGACAAGGAAATATCAGTATTCGGCGAGACCAAAACTGTATCAGCTTTTTTAGAAGATTACTTTGGTTTTCACCACAACTTTTTGGGCGTTGTTGGTGCTGTACTCGTCATCTTCCCTTTTGTCTTTGCTTCTCTTTTTGCATATTTCATAGGCAAACTCAACTTTCAGAGAAGGTAAATTTTGTAATCACATATCGACATATTAGATAGTGCAATCTGGTTTAGCATTTTATGAATTTGGGTATATTTTCAAGGATCCCTGCAACTCATTCTGTTATCAGTACCTGCAAGTATTTCTCTTTACAGTAATATATTAACTAAGTCACTGAATAGCTAGCTTTCGTAGCTCAGTTGGTTAGAGCACCCGTTTAGTAAGCGGGAGGTCTTGAGTTCGACTCTCAACGAAAGCATGTTATCTTCTTTTCTTTTTCTGAAAAAGATCCTCATTTATTGGACTGCTTTCACATCCATCTCCGCTATTTCTGGCGCAAGCAAATATAAAATGAGAGCAGAGAGCTAAACAAAATCCAAACTTTATTTTGCTCAATGATAACCTTTTGGTTTTGATCAAATGATACATTTTCATTTTCTGTGCCTTCCCAGACAAAATATGGGATGCACTAAGAATACATGACTTTGAAGTTTACTTCGACAATAATGAGTGCAGAGTTAAAAAGAACAGATCCCGGACTATAAATTAGATTCAATTCTTCTTCTTCTTTACATTAATTAATTCGGAGACTGTGAAAGACTCGGCAACTAAGCTAGGAAGTGTTGTTTTCAGATTGAAAGTCAACATCTGAAACAGTTTTGCCAATAATCTCACATCTGACATGGCTCTGTGAGCTGATCCTTCCAACTTAATTCCAAAAGCCTCACGCAGACCTTGCAGACTTGAAGAAATCTTCAGTCCTATTAACAAAGTCAAATATGAAACTTTCAGGTAAAAATAAGGAAATTGCCTACCAAATTCTCAGTATCTCTGCAGAGGTATACAAAATAGAGAAAGAAAGACCTTTAGATTTCATCCATTTGCGTGCAAGAGGAAGTGTGTCCATAAATAGCCAATTACAAGGAACATCAACACCAGAACGTTTGAATTCATTAATCAAAAAGGGTACATCAAAAGAACGACCGTTGTGAGCTACTAAAAGTACATAGCCACCAGGTTTTTGACGGCTTCTGATGTACTGCAATAATATAGGTATCAGGTCTTCCATCCTACAAAAATTCCTTGACCAATATTAGTATACATCTGATAAATAATGCGAACAGATTTAAACTGAGGTGCAGTTATGCCAATGAAGCAGGTGATTTTGATATCACATGCAAGACAGATATGAAAGACCATAAGTGTCGCTCAGCAAGGTAAGAAGAAAACAATTTCAGTCATGTTAAATAAAAGAGACAGCAAATGCCAATATGGCACGAAAGTGGAAAATAACTAATAGAAAACTAGAGGTATATGTCGATTTTCCGTGGTAATTCAGCTTTTTAAATAAGTTCATACATATGCATATCCTTGAAGTTGAGAATCCTAATCCTGAGACACAGGAAAAGGGGCAAGGTACAAGCGAGGAGATTTTGAGACATAAAGACATTGTGTAACTCAAAACAATGAACTCTGATTGTTCACCAAATGATTAAATGTGCATCATTTGCTCTAGTTTTGTTGTTTCTCCAATAATAGGATTGTAATCCACTAGAGAACCTCAACTCCAAGAAAATGGACTTAGTAAGAGCTAATGATAGGACAGGAGCAGAACTAGGCATCAAAGATTGGGGAGGCTGAAATTACTTGGGCAATGATCTCACAGTAAATAGTCCGAGGAATACTTGTGACATCCCATCCACAGAACTAATTGTTGTAACTCCATTCTTATCACTCTCTACAATACTTAAATATAGGGTGTGTTAGCACACAGGATATCTCACATAACAGGCTTTGGAAGGCTAAATGTTTAAGCCTCCCCCTTGCTAATGTGATGCTGTTTTCTTGGTTTGAAATTCTAGGTTATAGCAGAGCAATTCACCATTGTACGAAACATCACCCTCTTCTAACAAACTCAGAAAGCATCAACAGACTTGTTTGACCAGAAATCAGATGTCATTCTGATTCTGGAAAATTGGCCCAACTTATATAGAATTCCAAATATCGGAACACGTTGACTCTCATATTCAGCTATCCATGTGCTGATAGCTGATTGGAACAGGGAATACTTCATTAGGCAGCAATGATGCAGGATATAGACAGCAATGAGGTAGCTGCCAACACCCTTACCAGTTAATACCCCCTCCCAAAAGAAAAGAAAAGAAAAGAAGAAAGAAGATATATGACCTGAGAAGTAAAATGCTATCTTTCAATTCATAGACCAGTAGTTAATCATGGAAGGAAGCCCAAGAAAACAATTAGAAGTTAAATAAGAGTACCTTGGAACATGGGGTTTGCAGACCATATGGGTCGTGATGCCGTGAATATGTGAGTTAGGAACAATGCGTCCAGGATTTATTAGTGTCTGAAAAGTGCTGTTTTCACCTCCATGGAGATCTTGTAGCGCAATCTCAATAATTCGCTCATACTCTCTGCTAAATCCAGTAGTCTCAAGATCAAAGACAATAACTGTCACAAGTTTGGCCAGGTCATTATTCTCAAGAATCTCTCGTCGGATATCACAGTATCGAATATTTTGGTATTCACTTATTTCAGTTTTGCTTATACTCAGGGTGGCACTAGTTGAAACTGTTTCATCCAAAATTTCATGCCTGATATTGGTTGATTTACTATCATATTGGGTGATTTTATTTGTTCCTTCTGTTTTTGTACTTACAGGTCTTCTAATCCAACGTCTACTGTATCCTCCTTCAAGCCCATCGGATTTGGAAGCAAGCAGCCTAAAGCTAGATTTGTTTCCACATTTCCTGGCCGAGCTGTGGAAGCTTTCCTGCCAAAAATTAGCTATGGTGTGCAGTCTGCATCTAGGAACTTGCAAGATTGAGAAGCACATAGGAATTATCCTCATCTAACCCAAGCTATAACAGAGCAAGACTGCCAGACATGTAACTTGCATCACATGATCAATTTGCTTAAACCTGAGAATGAATAAAGAATAGATTAAGGGAATCAGAGAACCATCATTCTGAACAACCAATTGTTGTGACATCTAGTATAAAAACACAAAATAGGAGGGTGAGTAATATACGCGACACATGTAGGCAGATGGAATATCATACCTAAAGTATTGATCTTAAATTAATTGGATTTGGTATGGTTGGCTTGTTTAGGAAAAATACACAATCGTCACTATGAACATTGGTTAATTTCTAAGCATTATTGTGATTCATGTCCAAAAAGCTCCAAGTAGAGGGAATGTTTCTGTGTAAACCTCCATAGTTCTAAGAATGTGCTTGTGCGAGTGTTTTTGGTAATTTCATTGTCTTTTCCTTATTATCCTACAATACCAAGGAAGGCCCTAGTCTTAACTGCTTGCTTTCTACCTCAACAGAGAACATTTCATTTACTGGATTTCAAATTCTGTAAAAATATAACCAAAAAAAAGTTAACTAAATTGAAGACTTCTAAATTGCCTCAGTTAAGATGTATACTTGATGTGAAACCAAACTTAGACAAATAAATGTCTCGTTTTCTCTACAAAAATCTCAAGGTAATCTCAACTAAAGAACACATGAGACGAAAAGGCGGATCACAGTCTCCTTTGAGCACAATCATTAAACTCAGAGTGAACCCAAATAACAAAACTAAGCATAAATTAATAATCAAGAGAAGAACCTTTCATCTTCAATTATATTAACATAAGAATCCAGGAAAACACTGCATACTATATAACCCCACCCTAATCCATAATGCAATACATAGCCCCAAACATCAAGATCTCCACTTTACCCAGACCATAAAAGAAATACCTTAAACGAAGGGCAATAGCAAGAAAAGAAAACAATCCATTTACCAAATAACTAAAGCAAGGGCCCATCATCAATTTGAGAACATTTGAAACAAATGAAACCAGCTAGTTCAAAGACTAGTCTTTCTAGGAAAGTAAACAAACAAACAAAGCTCCAAGTTCGTATACGTAGAAAACAACAGAGAGAGAGGAACCTGGAAGTTATATAAGAAATGGGGAAAAAAGAGCATATAACTTAAGAAATGGAAGAGACGTTTAATTTTATGGAAGCAGTTGAGGAGCAGGAGAGAGTGGCGGGGGAGATAAAAGAAAGAAAACAGAGAGGAGAGACACTTAATGTCTGAATCATATAGCAAGTTTTTTGAATCTGAGTATCCGATCCACGTCTTTCGCTTCTTCTATTTTTAAATTATCCTTTTTCTTTTGCTTTTCCAGAATGCATAAATTGTTCAACGCCATTGGATTGAGAATTGCTTACGAATTACAACTGTGGGCAGTGGAACGTGCCGATGCTGCCGCGTGTGGGTTTAGTTTGATGGGCATATTTCCATTTTGTTCGGATTCGGACGCAAGAGAAGTCCATGGACCTTAGTAACAGGGATAGGACCTTCCTCCTTCTTGGGTTCTAAAAATGATGACTTGCCACATAAATTTGCTGAATGCGGCTGCGCATTAGTTACTCCACAAATAAATATAAATGCTTAGATAAACTCATAAATAAATATAAATTGTTAGAACGTGATTGGATGGTGTATAACTTATTATATTTTTATTAATTAAATTTTAATTATTAATAATAATGCTCACATTTTTACTTGGAATGAACGTGAAGAAATTAACGATACTTCTTTATCTTTATCTTTTGAATTGTTCTGTCGAATCGATTGTTCAAAAACTTTAGTCTTGAAAAAAATATAATAAATAAAAGCAGCATATATCATCAGTAAATAAATAGTATATACTTAATATATTTAAAATTAATTAACAAATAAATTGGTTTTAACATTGAATTTAGTATATAAATTAAAACTTCTCGATTAGCCAAAAAAAAAAAAATCCTTTTAATAAGCTCAAGTTTTATCTTTGTATTCTCACTGTTTTTGCCTACCAGAAACAAAAAATAAGCCGACTTCTTACTCCACCCACGAGCTTTAGCTCAAACTGGCGCAAATCGACAGATACTACCCACCCATCAATAGTCATTCGGTTTGTTCATCATAAGAAATAAATAAATTCATTTTAATATTACCAAACAAAAAAAAAAAAAACAATGGTAAAATTTAAGGCTATGACTCAAAGAACTGTCATTAATCCAATAATCTATGCTCACTCATTTTCCTACAGGAATTGATAAAGAAGAGATGTCATACCCTGTGGCTAAAGGAAAGCAAACAAGAAATAGAGAAACTCCCAAGTAATAAAACTGAACTTCCTTATACTGTCTCCACTGTATATATTAATATTATATAATATTAATAACAGGAATGTCGATCCCTTTTACTTCATTTCTTCCTTTATAAAATAGAGAAAAGAAGAAAGGAAAAAAACAGGCCCAAACATGATGGATAGGGCATATCTCATTCCTTCAAAAAGGACAAAACAAAAAGGTAAGTGGGTAAGGGTTTGTTCAACTTTTATCCCTCCCTATTCTGTGTCATTTCTGCTGTTTCCTATTTCATGCAAATACTGAGCCACAGGACAAAGCCATTAAAGAAAAAGCAGCTTGTTGTTCCTCCTGCCCTAGCTTCCTTCTCCTTTGGCACCTCTGTTTCCTCACTATTTTTGATCTTTGAAACAGCATGCTCTGGTCCACCACAATTAGTCTCATCTTCAATGAATTCCTCACTTCATTGGTCGTGGCTGAGGTAGTGGCAGTGCTGGTGCTAGATGGGGTGGCGGCGGTGATATTCGGTCTTTTTCTTCTCTTAAATGGACTCTTGTGAAAGCTCAAAATATCTCTTTTTGTCTTTCTGTATCTGATTCCACAAGCATTGCAGAGCGACTGTTAAGAAAAGAAACAAATACCAGTTAAAATCACAAACCCAGATCAAAAGAATCGACATATCATCATAAACTCAAAGGAGAGGAACTAAGTTAAACATCAAACGGATATCAAGTGATGCACCAGAAAAAGGGAGAAAGTAACCAAAAACCCAAATACGGAAGCAAGAAAGAAAGGAAACCTTGGGGCCAGCAGGGCCAGCTCTCCATAAAGGTGTCTTGGTAGTCTTGCAATCAGTACAACTTTTCTTGGAGTCGTTTTTACTCTTGTCATCATCTCCACACGATGATTTCTTTGCAGCAAGAAAGAATCAAAGAAATACAGTGAGAAAGTACAAAAACCAATATATATTTTAAAGAACACCAAAGAAAACAAAAAAGAGAGACCCATAAAAAGAGAAAAATTTAAAACTACATAACAATCATTCACTTCGACTCACTCTTTCGTCAAGATCCATTGGACCATCAAACAGTCGTTTCTTCGGTTTTCTGTTCTTATGGTTTCGTGTTTAGAAAGAGAAGAGTAAGGTGATCGTTTCTTGAAATGGAAAAGAAAACAGAAAGAAGGAGAGAGAAAAGAAGCGACCGAGAGAGTAAGAAAGGAAAGAAAAACAGCAGAAAATGAAAAATGACGGGCGTGGTGTCTGTTAAGAATGGATATGCAGCAGTGATTTAATTACACCTACAACATCGCAAGTGAATACCAGCTCCAATTTAAACGTCTGAATTATACAATTAAATACCGATTGTAGTTATCTATAATTAAAAAATAAATTTTACAATGATAAAATACTTCGATTGTACTGTAACAAAATCCATATATCTGTCTTTATAATTTTTATGTTTTTACTTACTATATATGAAGATTTATCATTTATTGAAACAAATTATAAACATTAACAACTAAATTAAATGAAACAAATTATAACCATTAACAACTAAATTATAATTTACTTTGATAAATATTTTATTTGTGGAAGAAGTTAGTAAAATTTGAAAGTGAATAAATGATAAACTGCGAGAAAAGAACATAAGTGAGATTGAGTGTGTGTGAATAAATGGGTCATTTGGTAGGCTTTTCGCTTCCCCATGCTTTCAGACCATTTTAGTGTTCATCAAAAGCTGGGCCTTCAGCTCTCTCTCTCTCTTCTATTGTAGAAACTGCATCCTCGATAACATGAAATCATGTCATGTCAAAAAATGCTCTCTCTCTATTGTAAAAACTGCATCCTCGATAACATGAAATCATGTCAAAAATATGTTTCTTTTTGTAGCCTTCCTACTTACCATAAAGTTTACTTAATTTGCTTAGAATAATATTTTAATCAACTGATAAATTAATTCAATAATTATATAATAATTTTTACTAAAAATTAGCAGTCAATTATTATTTATTAAATAATTTTTTTTATTTTTTATTTTTACATATAAAATAGAAAAGTTTACTAATTATTATTTATTCTTTTCTATTTGTAAAAGTTGAAAAAAGGTCACCAATATTTTGTCTATTTTGTTTCTATTTAATGATTTCTTTTTTATAGTTTCTGGTAATAGAGAAGAAAACTAAGAATATCAATCGAGGAAGCATTATACATCAAATTTAAAATAAGAAAAAATGTTCAATCTATCAAGTGTAGAAAATAAACGAATATTAAATTAATCTATCAAGTGCATAAGTTTTAATATATTTTACAAAAAGATATAAAGAGTGAAGAGTATTAAATTTTATTTTTTTGATATTAAAAGAATAACCCATATATTAGAGACGCGATTAACCTACCACAATGGCCATTCATGTTTCAATCGAACATTGATTAATATCCAAATATAAAACATTTACAAAAATCTTTAATACGAACCCCACCCCCATCCCATGCTCATTCTGCACAGATAACCAGTATCGGAGTTAATGGGTAATGCATCCGTGCGCACATCCCGTCGCGCAGTGAAAATTCAAAGCATTCTATACCTAAAAAAGGAAGGGCCATAAGCCAGACGAATGCAAAAATAGTAACATCTCTACTTTTCCCTTTCACATGAGAAACCCTTACACTGTATATACCGTGCAAAAACAACTTACATGTTCTAGTAGAATGTCGACTGTAGACAGAAAATCATTGCACCCGACTCGATACATTCAATATATATATAATATATATATAAATATAATTTCAATATACCTAATAAGTACAAGCACACCACTATAAGGATTTTGGGAGTGCCAAAATCTGACAAAACTCTGGAGAAGGCAATGCAGAGACGCTACTAAGACCCACTACCACATTCAAAAATACTCCATTCCACGTCTGTTCTTTTATGAGATCCCAACCTCCAAGAACAACCACCCTGACAAACCAGCATCATCGTGGGTTTCTCAGATTATAGTAGCTAATGTGACCCATCCATCGTCTCTCCATACCATATCAACCCGCCATAGCAAAAACCCAAACCAGGCCAGCTGCCTCTCAACCGAACTCTAGACTGAACCTGGTAAGACCCAAACATGACAACAAGACACCTGACCTGAAGTTGAAAACTGTCTGCCACGTTGCACAAGGACCTCCATATTGAACCTGTAAACCCCTGCAAGTAATGAATTACAACATGTAAACCATGCCGATGACAATAAAATTGTCGGACGAAAAATACTAATATGTAACACAGGACAGAAAAACTAAAACAGAAATAACGCATACATTTAGCTGAAATTAAATCCACCAGAGGGAATAGTAGGCATATCACTCCCTCCAAATTGGAACCCAGATTGTGAAGCATCTCCTGGAGGCATGGTCTCATCCTCCTCTTCCAACCAATATGTCTCAAGAATCTTCACAGCCTTCTCATAAATTTCTATATTGTCATGTGACTGTAGATTCTCAATTTTCTCCAACCCCTCAGCATCATCAATCATTTGCGCGTATAGATTTACACCACCATCATTGTTGCCCAAATTCTTGTCAGCTTCCCCTACCTTCAATATGTTTTCCAGACCTTCTAAGCAGACAGTCACAATCCTTGGATCAGGGCAGATGAGAAGGTCACACAAGGGCTTGATGCACCCTTGGCTAACAAGATATCTGTAAGCCACGAATACAAAGAATTAGCAGCTTAATTATATTTGATATACGTCCAACTTCAACCTACACATTTTGAACATATATAAGAAACAAGAGCACTTATTCATACTTGATTTGATCATGAGTACCACCAGATGTAGCATTTGAGATCGCCCAAGCAGCCTCTTTCTTAATGTCGAATTCAGCATTTTCAAGCAAATGAACCAATGGACCAATAATATTTGCCTCAATTACAGCCTGCAACAATTCCATAAATATATCATCATATATCATCCAACAGTGGGAATCGATGCAACGCCATAAAATCAATACAATAAGCATGAACTTGTACCTGAATCTGCTCCTTGTTGCCAGCTGTTATATTAGAGATGGTCCAACAAGCTTCCTTCTTGATACTCTTTTTATAGTTATTTGTCAACAAATTCAGAAGGCAGGGCAGTGCTTGATGATTGATAATACACTGGAAAGGCAGCATACCACATAACATTAGAGAAAACAAAAAAAGTGCACTTTATATGGCATGCACCATACAACAAAAACTTCACAGTGATTAGCTAAATCAATGAAAGAGCATGTTGCATGGGAGGAGGATAAGAAAAATAACTCTGACACTTTGGTCATCAAAGAGCATACAGGGAACATAGAAGATATTTAGCTGTCTACCAAATTGTACTTCTGCTTTAGAGCAAGTCCAGTTCACAAGCAAACCAACTAAAAACAATGAGAATGATGCTAGATGTGGTGTTAAATACAATGAATCCCAAATCAATAGCCCCAGTACCAGCCCACCCACAAATAATGTGAAACGGAACTGAAGGATAGAACTGACTACAGAATATTCATTCCTCAAGCATGGCTGCACTGCCATCGAATATCAATAGCAACATCCAATAAATTCTAATGAGATTCCATTTGACACAACACATGTATATGGGCAAAACGAGAATAGTCAAGATGTAAACTGCATGTATAAGACCTAGTTCATCAATAGCCTTGTGAAATATAAACTATTTCCAACGTTGTGGAATAGTGAATTGAGAAAATATACAAAGACAGAGAGAAAGCTGTATTCATATAGCCAGCAGTACCTGTGTCTGCATATCATCGCCAGTGACAATATTCCCAACAGTGCGAAGGGCAGGAATGAGAACTGATGGAGATGGGTGCCTGAGACATGTTGCAAAAACTTCATATTTTGAAAACACAAGTAGCAATAAAATCCATAATTCCAACAAACAAGAACAAAACAAGCTTAGAGCAAATAAATGTACAACTCACAGTAAAAGTTCAACTAGCCGAGGGCACACTCCTGCTTCAATAACAGCTTGAATTTTGTCATTGGTGCCATCAGAAAGATACGAGAGCGCCCAACATGCATCAGTCAAAACTTCTTCATCATTAGAATGAATTAGACGTGCAAGGGCTGGAAGTGCAGGCTTAACCTATTGAATAAGATGCAACAAAAACAAAATGTTATCAGGCAGTAACAGAATGTCTTCAACGAGAAGATGATAGGCACATTAAACACCATACTATTCAAAAACTCATAATGCTTGCAAAAGTAAAAATGTCATGAGTCATGATACACCGACATAATCTGTAAATAACTTAAGTTTGAAAACAAGAAACTCGACTCAAACATTAGTGAATTGACAAACCTGCTCAAAAAATGGTTGTGGCTTGCCTCGGCAAAAGTTTGAGAGTGTCCATGTAGCATTCCTCAGCATAGAAAGTTTAGCATGCTCATTCAACTGTGCCAGTAAAGGAAGCAATGCTCCATTGCCAAGGACCAGATCACGACATTTAGGAGAATCACCAGCAACATTTCCCAGTGCCCAAACAGCCTGAAAGTACACAACACACAAACAAATTAGTCAAAATTAGCATGTGAAATATTTATTAGCAGTTTTAATTCAGCGCAAACTCAATCCATTTGCACCTAGCAGCATCGCAAAGAACAAGTTCAAAGGGCAGAACTAGTGCAGTGGTATAAGATATACACATTTCAAATTTTCTCCGGCATACCTGTTCACGAACATCATCACTTGGAGAAGCAAGAAGCTTTACAAATATAGGGACAGCTCCATGATCAATTACCACCCTCGTATTCTCAGATGTCCCAGAGGCAATGTTTGTCAGAGCCCAAGCTGCTTCAAACTACATAAATTTAACCCAATAAGAATCTCGAGGTATAACAAAGAAAGATTGATGATTAAAGGGTGGTTGAAGGCATCCAGCAGACCTGAAGCTGCGGAAAGTCCTCCCTCATAAGAAACTCAACAAAGCGAGGAACAACACCAGCTTGTATGACTTCCTCAATTGGAGGGCTGCGCTCTGGTAATCAACCAGAAAATTTGACACGATATACAAGTGAAACGAATTCCAAAAAATACAAGATAAGTAGTACGGAAACTAGTTTCTCACCGATTGAAAGCAATTTTCTAAATTGAGTGGTTGCCTCAAGCTGCAGGTTACTATCATCAGACCAAACACCGGCAACCATAGATGGTAGATGCTCCAACTGCAGTCGAGCAATTAAAAAACATGAAGAGAAATTTAAACCAACTTACTCTTTCTGAGTCGCCAAAAATACTCCGAATTTTCAATAAAATATCCCTCAATGAGCAGTGATTTAGTCAATATAACAAAATTCAACACAGCGCAATTTCAATAGGGTTGCAGTTATCAATCTAAAAGCCACCACTCCATATAAAATAAATAACTCATCACATAGCATAGAGAAAGGAAGGTCCAAACCATTATATAAAACAATTAGAAACAGTTCCATCATGTAAAATATATATTTTTTTTAAATTCTCCCTTTTCTGTTGTTTATATTTTTTGGTTAGGAATCCTTAATTCACCTAGAATTATCAGAACTATATTAATATCTCAAAAGTTAAATGCACTTGCTTCGAATAAGAGCACAAAGTTTGCACAGCCAAAAGCACAATAGGGCTGCAGCATCAACCAAGAAAATCAACTTATTATCCCTTAATAAAAAGCTCCAAAAAGAAAAGGCCAAGGTTTTGCAATCAAAACCCAAACCATAAAATTCATGATGCCAGACCCCTTTTTCACAACTTAAGAAATTTTACGGTGTCCTCATCTGGAAACAAATTTCAACAAAGCCCCTCAGGAGAGTCCACTACATCAAACAAGTTCATCTAAACCAGCAGAACTCGAAAGGCTCCATAATTAGTAAGTGAAAAACTATCACAGCAAGCAATCAAAACAATCCACAATCAATCGCAACAAGCAGCAGATAAAATCAAGTTACTAAAAGCCGAGCATTGCATTGAGCAACAACAAGATTCACTGCCCAGTCAGTAAACAGAGCTAATAAGACCCTAATTATGAACTAAGCTTTATGCGATAACCACCATCGAACACAAAACAATTATATTCAATAAGAAAACCCTAACTTTTAGTCAAAAAATTACAACGATTAGATCCTCTAACAACGAAAAGAAAAGCACAATTGAATTCGCGCAATCTTATATTTCAGAAGAAAAAAAAAGAATACTAGATTACAGAACTAACCTTCTTCTCGACGGCCGAGGAGTGAAGAGAAGCTGGCATAGGCTGAGCTTGAAGTCCTTCACGTCTCTTCTTCTGTAAACTCTCCTCACGCCGATTTTTACGGATCTCGACCATGTTATCTTCTCGCCTACGGCGACCTTCCTCCGCATCCACCGCCACTTTGTATCTGTTCCTTCGAACCTCGGTTCTAGCGCTCGGCCTCAACGACATCTTATCTTACTTTTAAATTACTTTGTTATTTTAAATGGATTCAAAAAGTATTGTTGGAATGATTGATAGAACGATCTCAAAAGAAATGGAGAGAGAGAAATCAAAACTTTTCTTTCAGAGAGGTTTTTAAGGGTTTTGATGTTGAAAGGAGAGAGAAGGGAGAGAAAGAAAGGGGGTTTTGTGCATGTATATATAGGATGTACTAATGGAGGGTAGGGCTTGTGATGTATGTGGACACGGATCGGGTGTTATTTACTCGATGCGCCATCGAGTTTGAGTTTGAATTTGAATATGAGGGAAAAAAAGGGACCTTTTTCTTCTGAAATGGTGGGACCTACTGTGACAGTTTTACCGGGAGTCTAACGGCGTCGTTTTAATCTGTGACGAAGGTTTCGTGGCCTCATCAATTGGGAAGAACAATAAAATAAAGAAAAATATATTATCCGTCGAGTCGAGTGTAGTAATATGTGAATTAAATAAAAGACAGCATAGTATTTTATTCCAATTAGACTAAGAAAACAAACTCAGTAGACCGACTTCATATTTATCCTATTTCTTCTTCTTTCTTTTTCTCTTAATACGCGCTTTAATTTTCATCTGTTATTTGCAAATATATAAAAAATAATTTATAGACTGCTGTAGGCTTCAGCTACATCATCGGCCTATCCAAACTGAAAACAGGGTCCACAGGAGGAAACCGTAGCCCAACTTGGTGGGTTTTAGCAGCTAGCAGATGGATTCTGGTGTTTTTTTTTTTTTTAAATGCATTGGGTCTCCTGAGTTACGCTTTGTTATCAGAGAGACACAGGCTGCTCCAGCATATGACCGCAGCCTGTTGAGAAAAGTTAGGTATAATGTTTTGGGATGGCATCTTTAATTAGTAACATCTAATTTGAATTCGATCAAGCATTATCAGTGTGAAAAAAGATCAATTTTCAGGAATGAATTTTATAAGTGTGCTTAATTTAGTCCATCACAAACCGCCCAAGTAACTAGCAAATTTTGGACAAAAGAACTGGGAGAGTTAGCAATTCTTTTCAATAAGCTCTCTTTCTTCCACTGATGGACCAAAAGGCCGAGCAGAATACCAGACCCAAACAGACAGTATTATTCGTGAAGAAAATAAGATGGCAAAGAAAAAAGAAGAAAAGGCAAGGCAAGACAGAAGGGACTGAGTTCCTGTTATATATTAGCTTAAAATAATGATGTCAGACAGACCGAAGGAGAGACAGGCCGAGCAGTTATAAGCTGAAAAGGAAGGTGCCAGTTGCAGGAAGTAGGAGGCTCCACCAGGCACTGACACACTACAAACAAACGGACCTGAGTAAACGACAATTGCACCTAGTATCCATCAACGTGAACCACTAACATTGTTATTATTATTATTATTATTTGCCAAAGATCAAGATTCATTTAATAGAAAGATACTGCTAGTACATCAGAACCACCATTAAGTATCTGCATGATTTAATCATATGAAATTCTGAACCCCTTGCAGCCTTTTTGGCTCCGTCTTCCAACTATTTGAGACCTCAATATTTTTGCCATTCAACGGTAAACAAAAAACAAAGTAAATGTAAATGAAATGTACTTCCATTTCCATTTGAATCCTGGAGAAGTTTAGGCTTCTCCTTTTGCAGTCCACGTGTAAAGATGAAGGTAATTTTTTTGTCTGGAATTTAAAAAATTTCATGAATTGTATTAAAATTTATTGCCAAGTTAAAAAAGATGAATGTTACAATTTTTAATTTACCTAAAACTGTTAAAAGGAATATGAATTTTAAAAACATATAACATTACGTTCTTAACGAAAGAAACCACAGCACTGACGCCTCGAGAATGGTATGCGTTTTGAATTGGCTTTGGATTCGGATTCACAAACCCATCCAAAAAATTTTAAATACATATATATAAAACACAATTTAGCATGCGAAACAAATGTCGATCTTTTCCTGAGATGTCTGTCCATTATTTTGAGCCAAGGGAAGGACCCATATGAACCTCAAGTCATGCATTAGGCAAATTAGACCTAGAGCTCTACTCCATCATTTCCAGTCAACAAGAGCATATAGCATACATCTGAAATGTGAATAAATAAAAGGGGAAAACTTAGAAATTTTATTCCATGGAAGCACTAAAGCTTTTCTAATAAAGTAGTCACAAATATTATATAATAAAACATTAAGAAACCAAACTAACTTATCTGAGCTAACTATCCAATAAAAGGCACCCAATTCTTTCCCCCCCAACCAACCATCCCAGAGTTAGGCTTCTCTTAGATTAAATTAAAATGGCAGATATTAGATTCAGATTACAGTACACAGAGAGGGGTCAAAATGGCATGTGCATCAACAGCGAGAGGTGTTGCGCTTCACCGTATTACCTTTGGATGGATTAACGCGTGCCCTCTTTATATCCGTTTGATCTTCATTAATCCCAACCCCCACGCCATCTCCACCCACCATTTCTACGAACATCCTTTGAAGATCTTCAAAGCTATCTCCCTATTCAATCAAACACCCAACGAGCTGAGATTATAATTACTATTTGATCAAATTATTAGGGGCACTAAAGGGAAATACAGTCTGTACCTCGTCTTTGACATTGTTCATCATGGAGATCATCTCTTGCATAAAGTCACAAAAGTCCTGTTATTTTAAAATTTTACAGAAGTTCATGGGTCATCTAGACAATTGTTTTTTTATTAAAAAAAAAAGGCTAAAATTGCAAATTTTGCAAAGCAATCATTTGGGCAGAGAACCATGTCTTGAAGGGATGAAATACGCAACAGTAAAAAAAAAATAAAAAAAAAAAAAGCAAAGTAAACCAAGGCGATCGTTTCAACGATGTCGTTTAGTTTAGTGATTAGCGGTACAGAAACGACATCGTTTTAGCCTTGGCCTGAAAGGAGAAGAGATTTTTATACGTACGTCGTCTTCCTCTTCCAGAGGATCGTAAAGCCCAGCATCGTAAATCGATCTTTTAGCCTGGTCAGATAAAACTGTAAAAAAAAAAATAATAATAATAAATAAATAAACGAACAGTTACCGGCAGTTAGCATGCGCGTGAAAAAGTAAATAAACGGAAAAATTGCGGCGTTAAGATATTTTTATGAGAAGAAATATTATGATTATTAATATGAATTTACCGGAATACGCTTCCTGGATTTGCTGAAACCGTCGTTTCACTTCTCCGGCCACCGCGGTATTCCCAGCCCACTTGTCCGGGTGCCATTTCTTCAGTTACAGGAAAAAAAAATCACAGTTTCAATGTACTTTTCTTTTTAATTTAATCACAATAACCGGCAACATTACATTTGCAGTGACAGAAAAAATAGAACAGTTTGACCCAAAAAAAAAAAAAAAAAGAACAGAGAGCAAAGGAAACGGCGTTGTCGTGATTAATACCATGGCGAGTTTGCGATAAGCAGTACGGATATCAGAGAAGGAGGCATCGCGACGAATCCCAAGAACAGAGTAATAGCAAGATCCGCCGTTGGATCCTCCTTCTCGATCCATAATCTCTCAACTTACCACCAGAGCAAAAGCCAGAATCCTTTTAACACCAGCAGTAAGCTTTAAAATCCAGCACTCCAATTACTAAACCGAGCTGTTGATCTCCGTACCTTTATTACCAAAAACACACATAGCTTCTTATTGTTGTCTGTTTGTGTTTGCTGATGGTGGTTGTGGTGGTGGTGGTGGTGGTGGTGGTTTTAAGGGCAGGAGAGAGAAAGAGACAGTGAGAGCGAAAATAAAATATCTTCCGAGACTTTATTTTTTAAGAGGCCATGTATTTATGCAAGGGGAAAGTTCGAGAGATTTCTGTCTGATTGTTAGTCTTTGAGAGATGAAGATATTTTCTTTGCGATTTTGATAATAGCCACTCTAATATTATATAATTACTGGTTTTGCCATCAATGTTAGCGTTACTTTTACACTTATCGCTGCCTGTTTACGTCCGTTGGCGGAATTATTGTTTAATCCTGATTTGCTTTTCCTCTTTTAATAAAACAAGATTTATTTAAAACGCAATAATCAAGAACAAGAAGTTGCTTGTTTTCCTCCTCCTCCTCCTCCTCCTCCTCCTTCTAATCGACTGGTGTCAATGTGTAATTTGATTAGTTAAATACATATTTATCCTTCTAAATTCATACTATTTTATTAATTTAAAATTTTTAATCTGTAATTTAATCTAATTAATACTTAAAATTTCTGCAACTTACTCCGACAGAACGTTGCCAATAAAGAACATTTCAAAAGTTAATGTTCAATTAATCTAAAGCACAGTGAAAAGTTAAGCTTAACATTGAAAAAACTGATCACTTCTTTTGATCATCGACAATTTGTACAAGAACCCTTCTTCTGCACTTTCTTTTCTTACAAGAAGGCTTTAGGGAAAAAGGAAAAAAAATAAAAAAAACAGAGTAAAAGGAGATACATAAATAAGCTACAAAACTAAGCTAACACTCTGCACCTTTTTACAAGAAAGCAAAGCAAATTCCAAGAAATACAGGAAAAACTAAAAATCTAAAATGACCACCTCTGATTGACCTTAGGAGAGAGCTTATCTCTCCTATAAACCTTGAGATGCTTGATTTACTAACAAGTTTGGTAATCTACATGACAGAAGCTTTGCCACATTCTTTTAGCAGCAATGTCTCGCCTAACCGATCCCCACTTCATGATAGCAGCTCGTAGCTTACACCACCCTGCTTTTGGTTTTCTAATTCTCGACATATGTACACTAAATCTTGGATGAGCAGAAATAAAACCTAGTTCTTCGTTTCCTGAACTGAATATAAAAGTATCCCCTTGTCCCCAGCTGCAGCCCGGCGAGTTACCAGCAGACCAGTTTGATGTTTGAGGTTGCAAAATTTCCTCAGGTGTCAATTGATTAGTCGGGATATGCCACTGTGAAACACTTGTTTGCCAAGTGCTTTCTCCTGTGCAGGGTAAAAACAAATCCCCCAATTTGAAACTGTTCCTTAGTGGTGATTGAAACAAGTGATTCGCACTCCCAGCGGTGTTGAAATCAATCAGCATTTCTGGTTCATCTGAACACAAAGTAACCGCCGGTTTAGTTTTCATACACGAACCAAAGTTATTAAACATAATAGAAACTATATAAATAGAATCCAACAATTAATTGAAGTCATATACCTTTTCGTGCCACTGGGAGATCAGGTTGCTGCAGACCGAGATTTTGATCATGATATGAATCAGATCCAGGACATGTCAAAGTCCTTGAAGGGCCTGAAATAGCATGAGCATCAATCAAGATGAACTCTTTCACATTGTTATAAGCTTGTCGCTTTAAGTTCTCCACCAAAGCCTGCCAATATTGAACACAAATGTTGAACAATCAGATAAACTGCAGACACATCCCTAATGAACGAATTTTTGAATGAAACTGAACATTGTAATGGCCTTTAAGTACTTACCTTGTGAGGAGGAGTAAGTTTATCCAGAGGCTCGTAGGTCTGACCATCAAATGTTACTTTTATGATCTTGTATACGGAATCGAAAATCAGCCCAACACTTTGTTCAGGTTCAAAGTAAGCATACAATTTTTCATCAAGAACACAAGTATTTGCATGCTCTATAATTGTATCCCATATCTTGTTTGAGATTCCACCTCCAAGCACCTGTGATCAGATTGAGTTATCAGTTTCAATGGAATCATAAAGAGAAATATTCATCCGACTCTGAAAACAACCGGAAGGGTTAAGCAGAGGAGACTCTCTTACTCTGCGGAGTTCAGGGGGATTAACTGCATAACGTTGAAGAAAGTCCCTCACAGTGCGAATTCCCAACTCAGCCAGCTTCTTGTGGGATGAGCCGTCTTTTGCTATTCTTTCCAGACGCCATACTTCATCATCCAATTGCGGAGGGTAATGTTTCTTATACACTGAAAATTAACAGATTAGGTTTTAAGTCTTTTTAGTTACAGATCTTGCAAAAAAGCTGATATCTCATTAATAAACATCAGGAAACAGCTGAAGTTTTAAGTGTTGAACTTACACTCTCCGCGATGATCCTTGACCACGAAAGCTTCACTTCTTGCTTCTCTTATCCTAGCTTCACCACTTTCACCGCTAATTTTGGACACAGGTTTAGCTCCCAAACGAAATTTTCGACTCCTCTGCCAACTTGAATTATCTGTAAAAGCAACATCACTTATCGAAACAACTCCACCTCTTAGCGTAACATTCAGATCTCCTCCAGTCACCAGTGGCCTTCTACCCTCTCTTTCACGGATAACACTGGCATTGAATTCAGTCTCACTCCAGTCTTCTAGGTCATCCAAGCCAAAATCACCATTAAGGACAAGAATTTCAATCTTCATACAAGATAGAGGACCAGAAGTGACAAGGGTCTTGCGGTTAGCATCCCACAATTCTATCCTGATGGGACTACCATCCTCCGCTTCTATTCTGCTATTAGTAAAAATGGTAGAAGGCGGTTTGTTGACGAAGCGCAGCAGGAAGCCTCTTCCTCCTGTTGTTTCATTCTGATTGAATGGAGGTCTACAACAAAGAAATACAAGCAAATCATATGTATAATTCGGTTAGTCCTGTCACATAATGTCTTAATCCAATAAAACTCTATTCGACTGCTTCATTTTTCATGTTCAACTTTCTAGGGAACCAAAATCCTGATAACAGATGAGCAAAATTAGAGACAATTGATATACATGGACTAACCTGAAGGATGGATGAAGAATGCGACAAACAGTTCTTTCCACCTCATCTCGCACCTAATGAACAAGACAAGCAGAAGCACTTCCGTTAGATAATTAAAAGCATAAGTGCTAGTAAAAGTGATTGAAATCAAGAATTTGAGCTGTTTCAATCAAATTATGTTTCTGATATGCTCAAAGAACAAGAGATGCAAATTATTCCCATTGGTACATCAACTAATAAAGACTAAAAGAAGAAGGCAATCAGCTAATTCATTGACTTTGAAAAATCATCTAAGTTGGCCATTTTTTATTGTGAAGTCGCCGTTGGACATAAAAAGGAATAAAAACAAGCTCTGCTTTATTGAAGTTACTATAAATACAAAGCTAATCAGCATATGCCTGAGCTGAAATGAAATAAAGAAAAGGAACATGGAATAATCATATGTTACCACTCTTCTAAGAAAAGGTTCCATCTTTGCCGCCATATCCTCAACTGAAAGCATACCTAGCACGTCTCTAATGACACTGCCAACACAAGAAGAAAAACCCACATCAAAACCTGAATATAACAGCTGAAAAAACAGAAGCATAACATGGAAAACATACACTTAAAGCTTAAAGAATTAAGGACCTACTTCTTAAACCGCTTAGAGTCGTGAGCTGAAGCTTCTTCAGTTCCACTCTCAGCATCACCATAAAGATACCTCTTTGTCACCATCAGACAGAACTCAAAAACAAAGAAACAATAATGTCCTTGAAAAGAAACCTCAACTTCAGATTTTGATATAAAGAACAAAGAGTTACCAACACCAAACAACCTTATACGTGTATAAATAAGCAAAGATTTTTAAGATTTGACTTAATGAAAGGGAAGAAGGTACATAGAAGTTTCGATTGAATCCTAACTCTCCTAGAAAAAAGACACGCTTTAGAAACAATGATACATCACATAAAAGTCAAGAATCATATTCCAAGAAAGTTTTCAAAAGCTGATGAACAAGAAACAAGAAAACTCTAAAAAGGGCATATATATATATATATATATATTATCTTTTTTCTTGCAAATTGTAAAACATTTATATATTTGGATACTCCAAAGTATCAAGAACCTAGTACTTAACTACTAATCAAACTGGCATTAAGTGAAAGGACAAATAAGAGTTTGGATCTATTTATAATGATAATAATAAAAAAAGACCTTGAAAATCTTGAAATTCTAGGTAACGAACTAACCGCGTGATGCTTGAAAAGTACATCACCTGTATAAATCAAATGATAAATGCAGCTTTTAAAGAAATGATCATTTTTTGTAATGATAACGAGAGATTGGAGAAAAATAAACACAAAATTAAACCGGTGACTGACGCGTTAAAGCGAGTAGTAGATGGAGAATAGAAAGTCGTCGGGAAATTGCAGATAAAATTTCTGGGTTACCGCGTTTTTGAGAATAGACCCACAATTTTAATTTTTTTCTTTAAAGAAAAACCAGATGTAAAGCAAGAATGAAACAAACTCGAAGCAAATCTGAATTTCAATTGAATTCCACCTTTTCTTCTGTTATTAGTACGTACTCTTCGCACGTACATCATAGCTCAACTGAAACTGAATTTTGTTTTTGTATATGGCCTGATGAAAGTAGCCATACAGCAGCTAGCTAGCTAATGTTCAGGCTTCTATTCCCATAAAACAAAATTTTGCTTTCTGAAATCATACGCTATACTCTCTTTTAACCCATCACCGTGAATTGACAAGCAACTCGAATCGCAATTCCTACTCCAGTGGAGTTCAATTTATCTACATATTTTACTTCTTTTGGCTAATTAATCGGATTCCACCACAACTCCATCTCACTAACTTACGAATCTCTTGCAAATTTTAATAAATTGATGTATTACAAATTTAAATTCAAATCTACGCGTTTTTGAACTAGCGATTCCAACTCCACAAATGAAAATAGATAATCAAGTTGAAGCTAGCCGTGACCCGATCCGGCCCTTGCGATTCTTTTCTTATGGTGAAAGATCAACAAGAAGATGACGTTTCTCAAATAAGGGACGGTCTGTGGTTAACTTTCATTCCAATTAGGAAAATCATATAATTAGAAGAAAGTATTAGCTATAAAGGTGTTAATGGGATTATATTGAAATTTTCTGAAAACACAACTGAGTACAAATTTCACGCGTTTGGTAAGAATAAACATTAATAAATTGATGCCCCCATTAAAAGTTTTTGAAAGGTAAGAGAGAGCAGATGTATTAGTATAGTTCCACTAAGCTTACTCTGTCA
This sequence comes from Ricinus communis, assembly GCF_019578655.1. Lineage (NCBI taxonomy): Eukaryota > Viridiplantae > Streptophyta > Magnoliopsida > Malpighiales > Euphorbiaceae > Ricinus > Ricinus communis. The sequence goes on from NC_063265.1 coordinate 12,794,341, forward strand.
TTATCAATGTCGGATACGTGTAAATTAATAACTGCAACAAAAGAAAAAAAAATTAAAAAAAAAAAAAAGAGTCATTCTTGAGAAACACTGACTCTGTTGCAAATCCGCAAGTGCTGCTGCTGGAGAGTTGCAGTTAGTCCAACTCTTTTTGAGGTTAATTTATTAGTCAAGTCGTCGAAGAGGAGAAATCACATGCAACTTCTTCCGGCGACCCTGATTTAAATTTCCATGTAGGCCTCGCCCACTTTTTATAAGATGCATTTTCTCGGAAAATTACTTTGATCAGAGAAAATTCTTGGAACTAACCAACTATTTTTATTATTACTTTTCTCCTTTTGTATAATAATATTCGGTTTTTATAGATATATGTAAGCAAGTGCCTCTCCTTGACTAATGGGATCTTTTTGTTTAGATTCCACTGACAGTTTTCTTTTTCTTTTACATAGTTTTGGAGGATTTAAATTGCCCAAATTTGAAAGGTTAATCAAAAGGAGGAGAAATAATCATAGCTACAAGAGTTATTTTTTCATTTTGTTCTATTACGGTCGGTAGTTTTCTTGCCATGGAAGGTACACTTTTTATTTTCTTTTTTCCTATTAATTTTTTCAATTACAATAAAATAATTAAATCATATTTCCATCTTATTTGTATAAATGGTCAGAGCTTATAGATTTTGATTGCAAAAATTTCTTATGTTTCTTTAGTAGTAAATTCGGGTAAAAGTTCGTTTAGGATTTTATTTTATATTTATTTTTTTTGTTGTTTATTAATTTTATTAATTAAATATTATAAATATTTTGTTTCGTCTTTCTTTTATGGGTGTTTGTCTTTTCTTTTATTATGGAAGCTAGGATGAGTTTAATTATAGTATTCAAAGAATTAGATTTTTTTAAAGACTCGTCAAATGACAATGAAGTTGATTTGTAGCTCAATATAGTCACCGAATGAAATGTGTTTATTGCCGCTGCGCCAAACGCAGCTAAAATACTGTATATAATTGTTTCGTTAACAAGATTATTGAAGTTTAAAGGAAAAAGTCATATTTATAACAAGATTATTATATATTTATTGAATATAGTTGTATTTATTTATCTATCAAAAGTTATATTTATTAATTATTTTTAATAATTTTTTTTTTAAAAAAATTGCTCAAATAATAGATGATAATGTCTATTTCAATTTTAATATATATTTTTTATTTTTCATGGATATTATTCTGCAATTTTATTTATTAAATATAATATTTATTTTATTTAAAAAATGAATTTATATAATTATTATTTTCTATGGCAAGGCTAAATGAATTTAAAATTATTTTAATATACAATACTAATTATAAAAAAACACCATCATCCGGTCAGGGATGAAATTAAAAATTTATTTAAAATAAAAAAAAAATGTCATATCTATTATAATAAATGTAAAAAATAAGTATAAAAAGAATCTAATAATTTTATAGGAGCTGAAGAAAACGTAAAAAGAATTACATAAATTTAAGAAAAAGATTTTGAAAGCTAGGGGGCCATGGCCACCCCTATTCCCCGGTTCGCCGTTTGCATTTAGTCCCGATGATAGTTTTACCAATACAAGTGATTTTGTAGAAAAATTAGCAACAAAAACATTTTATATATATATATATATAACTCTAGTAAGTATTCAGTTTAGGTAAAAAATCACAATAGTTTAATTTATATTAATATTTTTAATATATAATATATACTAAGAATGTCCTAATAATATTTTTTATTTTTAAAAAATAATTTTTTATAAATAAAAATATCTTAAAAATAAATTATATATAAAAAATAAAATATTTTATTTAAATTTAATATTTTTTATATTTTATTTTTATCTGTCTTTTATTTTTATAGTAATAATTTTAGTTTTTTTGTTGTTTTTATAAATTGAGAAATAAAAATAATAAATACTAATTAAATTAAATCTATAAAACCTTGAAATACAATTATTGAATATAAGATAGAGAGTGAAATTTGATATATAAAATAATTTTTAATTCTATATTTAAAGGGTAAAATATTATATTGAAGTGATATTTTATACTGTTAATTTTTAAAATAAAAATTTAATATATATATATATATATATAATATATTGAAAATATTTTAAGTTTAAATATTAAATATAAAATGCAAAAATTAATACAATAAAATACATATGATATCCGTAAAAAAAAAAAGTCGTTGGAGGCCACCGTCTGTATTCGTCTTTCCGCTGATGAAGAAGCTCCCTTTCGTATCCATAATTAACAAACAAAACCCTCCAAAAGCCATGACTGCATCATCGAGTAATCTCTTTGCATCAATAGACATGGGCACAAACTCATTCAAAATGCTAATAATCCAAGCAGACCCATCTTCAGGCAAATTCCTCACAATTGATCGCCACAAAAACCCACTATGCTTAGGCCGCGACCTCTCCACTTCAATCTCACCAGAATCCCATTCTCGCGCTCTCAGTTGCCTCCAAGAATTCAATCACATTCTCAAATCCCACAACATCTCTCCTCATCAAACCCGCTGTGTCGCCACTGCAGCAATGCGTGAAGCAAATAACTCAATTGACCTTTGCAAAGCAATTTTTCAAAGTACAGGATTAGAGGTTGTTGTTTTGACTGGTGAGGAGGAGGCAAGCTTTATTTATCTGGGTATGCTTCAATTTTTGAACTTTTTTGATAGAAGAGTTTTGGTTATTGATATTGGAGGTGGGTCTACTGAGTTTGTTATAGGAGAGAGAGGGATTGTTATTTTTGCTGTTTCTTTAAAGTTAGGTCATGTGGGTTTGACTCAGAAGTTTGATAAGATTTCGGATATTAAAGAGTTTGTTAAGTTAGTTATAAAGGAAAGCGGGTTAGTTGAGAAAATTAAGGACTTTGGTTTTGAGGTTGCTGTTGGGACTTCAGGGACTATTAGGTCCATTGAAAAGGCTGTTTTTTATGGTTTTGGACAAAATTTAGGTTATGATAATGAGGTTTTGTATAGTGATTGTAAGAGGGATTGGAAGTTTGGTGATGGAGAATTGAAGTGCTTAGTTGAGAGGTTCTGTAATGAAGGAGAGAGTGAGAAGAGTAAAAGAGATGAGTTTTTTAAGAGAAGATCAGAGTTCATTATTGCTGGTTCAGTGTTACTGGAGGAGATATTTGAGTTGCTTGGAATTAAAGAGATGGAGGTCTCTGGATATGCTTTGGGAGAAGGTGTTATTGCTGAAGCCTTGGCTAGAGTTTTTGAAGGTTATGATTTGAATGCTAATGCGAGGTGGCGTTCTGTTGTAAGACTTGCAACAAGGTTCAGTGAGAAGAAGAGAATCAAGTCTGCAGCACAATGTGCTACCATTGCTAGTGTAATCTCAACTCTCTAGCTTTATTTAATTTCTTATTGGCTTTAGGTTTTGTTTCATATTTTGATTTTCCACTCTCTCCAATTACTTTATCATATCTTAAATTTGCAAAACTAGAAGGAAGACCTTTTGGCATTTTTTTGTTGTTTATTTTAGGAAAAGTTGTTCAAGGAATTGAGGCATATTTTTCATCAAAAAATGGTATGGAAGTTGCTTTGATTGCATTTTCGTAGAGTAAAGATAAGCTCATGGATCATAGTAATATTACTCTGCGACAGATATAAGTTCAATGTTACTGTTAGTGCCAATTAGAATTTTATGTTTAAGATATCCAATGACTTGGTGATTGCTGCAGGAGATTTTTGTGGGCTTGAGAAAATGGCTAGAGGTTGCTGACAATCAAGTTAAGTTTAACCTGAGCTTGGATGAAAAGAGTCTTCAGTGTCTAGAAGCTGCCTGTTTACTTCACAACATAGGGCTCTGTCTTGGTAAAAAGGGTCACCATAAGCAGACTTATCGGATTATCATGGTATGTGTAATGTTCTTCTCAGGCACATAAGGGTCAGCTCTGACCCTAAACAATGCTCTCTATGACTGTGCATGTATGCGATATATCTATTTTACCGAGTCTAATGAAGATATATATATATATATTTTCTTGAGTGGCAGATTATTTATATGAACTGTAATGCTCTCTATGCATGGAGATGCCTAGGGAGTTCTGCAACTTTTATAGATGATCTGCATACCTGATGAATTTTATCTTATTGTGCAGAATGGCAATTGTCTTCATGGATATAGTACTGAAGAGGTCGAGGTACATTTTATACATTATGATATCCATTCTCTGTTCTCAATATTCATATTCCTAGAATGCTCTCTATGGTAATAAACTTTTCGCAGTTAATAGCTCTGCTCACAAGGCATCACAGGAAAAAATTCCCAGAGTCTGATCATTCCACTTTGGTTGGGATTTCTAAAGAGGTCTTTGTACTTTTTCTTATAAACATCCTTCATTTGTTTCATAGCTGAGAAGAAAGGTGCTCACTTTTAAATCAATGTTTGTATTGTTTCAGTCAAAGAGGAGATTCAGAATTCTTTGTATCATCATACGGATATCTGTTATTTTACAGAAAACTAACTGTTTGAACTTCCAAGATTTGGAATTTTTACACTCTGATGAAGGATTCAAACTGGTATGTTTTGTTCTAGTATTTTGTACAGATGCTTGTATGCTAGGAATATATAAGGTGCAGCTTGAGGGTAGTTTCTTCTGTTTTCACTGTCATAGTAATTTATTTTTTGCGAATGCAGACTTGTTGTCTTAATACATGTGTGTATGGAGATGATTACTCAATGCAACTGACATTGAGTGTGTGATGTGAGTACTGCATTAAGTTTTTGCAGGAATCAGAAATGTGGATAGTTTGTAGCTAATGTACAAGCTGTCTTCATCTATTTTCAACATGGTACTCAATTTTGGCATGATATTAGTTGAGAGCAATAGTAAGAATTAAAATTTAATATCATGGAAAAAAATATTATGTATGTAAGGCAAATACAAAATTATATGGATAACAGAGGAAATAAAAACCTTGTGCAATGCTTGCGAACATTCACATATTACTTTTGCTATTGTAGTTTGTTAGTTATTGTGTTTAGCATCACGGAGCACATTCCTTGTTTTCCTTCTTTGATATTGAAGCTTCATTCCATCACCATATATCACCTGGTCAGCTCTCATGTGCTGCCTTGCTCAATAACTTTTATAGAAGTTGACCTAAGGGTTTTCTGTAGGTATTCAGGGAGACCAGGGGCCCAACTGCTTTGTTTGCAGGAAAGGACATGGAGAAAAAACTGAAAAAGGAGTTAGAACAGTTCAAAACTGTATGTTTTTTCGTCCACTACTAATTATTCTTCAGCAGATCAATATGGTTAAGATTGCAATATTTTCCTTTCGACTACCATTTTTGTTTGTATTCAGCTTTTCCAGGAACAGTTGTTGGTTGAGGTGTTGCCATGCACTTCAGAATCATCAAAAAGATGAAATATTACTTGCACAATTGTCAGCCTCAGTTTGTTATAAAAACCTATAAAGCTCGTGAACTGGATTACATTAATTGATCCATGCTGATTACCTTGAGAACAAACTACTACCTGGTATGTCTGCATCGTCCTTATTTAAAATTTAATTGCAAATCTGCATTACTTGTCACATTGATCATGAATATTTGTAAGAGTATATAAATATCTTTTTCTTTTATTTCTTAACAAGAACAGTTAAAGATATGTTTCCCTTCTCTCGCCCTCTCTCTCATGGCAGTCTAGATGTGCTGCTGAACACAGACCATTCCCTTAGTGACTTGGTTGGAGCTTGCTAAGATGACATAGAGAGATGAGGACTATAGTAGTCTTTGGCTTTCAGCTTCAGCCACTCTGGTATGTCATAATTTACATTTTCATATATTCTTATATGTGTTGTCAATTCATGCCATCCTTGTTGCTGATTTTACTAGAGGGAGATTTAAGAATCCCATTGTTAGTGGAAAAATATGTCATTGAACTCGATAAAACAAGTCAATAGTTTGATACTAAGTATTTTTATTGTTTACTGTAATATGATGACATTTGATTATGGATTTTCTTAGAATAGTAGGGGAACAGCTCCTCATATTGTGTGCCTTGATATCGACGAATCTAGGCTTTCATTTCTGTACTGGGTCTTATTGATATCCATAGCCTATGCAGTTAAAGAGGGGAATGTGCCAAGCGGTAGCAGCAGAAAATGCAAAACGGTCAATACCAGAAGTGAATGGCCCTTGGAGTAGCAAAATTACAATACAAGCATTAGGCGCTTACCCAACAGATACTGCTAACCTTGATAGACCAAAACGGGGTCAAAGTATGACAGAGAGAGAGCTTGATGCTAACTTCATGACATCCAAATGCATGAAGTGGGAGTGAGGAGCCTGGTAAAGGGCTAGAAGTGATGATATTTCCATTAGAAAACACTGTTAAAAGAAAAAAGAAAAAAGAAAAAAGAAAAAAGAAAAGGGGATTTGCAATGACATCAATGGAAAAGACCTTTCATGTATGTGAAAATATTAATGGAGGCATGTGATTGATATATGTATTCAATGGCAGCCAGTAGCCATGTGAGCAAAGTGGGGTATCCGGTGACTACTTATTGCTCTTGTTTTTGGTATTTGATTGATGACATTGTTAAAGAATTCACCATCTTATCTTGCTTTTATATTATTTAAATAAACTAAGGTGGCACAGCAACAAAAACAACATCAAAATCAAACTTACAAATATTTAATAACAAGTATATCAATTTTTAGGATAATCGCAGTACGTGTAGCTGATGTGTCAGAAAGTTAATTAGTGGGTCCTCCTAATCCTAAACTTGGAAAGCGATTCAATAATTAATTAATTCTTTTAATTATTTATTTTTAAAAGTAAAAAAAAAAGGATAGCATAGAATTGTCAGTTTTCTGCTGAAACTGAGCTTTCAAATCTGTTAAAACACAGAGAGGGATAAGTAAAAAGTCGAAAAGCCCAAAAGATATCATTTTCTATATTTGGTTTCCCATATCCATTTTCAAGTAACAGGAAGCGCAGCACACGCAATATTCAGTGCACCAGCAACCACTGAATCAATGCTGCTTTATATTTATTTATTTATAATTCTATATTAGTAGCTTATTTTCCTTTTGGCCGCCGTTTGTTATGTCAAGTCATATACATATTTACATACACTCCACCCCACACCGAGCAGCACGCATTTTACAGTTACAATTTTCGAGAGACTCGCATAGCCATTTCGCCTTCGGTAAGTTCTTTCTTTCTTTATCTTTTTTTCTACTTCGTTGCACTGTTTGTTTGGTTGCCGAGAAAAAAGAAAAAGAGGGAGAGGAAATTTTTATCTCTTAATGTTATAGACCGAATTTTCCTTCCCTTTTTTCTTTTCCTAGAAGAACTTTTTCGCCCTCCTCTATTTTCTTCTCTCGGAAGCCAAACACGCATATGAATAATGCGATTGGCAGTGGCATAGCTGTGTGTTTATTTTACTGCTATTCTGATGTTATTTACTGGCTTTACTGGTAATTATTATTATTATTTTTTTATATAAACGATAGATTTGTGTTTTTTGGTTGCCCAGAACTGAAATGAGAGCAGAGAGCAAAGAGCAACATAGAAGTCAAATCTTAGTTTTATAAACTAACGACATTTTCTCTATTATGTATGTCTCGTTGAGATAGTTGTTCTTTCAAGAGATTGGCTGCATTTTCTGTAGAGTGATAGTTTTTTTTTTTTTTTTTTTTTTTTTTACGGTTGTTGCAGAGCTTTGAATTTTTCAATAGAAATAAAGTGCCATTTTCCTATCAATTTCTGGCATTGAATAATTTTTTTTTTTTTTAATCTTGTTTAATAGAATTGCTGCTGCTTATTTTTTGGTTGGCATGGGTTTGGAGGAGACAATTGACATCAAGAAAGACAAAGCTAACCAAACATTGACCATTTGTTTACATGCCTTTTCTGACTTAACTTATGTTTCTCCTGTGGTATTCTTATACCTCCTCAAAGAATGCTATATTCATGGTAGGTTCCTTTTGCTCCATTCTGAAAGTTTTCCTTTGACAAGCCCTGACTTTACCGTTTTAACTTTCTGGACCTTTTGAGGACTGTTATATCTGTTTGTAAATCCGAATATGTGGTATGCATTAAAACCTAAATCATGAACCATTTTTGTACTTTTCTAGTCTTTCTTGTTTCATGATTCTCTCTGATCACATTTCACAGGCTCATGTAAGGCAACAAAGAAGTTCAGAGCTCTTCAGCAACAAGTTCATCAGGTATTAGATAATTCTCCCAAACCTGGACCTGCCACTTTCGTTATTCATTGCCTGCATGTCCTGCCGATTTTTGGATTGTATTCCGAAGGGTTCAGTCACTTGATTGTATCTGCTCTTCGTCGTTTTCTAAAACTATCACCCACCTCAGAAGACACCTTGCAAGCAAAAGGTCTAGCAGCTCAATTATTTTTAGATATTGTGGGAGGCTTAGTTGATCATGATGAAAGGTTGCTTATCAAGATAGTTGAAGCTTTTGATGTCAAGTTGACAAACATTGAGGCAGCAATTCAACGGTTAAAGGCCCGGAATGATAATAGGTTTGACACTGCAAAAAAATTCGTTGAACAATATATTTTTAAGTTGGTAGAATCTCAGTCCTATATGACGGCAGTCACTCTATTAGAGCACTTCTCTATACGCCAGTCTGGGCAGTCTTTCCTTCTCAAAATGATGGACAATAAACAATCTCAAGCAGCTGAAAAATGGGCAACGTTTATGGGAAAGCCAATGTTATGTTTACTTGTTCAGGAATATGTTGATAGGAACATGCTAAAGCATGCTTATGAGACAATAAAGAAAAACAATTTGAAGGAAGAATTTCCTGATATATACCATAAATGCAAAGAAAGGTATTTTTATTTACTTGTATTTCCCATAATTTATGCTGCTTTTCTTTCAGCTTTTCTTTCAGCTTTTCTTTCATAGGGTTCTTATGCCCTTGATCCATCTCCTGTTTAAATCAAGTGAGCATAAGAAAAACATCTCACTGACTTGCAGCTTGTTGAAGAAGTTAGCAAAGAAGGCACTATGGGATCTTGCTGAGGCAAAGACACATGGTGATAGGCAACTTGTTGAATATTTGGTTCGTAGTTTTTTGCCATGTTGTTGTTATACTGTATTTGTATTACTCTATGTGACACAATTGGTTTGTTATATGTCTTCAGTTTTATACACTAAGGCATATTTGGCTCTTTTTGGTTCCTTGGTATAAAGAAACGGTGTCTCCTTGTTATAAGGAAATAATGTGTTTTTTTTTTTCCTTTTTCATAGTTATAAAAATGTAGGTTCCTGGTTTTTATCCATTGTTCATAGAAAATGCAAATATGTAACGTGCTCTGCATGTATCTATTATTTGATCTTTGCATAAATAACTCTGCAATTATTGTTTTTGCTTATGTTGCATTCATGCACTCTCTCTCTCCTCTTTCAGTTCTATGTAGCAATAAGGATTGGTGAAGGTGAAGGAAACATTTAAATTCCTCATTAGTGGTTATGACATTGGTTCATTGAGTTGGGGTCTTATGCCTTGTAGGCGAACTGTATTTAAAAAGATCAATGGTGTTGTCCTGATGGATGTTTAGCTCCAAGTGTTGGGTAATACTGGCAATGAGATGGTCAGGAATCTGTCTTGCTATATCTGATGGGGCAGGGTGGTCAAGATCTGGTTTTTTGAGCAGAGATGATTTCAGCATGTTTGAATCGTTGGCAACTTATATTGTCTATTGCCACTTTTAACTGTTATTTTAACATCTATGTTCATATGGGCACATAATGAGTGTAGTCTGCATGTTTGACTTGGCTACTTTGATGAGCTGGATTTATTGGCATGTTTGTAGATGATTAAGATGGGGCCTGTGATAAAGGCCTCTGATAAACCCCATTACCCAGCTCATCATTGTTTCCCTATAGTTAATTAGCTTTAATTCCTTCCTTTAATGTTATTGCATTTTTGTGCTTGATAGTAGGAAACCAGTGTCAAAAATCAGATAGAAAAATGAAAACAAGGCAGAATACGCTTGTAAATTATGACAAGAGTAATAATTTTCACGTGTTTTATAATTCCATTGAGAATTAAGTGGACTGTGTTTCTATTTGCTTTACATATCATTTGGAGAAATAATGGCAAGTGCATGCATGCTCTGCTGATTTTATATTAAATTCTTTTGACTAACCTTTAAATTATATAATCTAATGCTATAAAAGTTTTTAATAGGTTTACTTGGCGATGGAGGCTGGTTACTCAGAGAAGGTTGATGAACTTTGTGATCGTTACTCCCTTGAAGGTTTTCTGAAAGGCAAAGGTACTCTTTGTGCATTGTGTATCTGTATGCATCCTTGGACATCACGTTCTAGCTTGACAGGCATACTATTCTGTCTTTATCATGCTTGTGAAGGGATTGGCAACTAATTAACTTGGGCCTGATTTTTTTCTTGAATATTTGCTAGATTTATTGTTTGCAATACAAAATTGCACTTCGGACCTCCTAGTCTTCATTTTGGAAAGCAACACCAATTTGTGTACAATGACAACTTTTTAGTGTCATTGCAGCACTTGTATGTTACATTCATTCAAGAGATGGTCAGAGGTGCTGATGGTTTCGTGATGAAAATCAGATATTGTTATTCTTTTTGCTAGTTTTTATTTTTAATTTCTTAAATTTAACTTGTAACTAGCATATTGTAATGTCTTGGAAAATGGACATTCGTTTTATGTTATTTCATAGACTTTTGGACTCTCGAAGAAGTGTACATTCTTTGTTCTAGATTGATTCTTTCAGATTTTTGGTGAAACTAACTCTGCTTGCTGCTTGAAATTTTATGTGTTGGGCAATGGACCCTATGTTAGAAAAGCTGGTTGAGCCCCTATGTGAAAGTGCCCTTTAGATTGACAAGGATTGGTAATAATTATGTCTTGCTGCTATGATGGGGTGAGTCATGCAAGAAATGGTTGTGGTGGGCGAGTAATTAGTGTATGTGTAATTTGTTTAACATTGCTGGGAAATGGATAGCTACGATCATAAATTGTATAGAAATGAATGATTTTACGTGGTTATTATGTAGTAGTATCCAACTTGTCATGGAAAGACACTTATACTTGTGCTACTTGGTGTTTAGAACTTGAAAGTCTTCCACATGGTAGATTCCTGCAACTTAATGAGTTTGCTGTTGAAGATATTGTCTGGGTTGATGAAGTTGATGGTTTATGTGGTGCAACGGGTCACATTGAGGGATGTAAAGTTGTGGGTCTTGATTGTGAATGGAAACCCAATTTTGAGAAAGGCAGCAAACCGAACAAGGTGATGACTGATTGCCTGTTATTTTCTTCGGAGGGTCCTTGTGGCTGTTAACCTGTTACATATAAAGTATTTAAAAATGGTTTTTCTTTGTTGTGCTCTGTCTTATTTCAAATATATCTATAGTGAAAATGGTTGTCTTATGTTTCAGGTTTCTATCATGCAAATTGCTTCTGATAAGATGGTTTTCATCTTTGACTTGATAAAGTTATTTGAAGATGTACCGGATACTTTAGACAACTGCCTAACTCGGATTTTGCAGTCTCCCAGAATTCTAAAACTTGGTATGGCATATCTAAACACATTCTTTGGAGGAGAACTACCTTTCATCATTCATCATCATGCAAATTTTAAGCCTTTTTAAGATTGAAATCTCGATCTATTTTGGAGATGAGGAGGTCTCTTTGTTTTCTTTGCTTTTTATGGGTATTTTGAACTCTTAGATTTTAGGACCTTTTTATGCTTAATTTTTTTAATCGAAATGAGGATTAATCATTGGCTAGTACCTACCAACAGGAGCTTTAAATATCAACAAACTTTCTCTTGAATATTTTATTGATCCTTGATGAAGTATCTTATCTGAAAAATTAGAAAATGAAGAAAGGTGCTAATAAGCTTGGTGGATTTGCAGGTTATAACTTTCAATGTGATACAAAACAGTTAGCTCAGTCTTATGGAGAGTTAAAGTGCTTCAAGCACTATGAAATGTTACTGGACATTCAGAACGTCTGCAGAGAACCCCGAGGTGGTCTGTCAGGTCTTGCAAAGGTATTGAAAAACATTAGAATACCACCAATAGTTTCTGTCACTGTTATGCAGTCCGTATTCTATCTGAACTCATGCCTGCATCATTCTCTAACTTGCTTATGAACATTGTTATTTGCATCTGTTCTCTTATATATTGTTGTCTGCATTGCCTCAAATCAGAAATTATTAGGAGCAGGTTTGAACAAAACTCGACGGAATAGCAATTGGGAACAGCGGCCTTTGAGTCAGCACCAGGTACGATTCTTTTCTCTTGTTTAAATGATAATTCTATATCCTAATACTCTGCAAAAGCCTTGGGAAACAAATCAAGGTCTTATGGAAGACTACCCAGTTGTTCAATAGAGCTAGATGCTCCCTACGAACATGCATTTATCTGCTTCTACCAACTATGAACTATATTAGTGAGGATTGATCCTAGTATTGATACCATTAATTTAGCAGCTGAGATAACTAAATTCTGATGAAACTCGAGTGAACTAAATCAATATATTTTACAGCTGGAGTATGCTGCTCTTGATGCTGTTGTACTTATTCAAATATTCCACCATATCCGTAATCATTCTGAACCTGCTGATATCTCGGGGGGGCATGAGAAGATCAAGTGGAAATCTTATATTGTAAGTGTGCTGGTAATACTAATACCGTGTCAGTTTGTGTGGAGATATCTGATTAGGCTTTTCGAATGCAATTGGTCTTCTACTTTTTTAATCTTCATGCTGTTCTATGTACAAACTCTTGGTTTCACATGCAGGTTTCTCATATGGATAATCCCCAAAAAGGAAAGAAGGGACTCAAACTTAACTTAAAGAGGCATCAGGAGTAAAGATCCAGCAAGTTTAGCGACTGACATATTTTTCTTGCTCATTCAATAGATGGTATGCGCTGTACATATTACGCACAATAGCTCAAAAATGAATTTTCCAGAGATTGATATGAGGAAAATAAAAATAGTTTTTCTAAACTAATGAAGTCTATTAGTTAGGGATATTTTGATTTGAACCAACGAGTCCATGCTCATGATCCTGGGCCTGGAGGTAAATATCTATTTATAGTTTATTTAAATTAATATTTCTGATTATGTATATGTATATGTATATGTATATGTATATGTATATGTATAGTTAGTTAATAGTAAATTAATATTTTTAGTCAATTCTTACCAGATGTTTTTACTTGTATATGTATAGTTAGTTAATATACATATCTTTTTCACTTGTAAATTATACTAATTTAAGCCTTTAAGTTATTTTGTTAACTTATGGTGCACCTTTATTTATGTTTTTGATCAATCTCACCTCGATACATCTATTTTGATATTCCCTTTTTTTTTTTTTAAATAAAATTAAAAATAATTGTTTAAGATATAAATGAATAAAAATTTAATAAATACAATAATTTGATAATTTTTATTTATTTGGATACAAGTGAACAAAAGTTATAAAAAATACATATTACATACAGGCTGAAGTTAATATGTGAGGGCTTGGTTAAATTTGTGGACAAGGGATCTAGAATTGTTATTAAAGAAGACAACGGTGAACTCAGGCTGTCAACAATGCTATCTGTCAAAGAAGAAAGTTACCACCGCTGCTTGTCCAACAAATCAAAAATTTTTAATCTCAAAAACCTTTCTTAATTTAATATTCCTATCATCTAGCAAAACACAAAACCTTCCCTTCTCCACCTCTCTTTTCTCCGTGATAAAAGGCTTCAGACATAAAAACCAAAGCCAGACTCAAAATCTCCAACCTCTCTCTCTCTCTCTCTGAATCAACCTTTCCATAGTTGCAGACAGAAGAGAGAGATAGGTACCCAAAGGGGAGGAATCAAGATGGGCGGCGAGATTGTGAATGTGAACAGTGGCGGTGTTAGAGGAGGCGAAATTGTAAGAAAGAAACCAAACAGACTGTACACAGGCCGGTCTGCCCCGTCTCTTGATATTCCTTCCAGGCAACACGGTGCGAAGCATTCTTCGTGGTGGAATGCTCCTGAGACGAAGAGGAAAAAGAGAGTTGCTCAATATAAATTTTATGCCGTCGAAGGGAAGGTTAAAATCTCTATAAAGAAAGGGTTTCGTTGGTTTAAGAAGACATGTTCTAGGATTGTGCATGGTTTTTGAATATCAGATACGGCCACAGATTAACGTAACCATTTAATGAGGTAAAGCTGATCACTGCGTATTGCATATATTTCATGTGAAGCAATCTTTTTCTCCTTTTTTGTATAACTGTCTCAATATTTCTTCTTCTTCTTCTTCTTCTTCTTCCCTCCTCTTTTCTGGGGAGATGTAATTTCCGAAGGAATTAAAGGTTTATTCTTCCTTTTGCTCCACCAGCCGATAATTATTCTCTTTTTTTTTTTTTTTTTTTTTTTTCTGTTTGAAAATCATTCTGTTTGTATGCAATAACACAAATAAAATTGTTGAAAAAATGAGCGAGTTCATAATCTCAGTGTCTCCTTTTTCTTTTCTGTTTCCATAAATGATTTGCATGTTCTTTCTTTCATGGAAGTGCAAAAATGAGTCTCCTAATGTTTACTGCGGAGTTCAGAACCATTATAATTTCAGTCTGGACCTTTCTGCCGATTCAAGCTAAAGTTATTAGACTAATTTCACATATTCAAGCAAATCTACAAGAACAAATGTATGTCCAATCACAGATTTTTTCCATTTTATCTTAAAATTACTAATATTTTTGTCTAAAGAAGATCTTTAATGCATGGAAAAAATGTAACATGTTTTTCATATTAAATAAATACTAGTGGGAAAATACAAGAAAGTCAAAATAAATAGTTTATTCGATATGAAATCATTTATTTTAATATGCTGTGGTAACGACTAAGATTTTTGTTTATGTACAAATCAGTTTAAAATATTATATTTTTGTTATGAAATTTATATTGTAACACTTGAGAACACTTTAAATGTTAGGTAAAGAAATATTTCAGAAAAATATTGAAAAACGAGTTTAAAACAAATGAAATAGGAAAATTTAATAAAATAATTAGATATTAGATAAACACATGAAAAATATATTTCTCTTCAATTACTAAATTAGTTATTTTAACGATTAGAATCATGAAAACAGAAATTTAAAAGTTAAATTAAGAGAGAAAAAGTACGATAATCTAACATTAACTAACCCATAGTAAAACCCTTTAAAGTGAAAGATTAAACTAAGATTTCATTTGAAAAATGTCTCAATTCAAAAAAGTCTCAGAGGCTTATTGGCAAAAGAATTTAAAAAAAAAAAAAATTAATATCAGAAAATTTTCCTTCAATACAAAACGACGTCGTTTCCAGTACAGTTCTCCCAGAAACCGTAGTAATAGCGCGGGAGTTTTTGTCAAAATTTTCGAGTTTTAATTTCAATCTGTTATTTATTATCATTGCTATACACAAACGCTGAATCGGAGCAGCAAAAAGAAAATGGCTCGTCACGATCTGGAGTTAGAGAAAGCTCGATTTTTAAGCTTAGCTCAGGAATGTGGCTTCGATGAAGAGTCAGCTAACAAATGCTTAGACCGTCTAATTTCTCTTTACGGTACTCTTTTCTCAATCCCTTACTCAAACCCTAAAAACTCTAAATGTTTTTAATTAAATTTCTTCTTTTTTTTTTTCTTGAAGGCGACGATGGTCAAGATTTTGTAACTGTGGAGTGCTGTGGAGATGATTTTCTTGCTGCATTAGCTGAATCAATGCGAGATAGTGAGGATTGGGATGATGATTTGCAAGCTATTGAATCTGAAGCTTGTGGTGCTTTAGCCAATTATATGTTTAGTGATGAAAATGCTATTAACAGTAATTGTACGATGGTTGATAATGGTAATAATGAGAATGCAAGAGGGTATATAAATGTTACAGATGATGATGATGAACCAAAAGAGAAACAAACTTGGATGGATTTGGATTCTTCTAGTGTCAGCGAAGAATCCGAAGATCCTGAGTTTAGTATCACCGAAGGAAAGAGCTCTTTGTCTGCTACCTCCAGTCAGCTTTTATCAAGATCTATGGTAAGATTTTTCTTTTAAATGCCAAAGATCGACATGATTGTGTAAGAATTCAATTCAATTGAACTCTTGTACATAGTTTATTCCGAACAATCCGTCTAGGTTTGATGCAATTTGCTTCAGTACTTATATTCTCCTATGATGAGATATTTATGCAATGGGATTATGATGCCATATGATGTGCTAGTCATAAATTTAGTCGCTCAAGTTTGCATGCATCATGTATTTACCTTGAATTTCTTTTATACTCTCATTAATGAAAAAGCTCTTAGTAATCCTAGGTGCTGATGTTGTTGATCATTTTATTGAAGGATTGTAAGAGCAGTGTTACTCAAGGTTCTGCTTCATCGATTTGCAACAAAAAGAAGCATCCTGGGATACAAAAAGATGGACGGCCGATGCTCAGTTATGAAGAATTGCAGGCTTTGGATGATTTTGAACTGGCAAATGTTGTAATATTTGGGAATATGTCATTTCGTCCTTTGCAACATCAGGCTTGTAAAGCTTCTGTGGCAAAGAGAGATTGTTTTGTTCTCATGCCTACTGGAGGTGGTAAAAGTCTATGTTACCAGGTGATGTCTCTTTTGTTTAACCAGAACTTTATCCTTTTTCTTTGTGGCTTGAAGTTAATTTGCTCCATTTTCTTTCCGTGTTGTGTTGTTTACCCAATTACTTTATCACTTCTGACTTTTTCCACACCAAATTTGCCTTTAAATACCACTTATGTTGATTAATATTGCTGCAATGCTCTCCCTGTGTATTGAGGGAAGAAATACCCGTTTTAATGCTATAAGTTCAATAACAAAGGTTCTGTGAGTTGTAATATTATGTACTTTAGAAATGGAAAACAAATTGACAGTGTTCAAAAATATTTCAAGTTCTTTCTAAAAATATAATGTCACACAAAACTTGTAAACCTAATCCAGCTTTTCCTCCCTAAAATTTAATGAGGTTTTGACTAGCATAGGCAGCAAAAAGGTGCATTACATTATTCTGCAGCAGAAATAACTGAATTGGGATTGCTTATTATATGAATCAGATCCTGCAAGCTAACTCGGATCTATAGTTGTAAGTGTTACATGGAGCTGATCTATGTTATTTATCCAGTTAATATTGCTCCTTGCCTAAACACCTGATGGCACACGATGTGTAGTCAGCAGAATAGATTTCATGTTGCTAACAACTTATTTGGGCAAAATCTCATTAAGTTGTTTGCATTGGAAGTTGTGGGTTGAGAGAAGGCTGACCTTTATTATTATGCATCTTGTGCAGCTTCCAGCAACTTTAAAGCCAGGTGTTACGGTGGTTGTATCTCCCTTACTATCCCTCATTCAGGATCAGATTATTACACTCAACCTCAAATTTGGAATACCAGCAACTTTTTTGAATTCTCAACAAACTGCTTCCCAAGCTGCAGCTGTCCTTCAGGAGCTAAGGTAAGGTTTTTCATTATGTTGGAATCTACGAGGAAGTCTTTTTTGACTGTTGGTAAAAGTTCATACATGAAAATATTCTTTTTTCCGTGTTATAATCCATTGCTGAATATTGTTTAATACAACTTGCTATATAATTCGTATTACTTGGTCTTACAACTCTATTCATGGCTTCATCATTTTTTTTTACAAATTTATTTGACATTTATATTGTGCTTTTCATTCTCCTAGGAAAGAAAAACCATCATGTAAACTCTTGTACGTGACTCCTGAGAGGATTGCTGGAAACCTAGGATTTCTTGAAATACTGAAGTGCCTGCACTGGAAGGTAGCTCTTCTTTCAGAATTTTTTTTTTTTTTTTTATCCAAGGAACACATTGTCTAATTAACACTCCAGATAAATCACAGGGACAACTAGCAGGTTTCGTAGTTGATGAAGCACACTGTGTTAGGTAGGTCCTTTCTTTTTTGCATATTATACAATAGTTTCTTTGGTTTCTATTGATGATTACGAGTAGGTCACGAAATTAAGTTCTTACACAGCCAGTCGATCGGACTGTTTCTCTTCTCTCTCTAGCATGCAATTGGGGTCTATCCTTGTAGGGCAGAGTTGTTTCTGCACCTCTCATGTGGACTAGAAATTATAGAACATTTGAAATAATGATCTTATTACAGGCCATACTTTTTGGTAACAATGTACAATCAAAAAATGGGGACTTGAAAGATGAATTTATTAAATGTGCCTTTTTCTAGATTAACACTTTTTGAGTTTCTATAAACATAATGCTTTATAGATATCAGATACAGGTGCCATCAGGTTGCATCTATCCCATTTCTTTGCTGCAGTGCAGTAAATTTTTTTTGAAAACTAAGTTTTAACTTATATGAATAGAGGGGATAAACACTGATCTGGCTCCCCAAATTATAGATCTAGTTATGAACTTATTTTCAGAACTGATGTTTTCATTTTTCCTTAAAAGCAACTAGTCTTTTGAATTTTGATACACAAATGGAACTTCTGTTACTTATCCATTTCTACCATTGCAGCCAGTGGGGACACGATTTTCGCCCAGATTATAGAGGATTAGGATGTCTTAAGCAGAATTTTCGAGATGTTCCACTGGTAGCTTTGACTGCAACAGCAACCCATTCGGTTCGTGAGGTAATCAGTTTGCAAGATGCCACCCTTATCTCTGAGTACCTTCTTAGAAGAAAGAATGTTTTTCTCATTATCTGAAAAAAATTTATTTGCAGGACATATTAAAAGCTTTAAGAATTCCGAATGCTCTTGTACTTGAGACCAGCTTTGATAGACCCAATTTAAAGTATGAAGTGATTGGAAAGACGAAGGAATCGCTAAAGCAGGTTGGACAGCTTCTGAAGGATCGTTTCAAAAATCAATGTGGAATAGTATACTGCCTTTCAAAAAATGAATGCATTGAGGTTTCAAATTTTTTGAACGACAAATGTAAGATTAAGACAGTATATTATCATGCTGGTCTGGCAACTCGCCAAAGAGTTGAAGTTCAGAGGAAATGGCATATGGGGGAAGCCCACATTGTATGTGCAACTATTGCATTTGGGATGGGAATAGATAAACCAGATGTTGTAAGTTCAGTTTAACATTTTTACTTTGATTTCTTAAATTCTTCTATACTAATTTTGTAATTCGGCTATGGTCTTTGCAATTTAACCACTCTACAAGATGCAGTCTGTTGCAACAGTCCAAGATTTTGTTTATAGCAATAGCACACTTCTTCCTTCAGCTTGCTGATATGATTATTTGTTATCTTTTAAATTGTGTTTCGTCTGCGGTGTAGCAGACTTTCTTTTCTTCCGTTTTAAATTTCTGTTTACTGCATATTACAAAGTTTTAAAAGTTATATTTTTCATACACTCAGCGCTTTGTCATCCACAATACATTGTCCAAATCAATTGAAAGCTACTATCAAGAATCTGGAAGGGCTGGAAGAGATAATCTCCCTGCTGCATGCATTGCTCTATACCAGAAGAAAGACTTCAGCCGGGTTGTATGTATGTTACGAAGTGGACAAGGATATAAAAGGGAAAGCTTTAAGACAGCAATGGCTCAAGCTCAGAAAATGCAACAGTACTGCGAACTCAAGGCAAGCATGCTCGCATTACCAACTAGTTATTATTTTTATGGACCATGTAAAACATCTATCCTACTTATTTCAGAAAATCTTTAGTCGAAAATTGCTTTATCTTCTTGTCTGTCTGAATTTCCAGGCTGAATGCCGAAGACAAGCCTTACTCGAACACTTTGGTGAGTCTTTTGATCCAAAAGACTGTAAATACGGTTCTAATCCATGTGATAATTGTCTCAAGAGTTCCGTATAAGTACATGCATGTTTATGTTTGTAGCTGATAGAATGTCCCATTTCAATAATGTATGTGGCCACATTCTTCTTCTTTTGAGAGAACAACCACATGCGTTGGCACCATGACATCTTGCTTGGTGAATTCTTTTAGCATAGATGACGCTTTCGAAAGATGAAAATGCATATCTTGCGTTTCACCCGCATCTCAATCAAAAGAGGGACCAAAGCCTTATACGGTCGTTATCAGTTAAAGGTACTTCAGACCAAACTCATTGCTTGATTTTGGACTTTCTTGCAACATTTGCAGCAGTTGTAACTATTGCACATTTGTTTCTGTGCGGGTGCATGTGATGGAGGGTTTAAGAGTGGGGTTGGGGTTGGAGGCAAGAGGCAAGAGGCATAGCTGAAAACATAACCTTGTGCCACAGACCGCTTTCCTGTATATAAATTATATCTGCACGAATTAGTAATTTGATTGGGTGGCTCTTGAAAGTTTCGTCAATGAGCTATCGATGATCATTATAGTGTTTTTTTTTTTCTGAGGGCCTAGGCCAAATGGCTCTTTCTTACTCATCTGAACTGGACATTTGGATAAGATTTTATACAGTTTTTCTTTTTGAAACTCCTAGTGGTACAAGGATAAGTTGTGTGAAGAAATATTAAAAAAATGGTTAATACATTTAAAAATGATAGCTAAATATTTTAAACTAATTGTCTACTCGCACATTATATAATTCTTATTATTTTAATTATAAATAATAGTTAAATTTATAAATAAGATTTAATGGAATTTTTAAAGCTGTTGTATGTTGTAATAGCTACCAACAATTTTTAGAAAATGATGATAAAACACTTTGGTAAAACACAGTAGACATGTTTTGAATTTATAGAGTTTTATTCGTTAGAAAGCACTTGATAAGTTTTCAATTCCAACAATTATGCTAATCGATAGCTATGCCAAAAACACCCATATAATTGGCTTGGCTGTTCTTAATCCATAGAACATACTGCAGCATGTTAAACATTTGATCTTAGGCAAAATCTAATTATCACTTGTACCAACCATTCTTATTTGCTGTTGCTGGTTAATTAGCCAACAAATAAAATCTAAGATCTAAGATCTTCAAATAACTAGTGGAAGACTTTCAAGGAATATTTTGGCAGAGCACATGCAACTACCATTGCATTTTGGTTTCAGATTACATTTATATCATTTTTTTTTTCTTGGGTGTGTTTAATCAGATTGTGACATATTAACAACCCAACATCATATATATATATATATATATGATTTCTTTTTCTTATATGTGAGCCTTTACTTCCATCCAAATCTTTCTTTATCACTCACTCCCTGTAAAGTATATAAAAACAAACCATTTTTCTTTTACTTGAGAGTTGTATAAAGGCTCATAGCAATTTCCTCTCCTAAATCTAAGGTGTGATTTTTTTGGTGGTTTGTGCTTTCTCGTAAAAATTAATGACTATTCCTTGATTTGATGATGATGCAGAATCTTAACAAAAGAGATAGCAATATTTATTTATTTTTTGCTCAAGTTTTATTTATGATAATACTTCTCTAAATTAATAAACTTTGATACTTAATAAATTTTTAATATTGACTGCATTTTATAGACATACCTTAGATTTTTACTATCTAATAATTAATAAATATTAAAGGAATTACATTTTATCAGGAAGCATGTGTCCCAATATTTGGTAATATACAAACAATAAACATATAATAGTAAAACAATATAATGAGAACTTTCTAATTATCTATAAGTATACAGTGAAATTCTATATACATAAAATATTTTCTTAGTAATTGTTCTATAAATTAATAATTTATATTAATTAATAAATTAATATGAAACGACATTCAAGCTGCTGAAGATAAACTTTTTCAATCTTGTTGATTACTTGGTAACTAATAACTGAAAAAGCACCACCTTCCAAGAGAAAATCTCAAAGACATGTCACCAACACCAATCCTTTTAATTTCCAATTGATAAGAAAGAAAAAGAAACCTTTTGATTTCCAAGAGTGCCAATGGAATGGACCTTCCAAAACTTCTTACTAAGATGACTTCAAATGAAAGTTGTTTTAGTTGCCCTAATTTAAAGTGAGATACATGTTTAATTTGAAATGTATATTTATTGTCGGACTAAATTTACATATATATTAGTCCAAATGAATATTATCTTTAAATCATCTCAATGTTAAATTAAATTTGCTTTAGGTGTAAAGTTCATCATATTGTATTTTAAGCGCAAATTGTACCAAATATTTTTTTTCTTTATTATTTTAAAATGACAACTAAAAATTTAAATTTTACCCGCTCGAGAAAGAAAAAATTTATTTGTGCATTAAATTCTTATTACGATTAATAATGTATGTAGCCTAGATCACATGATATGTATATATACTGAATTTTTTTAAAAAATTTATTTTTTAGTTAAATTAAAAATTCATAAATTTTATAAAATTTATCATTTAGAAATTTTAAAAAAGAAGATACAAAGCGAATTTTTTATAAAACTGATAATTTTAATAATTGAAGAATTATATTAAATTTTATTCATTATATTAATACCTTTAAAAATCCATTAATCTAACATAACCAATAAATAAGAAAGAAGGAATAAATTTATAAAAATGAAAATTTATAACACATAAATTTTAAGAATTCCATTCCAAATTTGAAGATTTGAACCCTTAACAGGGGAACCAATCACACCAATCTCAAAATCCATAAGAGAAGAGACCACGTGGCATGACGTGAAAAGTACACTGAAATAAGTTGGACGTGGAAAAAAAAAGAAAAAAGGGCCTTTACAGACATACAAACATACATACAGTGGCACAGTGGGCAGTGGAGGAAAATTTACAAATTTCACAGGTGAGGATGCCATAACTCAGGTCCCTGTGGCACTGGAGTCTGAGCCTCTCTCAGGCCTTAAAATCTTTGCGGTGTCTCATCTTCTCCAATATTTAATGCTCTCACCACAAACATCCATTTTTCTCTTCTTCTCTTCATTACTGACACATTTTACTGTTTCAGAGCTGCCTTAATCCTTTTACTGCAATTTTTTTTGGACCATTAGCGGCCATTTTTTATTTTATTTTATTTAGTTTTTATTCTTTTGGCCCTTTTGAGTTCTTTTTTGGCATTTTTCTTTTGAACCCTAATGTCATATCTTACACATTCCTCAGCTCTCCTCTTCTTTTCCTTTATCTGTTGCTTGTGAAAGTTCCAAAAATTAAAAACCCATTAAACAGATAGTTTAATACTTGAAGCTAAAGAATGGGGCTTTGTTTATTATGTGGATGCTGAGTGAGTGACTGATGAGATTTATTTATATGGTTTTAAAATTTTTGTCTTTTGGTCATTTAAAGATTACCCATTTGCTGTAAATTGTTTTTCTGGACACTCCCATTATGCTTTCTGGGTCTAAACAGATGGGATTTCTTTGATTCTCTTTTTGTACGAAAGAAAAAAGAACAAGCTTTTTGTGGTCTTCTACATTTTGAAGGATTTCAGGTAAGCTTCTGAGATTCAAGGTTTTTTTTTTCTTAATGTTTTTCCTTCTTTTTCTTTTTTAATATATATATTTAACTTGTGTCTTTTCTCCTTGGTGGTTCAATTTGAAAAATTGCCCTTTTCAGGAAAAAAAAAAATCGTTTCTGTGCCTCCACAATTCTTGAGATTTGGTTAATACTGGAATTGAATTATTTGATTTACCGAGCTGAATGTTCAATGTAGGTAATATTAGGCATGGTTGTGATTTAGAACTTTCATCTTAATTGCTTTTTCAGATTTGGACTAGTTTGAAATTTTCAAACTTTGTTTGACTCTAATTTTATAAGACTGTACAGATGATTAAGATTAGATTATAGGTGAGATATTGGATATTTATGCTTTTTTTTTTTTTTTAAAACCTCATTCTACTTTTTTTGAATATCTTTCCGTGCTTATGATTTGAGTAGTATAACCTGGCTTTTGTGAGATGTTTTACTTGACATTTTGGTAGTTTTGGTTTTGTAGATGAGATAATGGAGGGTGAGAGAAAGCGTTCAAAGGGAAGCTTTTTTCACTTGTTTGATTGGAATGGAAAGTCTCGTAAGAAGCTGTTCCTGAACAA
Organism: Ricinus communis; assembly: GCF_019578655.1. Lineage (NCBI taxonomy): Eukaryota > Viridiplantae > Streptophyta > Magnoliopsida > Malpighiales > Euphorbiaceae > Ricinus > Ricinus communis. The sequence continues at coordinate 12,818,321 of NC_063265.1, forward strand.
CTCTGAATTACCTGGTACAATGGTTTTCTTCTAGATTTTGAAAATGCACATATTACTCTATAATTTGTATGACTTATACATTAAGCAAAATTTTAAATGGGTATAGTTGCAATTCTTGTAATTCGAAAAGCAGAATTAGCGCAAGGACAAGAAAATGTTGAAAGTATAGCCAGATCACAACATCATGCGGTGAGAGTTTCCACTCTGTTGTAATATTATTCTCTATTAAGTTAAATATCGGGTAATCTTTTAACCTTAATAAATGGTAAACTTTTTGCTATATATCCAGTTAGAGGTGGATGATAGAAGAGTAAATTCAAGTAACAAGGCTAGTAGTGACTTTAGTTGTACTTCATCAGTAACTAGTGATGAAGGATATGGAAGTAGAGCACCTGGGGTGGTCGCTAGACTTATGGGCTTGGATTCTTTGCCAACATCAAATGCTGCTGAGTCATCTTCTACTCCATTACTTAATGCCTCCTCGCTTAGGGTTTCTCAATATGATAGGAGTACCCCTAATTTATGGAGTGAGTATAAGCCCATGGAGTATCTTAATATTTCCAGTAACCTGGAGGGATATTCTCGGAATTCCTTGGAATCAAGGTCACAAAAGGTGCAAAACCGGCCAATTGAGAGATTTCAAACTGAGATGTTGCCTCCAAAATCAGCTAAATCAATTGCACTTACCCACCATAAGCTGTTGTCTCCAATCAAAAATCCTGGATTTATCCCAACAAAGAATGCAACTTACATAATGGAGGCAGCTGCGAAGATAATTGAGGCAAGTCCTAAGGCAACTGTAAATGGTAAAATGCCATCAATTGGGTCCACCTCAGTTCCCTTAAGGATTCGGGATTTGAAACGGAAAATGGAAGCAGCACATACAGCATCTAGGCCTCAGAGATCAAATGACTTTTTTGCTGCCAAGAATACTAAAGGACAGCTTTGTGACAGGAGTGCAAGAGGATCAGAAGGCATTTCCTCATGCAAGATTTCTACTTTTTCTGAAAAAGACACTTCTGAAAGTGTAAGAAATAAGGGAAAATTAGTGTCACCTTCAGTACAAGTGAGGTCCAATGTTCAAAGAAGAGAGGGAGTAACATCAAGAAATAGCAACATTAAGAAGCAGAAGGAGCAGAAGGAGATTAGATCTAACCAGTCTCCTAAGAGCCAGTCTAGTAGCCAAAAGACCAAGAAAACTTCTGAAAACAGGACTACTAATGTGCTTAGGCAGAACAACCAGAAGCAAAATTCTTCATCTGGTAAAGAGAGTACAAATTTGAAGAATTCTTTTTCTAACCAGGCAGGCAAAAGAGTGCAAACCATGAGTAGCTCTGTTGGGCAAAGTAGGACGACAAATAAAGTGGTCTTAAAGCCTGAAACGTCCAGAAAGATGCACTTAGTGGTGACAGATACTGAAAAGGAGAAACCAAATAACATCTCTTTGAAGAAGAGGCCTGTCAATGGTGAGCCTCAAATTGGGAGAGGTGTTTCTGATAATGAATCACTTAATAGAGTTGAGAGGTCCATAAAATGCAACCTGGCAGTAGATGGATGCATGAACACGGCTGTAGATAACAGGAAAAATGGTATGGATGTAGTTTCATTTACATTCACATCCCCTGTTAAGAAGGCCACACCTGATCCACAGCCCTCTGTGATGGAAAAAAGTAAGAGCTCTGTGATTGATTTGTTTGGCAGTAATGGTCATCCTTACTTCAATAAGTCCACATCTTTTCCTGGGTTAAATATAATTGGTGGTGATGCTTTGGGTGTTCTGTTGGAACAAAAGCTGCGCGAATTAGCAAATAAAGTTGAGTCATCCCAAAGTAACACGAACAGAGACGAGAAATGTGCTAGTTCTACATCCATTTTACAGAATTCTATGTCCATATGCCATGTGATTAGCACCATCCCTGCAGCGCAGGATAGGAGGTCTCAACTTATAGAAAATGACAAGTCAGACTATCTAGATGAATTTGATTGCTTCACTGTTGAGGATTCAAGGCTTAATGAGAACCTAAAGTGGCAGGTCCGTCTTATATGTTTGAGAAGCTACTATAAAGCATTCTTTCTTGTTATTTACTAATTATTATTTATTTCTCTGTTCTTGGTATATCAAAATGCTTTATTTGTAAAACGACTCTTAATGTACATTGAAAGCCTTAACCAGGACTTGGGAGTTAAAGGTTGAGAAAAAGGTTTTTCCCCAAATGAGAAAAATAATAGTTCTATATACTGCTGATAGTAGAAATATGAACTTTACTATATAGACTTTCCCACTGGGCCAAGAAGATTCATAATCACTAGTTTGGAGGCAGTTGCACTTCTTCCTTCTGTTAATGTTTCTGTAGTGCTGTTGTTATTCTTTCTGTTTGTCAATGGGGTTGATTATGCTTCTACTGTACTCTTGCTTCTATAGTAAAGTAGACATAGCTGATGAACTAGGACTAAATTTTTTATCTTAGTGTTAAATTTCACAATCTTTGCAACTTTGTCAAAACAAACACTGGGTTCTTCTAGTTTTGTGTTATTTAGCTGTTAATTCTGGTAAACCTTGCATGCGCTTTGCTGTTATGGATAAGAGTTGGTGCCTGAAGTAACAATAACACATGCTATAACCTAGTATATGCTGGTTTTTAAATGTTTAAAGTTCTATAGAGCAGATTGCTGTTTACAATTTGTTAGTGCCGTCTCAAGTCCTTTTTTTTTCTTTTATTTTGGCTGAGCTTCAGAAATTGGAGCTTGGCACAAATTTCTTTATACGTTTGAGTTATTTCTTGCATATGTAGCATCTTGGTTGAAATAAATTAGTAACATGGCATTTTGTTTGTGTGTATGTTGACATCATAATCTTCTTCACTAATTTTGTTTTAGCTGTTCCAGGGATCAAAAGAAATAGAAGAGTACAGCAGCAGCAGCAACTTCAGCGAAGCTGAAAAGGACCGATGTCAACATCTTAGTCCCGTTTCAATCCTTGAACCTTCTTTTGGGAGTGGAAGTTGCTCAAATACCAATGGTAAAGACATGCCTGATTTCCCTCTAATTTCTTTATGTTACTAAATACAATCAGGATTTTAGATTTTTATTTTAACACATGTATGATATCCTAGAACTGAGCAAAATTACCAAATATTAATAGCCTAAAAGTGGTTAGGTGATTCGGCAAGCATTTAATGATAATGGAAAATAAGTGTCAAGAATAATTTAAAATAGAATTGAGCACCACTTAAGGTTTTCAGAAATCGTCAATATGGTGCAAGACATCATGAAATGAGCTTTGTTGAGTGTATGTAAATCTCATAGAGTACTTGTGATATTTCTTTTCCTTGTTTTTGGATGAGTTGTATGTTTTAGTAAAGATAATAAGAACAAAAAATGCACTCTTCTTGTTCATCAGTTGAATCCGACGATGTACTCAATGGTTTCTTTACAAACGAGTCCTTGGAAGTGGAAGGAGAGACAGAATTATCAGACTCAGCATCATCAATATCTACAGTAGAAGTGGGAAGAAAGCACATAGCTAAAATGTTCACCAAGCCACAGTTTAAGGAATCAAGTGAATGGGAACTAGATTATGTGAGGGATGTACTTGACAATGCAGAGCTAATGTTGAAAGAGTTCAGATTGGACATTCCGAGGGTCATAAATCCACTTCTTTTTCATCAGTTAGAGGATCAAGAGAATGGAAGGAAAATAAATGAAGAGATGTCCAAGCTTGAGCGAAAGGTTTTGTTTGATTGTGTTAGTGAATGCATAGAGCTCATGTGTGGACAGACTTTTGTTGGCAGCTACAAGTCGTGGGCTAAAACAGGGACATTATTTCAAAGAAAGGGTTGGTTGGCAGAGGAATTGTACAAAGAGATATTGGGTTGGAAATGCATGGGAAGCTTGATGGTGGACGAGCTTGTAGACAAGGACATGAGCTCCGGGTATGGGAGATGGCTCAACTTTAACATAGAGGCCTTCGAACAAGGCATAGAGATTGAAAAAGATATTCTAACTTGTCTAGTTGATGAACTGGTTTCTGATTTATTTATCTTGTAAAGCCCTTTAAAAGAAAACATCTTCTCTTCTTCCTTTTCATTTTACCATTCGCTTCTCTGGAAGCTGTTGACCCTGTATTCTTTTGTTTTCATGTAGGAAAGATGTATGAATTATGATCATCTACCAAATCCATAATTATCTTGTCCATTAGTGTCCAATAATTTATGGGTGTCTACCACTTGCTGCAACATTAGTGCCCTACAGGTTTATCTGTCCAAAGATTAATTAAAAAACTCATATCAAACAGTTAGGTTTGTGCAACTCCACCAGTGTGCCGTTGGCTGTTAGTTTGTATTGGAGGATGGTAGTGTCGGGATGGCTGAGTGGTTGTGAAGTTGGCAGTGAAAGTATAGGCCAAGGTCATCGCCACAAATGATTTTGGACTGGTGAATGCTCCTTCTGCAAATCAGTGCCATCAGAAATGGCTTGTTCAGTTGTTCGTTAACCTTCTTCCATCTTTTATACATTCATCATCAACCACGCTTCAATGCAATTGCATGCTTCTCTCATTCTTTTAAGGGCACAAGAAGATCAACTCGAGTTGGATTAAAGCTTCAATGCTTCCATAAATAAAACATTTAGTTTCTGAAGAAATGAAAGCCAATGCCCAGATTTAGAAAAATAAATTTCTAACATAGCAGTCGCCCCACATTTCCTTCTATGCAGACTTTGAAGAATTAATAGACTGTCTAGTCCACATGTGTATAATTTAATTGGCACTTCTCCTACATGAATCCCCCACCTAGTACTATATAACAATAAGTAAATTAAATGAAATAATAATTCAATAATAGATAATCCGAAGCTCTTATACATTTTTGCTTATCTTAAGTATACACACACAATAATAAATAGGTGAATCGGATATTTTTATATTTTAATATTAGATAATTGATTTGTCTATAACTGAGTCAAAATGTGGGAAGAATTTCCCATTTGCTATTATGGCTCCTTCAAAATCAATTCTGGATGGCCTAAAAACCCTATTGAACTTAGTTTTCATATTTTATTGCATTCATTCAACTACTTACATGAAATTTTGAGGTTATAATTAATTAGTGTATGTGAACATTCATATTGATGGTATGCCTTGCATTTGCCATATGGGTATCCACAAGGAGTGTCTCAAATTGTCAACACATCTCACATGGTGCACTAAAAGCTTAAAGTTTAATAACAAAATCATGTGATTTATTCTAAATCTGAAAACTTTATTTTATATCCCCTTTCTTCCCAAATGTCAAGTCAGTTGGAACCATTAGCTTAGATTAACAGCAATAATTAAATATTATAACAAACCAAATGTCATTTTATATTCCTATTTTATTTTTTTTAGGAAAAAGGACCCACTTGCTTAGTGTGGGGAAAATGCACAAAATAATAGGCTAAGATGAATTAAGTATGATACCAATATTCTTCTTTCTTGGATAGAGAAATAACTGAAAAGAGACACTGTATCTCTGCAAATGTCAACAGATTAGTAATCTTATTTTTATTCTGATCAATGAATTATTTATTAGCATAGTCACTCACTTTGCAGTTTATTATTGTTATAAATGATTAATTATTAATCAGAGTGGAGTTAATAATTAATTAATTAGATTACTAAAGATGCTAAAACTCAACCTCGTAGCAACTGCCCAAAATAAGGATCCTATGAATTAGTCCAAAAATGTACCTTTACCTTATATTTGGGTTTTCCCTCGGATCATCATTTCTCAATGCCTTCCATTGTCAAACTTTTACCCTTTTAAGGAAAATAGAAAAAAGTTGTATCATTTATATGATAGTAGGATAAAATGATATTATTTAATTATTTAACACCAGATTTTTGTACCATATCAGTGATGTTAAGAACACAAATGGGTAATTTTGAAGGCCATCCGAATCCGACATGCTCTAGCCCCTTTGATTATAAACACAATCGCCACTCGCCAGATTGCACTGTCTGATGAAACCCCTGTTTAAGAATCTCGAGGCAATCGGATGGTTGAGGTGCAAAAGAAGATGACAGATTGGGGAGAAGGGCATGTGACCCCAAAATGGCCTTCTTCTTCTTCTTCTTAATTTGGAAGTAGGGTTGTTGTGTCATCACAGGTTAGCCCTAAAGCTAATTCACTTCGACTTTTCACATTTTTTTTCTTTTCTTTTTGTTGGTTTGTTTGTTTTGGGAGAAATTAGGCATTAGATGGAGACCCACTTTTCCAGTTCCCTACATGGATCCCTACTCTTCTCTCAAGGCTGCACCTTTTCATGCCTTTACTTGCTTATTGTTCCTTGGCATGGATTAGTTCTCTGCATTTACCCTTTACTACACTTAACGGATCTAATGCTTTAAAAATCTCATTTGAATTCTTCCAAAATGTTTTTGTTTTTGTTTTTTTTTTTTTTAATGTCAAACTATGTAATTTGCAATTTTTACAGATTGTTCAAGTCTCCGTTTAGTGTACCTTCCACAAGTGACTTTTCAACAAATTAGGAAGATCAATAGTGCGCATTAATTTTCAATCTATGATGAGATGAAATAGTCACATGTAAATCGATAGCTAATTATATATATATATATATTTTTAAAATGTATTATCCATATGCTATAAGGAAAATAAATGATGAGCTTTTAAACTTGATTAAATTATTTCTAAAAACTTTTAAAGCTTAATTGAACTATTTTAATAAGAAAAATAATAAAAATATCTTTATTTTTTATTTTTGATTATTTTTTGACAAAAACTAAAAATAACCAAAGAAAAACTATAAAAAAATCACATTATATTCTTAAAAAAATAATATTTTTAAAATAAAAAAATTTACATAGTAAGAATGATATTTTTTAATAATTTTAAGATATATCTTTTAATAATATTTAACACTTAAATGTAAATTAGTTTTATCAATTATTAATTATCTATAACTAAAATACAACATACCAGTATAAAATTAGTAAGGTAATAATAATTATGATTTATTTGGTAGAAAAGTAATAAGTGAAGTAGACCAATTATATTAAAAAAGAAGTGTTTAAAGAGAAAGAAATGGACAAAATTATTTCTGAAATGTCAAAGGAGAAAGTTGTGGTTAATTGGAGAAGTTTGTGGCTATTGTCAATTATGAACATTAACAAAAGAAAAGCTGTTAAAATTAAAAACAACCAAAAAGGTTTTAATTATGGTATGGATGTAAATTACGGACAATGGCACTAAACGATATATAAGGACAGCTTTAAGGGCAACTCTAAACTCTGCCCAATCCCAATCTATTTTACACTCTCACTTCATTACCATCCATCCACTCTCTCTCTCTCCCTCTCCCTCTCACAGCATCAAGAACAAGAACCCAGTTACCCAAAACACCAAGAAAGAAGAAAGAAGATCATGGAGCTTCTTCATCAACCCAGCAGCAACAGAAAAAATGGCCAAACTTCAACTCCGGACCCAAATCCAGACTTTCAAAACCCCAAAAATGGCAACAATAATACACTCAGTACCCAAGAATCCCAACTCCTAGGTGATGATTTTGACAGTACTTGTTCTACTCCTTATGTTAGTGCACCTTCTAGCCCTGGCCGTAGTAGTAATAATGGACCCATTAATGGTGGTTTCTTTTATAGTTGCCCAGCTAGTCCAATGCACTTTGCTATTACTACGACTGCTGCTTCTTACTCGGTCTCTGCTGTTTCTTCACCTGATCATGGTCATGTGCCTATTGGGTATGAGTTTGAATTCTCCGCAAGACTTGGGTCTAGTGGATTGGCTCCAACTGGGTCTATGAGTTCTGCTGATGAGCTCTTCTTGAATGGTCAGATCCGTCCTATGAAGCTTTCTACGCACTTAGAAAGACCTCAAGTTCTTGCTCCTTTATTGGATCTTGAAAATGAAGAAGAAGAAGAAGATGAAGATAATAATGATGAGGTGGAAGATAATGATTTGGCAATCAAGAATGGCGCAAGATTTGTTTCTAGAGGTAGAGATCTGAGATTGCGCGATAAGTCTTTAAGGAGAAGAACTAGATCTATGTCTCCATTAAGAAGTACTTATCATGAGTTTGATAACGACGACTACGACGATGATGTAGATAGCAAAAACAAAAACCACCAGCAGATCTATGGCTCAACTAGTAGTAATAATGAGACCTGTTGTGAGATTTCTTGTTTAGAAGAAGCTGCTGATGGTTTCAAGATTCTCGAGGAAGCAACGACTCCTTCTGTTTCTGCTTCTTCTTCTAGGTCATCATCAGCTGGAAGAAACTCAAAAAGATGGGTTTTCTTGAAAGATTTTCTTTATAGAAGCAAAAGTGAAGGGAGGAGTAATAACAAGTTCTGGTCTAACATTTCTTTCTCACCAGCTAAGGAAAAGAACAAGTCTATGAACACAACAACAAGTGTGCAAGCTGCTCCTTCCAAGGACAAGGTTAGCAATGTCTCTATGGAGAGTCAGAAAGTTAAAGGAAATGGACATGGTTCAAGTAAGAAACCAATGAATGGAGTAGGGAAAAGAAGAGTACCGACATCCCCCCATGAGTTACATTATAAAGCAAGCAAAGCACAGGCTGAAGAGATGAGGAAGAAAACTTTCTTGCCTTATAGACAAGGACTGCTTGGTTGCTTAGGGTTCAGCTCTAAAGGTTATGGAGCCATGAATGGATTTGCTAGAGCATTGAATCCAGTTTCATCAAGGTAAAAAAAAAAAAAGTCTTTCTGATCCATCATCAGTCATAGAAAATTGTATAGATCTTATTATTATTTTTTACTTTTTTCTTATTAGTGTAATTTTATGATGAAATATCTCTTATGTATTTATTGTTAGGGTCATGTTCTCTTTTTGTTCAAGAAAAAGAGAAGTTGGCCCTAATGTATCTTGTAATCTTCTCAAAGGGTTGTTGTTTTAACTGTAAGCCATGAGAGAAAATATATATATATATATATATATGCCCAATCTATATTACTCCCTGGTAGAGTAAAAATTACTTATTTTGTATTACTGGTAGTACCCAGATTAGATTTAGCTGAGATAATTACAAGTTCTCTATCTATGGATATGTCTATTTTCCCTAAATTGCATCGTTGTGAAACAGTGCCTTAAATGGATTATTGAACCAATAATACACTACACATGGCGCAGAGACATAACCCTGTTATGTTAGGTAGTGGAGGTCCCATCTTACCCAGAGTTTCAATGGAAAACTTAATGTGGGAGGACCAACCTAGTAATGTGTAAGCATATAAGTAAAAATGATCTTTAGCATGAAATGGTGGTTAGGATATTTGGGGAGGGATTTTGGATGATTATTTTGGTTACACTTGTATGCTTCCTAAGCATTGATAAGCTGGAGGACTCTTAGAACCTTCTTGTCTACTTTTATTATCTTAATATAGGCAAAGCCTAATCAATTTGCACCAATGAATTGGGCTATTGATCTGCTATGGAATTGCAAATTGGGTGTGTTGTAATCTGAAATAGATTTTTAAATTATGCGGGTATGGTGTCTCCTAGACATTGACATAAAGAAAGATTATGAGACAAACACATGAAAAAAGGAGTAGGGGATGATGAGACAGAGTTGATGTTGATATAATTGTTGTCATTCTAATCTCCTAAGCAATTGTTGCATCTCTTTTTGGATTCTTTCTCTTGGGGCCTTTTCTATCATCATTCATTGAGGAGATGAAAACAAAAGATAGATAAGCACTTATAATAATATACTTGTGAATCATCTTTGCCCTAGCAATCTCACCATCAAGTATCAAACTTTTTGAGTTGAGATAATTCATATTCCCTTTTTTTTATTCTCCTATAAAGAACTCTTTCAAGTAACAACAACAAGTCTTTTCTTGTGCACTTATATTCAAGAAATCAAGTATCCTTGGCTTGGGAACTACAAAGGGCAACCTTTTTCTTTTGTTTCTTGTCACCTCTCCCATTCTCATTTGCTTTTGAGGCATCTTTTGCAATGTGGGTGCTAGATATAAAATACTTTTGATGTAGATATATCAGAACAAACTCCATTAAACCTGGGGATATTTTTAATTCTAGCCCTGTGAATACTAGCAAAACAAAATCAGGGTCCCGCCCTCCTCCTACCTCTGGTCCATTGTTGATGGGCTGCTATTCATATTTCTGTGTTATTGAAATAACCATTATGGTAAATAATGGGTCGGACCAAAAAAAAAAAAAAAAAAAAAGAAGTCTCTTTTCAAATTCCACATATATTGTTCAATCACTATCTACCTTAACTTCCAGCTGTTTTCTGCATTTGCTTTTTTTCTTTTCTTTTCCTTTTCTGAAACCTTATTGCTTTCATATATTGGTATTGCAAAAATGTTAGCTTTATACAACAATTTAGATTTCGCAGCTGCTTGAGGTAAAGTTATAATAACAAATAGCAAGGGTGGGCAATAATTAGAAAGTTATAATAGAGTGGCTAAGCAGCTAGCTGTGTAATCAGAATCTTTACTATGAGGAAAACGTGATGACTTACCAAAAATAGTATGAAAACATAAGACTTAATTCACTCTTCCTTCTGCATTCTGAATAGTCAATTTACGTGAGACTTTGCAAATCCATCATTAACTTATATGTGGAACAGTATTCTTCTTTCTTTCCACAGCATCTGGCCCATGTTCATTTTCGACAGAGAGGAACCCCAGCTTCCTTCGCCCTTATAAATGATCCAACCTATTCTCTACACTATAATATAATGTTTGAACAAGGGTACGTTTAGTTTAGCTTATAGCGCTTGGCGTCAACATTGCCCCCACATTGATTGTCCAACATGTCACGTGCCACAGCCCAGGTCAGGGCAGCGCACCCCTCCATAAACACAAACGATAAACAGTTAAAACAACAAAAAGGAAAACGATAAATAGTTAAGAGCAAAGAAACAGCAAGCGAATGGCTCCGTCTCTGTGCTCAGACAAGCCCAACTTTATACAAATGGCGAACCTTATTTTAGCACGGAAAATGGTCCTGAAGTTCATCAACATGTGACACAGTTTTTTCTACGAATCTCAACATGAAAAATGTTTGTGTTTCTTTCTACTAGCTAATTATTAGCGTAATTTCGGGTATTTCCTATAGATCTACCTGTTGTTGATTGGAAATTGGAAACTGACGTTCGAAAGAAAGGGTTTATCTTTTTCTTCTCTACTACAACTGTGATCTCAGTAGCCAAAACCTTGCAGTAAAACAAGTGAGCCATAAGTCCACCGCAACAGCAAATTCCCCAGGCCTAAAACACGAATTGGACCACGAATCGCCAGGTAAAAAGCTGCAAATGCATCCCAGGAAAGCAAGGATGTGACTTCACTTGTGGCTCTGTACCTGCGTATCAAAAGCAAAACTTGACAAGATGTTCTTTCTTCTAGATAGTGAACTCATCCACTTTTTTCTTACTTCACTGATTGACTGTATACACAAAATAGTAATCATGGAAAGATATTCAGACTGGCCCAAACAGTTTGGTAGTCGTGTCAGTGAACTGCACATGCATATCAGAACCAAATCTTATATTCATCACAGACCAATTACTGGGTGCTTCAGCTATAATTCCTGTAGGAATAACCAACAGCAGATTGATATTTACAAGAGATCTCCACTATGTATGCTTATTGGCTTGCATAGTACACGCATTATGAAGACTAGAGTTGTTTCTCCATACCCTTTGGTTGGTACGTTCAGGTTCTTCCGTCATTCAATTACATCTTCCTGTGACATTGGCTATGCCTGGAGAGCTGCTGCTTGGGCGCTTGGTCTGAATTCTGATGCTTTAAGCTTAGTCGCTTTCCCATTTTTGGTGTGCACTCCTATTATGTTTCATGAGCTTGAAGAATATGGTTATTCTAGCAATTCAATATATAGGCATAGCATCTGCCTAAGCTTCCTTTTCCAGCAGCTAATCACTGTGTGTTGGTGGGTGAGGATCGTAATTTTGAGTAAATTTCTTTCACTCGATCCCTGAATTCAAGCATATTTTCTACTCTGGTCCTTAAGTTTCAATATGTATCATAAAACTCCTTGTACTTTAATATAGTGACGGTAAAATTCCTTTTGCTTGGTTCTAAAAAGTTCACCGTGAAGCTAAGATATAATATCATGGCTAACATAAATCTAACGTATGTATGAATTTAACAAATTCATATTAGTATCAATTTGGTCAAAGTTTTGTGAGAATCAAGCTAAAAGAGAATTAATTATTAAAATAAAAAAATATAAGGAAATTTGTGATATAGGGCTGCAGATGAAATTTACCCAGTACTTCAAAACCTTCTATTATTATCTGTTAGTAAACGATACACTAATGCAATTTAAGCCTCAAGAGGAAACTTGTACAATCATGTGATTTCATAGAGCTTAAATTTTTTATGGAAAGAGACTGCAAAATCTACTTGCAGTCAGATATAACACTTTAGGGGGTAAAGATAAGAGTAAAGAGTACACTTCCTTTCATACAAATGTATTGTTACTGATTAGATGTATTGCGGTTCACATAGGGACACCCTACTTTTAAAGTCTAATGAAACATAGCACCATACAGCATGTGCATCAAGTGGATGACTCGAGGGCTTACCAAATTGGAATGCGGTTAAAAAGAGCAGATAATAATGCAGAATACATTTGAGAATTCTGCAGAGAGAATTCTATCTAGCTTATCAGCAGCAAATTCTTCTGTTTCCACAGCATCCAGCCTGCATCGGACCTTATTTTTGATAATTAGCTATGCGAAGCCCTAGGTTCCTAAGTCATTTCAAGGGGACAGTAGAGTTTTGAAGATCAAATATAGGCATCAGAAACAGGTATTTACAAGGTCAATACCCCAGCTTTTTTCGCCCCTTTGTAAATGGCCAAACCTTTCAGTACACTGTCTAAGACTTGCTAACCAACTAATGTTTCAAGGAGGATACCTTTAAGGCTTGGCGTCAATTTTGCCCACCACATTGTCCAACAAGCCACATGGTATTGTCCGGGACGTATGTAATTAAAGAGAGTATTGATCAGGGCAGCAGAACTCGATAAACAACAATAAGGAAAAAGATAAATAGTTAACAGCAAAGAAGCAGCAAGTAAAAGGCTCCAACCTGTGCTCAGACAAGCCCAACTTTATAGAAACACTGAACCTATTTTTAGCACAGCAGAAGTTATGCATCTAAGTGGTTTGTCATAAATGGTCCTCAGATCATCCCTACCCGTGTAAACATGCCACACACTAGTTCTTCAAGTTTCACTAAGAAAAATGTTATGTTATTACTAATTATAGAATTTCAGTTGCCAAAACCTGCAGTGAAACAAGCTAGTCAGAACTCCACCAGAGTAGCATTTTCTCAGACCTAAACATGGATGGACTAGAAATCTCCAGGTAAAAAGCTGCAAATGCGTCCAAGAAAAACAAGGATGTGATTTCACTTGTGGCTGTACCATGGATCAAGCAAAGTTTGACAAGATGTTCTTCTTGAGCGTGAGCTCATCTGCCTTTACGTCACTGATTGACTGTATACACAAAATAGTAATCATGAAGAAATATTCAGACTAGGCAAATAGTTTGGAAGTTGTGTCCGCGAATTTGCACATGCTATATATCAAATTTTATTTTACCAAAATATGAGAACATTAACAAGTGGCTTAATAATAATCCATGTAGGAATAACTTGCAGCAGACTGATATTCACAGAAATCTCCAATATGTTTATTAGCTTGCTAGCAACTATTGGACTTACCAGAGGACATAAAAAAATTTGTAGCAAGAAGTCGAATATAACTTTGTGGCTAAATCATGCTGCCCATTATGTTATGGTATTCTATCATCTTCATTGTAAGATATCACCTCATAAAAGTAGATTGTGAAAGAAACTTTGAAATCATGTTTATCAAGAAGCCGCACATTGTCTATGTAGCTCCCACCTTGTGGTCTCTTAACAGAAACTCATGCACAAATGGGACATTAGAACTATAAACTTACTGAGTCCAAAAAGATGCGGTGGTATAAGGATTACTTTTCCATCACTGTCCCGACATAGTTGCGAAAAAGAGATGGAGAATATAGAAGTACTAAAGTACTAAGTAGCAAACTAGAGAAATGCATTTAAGTTGTGTGTTTCAAGCACTTATTGATTTCGATGAGTTACTGCATTCAAGTTATATCACCAAAGAAGATAAATTTGAAATCAGATACGTTACCTTTTCAAGTACACGCTCAAGCCGCTGGATTTCATTTTTGGGGTAATCTGCACCTTTATCCAAACATTTATTGGCAGCCTTCAGATAGATCTTGCCATATCTGAGAACCAAGCACAGATTAAAGAAAAAGTAGTTAATAGACTTTCGAAAGTGAGTGCAATACGTAATTAGACTAGGAAGTTTGCTAGATGTTTTCAGTTGTATAGCATTCCAGTACATCAATGGATTGAACTTGCTTCACTCTATTTTGATGAAGAAGCTGAAAATTGGTTCCAAACTTTGGAGTGTCCATTCCCAGCTAAAGCAGTTCAGTGATAAATGTAACATTTAGTTTTGTGAAATATGCCCAGTGCTCTTGTATATTAGATGAATATGATATGACAGCTATGCAATATAACACTCAAAGAATATAAGTATAGTACTTCAGATATTTGAAACATCAAGAATAAAATTAGGATATTAACCTTGCAATGGTACCCTTAAGCTTCTCAACTTCTTCCTCCATCTGGGCAAGGATTTCTTTCTTTTTGTCATTGTCAGCACTGATAAACTCTTTCACCAAGTTCTCCAAAGTAGCAACTATACCAGCCTAGATGAACAACACAAAAAATATGCATTTAGGTGCGAATATCATATATAGGAGAATGGAATATCATGTAATATCATACGCTTAAAAAAGTATTTCACTAGCCTTTGAAGTAAGTTTCCCTTTCTCATCACGACTAGTAGCACATCTGTCATTGATGAAAGTTACAAAGTCATTCAAATCCCTTCCACCACCATAGTCTTCACCAGCTTTGTTGCTCTTCGGAAAGAATTTCAGAGTAGGATAACCACTTACACCATACCTGCAATTTCAGTTCCATCAGATGTCAGTCTTTATCCTCATATTTGAGCCATTATTTTTAGATGATAAAATTCATAATTTGGATAGAAAACAACCATTAAAATAAATATAAAAAAGTAATTTTATTGGACTCACTTTTCAGCTAACTCTCTGTATTTGTCAGCATCAACATTAGCAATAACGACATCTTCCTCCAATTTAAATGCCGCAGCAACCTTTTCATAAGTCTAGAAAACATAAACAGACGACAATCTTAGCATGAGTGTTCTTCAAACAAAGATGAATATTGGAAATAGCAATTAACAAAATCAGATTATACACTTACTGGGGCAAGTTGTTTGCAATGGCCACACCTGCCAATAAATATTAGAGAAGAAATAATAAAAAATATTAATTGTGAACATTATCGAATGATTCAAAAGGACTATCGGAGACATGCAATTTATCAAAATCAAAGTTTGATAAAAGCTGCAAAGTGTTTCTTCAATATCTTTGTAATGTTAAATATGCAAGAGTCAACATAAATAATCAGAAAAATGCAAAAGATTTCTCTTCCTCCTTTAATACTATCCCTTTTGGCACTTTTGGCATAAAGTCATAAACTTGATTAGCAACAACTGCAAATGATCAAGCCATACATTTAATAGTCTCTACATCTTTTAAGCATGGCCTGCATGATCATCTTCACAAAGAGTGCTTTTTAGTAAGTGATAGTTTTAAATATCTAGGCACTTGTAACCTAGATACCTACATGGTAAAAACTTGTTGTACCTTGTGACATGGCAAAATGAAAACCAAGCCAGCTTATTGGCTTGCCAAACAACAACCAAGCTCAAGCTCATATGACTAGCTTTGCATCAAGCTAGCTCTCAAACTGATTAGTATTTGGCTCATCTCTGTCTAATTACAACCCTATAGGACATGCAAACAACATCAGAGAAATACAAACCATGGAGCATAGAACTCGACCAGAACATCTTTTGTTTCATCCAGGACGACTTGATTGAAATTGTCTGGCGTTAGTACAAGTACATTGGACGGAACAGCAGCTATCTTAACATTGGTTCCTACATTGAAGGAAAGAAGATTAAAAACTTATAATGTAAACTGAAGTAAAAAACAACTATTATTAAAGCATCATACAGGAATTAGCATCCAACCATAAAAGAACAGACAGAGCTGCCATTTCAAGGCGAACATGCAAAAAAATGTATAACCTACATGAAGCACCTAGAAAGTCTAAATTAAAAAACATTAAACTAATTGCAGAAACCTTGACCAACATTCTAATTCTAGCCTTTTTTCCATGCAATAAAGTTCCATTTATACACCAAAAGCAATATGATGAAAATAAAAATTCATCTAACAAGAAGTTCATCCACATATTAAAGAATCCTAATCTTAAATTCATGAACTCATGTATACTCAGAAATTAGATTGATCATAGGAGACACAAGGTTATAATGCACTCTCAAAATAAGCGAAATGGCATGGTATGGTTGATGAAAAGTTAAAGGCATTGTCAATCTGCCAAGACCAAGGTGACTTGCCTAGAATTCCAGCAAATAGATTCAGACTCTCAGTATATCTTGGAAATATTGAATAATAGAAAAACATCAGTCCATGCTACCAAGTGGTATCTTCAGCACATTCACATTTGAAAATTCATGAGATCATAATAGTACTTACCTCCTTCAGAATTCACAAATTCAGCAAGGGCTTCTGCAGTACGTGCACCTTCATACCTATAAAATGTCATTCCCACAGGATTCTTAAATTATTATTGGTATAAAAAATGATTTTAAGGAAAACACTGCATGGCATTCATAAACAGGAATGTCTAACAGAATTGTATCATGATGAAAAGTTAAAAGGTAGCAATTTTGGGAGCATTGCACTTACTTTTTGGGTTCCAAGGACCCTCTGGGAAACCATTTAATAGTGGGGTATCCAGAAACATCATATTTGCTGCAGAGGCTCTTATGTGCATCACAGTCCACCTACACCAAGAAATATCAAGAATGATAATTTTATTTCTGCGAATGATCATGAAAAAAGCTTCATCATATCAAAGTTGAGAAAGGATGGGCAGTATCAAAAACCAACGTAAAATCAAAATAAATGACAATTTGTGTTCATGAGAGTCTGGTAGTCCAGTTGTATTTTATAACTACCGATAAAAATATTAACATGAGACAATAACAATATGGGAAACCCAATAAATGATCAAGAGAAGCAACACTGTGGTCTAAAACCAACAGACCTTCCCAATCAAAACCGACTTTGCCTTTCTGAAACTTGTGCCAAGAATCTCATATTCTGGAGCAAGCTTTTTACAGTGGCCACACCTGTTGGATAATGAAACAAAATCATTATTCTAGGTCTGATCATTTCATATAACCAACAAAACAATCCCATGAAAGAGCACAATCACACAAGAGTAACAATACCCTTCTTTTTAAGAAAAAAGAAACAGAAAACAAGGTCACACCTCTAAGCTTCAAAAATCATATAAGGCCTTGCTAGGAACAAATCATGTACAAGATTTCAATTTAATTGAATTCTTGCAAAATCACATCGTTATTTTACATGAATTCATTTCTTCAGAATACCTTTTTTTTTTTAACATGAGAATTAACTGATTTCATTTTTAGACTTTCCAAATACTATGATAATGTCTTATATACAATCATCACTTTCTTAAAGAGAATATAGAAGGAATAACCGTTTTGCATGCAGCTACAAGAGGTTTCAGCACACAGAAATAATTGATCATATCATAATCAACAAAGCAATCACATTACATTTAACTGTTAACAAACTACCTATATGGACTAAAATGTGTCGAGCTAAATCCACAGAGATATTGACTTACTAATCAATAGACGCTGTGATCATACGGTGTTGCATTTAAGCTGACTTTTAAGTAGAGAATTTCAGTTACAGTTAATAACACTATAACAAAAAAATAATAATTTCAAATATTAATCGAAAATTAAATTAGATAAAGTGAGAGAGATGATACTGTAATACCAAGGAGCGTAGAACTCGATAAGAGCGCCGCGATCTTTGCCGACCTCTTTCTCGAAGTTGTCATCGGTGAGCACAACGACGTCGTCTGCCAAAACTGATGATGCAAATAGCAACAAAGCAGCTAGGGATATAGATATTTCAAACATTAATTTTGAGCTCCACATTTTCTTTTTCTTTGGGTTTGATCTTTGATGTTTTCAGTTGTACTTTCTCTCCTGGTGTCTGGTGTCTTGTTAAGTTCGAAAGATTATATGGGCAGAATTTAAAAATAAATAAATAAAATTAAACAAACAAAACTTATTATAAACGATAAAATATATTGTAAAACGGGGCGTTGCGAGAATCGAACTCGCGACCTCTCGCACCCGAAGCGAGAATCATACCACTAGACCAAACGCCCACTTCGCCGTCACGATATACGTAGAATTTTATTTGTAGACTTTTATTGAGGACACAGGAAGAGCTTTTTCATGGCGTTAATCAATCACTTTTAAATTATACTAAAATCAGTTTTTAGGGTTTATATATTTTGCTCTTTTCAAATTCATAACTTAAATTTGATACATGCTATACATCTTTTTGTGTTATCTGTTTCTGTTTCCAGGTCAAGATATTATCTGCATAAATGGCGCATAACAATGTAACCCTAATTTCGTTTTTTTTTTCCTTATTTTTTTGGGGTATTGAAAACGATCTCTTCTAATAAAAGTTATGTGTAGGCTGTTGGTGTTGATAACACATTTAGAAGAAAATTTGATAAAGAAGAGTATTTGGAACGCGCTCGTGAGCGTGAAAAGGAGGTTTGTTTGTTTGATTCTATCCAATTTTTCAATCCTTTAATTGTATTATATAATATATTTTCGATAACAAATTTAACTTGTGCTTTTATTTAGGAGGCTGAGGGCCGGTTCAAATCAAAATGTAAGTCAGTTTACTTGGAAGAAGCTGTTCTTGTTTTTCAAATGTTTTCTTTTTTCTTTATTATTTAATGACTACATGTGAATATGATGAATTTTCCTTGTTGTGCAGCAAAAGGTCCCCCTGTGCAAAGGAAGCCCTTGAAGCATAGAGATTATCAAGTAGACCTCGACTCTCGATTAGGCAAAACTCAGGTTAGTCACTCTCCAATTCTGATTATTGAATCAGGCAAGCCGAATGCTAAATTATGATCTTGTCTTATGAAATGAGCAGTGGTTGATATAGTAAATTAGATTTTGCGGGAAACGATGAATTCCCTGGTTTTTATATTCAGAATATTGCTGTTACTTATAGTGTCTTTAAGATGGCATTGAACTGTTGTATAGACTATTGTTGTTAAAGTCTCACCATTTTTGAAGGTGACCAGTTGGTGTTATAGAGCCACTGAAGTAAGGAATCACACATCTGAAGAAAACATGTCTTAGAATTTTTCGGAACAGGGTTCACTTGAGGAAGTGGAAATCAGTTGCATGTAATTTGTTGTACAAAGTGACCTATAACCTGCCGATTGTTGATTAAAAGAGCTATTTTGAGTTTAACATTGTAACTTATATCTCATATGCATTTTAATACTTGAGCTGACAATTTCTGTGCTATATTTACATTGGTATCATAGAATGTAATGGGCCTGTATGCCATGTACGGTCTGTCTCCATACAAATTATTGTATTGTAGTTTTCATTCTCGTATAATAGCATACTATATTTCTATTCTTCCGGTGACTCAATAATGCTTTTTCCAGCATTTGCTATTCCATTTTGATCAGTTTATTGTGATTGAATGCAAGTTGAGCTTTGACCTTTGAGATGTTTGGAACATTGATTCTGGTGGAGTTTTCTTTTGTTCTTTAATGTAGTTTATCTACTCTTGTTCATGTATATGTTGCTTTTGCAGGTTGTTACTCCTATAGCACCTTTAAGCCAACAGGTATGATTTTTACTGTTGCTAGGGTTTCTTCATAAATTTGTTTTTGGTTCTCATTTAATATTCATGTCATCATGTGATTTCCTTAAGCAATGCAGTTGGAAACGGACTGTTTTAGGTAGCTAGATTATTTTTCTTGTAGTTACTTGAAGAATCTCTTGTTTCTTTCTTTTGTTCTTACTTGCTGGCTTATGTTTTTGTACTTCTAGAAGTTGATGGTGTGGTGATGGGTACAAGCAGAATGGAAAGCTCATATAACATAGTGTGTTTACGTTGGTCAGTAGTCACAGTGTCGTATTCAACTTAATAAGATTTTAATTAATTGTAAGTGGATTCTTGTTATCCCTTATTATCAGCCTAAGTGTTGGCTTGTATGATGCAAGACTTTGCTGTAAGTGCTGGCCTACAACGTCAAATTTGACTCGCAATTATTGTTTTCTTAAATCAAATTTCTTTCTAAATTCAAGTATAGGCGTCTTTAAATCTCCCACTTTAAGAACAAATTACCATAGAGGTAAGCGTGTACTTTCTGGTTCACTGTTAAATGTTAATATCTTGTTGCCTCTGCACAAAAAGGAGAGATTATGGCTTGTATTGGGTGTTTTTGTATTTCTGTCGGTTTTTTCTTCCTGATTTCTGTTCTTTGTAGGCTGGATACTATTGTTCAGTATGTGAATGTGTAGTGAAGGATTCTGCAAACTACTTGGATCACATCAATGGAAAAAAACGTGAGTGGTTTTCTACTGATTCACTAACGTTTTTATTTTTTATTTGCTTTTGCTGAATGGCATTTTGAATTTTGTTGTTTAGATCAAAGAGCTCTGGGCATGTCTATGCGGGTAGAGCGGGCATCTCTTCAACAGGTAAATGTTTTAAGTATTTATTACCTTTTCAAATGTAAATTTAGTTAACCAGGTGATATACAAGCTCTGATATTTTCCTCAGATTTAGAACTTTTTGTCACCGATACATGTATACACAAGGAAAAAATTAGTGCATACAACATAAAGGCCAACAAATCCTTTAAAGAAATTGGAGGAAACTATCACTAAGCAAATAATTAATAAATAAATGAAAATTATTGATTAGAGAAGTTGGACGCCTTCTTGTATATTCTTTTTAAACAATTAAAATCGGTCTTGCTCTTCAAGGCAAAACTGTTTTAATATGTGCATAGAAGCTTAAAGGCGTAAATATTAATCCCTCCCTTTAGCTATATCTTAAAAATGCAATGCCATATTTTGTACAGTCATCTTTGTATTTCATTTTTGCCGTTGCTTATTTATAATGGGATAGTATACATCAAATTTATTATTTTCTCAATTATATACAGGTCCAAGAGCGATTTGAAAGTCTCAAGAAACGGAAAAGTCCCGGTAGCTTTACAGAGCAAGGTAAAACCTTGAAACAGATATGAGATGTAAAATCTTGCACAGGGTGTTTGTGCTCAATTTAGTTGTAGTAGTCAGTAACCAAAGTTTAATGCTTTTTTTTTCTTAATTTTTGTTTTTCTCAGATCTCGATGAAAGGATATTAAAACAGCAGCAAGAAGAGGAAGAAAGAAAGCGTCAGCGCCGGGAAAGAAAGAAAGAGAAAAAGGTTAGTTTCATTAAATTCCTATGTAATTACTTTTAATTTGTATGTCAAAAAAATAGATTTTGCTGTATCTTTTTATTTTTCTCTAATAAGCTTATTCTTTTAAGATAATGCTGTGCCATGTTTACCATGATAACTACTGGTGACTTGGTGTTCTGATTTCTGGTTGCACCATGATAACTGTTATCTGTTTTTGATGCATTTCTGATGACAGAAAGAGAAGGCAGCTGAAGAGGAGGAAGCCGACATTGATCCTGATGTTGCTGCCATGATGGGTTTTGGTGGTTTCCGTTCATCCAAA
Organism: Ricinus communis; assembly: GCF_019578655.1. Taxonomy (NCBI): domain Eukaryota; kingdom Viridiplantae; phylum Streptophyta; class Magnoliopsida; order Malpighiales; family Euphorbiaceae; genus Ricinus; species Ricinus communis. The sequence continues at coordinate 12,840,213 of NC_063265.1, forward strand.
AAGTAATCATAATGTTTAGTCTTCCAGTCCTGCTGGAAATGAGAGTGTAACCTTGGAGCCTCTTTATTTTGAACATTTGACAGTTCCCCAAGAGCACAACCTGCCCTCTCTCTGTGTAAAAGAGTTCATGTTATCCAAATTTTCAAGATTGATAGTGAAAGTTTTATGAAAGGAATGTTGTGTTTGGTTGAAATGATATGATAATTCATTTCAAATGTTATAACTAAACTAATTCTTAACAAAAATAGGTACAACTATTCATATAATTCAAGTACTTTTTTAATTTTATTATTTTATTTTATTTTATTTTCCTATTACGTCTTCTTCTTTTATAATATTTTTTATTGTAATTTATTTTTAACATAATATTTATTTTATTTGAAATGAAGTTTATAATTGTTATTTTATATATCAAATATAAAAATGTATTGCCAATGAAATGAATTTTTTGATGGGTTGAAAATGAAATTTATTTAGAATTAATTTATAAATACAATAGATTCTTGAATGGATTTGAAACTTGCTTTTAGGCTACTTTGAATGGTATGTCACTAAAAGTTTCTGAAATTTGTTTAAATATCACTGATAATACCTTCTCGTTTTATTGACATCACATCAAACCCTCGCTTGAAAGGTATATAGAAAAATAAAAATTATTTATTAAGAAGGAAAAAAAACTAAAGGTGCAATTACGTCCCTAGCAACATAAATTATGTGCCGTCAATTAACATAAATTAGTTTTACCGACGACATGGATTACTGTTGGTGTCTTTCATCACCTTTCTCAAAGCAATTCGTGACGCACCAGTTTTTTTACACCTTACCGACATTGCTTACTGTCGCTAAAATATAGTTTAACTAGCGTCGCCATAATGGCTTATTTTTCTGTAGTTTATATATAACCGACTTACTTGAATCCTTGCTGGAGAAGGATTTCCTAATCCTCTCCGGACACGCCATATTTTATCTTCCTTTTGTGTACATATAAATATCATAAGATCACTTGAGACCCAATTAAATCCAGTCTCGATCTTTCTAGTGATATTTCAGAAAAAAAGGCAAAACTTCCTCACAAGATAACCCAGAAGAAGAAAATGAAGAATATCTCTTTCTCGGACTGGGAACTGGACGTAGCTCAGCTGCTACTCCAGCTAAGCAAGCTCTGCAACCACCACCAGAGGAAGAAAGGTATGATCGAAGGCAATGAAAATGATGCATCTTCTTGTGCTTTCTTGGAAGAGATGTTTGGAGAGGACGAAGATGGTTATCCGAAGCGAAGGATAAAGAGGTTAAAACCGATTGATCAGATTTACAAGTCCACTCGACCTATTACATGTTAGAAAGAATGAAAGCGTTCTTGAATAGTGTACATAATTTTCCTGTTTGATTACAAGAGTTCAAACTTCGAACTCCAGAGGAGTTTCTGAATTTTACTTTACATATATGTTTGATGTATATATAGGTTTCAGATAGTAATTAACGTCTCTACTTACCTTCTTTTTCCAATGAGAAATACAAAATGTACATTCTACCACTCTTACAAGCACTCGATATTTCAATTTTCAAGTGTGTTTCCTGGGAGATGCCATTGGTAACAGATTCCAGAATGTGATTATTGAGGAGATGCCATGCCATGCAGGTGACAGAAGCAAATAAACATTCTTTTCGTTCATCATCTGTCCGTTTATACTCCTCTTCAGGATAATTTTTCTCAGCCAGCGTATCTTCTTAATTAATCAAGCTCAGTATATAATCCTGTTAGCCGAGAGTGGGCACCCACTTTGTCGCCAGAGAAGGCCTCTGGAAATGCATCTTTTTGGTTCTTACCCCTTTGGCATAATTGTCTGGCTCCGAGGAAAGCTTATGATGTAATTCTTTATGGAACGAATTTTCTATCTTCTGGCAAAAAATAAGGAAGTGTGTTCTCTGCGTGTGCTGCATATCATATTTGTTGTGCAATGGTTAATGGCTTCGTGCTTAGAATACAGTGAGATTAGAGTTGTGGGTTATCCAAAGTTTAGCAGCTGTTTCTCTTGTGCAAACCTCTTTGATGGCCGGCAAACTCGGATTTAAATCCTGGTAATCTCTAATTGTCAAATAATTCAATCAACAAATTAGCATACGATGGATGACAGACTTAAGTTTAGGCTTGGGACTCTCTTTAGTCGGAAAACAATCATGCATGTTAGTGAAGTTGGGGTTTATTTTGCGAGATTCTTGGTAAATCTTTCACATGCTTTTATATAGAGAACCTCCTCACCAGAAATTTACAAGGCTTTTTATGCAGCTTCTGAATCTGATGTATAACTCTTAAGCTATGAGTCATCAGAAACCATTACATAATTATGATATAATTGTAAAAAAAAAAAAATAATAATAATAAACAGGACCGATACACTATTATTCGTGGTATTATTTATCCTTTTTTTTCATTTCAAATGCCAACGCTTAAAAAGGAAGCCTATTATAGACTTGGAAATAAATAAAAGTTGGAATGTATCAAACATAATACTGTTATCTCTAACTCCAGCCAACCCAACTCCATGGTAAAAAATTATGTAATATCCTCTCAAGAATGAGCAGAACTTGCAAAGAGATTGAACGCAAGATATTGAAGCTTCTTCACGGACACAATACCCGAACACAACTCCGCCAAATCCACGCCCATTTCCTTCGCCATGGTCTTGACCAACTCAACCATATCCTTGCCCATTTCATTTCCGTTTGTGGGTCTGAAAACAAAATGCCTTACGCAAATCGCGTTTTTCTCCAATCCGTAAACCCCAATATATTACCCTTTAATGCAATGGTTAAAGGGTATTCCCTATGCGGACCCTTTGAGGAGTCTCTCAGTTTCTTTTCCTCGATGAAAAGGCGAGGCATTTGGCCTGATGAGTACACTTTTGCTCCTTTACTTAAGGCTTGTTCGAGTCTCTATGATCTTAAACTTGGTCAGTGCATTCATAAGGATGTAATAATGATTGGGTTTGAGTGTTTTTGTTCGATACAAATTGGGGTTGTTGAGCTGTACGCTAATTGTGGATTATTGGAGGACTCCAAGAAAGTGTTTGATGAAATGCGTGAGAGGGATTCCATTGTTTGGAATTTAATGATTCGTGGGTATTGTAGAAGAGGAGATGTTAATATGGGTCTGTATTTGTTTAGGAAAATGAGTGAACGGAGTGTTGTTTCATGGAATATCATGATTTCTTGCTTGGCGCAAAGTGGGCGTGATAGTGAAGCTTTAAGGCTTTTCCATGAAATGCAGGACGAGGGTTTTAAGCCAGATGAGGCAACTGTAGTCACTGTTTTGCCCATCTGTGCTCGTTTAGAAGCTGTTAGTGTAGGGCAATGGATTCAGTCTTATGCCGAGTCAACTGGGCTTTATGGAGATTTTGTCTCTGTGGGGAATGCATTAGTGGATTTTTACAGTAAATGTGGCATGTTAGAGACTGCTAGAAGGGTATTTGTTGAAATGCCCCAAAAGAGTGTGGTTTCTTGGAATGCAATGATATCAGCTATGGCTTTCAATGGCAAAGGTGAACTTGGAGTAGATTTGTTCGAGGAGATGATAAACAAAGGCATGAAGCCTAATGATGCAACATTTGTAGCGGTATTATCATGTTGTTCTCATGCAGGGTTAGTAGAAAGAGGGAGTAATTTGTTTGCGTCAATGACTGCAAATCACCAAATTGAGCCAAAACTTGAGCATTATGGATGCATGGTTGATCTACTTGGACGTTGTGGTTGTGTGAAGGAGGCTTATGATTTGATTAAATCCATGATTAAGATTCCAAATGCTTCTTTATGGGGTTCTTTGCTTAGTGCTTGTCGTACTCATGGTGACATGGAGCTTGCACAACTTGCTGTTCATGAGCTTATTAATCTTGAGCCATGGAATTCTGGTAATTATGTGTTGTTATCCAATATGTATGCAGAAGAAAAGAAATGGGACAAAGTTGAGGAGGTTAGAGCAATGATGAGAGAGAGGAGTGTGAAGAAAGTACAGGGGCAGAGTGCAGTTGGATAGTTTGCAGTGCTGCTTTGATTTAATTGGCCTACAGAGTCTTTATTGCAACCCATTTACTGCGGGACTCAATTGCAGCAGCAAAGTGCCTGGTGGATCTTTCTTCTACATGAATGAGATAAGAGTGGCAGCAAATTAGAGCTCACAACCTGATCCATCTAGTCATCTATTTTGATGTTGGCTAAATCGTTGCAAGTTTAATGACAAGACCATTAGATCGAGAGCCAATGCCAGAAAAAGCATAAGGATACCTAAATATAGATTTTTTTTTGTGTGTGCTAAGAGTTAGGTTATCCTATTAGTTGTACCTCTTAAGAGTTGAGCAACTTAAAAAACCCAGAAAATTCTGGGGACTGAAATACTTTGAGCAGTTGGCATTTTAACCAGTGATGTCAGAGTGTGCCTATGAGTGCTGAAACCTTAGGGTTCTGAGTTTACGTGTCTTCAAATTCTTTTACAGGATCTAAAAGCATTCTGAAAACCTTAATAGGTAGTTATGGAAACTAAAACCACTTGCAATATTGTTCTCTAGTTGCTATTAGAAGAAGCAAGAACACCATTGGCCTAATATATATAATCTTCGTTGACTTCTCTGTTTCAAGTTCAATTTGCGGATTAGAATATGGAAAGGAAGAGGTGCTGTTGAAGGAGCTACATTCTGAATTCACGTGCTCTGTGTTCTTCTATATAATACTAATAGATTAAGCCTCATTGGTATAAGCAACAAAATCTCGCACATCCGTGCCCCTATTCTTGTATTTGTTGTATTTGGAGCAGTTACAAGATGAATAAACACAACCCGGTTGTCAAAGTTAAGATGTAGAAGGCAGGCAAGTTGGGCACTATGTATGCATTGCTAGTTTCACCTTCTATATAGCTTGCCACATTGAAGTTCCCTGCACAGAGACAGGTATTTATCTGTTAATAAACAATTATTCCTCCTAACATATGCATAATATTACATAGCAAGGAAACAAAAAGGGAAAACCTCTTAGGTTGGTGTTGCTGCAGCCAGCACTAATGGCGTATCTAATGTCTCTTACTGTAGCTCTATGGTAGAAAAGGAAATCACATAAAACGTTGTTAATGCAACTAAGGACTGCTCTTGTCTCGGTTAGGCAAGGTCCATTGCAGAAAATATCAGTTGCTTCTGGTGGAACATTAAGATTCCCACTCTGGGTTAGTCTATATGCCGCCTCGCACCCACTGTATATCTGGTAATAAGATTTCCAGAATACATAAACAAAGAATCTAGGATAATTCAAGACTATTTTTCGCACGACATTGAAAATGTTAATTATATATTTTCCGAGGTTACAACCTTATTGTTTAAGCATGGTAATGCATCTGCAATCATTTGTCCTGGAACATCCTCTGCATATCCTGCGCAGAATTACATCCGAACAACAATACAGAATGTCAACTATAAGGAGATGAAAAGTTACAAGGCAAAATTTATTGGGTTTCATGACACAGTGACCTGAATAGAAGCAGAATCAAGCCATGGAAATTAGAGTAAAGGTGATTATGAATTTCTGTTTCCGCAGAAATGAGAGCGCCATTACAAGAAGTTCAAAAAGCAGAAAAAGAAGAATTTATTTTGATTGATCAAGAGAGGCAACATATTCAATCAGGAGAAACTTTATGTAGGAGAGGTAGTTGGCAGTTAGATCAAAGTAGAACAACCTGGGGACAACACAAATGGACCAAAAAGGAGAGTGTAGTTGAAGAAGCCAACCAACTAGAAGCTGCTTTGAATGCTTTAATTTGAGTATCATTTGAGAACTGAGATTTGGCGTCTGCTTAATGGATATCAGGCATCTTTCAGATTTGTGCAAACACCCGTTTCCCTAATTTTGATATTGGAAACCCTTTCTTATTGTCATTATGAAGATGGGGTTGATGTTAACACGACAACTAGAATGTTTGTTCATCTACATCCCCACCTTCTAAATTCTGTGACGTTAATCTGGTTGGCAGCGTTTGAATTGAAAGACTTGTGACAGGCAAGCTCAAGCAGTGCCTATCCAATAGGAAAGTAGAAAAATTGAAACCTAAGCCGAGGTCACTAGGATAGCTCCATCCTCTAATAGACCCAAAGACCAATTGCTCTCACTTTTCCCATTTAGTTGTCTTAAATATTTAGAATTTATCCATTTTCCTTCCCGCAATTGGCATCGTTATTACTTAGTGTGATTTCAGGTGATGGTTTTATGTTTGGTCCGAGGACGTGACAGTATAGGCTACCAAGTATACCGCCAATGTAACTCCCAACAGTGCATTGAATTACCCGCGTGTGACTGGGGAAATATTCAATTCAAAATCATTTCAAGTACAACAGAAGCAGCTCATGGAAGCAATCAACAGACATCTTTCCAGAAGTCCCGTCTCATCATGTGCATAAAAAGGGCATGTGCATGTAATTTTACTAAGATTTAAAATGAAAACAACAGAAGTTCCTTCAACTGTGATTCTAGAACAAATGTTCAAAGCAATTTAGTATGACATAGCACTTGTGATTATGAACTGAGTAAACATTATGTTCCTATACCTCTCTAGTTAATATACTGAGAAAGCCACTTGAAACCATCTCCATAACCCATTTTTCGGACAATGCTACACATGAACACCTCAAGGGGACGGACATTTGAATCTCCCAAATTCACCTTCCCCTTGCCTGTGGTGAAGTTCGCAAGGCCCAGGTGGCAACGAAGTTCATCTTCTGATGCAGCATACGGTATATCGATTTTGTTGCCCAAGACAAGAAATGGAACATTAGCCAAAGCCTCGTCCGAAAGGAGAGCATCTAGTTCCTTTTTTGACTCGGCAAATCTCTCCTTGTCATATGCATCTACAAGGTAAACAACTGCATCCACCTTCAGATTTAAGAAAATTTGAGAAATAAATTCAGTCAATCAATATAAGTATAAAACAATAATATTTCTATGAATGAAGTGCCAAACATGCTCACCATCACATTCATCAATATGCTGAAACCTACATATGATCTCACCTCCCACGGAAATATAAAACATGTCTCATAACAGATGGCCATTGGCACCAAAAAGATCTACAAAAACTACTGACCAAAACTAGAGCTTTCTATGCTTGTTAATACTTCATCCTTATCCACTAGATGAAGTAAACCCAAATAAAATGGCACAGTGACATCAAATGTATGGTGAGCTACTATTAAAACACTTCCAAGAATAAAAGTGCCATCAGCGAACTCCCATTTGTTATTCGCCTCCCATGAATCAGATAATCACAAAACAAGATCATCTGGGATTATAGAGGCACAAACACCCTGTAATTCAGGATTGTTCACTGTTACCTCCCCAGGAACAATTTTGCAACATTTATGAAACCCTTGCACCAAATTCACATCCACGAACATTTAACTTCTTAAGTTGATCATGACGATTTGAACCAACTTATTATAGCAAGTGTCAATAACAAGTTCTAGGAACAATGCAATTACAATAAACTATTAATCAACACAGTAAAAGTGACAGACAAACCTTGGCATAATAGTCCTTCCATACTCTTCGAGCAATCTGATGGCCTCCCAAGTCAAAAGCCTTAAACTTAATTTTTCCAATACTCAACTCCTCTGATGTTGGATACTGTGTAGGCTGGTGTTGCACTAATCTCTGCAAACCACAAAAGAAAAAGACTTCTTAGATAGAAGAAAACCAACCAATACAACACTCTATCAATGAAACATCAATTTCAAGGTAGCATCACATAAGACAAAAACCACAACTACAAAGCTCAATTCATTTCCATTTCTCTTAATTAAAATTAACATATAAAACCATCAAAGTTAAGCCATAGTAACATTAAAATATATAGAAAAGTTCCATTCTACAATTACAGAATAACAATGATATAATCTAACCCAAAAGGCAAATTTTAATCAAACCGACCAAAAAAATCTCTTTCAAAAAAAAGGCACCTCGTCTTTCAACATATGAAGCAACGTCGTTTTACCAGCATTATCAAGCCCTAAAAACAAGATCTTTGCTTCCTTCTGATATAAGCCGAGCGAAGCAAGCACTCCATAGAACCAATCAAGCAAAAACATTGATTAGTCAAAAATATCTAGAGAGAGAAAGGGGAAAAGTAGAAATTGGAGAGCAAAAACCTAGAGAGAGAAAGCACTTGTTGTTTACACTGCTGCACACTTTTAAAAAAATTGAATTTGTCTTTATATGTGGTATTTTTTTACAAGACTTACTGTGTGTTTGCGGTGGCAACAATTGATTGGAGAATTTGTTTTTGATGGGTCGGTTCACGGGTTTGAGTTGCTTTGGCCAATCATAATTCAAGGATTGTAGTTGTTGGCGTCATTGGGTGAATGATTGCCGTCGATTCAAAAATGGACGGACTAGATTGGATGGTACGTATTTTAGGTGGGTTGTTGGTGGGACAAAGGCTCAACTTCCCTCTAAACTTATGCAAAAGCATTGAATATATTTCGATTTAAATTTTTAATAATTAATTTTTAAATTTATGTATTAATAAAAAATTTAAAAATATAAAATAATATTAATATTTAGATGTTAATTAAATTATTAAAATTAAAAATAATATCTATTTCATTAATCATTTTGTGAATTCTAAATTTAATTAAACATATTTCTATATAAAACGTCATTGTATATTAATAAAATAAATATTTTTTCAATTTTTATAATTTAATTAAGATTTAATATTTAATATTGTTTTATTTTTAAAAAATTTAATTAAATGTATTAGATATTTAAATATAAATTTAAATTGAAATTTTTCTAAATTGAATATATTTAATTTTAGTATAAATTTAGAGATTATTTATTAATAAAATCTTAATAAAATATATTTAACCGTCTTACATAAATGGAACGGGCAAATTGACCTTTTTTATCTGTTCTCGGTGGGAAGGTGTCGTAACTAATTGGCCTGGTTTATGCGGTATTTATTGAGCTGGGACAGTCAATTTAAACGGTGTCGTTTTCGTTCACCATGCTCTTTGACCCCACAGTGGACTGCAAAGCGGTGGCAAGATTTACCTTAAATGGGCCCCAAAACTCGCACAAACTAAGGTTACATGTTCATGGACTTGGATCGTTCTAGCCCATCTAAACTCATACAACAAAGTCAAGTTTGATTAGTGATTTTCTTTTTTCTTTTTTTTTTCTTTTTTTTTTCTTTCTAATTCATTGCAGCTTAATAACTGGTTGTTATATAATTGGAGATGATTAGTTATTTTAATTTACTATAAAAATAATAAATTTTAGTAATGTTAATAAGCAATGATGAGAAAATCTGAATCCGGTACTTTTATGATTCTCATAAATTTGATAAGAGATTAAATATTACACAAAAAAAATTACATATATATAATGTGGAATACACTTATTGATTTCATAAATCTAATTAATATTTTATTAAATAACAGAATTTATTTGTAAATATTTTATAGTTTATATATATATATAAATAGAAGTTACATTAAAGTCGAAAGTGTAATAATCGAGCACAACAAATATTAACAAATAAATTTAGTCTATCATTACGAGTAGATGCGATCTCTATAAAGGGTTTTAAATTTAATTTTCTTTTCATTATTTATAACACAAAATGTAAAACAAGAAAAGTGTTAATTTTATATTTTTACTTAATTAAATAAAAAATTATCTTTATAATATCTAATAATATTAGACGTTATATGGTCTATTTATATTTTAATCAATAAAAAGAATAAACGAATAAGAGTTAAATGCTTATATTTTAAGTGTTAAGTATAATTTAAATTGTTTAAGTGAGAAGAATGTTTGTATTTGGGAGTAAGAGATTTTGAGTTCAAGTTATTTCTTATGAATTTTTATTTTTATAATAAGTATAAAATAATGACTATTTCTCTATTATATAGTTCACCGCTTGTTAGTTTCCTATAAATTAAATAAAAATTATGATTGAAATTACAATTAAATAATTATTTAGCAGGGATAGATCTTAGTGGAATAAAGGGAGATTGATTGGGGGAGACAACAAGTTTTGGATGTCGTCTTCCATTAATATTTTAATATGATTTTCAGTGACATAAAGAATAGCAACACAAATGGTAATTAAAATATGATGCATAACAGAGATTAGAGTTCTTAATTTTGATAAAGCAAAAGATTCTAATTCTTAATGTCCGTATTAGTTTAGATAGCTATCAAGATTTAAGAAATTCAAAAGAAATGACATCTTATCCTCTTTCTTATCAAATCCTTCAACCAAAAGAATATTTATGCTTTCTTTCACTTATTTATTTATTCATTCTATTTTCTGGTTTCCAAAACTTAATTTTATAATTTCAGACATTTTTTAAATTCCATCTATTTCCTTTTCTTTTTTGTAAAATCGTGCTCGGAATAGTCAAATAAAATTCTAAATTAATGCATATCTGAAAGTAGAAATAGATCCTTTTCACCTTAAATTTCAATATTCTACTTTATTTTGATCTATATTTCCATGCATCTATCTTAAAAAACTTCGTTTCAAATTTTTTAATATCAATAATATAAATATACATACGAATTAGAGATATTTTATAAAACTAAAATAATTTTATAAAAGTAATATATTTTTACGAGTTTAACTTCTCTATAATTCTAAATTATTTAAGTTCGCCATTTAATAATAATAGCTAATGCAATATCTTATTCAATTTTTAAATACAATTAATTCGATAATTTAATCTTATACTTATTCAATGTTATTTTCAATATTCCATCTTGAATGCCATTTTTATCAAAGCACAATACATGAAAACCAAAAGTGTGCAGAGAGATTCTAGAACATAAATTCCTCAAAAACAATCTAGTGAACAAAGGATATAAAGAGATAGTCCAAGTGGTTAACGGAAGCTTCCTCAAATCTTTAGTTATCTAAAATCTGATTCTTGGCCTTCAGTTAGAGAAATAATCATTTATATTTTGTCCATTAAGCGAAGCCACACTGTGAACATCTAAGCTGATGAATAGAGAGAGAGCATTTGAATCACCATTTTAAGAACAAGGAGTAATACATTAGAAGCTGCTCAATGAAATTATGGAAGAGAACTGTTGAACATCAATCTATGTTGCATTACATTTGTCTCCTCCAACCAATTTGGAGTACTGCCGCAGAAGATCAGACAAAAACAAAAACAAAAACAAAACAAAACTTGCATATGATCTTCATCAAATACATGTAAAGTGTTAAAAGGACACTGTATAAAAAGGTTGTCGTTAACGGTTTGTGCTACAGCAGCTCCATTGACGTAACCATATTTAAAATCTACAACCTCCATTTTTATTAAATTTGTATACGGGTAGACACTAAGAATTTCTGCTCATTTTAATTTTTGTTTAATCATATTCACCAAATTATTAAAACCGTTGTTGAGACCACATGGAGGCACAGACCCACTGTCTTAATTTTGTAGGTATCCGGTATTTATAAAACTGCCAACATTTGAAAACCGTCTCCATTCTTTACCGCCACAGGCAGCGCCGTTGGATTTTCACCTTTTTGTTTTCTTTTAATCCACTTCCCAAACCGCCCCTATAAATACTGCCTCTATTTTTCCATACAAAACAATTCGAGAATCACAAATAAACTTTGCTTAATAATAATAATGGCGGACTCAGCGGCGGCAACAGCGAAACAGCGGAAGATCATGGTGGCGGTTGATGAAAGCGAAGAGAGCATGAACGCGCTCTCCTGGTGCCTCAAGAACGTCATTTCTCAGGATTCAAAAGATACTCTTATTCTTCTCTATGCTAAACCTCCTAGAGCTGTTTATACTGCTCTTGATGGCACTGGTAATCAATTATTCAACTAGCATAAAAACCTCCGCAAAATTCACTTATTTGATTAATGAAAATGATGAATTTGATTTACTTAATTTTATTCTTTTTATCAGGATATTTGTTTTCTTCTGATATTGTAGCGACGATGGAGAAATACAGTAAAGATGTCGCTGATTGTATCATAGAGAAGGCCAAGAAGATTTGCAGAGAACAAGCAGCAGCTGCTTCTGATGTGAGTTTTTCTTTGGTTTTTTTGTTGGAAATAGATATGGATGCTTTGTTTTTCGATTCTTTGGATGCGTCGACAAAATTGACTCTGGATTGGCACAGGTTAAGGTGGAAACGAGAGTAGAGAATGGAGATCCAAGGGATGTGATCTGCCAGATGGCAGAGAAGCTGCGCGTTGATGTGCTTGTTATGGGAAGTCACGGTTATGGTCTCATCAAGAGGTGAGCCCCACTTACCTTGACCCGACGTGTTAGTTAAATGAATTTATATTCGGGTCTGGTGCCGGTTACCGGCGCTGGGATCCGTTTTTGGCACCCGAAAATATTAGGTTTAAGTGGATTAGCTCATTCGATCACATATTTGATTAATTAGATTGATATGTTTTTAGGACTTGGAATTATTAGCATTATTTGCACTTCAAAATTTTGAAAGAAAAAACATATTGGCTTCTCTTGTATAATAATAATAATAATAATAATATAAAAAAAACGAAAGGCTTAATTTTGTTCCAATCTTTATATTCTTTTGGTTGGTAAAATGAACAATCCTCTAGAGCTTAGGAATCATTTTATAATTATAAATTTCATTATGTGGCGAAAAAGGATACACTAATGAAGTAATACAAAAAGCAATCATAAATAATGTGATGTGATTAATTATCAAGGTTGAGTTATGTCAAAATCTCAAACCTTGATAATGGTTAAAAATGGTGCATAAATAAGAAGTTTGCTAACAGAGTATTTTTGGAATTTTAGGGCATTTCTTGGAAGTGTGAGCAATCACTGCGCACAGAATGTCAAGTGTCCGGTGTTGATTGTGAAGAGACCCAAATCAACTGCTGGAAGCAAATAGTAAAAGCTTATATATTTTGATTATGTAAAGCTATATTTTCACTTTTGCCTTTTCTTCTTTTTTTTCGAATTTTGTTTTGTCTTTGCAGTTGCATGTGAGGTGTGAAACATCTTTGTATTGATTGTATCTTTGCTCTACAGTTTCTGTTAAAACATTGTTGTACATAAATTTCAGATTATGTTCTCTACTTGTTTGTACAGAGGATTGCTATTCATATCGTTGTGTTCTGCCGTTTCTAATGGTATGGTATTTACGCATATAAAATTAAAATAATTAATCTGAATATTATCATTTAATTAATGTATTAAAATATCAATTCAAACTTAAAACACTTAAATGGATCAACTTATTTAAATTTTAATTTCTTTTTTTCAAATTTATTTATCCAAATTCAAACCCGTTTTGTATAGAAATAATTGTTTTTCTTCACTACTCCCTTTGGTGCTGTAATTGTGCTGCTACAAGTGCCCTTCAATCGGTATAGGCAGTGCCCGCCAATCCCATAGCCAATTAGATTTTTTTTTTTTAATGCAATATATAATAATATATATGATATTTAAACTCGAAAACAAATTTTCACTATTTTATATATACGCTTTAAATAGCGAGTTAGATTTTAAATATAATATATATATTATTTAAGTTAAATGATTTGATATGAAAAAGGGCAGAATAGGTTTAATAAATGCCTAAACTAATAAAAAGATAATGAGAAAGTTATGCATTTAGAATGAGAGAGGACATTTTCACCTAAAATATCTCTACGAGAGACAACAAATAAAGGAAGAAGAAAATAACCTTAAAATGTTATTCTATGCAAAGAAGAAGAAAAACAATGTAAAGAATTTCCTTTTCTTCTAATATCTTTCTGGTCCTTGTTTATTTTCCCAAACAAGGGCTCAGTGTTGTCAAACCCAATATTAATCCAAATGTAATTCTCTTTTATTTGTATTTATATATTAATTAAATAATTTTAGACTGAATTATGCCTACTTGATAATGATTATAGAGTTCATTCGTTTGTTTTTATTTATTTAATCAAATAAAAAGTGGATGGAGATTTTGTTTTTCTATAATTCCTAGTTTCTCTCTTTGATTTCAACTAAAACAATATCTTGCATGGATACTCAGTTCTAAACTTCTGCCATGGTAACCTTACTATGATGTTTTCAAACTCCTATAATCAAGAATTTTGTTTTTTGATTCTCAGACTAAAATCTAAATGCCATTCCACTATCTCTTTCATTTTTTCAAATTATATATAAATAATGATTCTTTCTTTGAATCTTCTCAGGTCTTTTTATAATCAATGAACATCCCTTAGTTCACTTTCCATCCTCAATGTTTCCTTGGCTTCTGCAGCAATCGAGTAGGACCATGCATCAAGTTGTTGTTTTTTTCTTTTTTGTTCCCCTGTTTTTGTTGCTGTTGTTAACCGTCATCTGATTTTCAAATTTTATACGAAATATGCAGGTCGACATTACAGAATCTTAGCCATGGCGTTGAAGTTCAATTTCAGGACTTTAGGCCAGTTAAAAGCAGTCTTGAGGACCACTTACTTTTGCATCATTCTAGTAATTTCCATACCTTATTTTTGTTGTTTTGGTTCTTCTTTTCTCCAATCTGTTAAAGATATAAACTTGCACTTGACATTCTGAAATAATCCTGTGGCAGGCATTTTCCATTTTCATAATGGCATTATTATTCTCAATGAATAAACAAACCAAAGATCGTGTGATATTTGAATCAGACACAGCTCACAACAAATCTTTTGCGAAGATTGAGATGACTGCAGGGCTGCTGTATTATCTGAATTCTTCAGCATCAAATTTAGCCAGGGCTTTAAGTTCGTCTCTGAACGGCACTCAACTGTCATTCGGTGAAATTGCATCAAAGGTTAGTGTGACAGAACCCCACATCTCGTATGTAATAATAATACATACGTTATTAATAATTAAGGTTGTTTTTGTTTGTTTTCAGGTTGCGCCCACATTGTTTTTAGCGCTTTCTGCAGTTCCACAACTATCACAAGTTTCATATATTGGATTAGATGGTCTGGTTTTCTCATTTTACAATGACGAAGATCAAACACTTGCAGTATACTCCAACACTAGTTCATATTCTTCATCCTGGTTTACAGTACCAGTAAATCGCGACAACGGGCAGTTATATGGAGATGCAGTTGCCTGCGAAACTATGTTAACAATAAATGCTAGCTGGTTCGAGAAGGCCAAGAATAGCACAAGTGGGTACTCCTCTATAGGTACTGGATGGAACAAGGCTCAGGATAGCTTATTTCTTAATACTGCTGCTATGGATGGAAGAGGTGTTATATCACTTGGTTTTCCAACAAAAGCAATCATTGATAATTTCTCGGCACTCGATTTCCATGGAGGGTATTTTCACCTGGGCACAGTGGATGGACAGGTGATTATGCAGACAATTCCCCCAGACACCCAAATAGATATGCTGAACGGCTCCGTCACAGTGCAAATTTTTAATCCAAATGGTGGAAAAATGGGTCAGGACAATTTATCATGCTTCTCTGTTGATGGAAAATTGAGACCACTTCATGGAAAGATTGTGGGAAACAGATATATTTTTTATTGCTCTAACCTCTATATTGCTGGAGTCCAATCGGTATGTCAACTGTTAGTGGAATAGCATGAATATTACATGAAGAGTTGAGACTTTACATCAGTTTATGTGATCATTCCTGTCTTCTAATTCGAATCAGTTTTTGTGTTTTTATTATTTTTTTTCTTGTTCAGGTGTATGTACTGGCATATCCCAGAGATGGGTTGGTGAATCTTGTGCAGAGAAACATCAAGCTATCAACAATACTACTAGCATTAGTGTTTGTTTTCATTTTTACCTCTTTTTTAATCTACATGGTCATGACTGTAAGAGCAACAAAGAGAGAAATGTTTTTATGTGCTGCCCTAATAAAGCAAACAGAAGCAACTCAACAAGCAGAGCGCAAGAGTATGAATAAAACTAAGGCCTACGCTGGTGCAAACCATGATGTGCGTGCCTCTTTGGCGGCCATTACAGGTTTGATAGAGCTTTGTCAAGATGATGTTAAATCAGGCTCCGAGTTAGCAACAAACTTGGATCAAATGCAAAATTGTACGAGGGATCTCCTAGGTCAGTTGGCTATATCTTTTTCCTTGCATATATCTAATGGTTATATCCAAGTAATATTGACAATTTTTCTTCTTCTTCTCTGTGATGAAAACATGTTAAGAAATATTGAACTCAGTTCTGGATATGAGTAAAATTGAAGCTGGGAAAACATCACTTGAAATAGAAGAATTCAACCTGGCTCAACTGCTTGAAGATGTAGTTGGTATGTATTATCCTTTGGGTATGAAGAAATGTGTAGACATTGTGCTAGATCCTTGTGATGCCTCTAAACTACCTGACGTCAGGGGCGATCGGATAAAACTTAAACAGATCTTGTGCAACCTGCTCAGTAATGCCATAAAATTTACATCAGCGGGTCATGTTTCGGTCCGTGCTGTGGTCAAGAAAAAGAATATTGAAAAAGAGATTATTGCTTCTAGCACGACTGCTTTGAAGTTTTTATCATGGATGCGTCGCAGGAATAAGGATGCTTGTACTGATCTTGATGCCTTTCATACTGTCAAAGAAAATCCAAATGAAATGGAATTCGAGTTTGAGGTGGATGATACAGGCCAGGGAATTCCCAAAGATAAGCAAACATCTATCTTTGAAGACTATGTTCAAGTGAAGGAAACAGCTATTGGACAAGAAGGCTGTGGTTTGGGACTTGGCATTGTTCAATCTTTGGTAAGTGAATTGGATTTAATTCTAGTCCAGTTTTTAATTGAAAAGTGAGTTTAGGTGGTTTTCATTGGTGCTAGCAACAAGGAGGTTGGTAAGACCCTGTCACTAATTCTGTCGATTATGTGCTCTAGGTACGTGTAATGAAAGGAGAATTAACAATTATTGAGAAAGAGCCTGGAGAAAGAGGTACTTGCTTCAGATTTAATGTTTTTCTTTCCACGTGTGAATCTGAATCTTTTAGTACTGAAGAAAGTCGACCCTCCAGTAGATTTCATCAGCATTTTCAGTTCATGTCACCTAAATCGGAAGGATCTCATATGATATTATTTATCAAAGGCGATGAGAGGAGGAGAGTTTTAAAGAGGTACATTGAGAGCTTGAACATAAAGGTGACCATCATTAAGCATGGAAGATACTTTCGTTCTGAGCTGGAGAAAATAAAGCGTAGATTGGACCTTTCTTATTTCGCTTCAGGAAAAACAGATTCCAGTTCGGTTGACTACTTGAGTGCATCTACATCCAGTCATTCAGATCCAGAAGCAAACAGTAAGCGTCTCAGCATTAAGGACGGAGCTGACTCTGGTCTGCCGCAATTTAAGAAGACCAACTCCAAAAGTTCATCTGGGATCATACTATTTGTGATTGATTCCGATGCTGTTAGCAGCTACCGTGAATTTGAACACACTTTAGTCAGCTTCAGGAAAGATATTATAAAATCCTCATGTAAAGTTGTGTGGCTAGACGATCAAATCTCACGTCAAGCAGGATCTCAAGAGCAAGATAGGCGGATTTCAGAAGGCGATTATGTTACATACAAACCTTTTCATGGTTCACGTTTAACTCAAGTCCTATCATTGCTTCCTGAAAGAAAGGGTAATCTCCAATGCAACTTGCCAAAGTCTACGACAGGATTATCAATTCAAGAACTCCGCACTTCTGTAGATTTGAACCTTTCAAATGTTTCGAGCTCCTCCACATTCGAGATAGACATCACTTCCTCGTATCATCGCAGCTCATTCCAGCAGGTAGTGATGAATAAACCCGATGAAAAACACAAAGACAAACCTCTGAACGGGAAGAAAGTTCTAGTTGTTGAAGATGCCGAGTTGCTTCGACGTATAGTTACAACTACGCTGGGTAAACTTGGAGCAAATGTTGAAGCGTGCACAAATGGAGAAGAGGCTTTAACTCAAGTCTGCAAAGCTTTGAGCGATCAAAAGAAGGAAGGAGACTCAAAATCTATACCTTATGATTATATTTTCATGGACTGCGAGGTAAAAATATCCACAAACTAGATGATTATATGTATATATCAGATAATGTCATTTGCACACCAACTGTAATTTTGTAACATGTTTTCGTTCCTGCTTCTTTGGTTGTGCAGATGCCAGTAATGAATGGATATGAAGCAACAAGATTGATAAGGATAGAGGAGAGAAAACATGATGTTCATATTCCAATCATTGCATTAACAGCCCACGCAATGCCGGAGGAAGCAAGCAAGAGCATTGATGCCGGAATGGATTTCCATTTGAATAAACCTTTGCAAGTTGATAAACTGTTGGGTGTAATCCAATCAATTGGTAATCAGTGAAGAATTCCAACTTCAGTTTAGGTTTTATTTTCTTTAATTTCATTCCTTTATCAAATATGATGTTATAAGGCTGTCTTTGGGTAGGTAGATATTGTCCATTTTCCTAGGGGGCATTTACTTAAATTCATTCTATTTGGTACAGCTTTTCTAAATAAAGATTATGATTATTCTTTTTCTAATTTCTTTGAAATTCTAAAACTAAAAATGTCAAACTAGGCCTTAGTTTATGTCTCTACATATCATACATCTCAAAAATCACATGAGAATCGCAAAATAGTTTTCAGTAATCTGCCGGATGACACTGTATTTGTAAGATAATGACGCAGAAAAGTGATACAGAATTCAAATCTTTTTGATAGGTTAAAAAATCTGCCTGGTCAAAGAGTTTTAAGCTGGTTTTCAAGTCCAAACTTTACTGTGAATCGTTTCACTTTTGTGTTCATAAAGACCAGAAAAAGCTGTTAGTATTTGAATAAGTTGGAATCTGCAAATGATTCTTTCTTTCATTTCTCTTCTTTAGGTTTAAGTGTCAATTTGGCCTCTCTTAACTTGTCAGCCAAGTCTAAGTCATCCCAAACTAACTTTCTTGGTCATTTCACCCGATACATTTACAAAAATGGCCAAACTTACCTCTTAATCAGCACTCAATTTTATGCGTGAGAGAGACGCTAATGAAAATATAAAAGTTTCAGTTGAAGTATAAAAAATTATATAGAAATTACCAGATGAAAAAATAAAAATACAAAGAAGAGGAATAGCAGCAGTTACACATTTTAATTTTAATGTTTTCTCTTTCATAAGAATTCAATTTTCATTGTTGCCATTGCTATTGTTGCTGCCACCACCAGCCATTGCTGTTGCTATCACCTGCAGTTGTCGTCGACGCTGTCGCCATTAGTATCATTGTTGCCATTAGCTTCGACTGTTACAACCATTGCCAGAGACTTGAGAGAGAGGGAGAGTTCTAATCTGTTTTAATCTGCAACGACCTTTATTTTTTTGTTACGGGTTAAAATTTCTAATTTATTTTATTGGGTTTTGTTTCGATTTATAAAAGCTCAGTAATGTTGATTGTGATGGTGAACAGTGAAGATGGAAAATGGCGGAGACTGAATTTAACCGAAATTTATATCTATTATTAGATTCTTATGTACTATTTTATTTTGATATAGGTAATATTTTTAATATATAAAATTTAATTTATATATAAATTTATAATTTTTATATTAATTTATTAATTAATCAGTTACATTCCTCGTTTAACATTCATTTTAATTCTAAATAATAATAATATATTATTAAATTAGTTATTAATTTTTTAATTAAATAATAATTATTCTAAAAAATATCATATTATTTATATCTTAATAATTAGTTTTATAATTAAATAATAATTTTAACTATAAAAAATAATATTTTTAAATATTATATTCATTGATAAGTTAATTTTTAATATATAATCATTTTTAATCTTAAAAATATATCAATTATATTAATAGTATTAATTTATATAATACTAGAGTTAATAAATAAATATTTTAAAAATAATTTATTAATAATATTAATTTAAAAATAATATTAATAAATAAATATTTTATTAATGTAATAATATAAATAAAATATAAAAATATTTAAAATATTTAAAAAAGTTAGTTTGTTGTTATTTGTAAAATTATTATTTTATATTTATAAATTTAATTTTATAATTAAAATAATAATAATGGCATGCGCGGTTAGTTGAGTTTAATAGTGTTTGAAAAAAGAAAAAAAAAAGAAAAGAAAAAGATTAGAAAAAATAAATTAAAATGATAATTTCATATTTTTAATTGCACTGCGCTTGCTTTTACATGAGAGTGCAACAGAATCTCTAATTTTTCAGGATAATTGGCCATTTTTGTTAATGGGAAATAAAGTTAATTTAAGATAAATTCGACTTGACTAAAAAGTTGAGGGGCAAATTGACACTTAAATCGTCTTCCATGCATCACAAACACCAGTAATTGGACAATATTTGCTGTAAAATACAGAAACAATTCCTTGTGGATCCAGGAAGCACTTTTTATTCTTGTAGTTCATTACTTGGAACACATGACCACCACTTGGGAAGTGAATGGCCTGAATCGGACAGTATGAGAAAAACAGGAGTAAAACACATACAGACAACCTGAATACGCAACCCAAAAGGGGAAGTCCTACAACGTTTTATATCAATCTCAATCTCAATCTCAATCTCAATCTCCTTTTCGTATTTAACCATGTGATATGCGGCAACCAAGAGAGAGGACGTTACCAAGTTCTTAACTACCAGTTACCACAATTATAAAGCTAGCAGGTTCTTTCACCATTAAGCAAAAGTTCAGAACTTTTTTATTATTAAAGTTAAAGCGGCAACCGAGAGAGAGAGAGGAGAATCTGTAGTTAGCCCATTCAAAAATTGTAGAACATTCAAATCATAAATTTGATTATAAAAGGACATCTTCTTTGTTCTAAAGGCTCAGACAGGTTTTAAATGGGGACTAAAACAATCAGCCAAGCAGTTCTGCAGTGCAACTTTCTCTATTTTTCTTTCCCTACAAGAGCTCCTACAGCTACGAATCAAAAGAAAATAGAAAAATTTTGGGAGTACTACTATATGCCCCCGCTCATCTCCATCGCTTGTCAGCAACTACAGTTCATCCTGCCAACACAACACAATTGACAAATTTTATCAGTGCACACAAATTAAATGCTTCTTTACCAGTTACCACAATCATAAAAGTTAGAGAATTTACATGTACGTCCTCAGCACTGTCTTCTGCTGCATCTGATTTGCTTTCACCATCATCTTCTCCTTCAGTGTCATCAGCATCATCATCGTCCTCGTCAGCCTGAAAAAAATGGTTCAATTAGGTAAAAGTCACAGAAACAAACTAAATTTGTTTCAGGAAACAGTTCGCAGGCTTACATCAGAATCAGCTGGATCATCCTTTGATTCCTGAAAAAATTTAAACCTATGAGTTAGCTATTTGCAGCATCAGAACCTCTCTAGCTAATTCCATTCAAGAAAAGCCATTCAAATTCAAACTGCAATTTATGAGAAAGGAAGTACCTCCTCTTCTTTCTTCTTCTCTGCCTCTTCAAATGCTGCCTTCTCAGCCTGAAATTTGACAATCTCAGTAAAGTATCGAGACAAGAGTCTTTTTTGAAGATTATAATTTAAATATGCAAAGGCCACATACATCTTTGTTCTTTCCCCATGTCTCTTCAGCCAGCTGCTTAGCATACTCAGTGTCATTGCAAATCAAGACATTGTCAAACAAGGTTCCAGATTTCACCTGACACAATAGTGGGATTTGTTTTGTTAGTCACCGGGCAAATTCAAACAACTAGATAAAATATGGAAAGAAAATTACCTGCCACAATTCAATACCAACATACTTCAAGTTGGGGTAAACATAGATTTCTGGGTCATCCTTGAAGTCTGTCCAAGTTTTTGTTTGTTTGTTCATTAATGAATGTCATATAGAACTTAAAATTTTTGGGAGGATTCTCAACCACACAACTCAAGAAACAAACCTGGGTTGTCGATCATTGGTGCTTTCCACTTGCCCTTGTAGTTGGGGTTCTTAATTTTCTGCAAAAAGAACAAAATCGCATAAGTTATGGCTCCAAATTACACATTGGATAGCAGAGGCTGCAACTTGATCATAAACCACAGACCTTGGGTTTCCATGGACCCTTGTACTCAGGGTTGGCAATGGTTGGGGCAGTCCATTCACCATCTTCCTCATCATCCCAATCCTCAGGCTACAATTGTAAGCCACCTTCATCAGAATCTACTTTTCTACCAAATAAAGGTGCAGTAGAAACAAACACAAGAATTTCAATATATCTACCTTCTTGGCATCGGGATCTGGAATCTCCTTTGGAATGTCATCATAACCCTAAAAGAAACAGAAGAAAAACATTAGCTTCAGATATACATTTTTGTTGTCACTAGAAAATATGGCATGAACCAGGCAGACTAGGTGATTTGACATGTCATTACCTCTGGTTTCTTATCCTCAGGGTCAGGAATATACTCCTTCTCATCCCAATCTTCTGGCTGCCATCAAGTTTAAAAGTTGAGTAACCACCAAAACTCAAATGCCAGTACAATGTTAGAAGAATTAAAGTGCAAAGTGATTACTTTCTTGGCCTCAGGGTCCTTGATTTTCTTAGGTGGAAGAAGATCCCAGTCAGTGTACAAACTACCAGTTTGCTTCTCCACATTGTCGATAAGAATGCTATAAGTAGCATCTGGACGGATGACCAATGTGTAAACATGAGTTAACTGGTCGGTTTCACATGGAACTTCCTTTTTGATCAAGTGGTTTGTATCATTGTAGTTAAGGATAGCATGAACTTTTTTGGTGCTGTAGCCACATATATCGGGTCCAAACATGATACTGAAGTCAATCAAAAAAGATAACCAGTTAGTATTTCATTAGAAGAACTAAAAAGAAAAAACACAAAATTAAAACTGTAAACTGTCCTCACCTGTATGGAGTGTCACCACCAAATTTCTTCTGGTCAGTGCCACTACTGAGCAACTTCATGTAACCACCACCACAGTCAAGCTTCTGTTCATGCTTGACAGAAAATTGGAAGACTAGAGTCTTATCTTTATTACTGAATTCAGGGAATTCAGCTGAAATAGCATAGAACCTATAATCTTCACTTGTTTGAATACCTGCATCAAGATGTTAAAATCATTAAAATCGTACAACAGCTAAAAGAAATTTTATTTGGAAACTCTCAAATAGTTAGTATTTGTTGAGCAAACAATCATACCTTTGTCATTAGGGTCTCCATTCCACTTTCCAGAGGTATAATTCCATTCACCAGCTGTATTCTCATCTTTCTTCCAATCAGATTTAACCCACCTATTTTCCCATCCATCTGCAAACCAGTAAAACAGAAATGTAATTAGCAATTGTTGGATTATGCATACTTAATTTTACTGTTCAGTTTCACTAAGCAAAGTTATGCAAACTGAAATATAAACGGTAAAATTTCAAGAAAGGTACAATCAAATGTGCTTTTTAGTTAGAAAAGGCTAACGCTGAAAACAAATAGAGAGTCAAACTTTGACCAATTCCGGATAATGAAAATATGCACGTGTAATTACTAATTTTCCAAAATTTAAATTTCATATAATCAAACACGACCATTTCTCACGAATTATCACAAAAACACATTATCCAAACAGATCTAAACAAATGCTCGATCAATCCAGTACATTAACACCTGATCGCATTCTTTTCTCAACAAGCAAACACAAACCAGGAGTTCCATTTCTAATTTCTGATCAATCATCATTGCCGAAAGCAAAACCAAACATTATTAACAGATCTATCAAAACTAATTACAGTTCTATCCTTAATTACGCGATAAGCAAAGAAACAGTTAAAAGCAAATAGATCCACGGAATAAAAACACAAGAAGAAAGTAATCATAAAGACGACGTATGGACAGTGTTAAAGTAAGATGGATAGATACCTTCGAAACGCTCCTCGAAGAAGACTTCTGCAGAAGCGATCGCTAAAAGCGAGAGAAGAAAGAGTGAGAGAGATTTAGGGTTCGCCATTTCTAGAGAGAGAATTTTGGAGCTGTAGAGTAAGAGAGTGAGAGCGTTATTTATAGCAGATCTTCTTCTTCGGTATTACCGGTTAGTTAAAATATGTATTTTACTATGGGTAAACATCCTAGCTGGACAACATCCAGTTACGTGGACTAATAGTATATCGGCAACTCGGATTGAAGTGTCATTAGTATGACATGGCATAATACGATTGGGAGATTCCACGAATTGTAGAGGGCAAGTAGTATTTTACACGTGGTAATATCGTATTTGGATTAAGAATGGCCTTTTATGTGTTTATTCTGTTACTGAAAATTGAGTGACACGTGGCGTGCTATGAGGGGTGATTGGTAATTGTGGACCCAGCCTGATGAAAAGGTTGCTTGTGATTTCCTCATATAGATAATAATAAAATTAGAAGGGTTTTAATAGGGTTCCGGATTTGGCTATATGTTTAATTAAGAATTAGAAATTAATTCTCTAGAATCATCTATTAAGGTAAAAAGCAATACACTAGTGGCGTTAATGTTTAAAATTATTGTTGAGTATTAAAAAGGAAGAAACAGATTTAAAAATTTTCTAATAGATTATTTTTGAAAAAGTAAGATTAATTATGTTTTATCTAAAACAAATTTTTTTTTTAAAAAAAAAACTAAATATCTGTGAAAATTACAAGAATTTCAAAGTGTTTTCTTATATACCACCAGTTGATATTAATGGAAATTTATTATTTTTATAATACAACCTTTAAAGATAATCTAACTATCTAAAAAATTAAAAATTACCCTTTGTGGTATAATTCAAATATGTTAAGCAAAAAGAAAAAAGGAAATAATTAAGAATTCAGTTCATGACATTTCATTCCCTTAAATAAATAAGAATCTATGCAATTAGGGATAGGGTTCTTGTTATGGGTATAATAACAAATGAGTATGCTTAAACAAGGTACTAAAGTCCACCACAAGTGATGATTTTCAGTAGGCCTTGTTGTTGTACACTTGCATAATAATTTCTGTCAGAAAAGTGGGGGCCGGCACTTACTTTTATTGGCTGATTTGGATGCTTGCGTTTGAAGCGAATCATTAAGGTTAGAGCATAGGGTACGGGTCAGCCACTGTCATTACAATATATATATATATATGGAATGTAAATGCATGTCAAAGTTTGAATTTGAAACATTAGTTAACCTCGTCTATATGATTTTGGGTGTGTCATTGCATTTACATATCTAGCAAATTGCCATTAATCTAAGGTTTACTTTCAGTCTCTAATGGGTGTCATGTGGGAACCCCTTAGTAAGACAAGCCAAGCCTCCAAAACGGCTAGTTCAGTTCCAGTTGTGAATCGGTGTTATTAAGGCCAATGCTAGACTGCAAAAGGAAGAAATGTATATATGAAACTACAATTTTATTCACGGTAAATTTAGCAATGTAGAAGCAGCAAAGCCATATATCTGTTTCTTTTTTTATATTCTTTTTACATGTTGAAACTATAACAGTGAGAACTCAATTACATGATATTGCTTCCGTCGTAACAACATATCTTTGCTCGGGTTATAACTTGCTTGCTTAAATTACAGCAATTTGAACAGCAGACCTCCGTGAGCAGCAAAGAATGGAGCAAACACCAATGACTCGACTGCCATGAGCTTGATCAGGATATTAAGTGATGGACCCGAAGTGTCCTTAAGAGGGTCGCCGATTGTGTCGCCAATGACAGCAGCTTTGTGAGGGTCTGAACCTTTAGGACCTAGTGATTTAGCATGCTCAGAAGCACCAGCCTGAAAACCCACATTGATGGTGGCTAGTGAGATATCAGAACTTAGAACTGATTGGCATCGAGCTTCTTTCGGAGTTGGGTATTGTAAATAAACATAAATATCAGGAACTTTTTACCTCAATGTATTTCTTGGCATTATCCCATGCCCCTCCTGTGTTAGAAGCTGAAATGGCAACCTAATCAGCAGAAAACGCACGAATGAGATGGTGGATTTTAGATATCTTGTCAAGCCCTTAAGGGAAATATTCAATCCTGTTGGTGAAAAACGATTAATAACAGAAATACCTGCACACCAGAAACAAGTGAACCAGCAAGAACACCAGCAAGAGTTTCAACTCCGAAGAAGGTTCCAGCAATTAGTGGTGTAAGCATAACCAAAGCACCAGGTGGGATCATCTCCCTGAGCGAAGCATCAGTTGAAATTTTGACACAATTGGCATAATCTGGTTTAGCTGTGCCTTCCATGAGTCCTGGAATAGTATTGAATTGACGACGGACTTCTTCAACCATTTTGAGAGCTGCACTTCCCACACTCTTCATTGTCATGGCAGAAAACCAGTATGGAAGCATTGCCCCAACAATCAGCCCAATGAAGACCTTGGGAGTTAAGACATCAACAGTTTTGATGCCTGCCCTGCTGACAAATGCACCAAATAAAGCTAGGGAAACAAGAGCAGCTGATCCGATAGCAAAGCCCTGACACAGGAAGAGGTGACGTAAGATTTTTCGGGCAAGAACCTCTAGCTCAACTAAAATTTGATGTTGCACTAAAAAGAATTTGTTAATTCAAAAACAACCAACTACTACTCTGAAACACTGACATGCTATAGATCAGAGAAGTCCTACCTTGCCGATTGCTGCAGTGGTATTTCCAGCAGCATCTAGAGCATCTGTTCTTTCGCGAATCTTGTGACTCATACCGGCCATTTCTGCAATGCCACCAGCATTATCGCTTATAGGCCCATAAGCATCAATTGCAAGACCAGTGGCGATAGTACTAAGCATTCCTAAAGCAGCCATAGCAATGCCATACATGGCCGCCATGCTAAAGCTAACATAAATAGCAATGGCAATCGCGAAAATGGGAATGATGACAGATTTGTATCCTAGAGCCAACCCGAAAATAACATTTGTCGCAGCACCAGTCCTGCAAGAATCTGCTACATCCTGCACTGGGCTGCAGATTTTGAACAGGATAAATAAGCATCAGTACGAAATTTTGATGGTTCTCCAAAACACACCACACAGAAAGAACAACTTGTTAGGTGATAATTTCATAGAGAAAATAACTCACCTGTAAGCATTGCTTGTATAGTACTCGGTTGTATATCCAATAACAAGTCCAGCCCACAAGCCAATTGCTACACAAAAGAAAATGTGCCTGCACCAACATATGAATTAATCAACATCATGAAAACCCTAAAAGAGGGGAAATCCAGAAAAAAAGATAAACAAATGGAGATGGGTTTTGATAGATAGCATACCAATTCTTTACAACCTTTTCAGTCCCAAAATCGAAGAGAGTGAATTCTGATGGTAAAGCTAAGAAGCTGACCATGGCAATCCCAGCAGTCATCAAAATGGTGGAGATAAGAAGTTGTCTCTTCAAAGATGGTTCAATTTCACTTGCATCCTTGATCTCAAATAGATCAGTTGCAAAAAGTGTAGTTATCAAGCACACGATTATCCCCATTGAACTTATTATCAATGGATAACACATGGCTGTGACGTCATGGCTGATACCAAATGACGAAATAGATGCAACAAAGAGTGCTGCACAAGATGATTCGGCATAAGATCCAAACAGGTCTGAACCCATCCCAGCAATGTCTCCTACATTGTCACCCACATTGTCAGCAATGACCTGCAAGAGAACCCTAAAATTAGTGCGGTCTGTCAATGATAAAGGCTTAAGCAACAATAAAACATTAGTAGTTGGACTTATAGCATGGCTAAGAAGGCGGCAATTATTGGGAGGAAGGACTAAATTATGCGTGAAATCATGATAATCAGTGCAAAAGATGGCAAAAGGAATTCGAGGACATTACAGCTGGATTTCTTGGATCATCTTCAGGGATATTTCGTTCAACTTTTCCAACAAGGTCAGCGCCAACATCAGCTGCTTTTGTGTATATACCTCCGCCAACTCTTCCGAAGAGTGCCATTGATGACCCTCCAAGACCATAACCAGTAATTGACTCATAGAGTCCCTCCCAATCATCTCCATAGTAGATTTTGAACAAGTTGATGGATACATAGAGCACCAAAAGTCCATTGGCAGCTAGAAGGAAACCCATTACTGCCCCAGACCGAAATGCTACAATGAAGGCTTGTCCGACACCCTTCCTTGCTTGTAGAGTTGTCCTAGCATTGGCATAGGTTGCAATTTTCATGCCTAGAAAACCTGACAGAACGGAAGTAAGAGCACCGAGCAAGAAAGCAAGTGTGCTAAAGAGGGCATTGGCCAGAGCTGGTTTACAAAGATTTCCCTTGTTGTATGTGCAAGGTTCACTTTCTGTGCTAAAGCCCTTAACTGAACCAAGGAAGAGAAAGATGACAGCACCAAAAACACCCATGAAAATACCAAGGTACTTGTACTCAGTGAACAAGAATGAGGTTGCCCCTGAGAAAATGACAACATATATTCAATCTTATGCACTAGACAAAAATAAATAAATAAACCATAGGCTAATATGATGCGAGTATATTTGCTTGTAAGATATAAAAGAACTGCATAAGAGTAATATTGCTTGTTGAATATGATAAAAAAACTATGCTAATATATATTCTGCTCTTAAATTGACATATCGAAAACAGAAAGAGAAGTGACATGAAGAAGCTGTCAAAATAATCTTTCCAGTACCAGTTTAAATGCTAGTGAAAACCAGTTCTTAGAATCAATAATCTGACTTTCTTTTGCTACTGAAAGATTAAGAATTCTGATTTCCATTATTACCTCAGGAAAACAAAATTTTCCATTGATGGAAACGTCCTGGTTGTGCATAAGTATCACAAGAATAATACAGACTTTTATTTAGATCTAGTAAAAGAGACTACTTTCTAAGATATAAAACTATCACTTAACAGGTTCATTCAGAAGGGGAGTTTGGGAGCTGAGTGTTTGAGCAAGATGGAACAAACAAAGAGAATTGCAGAAAAAAAATGGAAGCCTGATCTGAAAATCGCAAAAAGGAAAAGGATTGCTGATAGGTGAATGACTTCCTTTGCAGAAACAGATGCTGCAAACTCAAATCTAGCAGAGATTACAAGGAAGAAGACAAAGAATAAGTACTTTAATGGACCAATGCATCAGCAAAATAAACCGACAAGAAATCATTTGATATTTAATAAGCACAAGAAAACCACATATCACTTTAATAATCTTTTAACTTTTGGCCTGGCTTAATGGAACTGGAAGTGCTCATCATCCTAAATTAAATAATAGATTTCGTAGTACGTAAGATAAATACAATTGATAATCGCAGTACAAACACATGAATAATAGCAGTGAGAGATTACCAACAGAAATTGCAGTCTGGATTTCAGCACATTTAAGAGTAACCTCAAGATTATCAATACCATCCTCTTCTTCTCCAATCAATTTATCATTATAAGCATTACCAGAATCTCCCGAAACCCTCACTTTTGACACCAAAAACCATTGAAGCAAAGCAAACCCGATACCAACCAAAGAAGCTACAAGTATAAAAACTTGAGTAATACCCTCACTCAACATAGCCATTTCTCCCCTGGAAAAACAATATCAGCACTGGTTTCTTGAACAGTCTTGCACCAAATATAGCCAAATGGTACAAGCTTGGTGGAGTTGTCACTGCTGCTTATTAAAAAAACTATAGACCCTGAAAGTACATTATCCGAAAAAAGAAATATCCTCTTTAGAGGCCCATCATTTTGGCCATGAAATCTACAAAGAACTGGTTGGTCTGATTGACAGCTGAAGAAAGAAAGAAGATTCTTTTAGTCCTTCTGGGTTTCTTAACCAGCAGGTTTGTGTTGAATAGCAGTTATCAGTTTATGTCACTGTCTTTATCACTTCCTCTTTAGGATATCTCAGTTTCCTTGTAATCCGACTCTGTGTCTTTGTAGATTAAGAGTGGCGGGTATTGAAGGATGAGAGACAGATAAAAAAAGACACAGAAATATAAAGTACTGTTGGCTTGATTGATCCTATTCAATGAGTTTCACTGTATAAATTTATTGGGAGGAATACAGTGATCTAACAAAACTTAATTACTAAGACTAATACATTTCTTTTCTTCTTTTGTTAATTATTATTTTTATTTCAGAAGTTAGAAAGAAATGATCTAGATGGTCTGTGTTTTCCCTCCTGTTGAATAGGTTTAAGTAAAGAATAATTCAATAGCCAAAGCCAAGTTGAAGTGATTAATTCATTGAAAATTGGTCCAAAGATTAGATTCATTACGTGTAAAAATCCATTGGTGATTGTGGAAAGGGAATAAAAGAATTGACATAAAAGATCAAATTGCTTACCAATATAATTCTGTGAATGAAACCAAGACGGACAATTGTATTTCTTGACGTGAAAAAATATCAGTTGAGTAGGGTTAAGAGGGTGTTTGATTTATCAGCAGGATTGCTTAAAATAATATTTAAGATAGAATTATTTTTTTAAATAAAAAAATTATATAAAATTATATTTTATTTATTATTAAATTTTCAATGATTCATTTTGATAGTTTTAATGAGTATATAGCATTTTTTTTTAGTTTTAGTTTTATGGTTTTTGACTTGCTATTAAATTCTTTTATTTTAGTCAAATATTAATTTATATTGTAATTATAGTTTTATCTCCATACTTCAGAAAATCATAATTTTATTTTATTTCTATCTTGTTTTATTTATTTATTTATTTATTGATATTAGTTAAATTCTGGTTCCTAAAAAATTTTAATTTTATATATAGTTCCTGAAAAATTTGTATTATAAATTTTAATTCTGAAAGACTTGTGTTATAAATTTTAGTTCCGAAGGACTAATGTTATATATAGTTTTTAAAAAACTTATATTATAAATTTTAGTTCCTAAAGAATTTGTATTATAAATTTTAGTTCATGAAGTACTTACATTATAAATTTTAGTTTTTGAAAAATTTGTATTATAAATTTTAATTCCTAGAGAACATAGTAGTTTTTTTAGTTCATGAAGAACTAATTAAATTAATAATTAAAGTATAGATTTCTGAAGAATTTTGACCATGAGTTCTTAAAGAACAAAATATCCTGAAATCTAGTATCCTAACTTATTAAAAGATTAATATTTTTTGTTCCTAAATAAATAAATATATTAGTCTCTAAAAGAATTATGTGTCATTGATATTAGATACCAAAACATATCTGGATGCTATGGATCTTGAAAACATAATCAAAAATAAAAATTAAGAATTTCAATAAATTGCGATAAGGTGATAATTTTTTTTCTTCGTCATCATCTTCTTGAAAGACTGAAACTGAATTATTTGACAGCTAAATATCCATTAGTTCTTTAAAAGAAATTAAAAGAAATATATGACTATCATAAATTAGTCATCCTTTCAAAGGCTTGTTATGAATGGATGCATTTACGATTGCAAGATTTTAAATTTATAAGTAAATATAATTTTACAGTTTTTAGAATATAAAATTATAAGAAAATATGAACTAGAAGTTTAAAAGATCATTCATTTGTAAAAGAATAGCAAACCAATTGTCAGATACATTTTATGATGTAAAAAAAGTTACTAAATCAGATATACCAAATTACAATTGAATGTTTGACAAGAAAAAGTAAATTTACTAATTTCTGAAAAGTTATTCCATTTCTTCTTTTCCAATTAATTTTTTTTTCTTTTAAATTATACTCAAGGATTCAAATCGTACATGTGGTGCTAATAATTTTATTTTTATAGTTTCTTGTGGTTTAAGCATTGTACGAAGTCTTGGTCAACTAAGATATAACAAAAAAAATTCTTTGCTTTTGGTCTTCTTTTACATCAACATATACGTAAATCCAATTTGAAAAGGCAAGCTTCTGAATTGTATATAATTCAAGAGTGGTTAAGACTTATAGATGCTCAATTAAATAATAGAAAAGGATATTAATTCACATTGTTGTTAACGAATTTGAGAGTTGTTGAAATCTTATAAGAGAGAAGATCAACCGGATTGCTGAATAATGCATAATTAACCTTAAAGAGAGAGCCTTCTTATCATATCAATTCATCCGATCAGACAATGTAGA
The DNA here is from genome assembly GCF_019578655.1 of Ricinus communis. NCBI lineage: Eukaryota > Viridiplantae > Streptophyta > Magnoliopsida > Malpighiales > Euphorbiaceae > Ricinus > Ricinus communis. Next base: position 12,872,189 of record NC_063265.1, read on the forward strand.
AATGATCTTGCCATTGTGCTCGAGTTCAAATATTGATTTCTACATTTTCTGTTAAAATCTCTGTCTCTGGCTCCAAAAAAAAAAAAAAAAAAAAAAGAAAAAGAAGAGAAGAACCCTTTTTGATATTTAAAAGAGAAGATCACTCTAAAGGATTAACTTAATTTAATTGTTGTTGAGTTGATACATAAACTAATGACATAGTTGTCCATTAAACAATGTTATCAAGATAAACCTGCCACCGCATCCTTTCTCTTTTACACGCTTGAATCTCTAGCCTCAATGGCTCAACTGCCGAACCTACTACTACCACTCATTAATTACATTCAATCAGATTATTAAGATACTAATAATGAAGAGCCACAAAGTCCATATACTTTCTTGAATAAGATACCAAAAGGGTTAAAGAAAACATCCCAATTCAATGGGCACATTTTTACCTTTTTCCTCCCCAAGTTGAGTTTTCCTATGCGTTTGAACCTCTTCAAACATGCAGAAAGCGAAACAACACAATACTCTTTCTAAAATGCATGTGATTACAGCACACTGTTTTGGTAACTATGCTTTGCAAATTCTTACAAGTCTCTTGATTATATTCTATTGAATAAAAGTAGAAAGTCTAACACCATCATGCCTGAAATCCTTTTTCTTACTTCTTAAAGTCACAAAGACTTGCGTGAAGGAACCTTTAGCTGAAGTCATCACCTGAATTTTCAATGAACAACGGCTTCTCAACTGCACTACCCATCAAGGTACAAAAAGAAGAAGGAATTTCTTGCAACTTGAAAATTTTGACAAATTATATCCTGCAACTTAACACAGGGTGCTCAATCATGCTAGAGCTTAACTACAGCACAGAGGACCATCAAGTCAAGTATCTACCTATCACCTTTTCAATCACCGAGCTAACTATTATTAACAGACCAATCTCTGAACAAGTTTCTTAATCACATCCTTGCTATATGTTACATCCTCTTAATTGCTTCAGGCCATTATGCGTCCTCTCCTCCTACTGTTTGTTTCTCAGATGCCATCTTATTCATATGTATCTGGCATGAACTCATATAAGCGGTTGGCAGATTATCCACTGTGCTTGGTTGCTGAGAACAGGACATAAACTTCCCTGTTTAACTCCCAATATAATTAAGGAAATGCAATTGGGACAAAAAGAAAATGTATATCTCTCACAATTTCTGTTAATGATCCTTCATGGGCGTAAATGTGCTTGCCATTCCACCTAAAAATATAGAAAAACAGCATTAAATCACCTTATAAGATTGTCAGCAGCTTTCAAAAGCCAGTTTCCAGAATGACATTTTGAAGGAAACTGCTTAATAATGTCATAATGGCTGCAATGCCTGGATGGCCCATGAAGGTAGAGGTGCACGGAGCATGACAGGCACCCCAGTAACTGGATGTTCAAAAGACAAGGTCTCTGCATGCAATTCATGGCCATCATATGTTCTCCCTTCCCACTCATAAACGCCCTCATATTTCACATCCCCTCTTATAGAAATTCCAAGATACTGACAATGCAATCGGATTTGGTGTGTTCTTCCACTCTGAGGAAATGCTCTAACCAAAATCTCAACCTTCTTTACATCAGCATTTTTCGCAGCTTTTTCTTCAACTACCAAAATATTTTCATCTTTCTCAAATTCAGATAACTCTTTGAAGCTCCCTTGCCCATTTACTGATAATAGTTCAAATGAAGTTTCCATATCTTTAACTGTGGATCCACCTGGAAGCGTCTGACCCACATCTGATGCAGCATATACACGCCAGACCCCAAATTTTGACCGACCATGCCCTGATTTAATGGTAATCTTTTCCCATTTTGGAGCCAAACCAATACAGAGAGCAATATATGTTTTCTTAATCTTGTGATCAGTAAATGCCTTTACAAGCTTAGAAGCTACTTTATGTGACTTGGTTATAACCATTACGCCACTTGTATCACGATCAAGTCGATTGGCAAGATGGAACTCATGCGGATTGCCTTCAGCTCCTGAAGTTAAGATGTTAAAACTAAGTTCAATATTCAAGAGCAACCGATATGAGTTGATAAAAACAAAGTATGTAAAAATAGTCCCATTTATCAGACCTTGAGAATTCAATACCCACAAATGAAAAGAAATATGCAGCGATCCATTATAGGATATAGCCAGTCAAGCAATCATATAAGCTTTCATATCTATGAGCTAAGAACATTTCAAATTCAAACATTTGCATATCCAATCCCATTCTACATTATGGCATTTGCTTTTCCTAAAGTTGGAAAATAAAAATAGGTAAAAATTAAAATTTATACCTTCACTAGGATCAGTTAACTCAGCTGAGGCAGCAAGAACACGTGGGACAGATTCCAACACGGTTTCACAATAAACTCCTTGAGGTTTATTAACAGCAATGAGCCATTGATCTTCATATAAGACATCACTTCTTGACAAAGTAAAAAGACTTGATCTTGAAGAGGCAGACAATGCCCTGGCAAGTTCTATTTGCTTTGAGATGGAAGGTAAGGGAGGAGAGAGTGGTGTAGGATAATTTTGAAGGGTTAAAGGATCATTTTGAGAAGTGGGATTTATGTTACCAGGTGGAGATGACATGGGGTTGCTTGATGATTGCTGAATACAGCAAGAAAAGATTGTTCTTTTGGAGAATTTGGAGAAAAGGGGGTTTGGGGCTAAAAAGAATAGGGTGGGACTGTGAGAGGATAGCAAGGGCATCTCCGTCCCTTATGGCTGTTCTCTGTGTGCTAGTGCTACTATGTTATGTTGGATTTAAAAAGTATTAGGAAAACGGTGTCGTGTGACAGTAAGAAAGAAGCCCTTTTTCTTTTTGAGTTCCTATAAACCTTGAAATCTAGTTCTATGCTAAAACCCAGAAGACAATCCCAAAAAGAACCCGGCTTTCTGTTCATTACATTAGAAAGATCAGAAAAAATGTTATCTTTAATTCTCAATACATCACGCCGTAGATATTTGCGCCATGATTACAAGTTCTTGATTTCTGGGTTCTCTTCGTTTTCGCTTAAAACTATAAAAGAACCATCTGAGTCTCATTTTAGCGGATCAAAGAAATATCTTTCTTCAGGTTGCAGTGAGAATTACAGGGTTTTGGCTTCTGGAACTGGTGTTTTACAAAGAAATTTTTCTGGGTTTGCTTCAGCTCAGCTTCCGAGAGTTATATGTCGATATGAGTGTAATAAGGATCCGGTCAATAATTCAATGTGGTTATACTTTTTTAGTACACAGGCAGCCGTGGAACTATCAACCACTGATGGGCTAACTGTTGACGGAATTGTTGCTAATAATTGGATAATTCTTGATGAGAATGAAAGCGATTGGAAGAGTCATGCTGCTGCTATTGCTCAATCCATTCAAGTGATCAAGAAGCGCTTGCAGGTATAGCAGATTTTTGTATTTGCTTCAGTTCTCTTCTTAAGTAGCGCACTTGATGAAATTTGAGTCAATATCAAATAGCACTTCTGTATTCCCACTGGATATTCATGTATACTGTGTATGCGGGGGATGAAGTATAGTTTTTGTGCCTGTTGTGGATGAATTTGAACTCATTTTCTATCAATTTTCCCGAAAATTTTTGTGCAAGAATATTCTAGTTTTTGTGCTTATAAGAATGTTCTAGTTTTTGTGCTTATGTGTTTGTTGTCTGTGGTGGCAGTGGAAGAAGTTAATGGTTAGGTTAGATCTGTTATCAGTGCAGCTGAATAAGCCCGACCTTTGGGATGATCCTGTTCTAGCTGGGAAGATAAGCCGCGAACATGGTTCACTTATGGCTAAAAGGAAGGAGGTAACTGCATTTGAGAGGGAATTGCTTGAGCATATTGACATGATAAAACTGGCTCGTGAAGAGGATGATGCTGAGTTGGAATCGGTGGGCTCTCACTTCTTATTCTAGGCATGTATTCGTTCTTATCACGATTGCTGTCTTGTCTTTGGTATGTGGCAACTGTTGTCAATGATGTTTAGTTTTTGACTCCTTAAAACTTACCAAGTCTTCTACTTATTGTTGCAACTGTGTTGAGATTCAACTCACCATAAGGAGCAAATAACCATGTTTTCTTATTTATAAAATGGAACACTGAGAAGTCCAATTGAGCTGAAGAAAGGATTAGTTCTTTGCTAGAAATTGAATCCTATAATCACTTAGGACTCTTTTCCTGCACTTAATGTGATACTATTTACTGCATAAATTGAATTCCTCTATGCCCGTATTTATACATGTAAAATGCCTTGCTTCCTGCTGCAGGAATCATTGAAAGCTTTATTTCACATGAGAAGAAATTCAAAAGAGAAAGAGCTTGAAGCTTTGTTAGCTGGCGAGCAGGATTCTTGCTCCTGTTACATAGAGGTTAGTTTTACATTGTTCTGATTGCCTTTGCACCTGCTTTATGACATCTTTGAATGTTATTTTCCTCCACTCAAAAATGTAGAGATATATTATATGGATGTGACGTTTCACCAATTTGAACCTTGATATTTTGACACATAAAACAGGTTCAATCTGGAGCTGGGGGTACTGAGAGCATGGACTGGGCGAAAATGGTCATGCAAATGTATAAGCTATGGGCTCAACGGCGTGGTTATAATGTAACAGTGGTGGATGAAATGCCTGGTGAGATTGCAGGAATCAAGGTTCAGCTTTTTCCATCCTTTACTATTTTTTGAACATAAATTGTTATATCTTTAATATTATTTACATATTCAAATGTAGTCATACAGTATAATTGTCTTTCTGTCATGTCGGATGGAAAGCCGGTAAAATGTAGCTCTACCAACATGTATCCTCACTATTGTTTCATGTTAGTGGATTTTCAAGAACACATTTTAGGTTTTTAACCTCAGATAGGCATGTCTTTCAGCGTGCAACAATCAAGGTAGATGGTGAATATGCATTTGGATATGCCAAAGCAGAGGTAGGAGTGCACAGGTTGGTTCGTATCTCACCTTTTGACAGTGGAAAGCGTCGGCATACTTCATTTGCTGCTGTTGCTGTAATTCCGATACTAGGTGATGGATCCACTCATGTGCAAATTAATGAGTCTGATCTCCGTATTGAACGCTATCGATCGGGGGGACCTGGCGGTCAGCATGCTAACACAACTGAGAGTGCTGTGAGAATAGTTCATATCCCAACAGGAGTCACTGCTACTTGTCAAAATGAAAGGTACAGACTTTTTGCTAATCATAGAATTGGGAGCTGCAATTGTCTAATCTCTTTTTTCCAAATTATTTTCTTGTAATCACAGATCACAGCATATGAATAAGGCTTCAGCAATGGCAGTGCTCCAATCTCGGTTGGACCAGCTTGAGATGGCTCGTCAGGCTCAGATGAATGCACAGCATACACAGTCACTCACTGAAATAAGTTGGGGCAACCAGATTCGCACTTATGTGCTCCATGTATGTTGCAGGTTCATCTTCCATTATCTCCTCAAGTACTGTCGAAAATTTAAACTAAATTAGCTTTTTCATTTTTTTTCTTTCTTTCTTCAAATGTAGCCTTATCGCATGGTTAAAGATCTGCGAACCAATTATGAGGTCTCTGACCCTGACTCCGTGCTTGAGGGAGAGATAGATGGCTTCATCTTGAGTTACTTATCAGCGTCTCTCGATAAAGACGAAGACTACCAGTAAGCTTAGCTTGATACTTGCATATTCCGCAGATTGGCAAAAGAATTCCCTGCAGTCTACGTGCTTCATTGTTCAACCTGTATGAACTTCAGCTGCTGGATTAGTGATGAGCACGGCAATACATACTGCACATGTCAATCATGGGTGATAGATTATCCTGAAGATGATGACTATAATTAGAAAGCACAATGAGTTTTTCTCTATGTAGTTAAGCAAGGATGAAAAAACATATGCTGCAGAGAGTTTTTATCACTTGTAGTTGTAAGTACATATTCTTCATGGCAAGCTGTGATTGCCATCAGTTACAAAATTGGTCAGTATTTATAACAGAATAAAATGTTCATTGCTTTGATAATCTTCTCGGCGAACTAGTCAAACAACATTTCAACACTTTGTGAATCTGTCTTTTAAGAAAAAGTCATTTATAGGAGTCTGACTAAAACTTGGCTATGCAATGCTATTTTCTTACACACAGAACCTCTCTTTTGAAGAGCATAACGCTGTTACTAAATTACACTTTCAGTCGGTCTTTACATTACATAATTCAAACTAAATTTTAAGTATAATTAAGGGGGAAGAAAATCAAAAGAAAATGGATGTTTGCTCAATTAAGAGGGAGAAAAACAAACGAAAAGAGAATCTTTTATTAATCAAAATAGAATCGTACCTTTTTATAAAGTTGGTAAAGAAAATAATGAAAACAATATTAAGAAAAAGAAATAGAGGCTTGGACTTGAGCTTACGACGAGCAAGGCCACAGGTGGCTAAAGTTCAAAACGACTACGTTCGACATAAATTGAAGAAGTAAATATATATATACATCTCAAACCCAAAGGAGCGAGGATTTTACGATCCAAACACATCAGAATTTGCAAAGTTGGAATCAATTTAACAAGCACAGACATCATTGTGTTGGTGAATTAGGTTAAAGTTTTATGTCACTAAATTTACTTGATTCTCTTGTTATTTTATGTTCTTTTTAATTTATTTCCTCTCTCTTTTTCCTTGCATTAAATTTGAGCTCTAAAATTTGTTCCTTTTAGAGGGAATGGAATCATCGTCATCGTCGTCTTCTATAATAAGTCCAGAAGATGTATTAGAATCACTCATGAACGATGGTACTATTGATGCTCTCAGATTAAAGATCATTAATCAGCTTAAAGCAAACGTATTTCTCTTTCTCTCTTTCAATTTCGTGTTGGGTTCTGTGTGGTTCTTTATAAAGTCTAATTATTCTGGGTTCTGCAAAAAAAAAAAAAAAAGACTTCTTTTCCCTTTTCCTAAATGCTTCTTTTTTTTGCTCTTTTGAATTTTATATTTCTTTAATGAAATGAATGAGCTTTTGGTTCTAAAATGTGTTGATTGTTAGATATCTTGAAAGAAAGAATCTAATAAAGATTGTTTAGTTTTGGATAGGTGTGATGCATATGGAAGTAGAAATGGCTAATTTTAAATCTGCTGCAGGAAGAGTTAAAGAATACAACTATTAGAATGGCTGAACAAAGCAAGGTTTTAAATACACCTGGAGCTGAGAAGCAGACTAAAAGAGAGTTGTTTGATGCGCTTCGACAGGAACTCGAGTACGTATTTCTGTTTGTGCTCACTTACTGTTGTGTCGGTAAATAAATTTGTCGGGATGCATAAAGCACAATCCATGTATTGATTGTTGTGAAAATGCTAGGAGAATCTATCCATAAATGAGCTGCAGCCGGAGTAATATTGGTTCTCTAACTGTTGCATACAATTTTTAGCTGCATTATTCCATAGGTGAAGTGACCCATGGCAGCTAGCAATAGTATGTATTTTACTAGAAATAGATATGTGAATGTAGGGTTATGGTTTTAAATCCTTATTTATCACTTTTACATGCTTAAGCAGCATTCTTTCTCCTTGTCCTTCACATACCTCTTGATTTAAGTTTCCTTGAAAAGAAAAGGAAAAAAGCAAACTGTTGAGATGAAAGGGATAGTCTGTATGGTATTCCATACGCCGATTTCTTTGGATTTTACCCCAAAACTGGTCAGATGGACAGCATGAATGAATGTCTGATCTTGTTTTGAGGATCATTGAGTATGTCATAATACTGATTTTCTTCATTATCTCTGTGCTATTTTAATGCAGAACTCCAGTACTTGAGAAGGCCTCTAGATCAGTGTGGGAGTTAATCCTAGATAGCAATGGATTGGGGAAAGAAATAAGTGAAACCGTTGAAAGAGTGTTCTGTAGATTAAGTGGACGGGAACCTCCATTGTTTCCAGTGCAAAATGCTGAAACCCAGTTGACTAAAGAAAATGACAAGAAGGGAGGAGAAGGAAAAGAAGAGGAGAGTGAAAGTCAGAAGGAAAAATTAAACTCAAATTCAAAAAAAAGGAGTTATAGTGAGATGAACATGGAAGGAAGGGGAACTGAACTTGGAAGCCAGTCGGCTAATGAAGTTGCAGGAAAACCCAGTGAACCTGCACTTCTACAAGAAAGCTCTAGTAAATCCCCTCTGCCAACTTGATAGAATTCAACCTTTGTGTGGAACTAGCTGTGCTTTGCAGAGGAAATTATCAGTCGGGTGCTCCTCCAACATTTTGTTTGTCATTAATATAATATTCTTTTGTTGTAGAATTAGCTTGACATTGTTAGGACTTCCCTAGGAGTGAATGTAGGGACTAAAGTTCGAAGTTCTAATTGCATAATATATGCGTCTACATTTATGTTAATATTTTTATATCCATCATGTGCATATTGCTTGAACATACCCTAGGTACAAGTCCTTTAGCTAGTGATGTTATGACAGAGTTCAATCTATCACTATAACTTTCACTGCCAGAGAGCTCTTCAAAAAGTATTTTTCTTTCTTTCTTCAATAAAAGTAATGAGCGGATGTTTTGATCAGTTTAATTATTTTCATCTTGCCTCCTCCAGAATTTTGATATTTTTTTCTATGTTTTTCTTCATATTTTATGAAATAAGGATTAAATTTGCTTTGGCCGCCTCTCAAGTAAATTTCTAGTTGTGCCACTGCATAAGATGAGCTCCAAGTTGCCCGTAAGCTATACCTGATGCATCCTTCTGACTGCCTCCGTCCATGCCTTTTTGGATCTTAACATTGTTAGTTTGAAGTCTCGTAGCTTAAACGGTATCAGAGCTAATCTGGGTTTACCATGGTCAAACCAGTTGCACAGTATGTGGCAGTATGATTTGCAGGCTGCAGCTTTCTCCAAGGCATAGGGATTCAAGCAGTTACCTGAGGTAAGAATTTCAATATCTGACGGTTGCTTGTCATCCGTGTATCTTCAATTGAGTATGCAAGTGCTTCAGTATGAAGGGCAGCAACATATTGTCCTCTATGGCTAAGAAATCTGAGTTCTTTTTATTTTTCTTTTAACAGGGCAAATTCTTACAGCTCTCCAAGAACATCAGTGGTTAGGTGGTGAAAGAGTAGTACCCTTTACTCTTTAAGGGTTGCCAATGATTATGGATAATGCCAGAATTGAATGTGAATATGTGCAAGTCACAACTGGCAAAGGTTTAGGTATTGGGCTAATTTTTTAGGATAACATGATTGTATTCAAATTTATGTTGCCTCTCGTGTTGAAGAAGACTAGCAGAGACTACATGAAGGATGATATTACGTTTGTGATATTGATGGCCACTTGAGAATTGAATTAGCAAGCATGCCCAAGAAATGACCACCCTTTAGGAGGATCGGAAAACAAGCTACCACTCAATGCAATGACGGCTACTAGATTGTTATTGACTAGAATCTTGATCTGACTCGAAATGCTGCTTTGTGTTTAAGGCAGCTAGCATGACGCGTTTAGTGACTTGTAGGAAAAGCCTTGTACTGCACAACTGTATGTTAGAAGAGCAATAGAAATAACTTTTTTGACAAGACATGTACACATTCCCTTCAAATTATACTTTCTTCAAAGAAATGATTCATTAAACAGATATAAAAGTTAACCATTCTTTTGTTCCATTCCATTTTATCAAGAAAAGTTAGCTTAAATTATTCGCTTTGCTTCTAAATTTTATTTTTAAGGTGTTTCATGCTACATACAATTGCATATCAAAAGCCTTAAAAACAAAACAAAATTCAATTGAAAGATTTCCTAAAGCAGGTTGCCTTTGCATTTTGACGCTATACCATGTAATTGACTAACAGCTGAGGTGTTAAGAAAAAGGGTAATCCTAGAGGAAAACATAGAAAAAGAACAAGAGCAGGAGACGATGCAACGCCTGAATATTTACACTCATCATTGACAACTTTCTCCTCTATCTGCCTTACACAACCAGATGTCAGGTCCAACGTTTCAGTTGATCGACAGTACTGATATGACCAAATTCTTCCATCATCGAATCAGGACTGAGAGGAGAGTAAGACAGGTGGTTCCCAGCCTGATCCTGATGCATCATAGCATTCGGATAACATGCCTGTAAAGACATGCAAGAAAGTGATTGTTGCTGCTGATAGTCTGATATTACACTTGCTTGCTCGTTACCACTAAAAACCATGGCATCGTCACTGCACATTTCTTGTTCATGAAATGTCTGCTGTACACTATCTTCACTCGCCCGATTCGCTTCCTGAGACATATTGACCAATGCATTTAGTGATGCTACTCTTGCCATGTGATATTTCTCATCATAACCTTCAACTTGGGCGTCACTTAGCAAATGTTCAGCCAGATTATTTAGCAGCATGTTATTCAGCAAGTTAGAGGCTTCTCCTTGATCAAAAGCTGATGGGTTGTTGAAGTTAAGGTAGGAACTAGCAGGAGGATTCGCATGGTGGAATGGGATACTAGCAGCTGAAGAGTCGATAACATTATTGTTTACCCCTTGAGACCATATAGACATTCTTGGATTCTCAAATACATTGTGGTTAGTTTGCTCATCTGAATGCGAAAAATCCATAACTATGTTACAAGAAAGAAGAGTTAGTCTTTTCTATAATACAAAACTTTTCAAGTCTTAAAACAGGATATAAATAAAAGCTTGGAAAACAATAGCAGACCTGATATTGGTGAATGTGTTTGCTTAAAAGATAGTTGAGGAGGTGTTTGTTCATACTGTCCATAATGGACAGCCATCAAAGGAGAAGGAATACCAGAAAAATTAAACTGCCTTTCTCCATGATAATTAAAGAAGAAATTGGGATAGTTAAAAACACATGGCTCAAAATAGAGTGATTCCAGACTAGGAAAAGGTCTTTGGGACAAGCCATATAATCGATGGTCACATTGTAAAAGCTTCTCATAATGTCTGTCAAGAGCTCCAGGAGGAAACACAAGATAATGCCTCCTGAGAAAGAATATACGAGCAATAAGTTAGACAAGTGCTAGGAAATCGCTTGCTACGCTAATGAAACTGTGGCAGTAAACTGCTTCTGCTTGATTGATTGAAATAAGTGGTCTAAACCTGAAAGTTGAAGCTTGTCCTCTTGTGAAATCTGATGTTAGTCGCCAAATAGTGTGTTTTCTTGGCTGTGGATCAGTTTCCTCGTGAAAGGTAGGAGCCTGGCTTAACTGCAATCGGAGAAAAAGGATATCATATTAGAGAATCATCAAAATCTGTTCAAGAGAAGAGTATTAGAATAAAAGAATAGCAAAAGAAAACCTCAATTTCTAGGATTCCAGGCTCATTCTCCTGAATATGAGCTTTCAAGGCTATAATATCATTCCACTGAATTTCAATCTTGCTTTTCAGACCCTTTTCCAGGAACTCCCAAACCAACTTCTTTTTAGCATAGTAACATTTAGCTACAAGGTCACCCTCATTCTTGGATCTTCTCTGCACAGATTAGTTCCACATATATTAAGCAATGGTAGTAAAACTTGACTTAGCCTCTATATTAGAATGTTTTGAAATGAAAAGAATTACCTCCCATGTGCCAATTTTGAGCAATGAGGCTGAAAAATTAGATGCCTTCAACTTCTCAGAAATTGGTTGAGACCCATAATCATCAACCTTAGGATGAGGGTGACAGGATTTTGCTGCTGCATGTTTAGGGTGGTTTAGATTCATGTCCACTGACTCTACTAGAGAGGATGTAAGGCTGAGTTTTAAACCAAATGGACGTAATCTCAGTAGGACATCAGCCACCTCAGCCTGAGATAAGAAGAAAAATGAAGAAAAATGGTGAGTTATACATTTGTCAATACAAAAAGTTTGACTGCATGCATGTGAAAATCGTGGATTTCTTGGAGCTTCTTCAAAGTCGATCGATATGAAAAATAAGACGAAAACAGAAAAGAGAAGGGGCCGGGCTGGGTTCATATGATTGAAAAATAAATAAATAAATAAAACTTGCCATGCAAATACCAAAAGAAACCATTAACAGGACCCATGCCACTGCTAGAAACAGAGAAATAACAAATGTAAACCTCTTCACTATTTTCTTGTAGGGTTTCTATGATTCTTTTATTAGCTGCTTCAGTACAATAATCTCGGTTATTCTCTGAGTTTCCGAACCCGAAAAATTCATCCGGGAACTCCATCCTTGAACCAAAAGGACCATCACCACCAGCACCACCATGACTCCAAAACAAGTTTCGTCTAGACCCACCAAGCTGTTCATCAGCCATCATTAAAGGACCTTTTTACAGATAAAACCCAGTTCTCGAAAACTCAAATATATCAGGTGTATACTATATACATACAACAAGTTGACGCTTTTAGATAGGAGAAGAAAAAACGGAGGAATTGTAAACAGAGGAAAACAGAGCTGAACTGAACAGAATCAGAGCAAAATAGAGAGAAACAAATGAAAATTCTTAAAAAAATCCTTTCTTGCAAATGAAAAGTAACAACAACAACAGTAATAATAATAATAATAATAATAGCAGAGGAAGCAATTGTTATGAATAGGGAATTAATCATGAAGCCAATGATGGATTTATAGTTGTTTCAGAAGAAGTCTGCTGACATCAGGATCCTGCCCACGTGTGTTTAAAGTTACAACCTTTTTCTATTTGTCAATAATAATAATAAAAAATCATACTTTTCTTTCTGTTTTTTTACAGATTCTCTCGGTTACTAATTATTTACTTAGCTGCTTGTTATGTTTTCCAGTGTCCAAGTGCACTGCAATTAGAGTACTCAGCCATTTGTATAACTTACAGTGCAGTAAAAAACTATTAATTTTTCAATAATTTCTGTTTAATTTATCTAGTTGGTAATTTTGTTAAATCTTCTTTTTATTGTCTTCTGTTATTTTTGGTGGTTAAGCACTAATTTGTGTTTAACCCAAATTCCTTGGTTGTTAAATTTGTTATTAGTGGAATATAACTTTTACCCTTTTGTTTTAACTTTCTTATTTACCATCTTTCGGTTTCCTTTACTTCAGGTGTTTTCAGATCTTCTGTTGATTCTGTTCTGGCAAATGTTTTCCTCAGAATTCCTTTTATATATCAATTATAAACTTCTAAGTATTTTCATGGATAATTAATTATTTATTTACTAGAACAAATGAAAATCTTTTAATTCATTATATATATATATATATATATATATATATATATATATATATATATATATTTTAAATTAACCCTTATTTTCAATGCTAAAGTTATTAAAATAATTTTGCACAATATAAAGTATGGCATTTAATATTTAGACTAAAGTGTGGCATTCTTTAATCAAATGATATAAGTGTCTTAAGAGCAAAGGGTCCAAGCAGCCAAATGAAGTTAATCTTCAATACCAAAATGATTAAATAAATAAATAAGTGTTCAAAATGATGAATAAAATAGTTGATTATTGTTATTATTTGTTGTTAAGGTTGACATATGCTTTTGGAAAAGTAATAAATAAAATTTAATTTCCATGATAGTATGAAAGCTTTGTGTGTGTACGCCAAGCTATATAACATTATATTATTGCATCTTTATCTTATATATTAATGTTATCTCTCTAATTCTCGAATCTAACTTATGTTTTCTTTTTTTTTATTATAAAGTTTTGAATTCTGACTCCCATTTATTATATAGTTTTCATGTTGACACCAAAACTAATTACCATATTCTTATTAATTAATTTTTGTGTAAAGTAAAAAAAAACATAATGCATGTTGCATATTATAAATATTTTATTTTTGTAGCTCCACCTAATTATCTAAAAGTATTGAAATTTTGATTATTTAACAATTTTAGCCAATTTACTAAGAAATACTTAAATTTTAAAATAAAAAAGTTTAAACTAAATCTTTGGCTAGAATATCGATACAACACTAAAAGTTAATAAAATATTAAATGAAAAACAAAATGTTTGATGAAATTATTATTCAAACAACTAATTATACTTAAATGAAATTAATTAATTAACTAATGAAATAAAAGTAATTTTGGTTAAAAGGGTTTTAAAATTCAATTTCAAACAATTTACGTACCTAAAGAGAAGTGATCCTCTATAAGATGATGCAGTAAGCATAGTTGAAAAGCAGAGTACTAGCAAGCTAGTGGTATCCACGCGGCAATCTATGATTGGAAAGCAGCCATCCTTAACAGAAGAGCAGCCATTTGGTGCGCCATGTAAAAGCCGTCATCATGCACGCTAAGCATGTACTTTGATCCGGACGCCACGTCAAATTTGATGTTATTATTTTTAAATAAAGGACCCCACTCCTGTCTCAATTTTATTTGATCATCGCTCGTACATTCCCACATATCGTGTGGCTGAGAAAACACCGCAACAGAAATACAGAGAGGTTATAGAACTTATAAACAACACTTCATTTTCTCCAAATAAATAAATATAATACGTATACGCACTAAATTTACTGCGTCCCGTTTGGGATTGCATGTATTTATATTATCCATTTAAATTTCAAAAACCATTTAAATAATTGACAAAAATTATTTATAAAAAAGCTTAATATGTTAAATGAAGATTTGATCCATTATCTTATAATTTTAACTCAAAATTAACTGTCTACTTATTAAACAAATTAGCACTGGTAATTAATTAATTAATTAATTAATACAAAGAGTGATTTAATGTAGATATTGAGCACAGATTCAATGCTTCAGCAATGAAGCTAGTGGGTATATTTAAAAAACACTATTGATTTCACATGTGATTAGTGAGTATAATTCAAAAGTTTTATCTACTCCAGGGTGAATAACAAAACCCTAATTGCATTTCTATCTTTATTAATTTTTTTCTCTCCACACTTACTTAGCCTATGGAATTTCTTTTTTAAATAAATCACTGTGGATTATCATAAAGAAGAGAATATTGAGTAGATGGTTTTACTTTCAGAATCCTGAATTAATTTCCAAATTATTGATTAGCTACTCTTTACAAGTTCTTTGTGACTGCATAGAAGAACAATAAAGGGAAAAGAGATGAAAAGAGCTAAACACATGCTAAAGTGCTAGTTAAGGAAGATCATAAAAATGAATCTATTTTGATCAGAAATGCATTTAAAGAAGAACAATCTCGGAGAAAAAAAATACCTTATAGTCGGAGTTTGAATTCAACTTCAAAAGTAACAATCGAAAATCATATCGAATATATCTATCGCCGAAGCCAGAAAAGAATATCGAATTCATCTAGATTTAAAATTATTAAAGTTCGAGCGTAAGACATCGAAAGACGAGATATATAAAAGAGTCGAGATCAGTTTTCCTCGTTTTGTCCGTCCAGAAAAAATTTAACGTGTATATATATCAAATTTAAATTTTAATTATATACAAGTGACTTTTCTAGTCGAAAAATAATATTAAAATTGATGATGTCATATAATCTTATAAAATAGTTATATTAATAGGTTATGACTCAAATAATGAGGAGGCCAACATAATTAATTATTTTTTATATATTATAAAAAAATAATAATATTTTTACCACTTAAATTAGACCGAAAACTTGTATCCTTAATTAGTTAAATTAGCGAACTTTGCATACATATCCACAGTTAAGTGATAACATCCAGTAAATGTTTTACTTTTACGTTTTTGTTTCAAACCTCAAAGTTGTCAAAGCAAGAAAAAGGAAAATAGATATTATGAGGAAAAGGGGAGTGAAAGTGATGATGATTTCAAACCTTTAGTGATCTAAGCATTATCAACGTTTTCCTTACTTTTTTTTTTATATATATATTTAAAATTTTTCTTTGTTGGTAGAGAAATTTAATAAAAAGATGGGGAAATGAGATCAGCCTCAGATCATACAAAAAAATGATCCAAAAAGAAAAGAAAAGTGTCTTTTTCTTTCTTACTTTGAAGGGAATATGAAATATGAGAAGTATGAGATTGCCAAATGGATGATTAGTTAGAGGAATTAAGCCACACCTGGACTTCCAAATCATGTTTTCCTACCCCAAATGCAAAGTCTGACTTTGTTTGGTGGGTTTGTCCCAATTACCCACAAGACGTCACATAATTAATATTCGGATTCAACCGTAAAAAGAATTCCATATTTTTCTGTCCCATGTATGACTTTTCTTTTTGTGAGTAAATTTCATACCAAATAGACAAAAATATGAAGAAAAACAAATTTGAATTTATACCAAATACAATTTCTTGTGACCCATTTAGGCAGAGAATGGTGAATGACTAAGCAAGAAGATATCTGAAGAGATAAAAATGAGTCTTGATTATATATAAATAATCCACAATTGATTAGGGTCTTAATTAAACTTGAGGGTACCTTAAATTAATTATCCATTTCAAGGTGTTGTCATGGCATGAATCATAGATCATATTTTGAAGGCATCATTTGTTGAAGAACAGAACATTCAATGGGTATAAGATTAAAAAACCCAACACTTTATTTCACTGTTTAGTGGATATGATGGATAATGTTTACCAAAATCATTGCTTTATTTGCTTTTCTTTGGTTAATTGGATTAAAAGTTTGGAAAAAAAAAAAAAAAAAACTCCTGCAATAATATATGAAGTGTGTGGAATTTACTTTATATTGAAAATGACATTATATTATGCATTTGTGGCTTTCAAGTAATAGAGTCATGCATAGAAACCTCCAAAGAATTAGGGCAGGAAAAAAATACTTTTTCTTTTCTGAAGAAGCTTGTAGCCTTGTACCAATCTGCTATAAGATTTCCTGTCCTTAAGATTGAAATAAAAACTAAGGGCCTCTCAAAAGTCTAACCACACATATATGTAGTCATGTGTCTAAGATTTTCCTAGCAAGAGCTTGATGATACATATTGGCACCAAATTAATTTAGGTTCATATCATCCCAGGTTTAGTTTAGATTATCTACAAATGCAAACACGCAACTTTTATATATATAAAATAAACACGTATAAATAATGAATTCTTGAATAAATTCTTAATCAGATTTTATATCAATTCTAAAATATTGGACTCTTTTTAAATCTGTACGTGCGATTTTCAAGTAATACAAATGGTTATTAGTTCAAAAATATATGGTGTTTTAACTTTTTTAGGAGAAAAAGAAATTCCAATTAATTTTTACAGGTTTGGAGATTTTTTCTTTTTCTGCGATTGCGATTGGTGAATTTGTATCTTTGTAATGAATATAAAGAGATGATTACTTCTGTTGTATGATCAACTGCCCATTAGCCCTATTTTTTTAGGGTATCCCTCTTAGTACGAAAAGAAATTTATTTTTTATTTGAATTAGAAGTGTTCGAGTTGATAGTTAAGCTAATATTATGCATAAATAATTTGATTAATCTAAAAAAAATTCATTCCTGCTTAACGGTAAATGTTCTACTTATTCAGATTTCTCATATCTCATACGAAGAAAATCTTGGGAAAGGAAAAAAGAATTGAATAAGACTTGAAGCTATAAAAAGATGATTTGCTAAAGTAATGGCTTTTGGTTTATGAGATTGGATTGCATGGACGATGAGTTGGCTGCTAGGGCTAAAAAAAGGATGGATAATGTTAGTTAGGCGCCTACTATATAATACTATTGTATCTATTGAAGGAGAAAAGGAAGAAGAAAATAAAAATACATTTCACATTTCTATCATCTCATAAGCAGAAAAAAAAAGGGTTATTGGAAGATTTCCTTTTCTTGACTATATATAAGATGTCAATGATCTAATCATATACTTTGATGACAAGGAGCACAAGCTCACTTGAAAATGATGGTTTCAGCTTATGAAATCAGTCAATTTTCCAAGACTTGTTCTCTCGCATTCATTCTTCTTTTTTTCTTTTCTCTTGGTGGAAGTATGACCCAACATGGTCCCTTTCAAATCTCTCTCTCTCAACCCTTATCCAAAATTTTCTCTTATGTTATATATATATATTTGGACTTGCCTAGTGGCATTTTGATTTTAGAATATGTAGTTGCATTTTTGCATTGATAATCACATGGGTTTTTTTTTCTTTTTTTTTCTCCCTGTATATTTAACAAATAAGGGTTGAGATTGATCTAAAGGATGAGATCTTTGTGGGGTCTTTTGAGTATTATTTTTATGCACTACTTCCTCTAATCATGAAGGTGCATGCATTATATCTAGTACAATCTTTCTCTAATTTGTGATGATTAATTACGTACACAATTTAGATTTTGGCTTTATCTATGTTAAGTGTAAGTAGCCTTGAAGATCTTATCAAATCTTTTTCGGATGATTAATGATCTTTTTAATTATATGATTACGGTAATTTCTTCCACCTTTCTTTCTTCACTTTTGTATATTTAGTCATTGAGAGAGTCCAAAAAAAGTCTTGTGTTTCAAAGAAAAAAGTCTTCTTGATAAAAGGTGATCATTAGTAATTAATAATTACTGAAAATGGTTTTGCATAGACTTTTCATTTCAGAAAAAAAAAAAAAGTTGATTCAAGGAATGAGTACTGTTTTAAGCAAAAAAAAGGGAAAAAGGAATTAAGGGGAAAAGGGTCTTAATCATGGAACTACATTTTCTCAAACACGCATGAGTCTTGAGATTCCTGAAGCTTTTCTTTGGCATAAATATGTCATTGTTGGTGCAAAATAGGAAGTAGTTCGTTCCTTCGTATGGTAGCTTAATAATAGTAACAGAATAAATGTACTTGTAAAAGATAAAATGTGGTCGTATTTCCAATTTGTCACATCTCTTAGGAATGGAATATGGTTTATCCATTTCAGAAACCAGAAAAAAGAAAAGAAAAACACTACCCAGTCGAGGACATAGTCCTTGGAGCAACACTAGTACTAGGAGGCCAGAGAAGACCAACAGCATCATCCTCGAAGGGCGACGCAATACCAACGGGCGGCTCTCTCCATAGCCAAATTTTAACCCTTCAATGTATCTAATTTTTATTTTTATTATTCTGAAATATTTGAATATTTATGGTGTGGACAGCAATTAAGAACTTATTAATGCGGAATGCAGTCTCTGATGTTATGGAGGCCATTGGGCGGGGTCCTGAGAGTAGTCTCATTGACACCAAGGAAAATGAAATATGTAGTCTCAGTATTTTATATTTTTCCTCTTATGGAAAAATGGTGGGTCTATCTCACATCATCAGTTGCCCTTGTGGGGCTCAATTCTTTTTCAGTGAGAAAGGAGATTTTCATAAATAAAAAAAAAAAAAATCAATGAATAAAACTGACACCAACCCACTTGTTATTGACCAATGATAGCCATACTTGTTAAGGCTATCTGGAGAGAGAGTAGTGTCAGTCTATGAGAAAAAGAATCAGATCCTCAAGCAGAAAGTGCACCTGTCAGGTGGCACTCAAGGCTTCGAGACTTCTTCATAGATCTTAAGAGTTGGATTTGGATTTGGACAAAATTCCTTCTTTCTTTTTTTTTTTTTTTCTCTTCAAAAATAATAATTGTAATGGATCCTCTTTTGCTTTTGATCCTGAATTTCTGATGCAACGCGTGCGCTCAAGAACTACAGCGAATTTGCAAGCTGATACTGGTTTTGCATGGCAACTAGGAAATGATAAAAAGGCAATTGCTCATAAAAATATCTCCTTCCTTTTGAAAAAGCAAGGCATTGCCAATGATTTGTCTCTCGTCTTTCTCCAAAAAAAATCTCCAAAGTTCATCATTTCTACAATCATACATTGAAGCACCAAATAGCATCACGAAAGACTAGAATTGCCGACAGGATTATCTTAGATGTGTATCCCGATTCCTGAACAGAAACTAAGGCAGCATTATCCCCCTATATGGCATGCTAGAGCCGTTAAAGTACAAACTTACCCTGTCAGCCAAAAAAGGAAAAGAAAAAAAAAAACTATACTTATTACAAATGGTGGTTCTGGTTGCAAAATCAACTAAATAAGTGACATAAAGCAATGGCAAATCACCTTCCACCCATGTGAAGGAACAGATCTCAGCTATATTTCTTTTCTGAGAGTATCCGCATGAAAAATGTATTCATGGTATAAAACTGGATTTAGTTCCAGGAAAGGGTCACAGAGAACAAATTGGATTTCATTGATGGACCCTGAAAAATAAGCATCTCAAGAATGGAGTGCGTAACGAGGGTCTATTTTTCCCCATTCTGGTCATATCCAAAGGCCAAATCTAATATCTGACTATAGTGATCTACAAAGTGGACATCTAGGCCTTCTTTCACATTAGGTGCAAGCTCATCATAATCCCTTCTGTTTGCTGATGGGAAAATAATGGTCTTCACCTCACTCCTCCTCGCTGCTATTGTTTTCTCCTTGACCTGATTTATTCACATAAACTGAACTTGTTAATACACCTATTCTGAGGTGATAACATAAGACTTGTTATAAAGTAGAAGAAGAAATGGTTCTGAATTACAACATATTAAAGATATATGACCAAAAGTCTGTATACTTAATCGAGGAATTTCAAAGAATTTATGTATGCTAGAAATGCCACTACTACTACTATCATAACTAATACCACATAACAAGCCTCACACATCTATGAAAGCAACAGAAAAAATAAAACAATTCTATCCGAGGGAAATCAAGTGAGCATGCATGTGTATTCTGATGGTTCTGCTACTAGAATAAGATGTTTAGGTTTGGGAACCAGTAAACGTTAGCAGGCAAGAAAAGAATTCATGTTTATCAAACATACCCCGCCAATGGGAAGTATTTTCCCAGTCAGTGTCACTTCCCCAGTCATCGCCAGATCTTTCCTCACAGGTTTCTTCATGGCAAGGGAAAGCAAGGATGTGATCATGGTGCAACCAGCACTTGGCCCATCCTTAGGGGTCGCTCCTGCAGGAACATGGAGATGAAGCTTCGAATTGGCAAAGAAGGGGTTATCTGGCTCCTTCTCTGTCAATATTGCTCTTGAAACAGTGTGAGCTATTTGGGCACTTTCTTTCATAACTTCTCCAAGTTGACCGGTAAGATGAAGAGCCCCCTTCCCCTCTCCTTGTTCTACCTGAGTGGTCTCTATATACAAGGTGGAACCCCCCATTGCTGTCCATGCAAGACCCATTACAACACCAACTGGAGTCTGTTCATAGATGCGCTCAGCATGGAAAACAGGCTTGCCAACAAAATCAGCTAGATTGGATGAATCAACCAAAACCTTCTCAACCGCCTTAGTTACTTCACTTTCCTTGATTTTGTCAGATTCAGTTGCTTCCTGTCATCATTAAACAAAAAGAAATTCAAAAGGTGACTGGAATTCAAAAAGCAATAAAATGAAGAAATTTTCTTAGCTGCAAAGCTATTAGAAAGCAGAATCTAGAGGGAAAAGAATTCTTATCCGTTCACATTTTAGAAGACACCATCTTAATGTGTCCCGGAGGAAAGTCCTAATTTTCATAATAATATTAGCATGGTTGCATTTTTGCTCAGCCTTATAACTGATACAGAGATTTCTAGCAGCAAATAACTTTTAGCATACCTTTGAATCAGCAGCTTGCTCTACAGGACTTTGAATCTGGTCAGATGGCTGCTCTGCCACCAGAACCTCAGATTCTTCAGAGGTCTTATTATTCTGTTCATTACTGCTCCCCTCTACTGATTCTGAAGAAGATTCATTACACTCTACCTTTATTTCTTTTGGTTCTCCTCCAGAAACTGCAGATTCACTTGTCTCCACTTGACGTACAAGTTTCAGTGCAATCTGGCAGGTAGGATAAAACGGCAATTTAAGCAGCAAGGCACTATAGACATTTGATTATTCAGGTATGCTTCTGTATACAGTCACGTGTCTAATGCAAGTAATGACTGTTCAAGCAGGCTTCAGCTAGATGCATCCCCAAGTACCACGTACATACTCTTAGGAAGAAAAAATAGGGTCGAGATATAATGTTTGAACCCAATATATATTGGATGAATAGTTTTGGAGAATTTCCTTTTCTATTACGTAGGGGAGTAGGAAAGTGTCGAAACCAATGTCTTACACATACCTTCCGATATATCTTCTCTATTTGCTTTTGAAGATTCCGTACCCCTGCTTCTCGGCAGTAATTCTCTATGAGGGCAAGAAGAGCAGTATCAGTCACTTCAACCTGAAAAATATTAGAATAAATTCTGTAAGTAATGATGCATCGAGCAAATTCTAGCAGCGGCAGAGTGCGCATGCATCCTAAATTTTTTAAAATAATAAGGTTTTTAAGTCAACAAAGATCTTACAACCCCTGTAGTATCTTAGTGCTACTACGATGAATTTACTTCCAGTAAGCATACTCACCTCTTCAGGCTTGATGCCACATGCTTCACGTGTAGACTTCTCCAAATAATCTCTAGCAATGTGCATTTTCTCATCAGTAATATACCCAGCAATAGCAATCACCTCCATTCTGTCCAAGAGAGGCCCAGGTATCATGTCCACGACATTTGCTGTGCATACAAACAGAACCTGCAATAAGAAATTCACAGGATGAAAAGGTAAAAAACTTAGAAAATGACATACAGAAAGATATGCATTTAACAGCAACATATGTTTAACTTGTAAAATGTACAGAGTTCTTCATACATCTATGGCACAAATTAAAAGTTCCAAGGACACTTAGGATGCAAGTAAAGCCAATTTTGACATGACATGATATGACAATCACTGCATTAACTAACCTTTGATAAGTCAATTGGAACATCAAGATAGTGGTCCAGAAAATTAGCATTTTGCTCTGGATCAAGAAGCTCCAACAAAGCACTAGCTGGATCACCAGCATGTCCTCTTCCCAACTGTCATTATTCACAAAAATATATAGATTACGTAAGCTAGTACTTCAGTTTAGAAATCAAAAGGATCTAATCATTGTGGTCCACCAGTGGAAAACATTGTCAGGAGAGATGCAAAAGAGGACACGGAAATCAAAAGTAAGTAAAACATAGTACCTTGTCAATCTCATCAATCAAAACAAGAGGGTTAGCAGTTCCCACATTTTTCAGACACTGCACCATCTTTCCTGGCATTGCACCAATATAGGTTCGACGATGCCCCTAAATGTAATCTCAAGTCAGATGAGCTGCAAATTCTATAGGTCATGACACTTTATGGTCAACACTTATAGACGCGATCATTTTATCTAGAGAACTTTCAACTACCTTAATTTCAGCAACATCAGATAACCCTCCTACTGAGAACCGGAAGAACTTTCGATTCAAAGCACGTGCTATTGAACGGCCGATGCTAGTTTTGCCCACTCCAGGCGGACCAGAGAGACAAATGATTTTTCCTGATATGTGTTTGAAAGAAATGAGTAATGTATATTAGTGCTGCTCTAATAGTCTAACTAGCAGAATTATCAGTGATAAGTGGAATAGAATAATTAGATGGCAAAGAAAACATTAATGGATATCTTATTTAGATTTGGACTATAAACCTAAAAGAAAGAAAACGTAAACCAACCTTGTGAAGTTCCTCTTAGTTTTCCAACAGCTATAAACTCCAATATCCTTTCCTTAACATCAGTTAATCCATAATGGTCCTCATCGAGAATCTTTTGTGCCCGAAGAACATCAAAATTCTCATCGCTGCATTTGGAATTAGAAAAAAAGTAAATGAGACAAGT
Source organism: Ricinus communis (assembly GCF_019578655.1). Lineage (NCBI taxonomy): Eukaryota > Viridiplantae > Streptophyta > Magnoliopsida > Malpighiales > Euphorbiaceae > Ricinus > Ricinus communis. Next base: position 12,895,731 of record NC_063265.1, read on the forward strand.
CTAATGTTCTATATAAATTCCACGATGGAGTTTTCCAAAACCAATAGTCCAAGGTACACCTTCCCAACGAAATAGTTTGTACAGAAAAAACAAAACTATAAGACACAATTGATAGTACTTGAAAACAATTGAGAATAGGTACTAGCTTGACATCACTTTAGTAAGAAACAAAAATTATAAAGTTCAGAAAATGAAATTGCCTTCTTACATAATTTGATATCTAAGTGTGCTAGTATAATACAGATTGATAGAATTTATATTATCAACATAATTGCTATAATAGAAACTCAAATAGGGGATGCCTTTTCCTCCTAAATATTAAGCCACTTAATCAGCTAATAGGTTCATTTCCCAAACTCCAAGAACGAGGTGTATGTCCATCAATGTGACTTGTAAAATATCAACAAGGCAATACTTAATATTAAATCTCTAGGAGACATTCATGAATATGCAGCAAAAGGAGAAACAAACCTATAATTACCCCAAGGTAATGCAGTCAGCCAATCCAGATAATTACGAGTAACATTAAATTCACTTGAACTGGCCTCTAAAAGCTGCAGTTTTGTAAGCTCTTCTTCTATTACTTGCAAAACATGTGCCGGAATTTTCTCCTTGTTTGGTTCAAGCCTTTCCCTAAACTTTGCTGCAGCCCAGGAATAAAACATTTAAACTATAAATTACAATCCAGAATAAATACTTTGATCCATCTTAAGGTAAAGCCAAAAGCAGAACTAAACTAGGAGAAAAATGCAATACTATATCAGACCTTGTACCATTATGACAAGCGTCAATATACATACATTTGTAGTAAAATACAATCCTGAAGAATTTCTTCAAGGTGGGTTTGGAAGAGGGAGAAAGGGAGTTGAGAGAAGAACTAACCAGAGAGAGCAGTTTTATCATCTGTTTCTAATCCCAGTTCCTGTATCAACAAAGATAATAATAGGTAAGTCCCATGAAAATAACTTAAAACATAATTTATCTGCTTCTTACCAATGAGACAAGCTGCAAACTGACTATGATAGGTAAAGATCAATAACAGAAAGGATAGACAAATAATATACAAACACATGCAGGTCAAAGCAAAAAAGTGGACCAAATACCTTCTTTATGGCCTTAAGCTGTTCATTCAACAAATAACGGCGCTGCTCACCACTTATCTTTTCTTCAATTGCTTTTGCAATTGATTCCTATATGGATCCCAGAAAGTTAAACAGCATGAACAGAAACCGACAATGATAAGACACACGTGCCTAGAAAAATTATGAGTAGTGTACCTGAATCTTACTGATTTCCACTTCTTTCTTCACCAGCTCTAGTGTAAGCTTCAAACGTTTATATACCTGAGCTACCCAATATATAGTTATAAAAAGTCTCACAGACATAAGGCGTTAAGTGGATTTTCCATTAATGAAGGTCCACATCTTTCGCCCAATCAAAATATTAACCAAAAACATTTCAAATTTTATCAAGATTATAAAGTGAGCTCTTCGACACATGTCTGCTGCTACTTACATCCAACTCTTCAATTACTTCCTGGCATTGCAATTTGTTCGCACCAGATATTGCAGCACCAAAATCAGCCAACCTTGGAAAATTGAATTCACCTATATGCTGCAGTCATCAAGAGGGAATAAAAAATTACTTGGAAAGAAAATGAAAGCCTATTGATCAATCAATCAGTTGTGTCATTAAAATATCAAGATATACATGAAACTCTTATTCCGGTCATAAGGATTATCGCTGTACTATCATTAAACCTGCAATACTTAATTGACCACGTACATCATAACATATATAAAAGTGTGAAGAGGGGGGAGGATGGATAAATTTACCGAAAAGCCTTATAATTATTATTGTTAAGATTGACCAATTTAGTCTTTTACTAATTTAATATAATTTAATAGAAAAGATAATAGATAATAGTAGTATAAGGATAAAATTTATATAAAGATAGGATACTACAAGATTATAAAGATTGCTTTTACTAATTTAATAAAAGAGATAATATATAAGTAGTATTAGAATAATATTCATATAGAAATAGGATACTACAATATTAAAAACAAAAGTAACTAGAATTAGAAAAAGAAAAAAATAACAGAAAAATTAAATACTAAATTTAATATGTTGAACACTAAATTTACTTAAATGTAAAAAAGCAAACACGTACCTACATATGTGTGTGTGCAGAAGGGAAATAAATGAAGAAAAACAAAAGTAATATGCACAAACTAATAGCAAAAGAAATTTGATTTCAGAATTAGGAAAAAATCTAAGGTTTTTGTTCTTAAAAGGAAAACAAAAATTATAAATATTAAATTATTTAAGGTTTATAGTATAATAAATATTAGACATGTTCAATTGGTCATTGGAGTGGATTTAGATTCTATCTTATAAAACTATATAAAATCTCTATATTCATTCAATCTAGATTTAATAATTATTTTATCATTTACAAGTCTAACTACTATTAGATAAAAGAAAAGTTTTTTTATTTTAATTTAATGGATTAGAAAAAATATTTAAATAGAAACTAATTGCCTAGAAGTCTAGCTACTTAAATAATATTAAATAATCAGTCTCAACTGTAATTTAATTTATAAATATAGAATCTAGGTATCAAGAATAGTTGCAGATACAAATATAGAATATAAGTTATTTTATAAAAAATTATAATTAAGATAGAACCGGTAAAGTAATTATGTGATAAATCCACATTTTTTTATAAACTAGATAGACTTTTCATATCATTAAAAATTGAATCATTGACATTTATTGAATGAAAAACTAAAGTATTTAAGAGAAATAAAATCAGTACTAAATCTATCTGATAAAATACCAATAAAATTATATTTTGGCTAACATCAAAAGCTTTAAGTTTTCTAAATTGAACAAATATGTAGATATTGACTATTGAAGAAGTTATATGATCAATCCAAAGTTTGAGAATATACTTAAATAACGTTAAAAGTTTACATAAACATTTATATTTATTTTGTCTAAAAATAAAGAAATTGAGTCAATATTTTAGAACGTTGACTCAATCATAAACTTTACTTAAAATAGATAAAATCATAAAAGTATTTAGATTATATTGAATGCTAATAATGAATTTCATCAATAGAAATTCTTTAAATTTGTCCATTGAATTTGTATCAAGTGGACTAAATATATATATAAAAAGAAAAGCTTTTACAAATGAAAATTCATTCGATTTATGTGTATTTTTATTATGAAATAACATCATATGAACTATTTCTACTTACATATTAAGTGTGATAGGATTATCCTATAGTACATATCATCGCATGTAATTATTAATGACAAATTATTATTGTTACTAAAGTATCAACTTATTAATGACAAATTATTATTGTTAGTATAAAATTAATTTGAATTATGAGAATATTGAGTTCAATTATTTAAAAATTTAAAAATTAACTCAACTAATGTGTTCATGGATATAAATGGTTTAATTAGTTTTCAAAAATAAAATTTAGATGAACCATTTATAATTTAAGAATTATGCAATTTTACATTAATAGTATTTATTATTCTAAATTTAGTAATTATTTTATTTTTTATTACAAACGAGTTCAATTATTAATATTCACGTGCAATGCCCGTGAGTAAAAACTAGTAAACATAAAGGGTCAAAAAGATATGTGGAAAGATGTCTAAGACACTTGTACAACTTTCTTGTTCTATATACAAACGAGACGATACACCAAGGTGATGGCATCATCATCTACCCTGCCTCTTTCTTCTTCCTCAGTAACTGCCTCTTTCTTCTTCCTCAGTAACTGAACTTTTAACTTGAACTATATAACTAAGATTGGGAAACCGTTGTTTAGAATTTTAGAAAGCAGCAAAAAAAAAAAAAAAAAAACAACAAATTGAGAGTGACAGTTAGGGACTTGAAAGCATGAAATTATTGCAAGGCAAGATTGATTTACATGACTGACCATAAATTTATAAACAAGACAATAGCATGAAGGTAGTCCTAAATGAAAACTTTGAAATACAAGCGCACCATAAAAACTAACAAAGTGCGAGTAAAGACAAGCTTTTCAAGAGCACTAATAAAACTAATAAAGAAAAGAATTAAAATCTTGGAAATCTTTGAAAGGCACACACCTGAGTATATGTTTGAACGTGATCTCTCCAAAGGGAACTTGTTTTAAGAACCTCCCTTAGAGTTGAAATAACCTCGAAGGATGTCGCCTTTATGACATCGTCATCCTTATTAAATGGTTTTTCCTATAAAGTGAGAAAGGCAGGTCCATGATTGGAAGGGTACAAAAATCTCTCTTCTAGAGATAGATCATGTGCTTCTACATAAGAAGCAACGATTAAAGTTTAAACGTAAATAATAGACAAAAGACATACTTTAAGATGATCAACTTTAACGGTAAGGGGTTCCTCGCTAACCTGTGCAGAAGCCATAGTTATGTCAGCACGAAGAACTTCATAGCTAAAACCAAGGAGAAAAAGAATCACAATATCATAAACTTAAAAGACCTTGTACTGGCAAGAAATGACGAGTTAATCCATACTCACCATCTCTGTTATTCGAAGTCGCCTATGACCAATAAGGATGACCTGGTCTCCTTGGATGCTCGAGATCTGGTATCACAAACCATAGATATGGCGTCAGCACTTTTACACTTTTCTCGATATTGCTTCATTCTAAAGATCATTTTACTAAGGAAATGCAAGAAAACAAAATGCACACCTGAGCAAGTGTGCCAACTTCATGAAGCCGATTAAGCAAATCTTTTCCCTTAAGTTCATATATGTTTTTCTCTGACTCAGAACCAGTTACTACGCTGGGATCAGTCCCAGGCTCATCTTTAACAAGAAAGGCACCAGCATATGGGGCTTGCCTTTTCCGACTTTCTTGTAAAGCTGCCAATAATTTAGGATCCTGAAATTAAAATAACAATACATCAGTAAACACCAATTTTATGCTAGCTTAAAGTTTGATTCACCAATGAAATGACATCCTCCCAACTACAGTTGAGCTTCAAAGAGCATGTTTATCAAATTTCTATGCAACTATGCCAGCTATTGTAATTTTACAAGTTGCATGCCTAGAGGATTATAGCCATGATCCCAACTTGAAGCAGTAATTAGGCCTGCGCTCTGACAATAGAGTAATATGCCAACTCTAGTTAAAGTTCTGTGTGATCTTCATAACCAATGAAAATAAGACAAAGCTGGCTATACCTTGATGTAAATAGGCATGTAGAAACCAGGGAACAAAGGTCTATGCGGCAAGGGTAACGCCAATACCTGTCGAATCATGAAAGATTATTGTAATAATAGACAAATCTAAATCAGTCTCAAAAAAAAATCATCAGGTTGCAATTAGAGATCACTAAACAGAAATCTGAAGAAAATGGCAAAAGTGAAAATACTAATTAAACCTACAAAGATAAACTTTCTAATCAGTGATATCTGCAAGTATTCCAATTCCAAATGCACCAGAAGGATGTAGAGCAAAATTTTATATATGTGTCAAATAATTTATACCAGGGACAACTACAAAATCATTTAAATACGTTAGGCACTATTGAAAGGCTCACTTTTTTTTTTACTTCGTTTCTTTGCTAAACTAATAAGCTCAACGTATTCTACAATCTAAATAGGACTTTAATTTCACCAAAATTAGCTTATACTTCAGTGTCAGTAAATCAAATAAGATAACATTATGTGACTAGCAGAAAAGTAAGGAAGAAACTAACTTTAGTATATCATAATTGAACCACATTTTCAGTCGAAATGACTATGATTGATAGTTAACTCTGTTTAATATTCCAATACCATTAAAAAAAAAAAAATCGATTACAGGATTATGAGAGCATAAAAAGAAGTATATCAATACCAAAGAGCAAGACAAAAGCTTAAAAAGAGGGAAGCTTTATAGCACCAACCGTGAGATAATCCTCAGGACGAGGACTAGTAGGCACAATAGCATTGCTAGCATCAGCAGCATCATTGACGGAATCTGCGCTCTTCAATTCAATCTCGACCAATTCACCAGGCCCATCTCCAGAATTGGAGCAAAAGAAAGCCTGTTGATAAGAACTAGGGTTTTTTCTCCGAGTTAAACTGGTGATTGAATTCAGTGCTTTGAGTAAAGGAGAAGACTCGGTGGTGGCGGTGGTGGTGAGTCGGAGATGAGGAGAGGTTGTTAGGTGGTTGTGAAAATGGCGAGAAGCAGAAGAAGAAAGGAGCTTTAACATAGTGTTTGGAGGTGGAATTGATGATGAAGGGCACAATTGGAAAATGATTGGGTTAGTTTTGAAGAAGTGGTGCCATTGAAGGAGGTGGAGAATGTTGTAGAAGGGGTTCTGTTAAGAGGAAAAGCCCTTCATAAACCCTTTTCTTTCAATTCTTTGCGTGTGCGTTCTTATTTTGTTGGACCAATTTGTCCTTTTCTTTATTTTGAGTAACTGTGTATTTGGAGTTTTACTTATGCTAAATTGATTGATTAGACTTTCCTTAATCCCTTAACTAAAGAAACAAAAGTAAAACTTTTAATCTAACTTCCAAAAAAATAAATAACTAAATTTTGTTAATAAGCTTTAATTAACTTGTGGCATGAAAGTTTATTCATGAAATTGAAGAAATTTATAATTGGTTGTAATATAATAATTATGTAATGACATTTATAACAATTTGATACAAATTTAAATTTGACATGATTAGTTATTATCAAATTATATCATTTTTTAATTCTCTACGATTCGGAGATAAAATATTTTTGAAAACAAGTAAAAAATTATAACAATTTTTATCTTTATTTTCAATTATGCCTTATTGTCTTTCAATATAAATAGAATCAATCTTATTTCTGTATTGTTAATTTATTTGTTGCTTGTTCTTATGGATTAATAAGATACTTATGGTTTGATGCAAAAGAAATTGTTCATCATTTTTTACCTATAGACGAATGGATTTGATAATAAATATTCTTCTTTTTATTAATTCTGTAAGAGTTAAATCCTTATGAATCATCAAAATATTCAGACTTATTTTTTGCCTTTGAATATAAGATTGTCAGTTTAAACAGGAGACAATATATTTTAATATTATTGATTATTTTTTGATTTAATGAACCATTCCATCTTAATTGAAAATATAAATATCGTTTTAATATTTTTTGATCTTGGTGAATTGTAATGAAATTTTTTTATCAATTTTATCAATTATTTGATACTTAGTAGTCTTTATGTTCGCTTCTGATATCGATCCAGGATTCAATCTCGACCTTCTCTCTAAGACAAAAATTAATAATTTTTCAATCCAAATATTTTCTATTTGGGCTTTTCTCTATATCGATAATATCATCTTTCGCTAGATAATTATTGATAGGAATACCTTCTAACATGTCAAAAAAATTACTTTTATTTATGTTGTAATTATAAGAAATCTTTTATTTATTATTTATTTATAATTGATGATCATAAATATACGAGTCCTTTTTATTTTCATAATTAATAGATTTATATGATAAAAGATTATATTTATAGTGTTTTTTAAAATTATCTTTTTAATTCGGTAATGAGTCTGCCTCAAAATTATTTTTATCATAATGAATTAATTGGTCCTTTTCATATAAATTTCATTTGTTTAATTTTTTGTTTTGAACTATAGGGTGTTGGTACTGATTGATTCTATTTCGCCATTTTTCTGGTATTAATCTAGACCTTCTAATCTAAGATAAATCGTATTTATATTGATAATGACTCCTTAGCCAGTTTTTCCATTGATTAATTATAGAATCTCTAACATTTTTTTCTTTTAATTGAAAATCAAATAGCTCTTGGACTCTAAAATAATCATTTATTTTATTCTTTAATAAAAGTCTTTAATATTGAAGGATAGATCTTAACTTGTATAAGTTAATAATTTGAATTTGTAATAATTTGTAAAATACATATGCTTATGACATGGAGGATATGTCGTAAAGAATTTTTGAATTATTATTAACAACATCAATATTGCTATTACTAAATGACTTTTTTATATTTATAATCGAAATAAAATAAATTATATTTTAGTTTGTTTTATCAAATTTTTTATTTTCTTCATTATTGTAAATGTATTTAGTAACAAATCTTTTTGTTGACTCAAGAAAAAGCTGTGCATGGATCCTCGAATTACTAATGATACCTAAAAAGATATCTATGCACATCCTTTCAATTCAAATTCTTATAAAAAATGGATTTATGTGCTAATTGCACATTTCTTCTTTTTTAATACCTGTGAAATATTTTTTGATGATTTTAATTTTAATGTTTTAGCATTTTAACTTAGTTTTTTAGAACTAATATTTATCTATGAGGTCGTTACTCTGTTTATATCCGGAATATTAATAATACCATGAAATAATTAATGAATCATAAGTTTAGGTTCGAATTCCATAGAAAATACGGATAGTATTATCTATAATGATAGACAAATGAAAGGCTTCCTGAATCCTTTTTTTTTTTATGTTTCTTATGCATCCACTTATTTAATATTTATTTATATTTTAAAAATGAGTTAGTTAAACTTGAAAATTCATCCATTGAAAGTAAGTAAATAATTGAATTAAATGATTAGAAGTATATGAAAATATTAATTCTTAATTATTATTTTTTATTCACAATTTTAGAACTATTAAAGTCTATAAAACTCTAAGATATTTTAAAAATTTCCGCCAAGCAAAATCTTAAATGCTAAACTCTCAACTATTAATATTTTCTAGTTCTAACCAAATATACTCTTACTACTAGTCTTACTTTCACTAATAAAAATCAATTAATTATTGATATTTTACTTTTAAGTTAATTTGGGTAAAAAATAAATTAAAAAGGGCAATTGGTAAATCCAACTTTCTGCTATGTTTCAGAAGAATGACTGCAGAACCAGAAACGAAGAGAGGGGAAGAAAAATCATTGCAAATAAAGAAGCCATCCTTTTTATATGAAGAAACTAATACAAATTAAACATATTTGAGAGGAAACTATGTTGATGTATCTGAAACTCCATATTTTCCAGGGTAAACTATTTTACACATTCATTTTCCCGAGAAACAAACAACCCTTTAGTAGATTCAATTCATCATGTGTAAATATCCCAGACGTTATAGACCTCATAGCGAAGCAATATTGGTCAGAGCTCAAAACCCATCTCAAGAGTACAAACCCTATTGCTCTCCTTCATCAATTACTCACCTCAGGAGCAGACTCAGACCTTACTCTTAGGTATTTTACATGGTCCCAAAAGGAGCTTAAACTTTCACACTCTTTAGAACTTACTTTCAGAATGTTGCACTCGCTTGCATATGCTAAAAAGTATTCAAAGATCAGATCTTTTTTGGATAATTGTGTTCATAATGATAAGAATTATCCAGTTTCTTTTATTTTTCATGCAATTTCAGTTAGTGGGGATTCCTTTTGTGCTAATTCTATTATTGTTGATATACTGGTATGGGCTGATGCAAAGAATTTAAAAACCCGTTTAGGATTTGAGGCATTTAAGAGAGCTAGTGATTATGGGCTTAAGTTGTCTGTTACTTCTTGTAATCCATTGATGAGTGGTTTGGTTAAGGTGGGTGAAATTGGGGATATGGAATTTGTGTGTAAGGAGATGATTAAAAGATGAACCTACTTTGATTAGTTTTAATATTGTGATTAATGGGTTGTGTAAAGTAGGAAAATTGAATAAGGCTGGTGATATTATTGAGGATATGAAAGTGCGAGGGGGTATCAGCAAATGTGATTACTTATAATACTCTTATTAATGGCTATTGCAAAATGGGTAATTGGGAAGATGTATAAAGCTGATGCAATTTTGAAGGAGATGAAGGCAGATGGGATCTGCCCGAATGAGGTCACATTTAATATTTTGATTGATGGATTTTGTAACGATAAAAATGTATCAGTTGCAATGAAGGTGTTTGCGGAAATGAATAGGCAAGGTGTAAAACCTAATGTGGTTACATACAATTCATTAATTAATGGGTTATGTAATAATGGGAAGGTTAACGAGGCTACTACTTTGCGGGATCAAATGGTTAATTCGTGCTTGGAGCCAAATATCATTACTCATAATGCTCTTCTAAATGGGTTTTGCAAGAATAAGATGGTAAAGCAAGCGGGTGAATTATTTGAGGATATGCCAAAACAAAGAATAACTCCTAATGTTACTACCTACAATATATTGATCGATGCTTACTGTAAGGATGAAAATATGGAGGATGCGTTTGCATTATATAGAATAATGTTAGGCAAAGGGGTATACCCTGATGTTTCAACATACAACTGCTTAATTGTTGGTTTATGTAGAAAGGGAGATTTAGAAGGAGCCAGGAATCGTGTAAGTGAAATGGATACTAAGCATTTGAAAGCTGATCTCATTACATATAACATATTGATGGATTCATTATGCAACAAAGGGGAAATGAAAAAGACCTTAAGACTCTTGGACGAAATGTGCAGAAAAGGATTGAAACCGAGTCAGTTGACATACAATACCATGATAGATGGCTATTCCAAGGAAGGAAATCTCAGGCAACATTAAATTTAAGGTCACAAATGGAGAAAGTAGGGAGACTAGCAAATGTTGCCACATATAATGTGTTGATAAAAGGGTTCTATAAGAAAGATAAACTTGAAGATGCAAATAGGCTTCTTAATGAGATGTTGGAGAAGGGCTTGGTTCCAAACTGAACAACGTATGAGATTGTTACAAAGGAAATGATGGAGAAAGGCTTTATTCCAGACATAGAAGGACATCTATATAATGTTGCAGTCCGCTCTTAAACTTTGTAACTGAACAAGGGGTTGTTATCATTGTTAGATATTAGAGTGCTAGCACTGAAGAAGCTAAATGGACTTTCACATGGAAACTTATACCTGACTGCTTAACCCGTGCAGATATGGAGCTGATGTGTATGGATCATCTTGGATCCTGCTAACTGCTGTAGGATGGTACTTGTCAAAAGGAACTGCTGGTGCTTAGCAAGTTGTTGAATATTGTCAACCTTTGCTTATACAGGTAGATATATCTAACTTTTGGTTGAGTATTCTGATTTTGTGAAGATTACAATGCAAAATTGCATGTCAAATTCTTGATTATGGCAAACTATTGGTTCTTCCAAATGCAACATTGTCAAATTGAAGTCAAAGTATGTATTTGCACTTGCATTGCAAAGAAGTCGAATGATGTGATTACCTAAAGTTTCTTCTTTATTTCATTAGTAGTTACTTATTTGACTGGATATGATTGACATTTCAAAAGGAGAAGGAATTATCCACCAAATTGTTATGTTCTCTCTAGAATTGTTTCTGTTTCAAACTTACATTTAAGGTGTTATAATATTTGGAATTATCTTTTAGAAAGAAAAATGGTTTAATACTAATCATCATGGCTATATATGACAACAAATTCATGTTTACATATTAGCTATTATTTTCTCTTTTCCTAGTTTTTCAATCTCAATGCACGGGAAATAAAGTACATTTGTTGTTTCCTTGCCATTTCAAATTGGGTTTCTCTTGTTTGATTTTTTTCTCAAGAGACCATCTGTCAATATTGCTTTTATGAATATGATGGTAGATGATGGTATAAAAGCGTGAACTTTAAAACTTACAATAATGATATTAAATGAATATGGAACTAACAATGGATGACATATATTTAATAGTTAAATTTATTATAAACAATTGTATAATGAAAATGTCATGATTAAATTTGAGGATATGAGAAAGAATAATTATCTAATCACATTAGCAAAAATTTATATGAAATCTTTCAAGAATGAAAATAAAAAGAAAATAAAGTAAGACTTCATTCAAAAATAAAAATTAAAAATCAAGGGATCATTGGGGCTTAATACATAAACTATAAAGTTTAAAGTTTAATAGGCAAAAGAATAAATTTCAAGGGCTTAAAACATATATTTTTACCAGGGTTAGAAGTCCGTTACAAAGGGGACTTAATTAATAAGATTGAAAGTTGAAAGATCCAGTTAAATTAAAATAAAGTTCAGGGGTCTAATTAACAACATACGCAAAAGTTTGAGGTCCTAAATATGCTTTTTACCAGAAAGGAAAAGGGATAACAAAGCAGATATCAAGACAAAAATTGTAATAATAAAACTAAAAACGACAGGGTTCCAGTAGTTCGGACTTCGGAGACCGCACACCAAGGAGGTGAAACGGTGCGTTTTGAATGGTGGGCAAAGTCATTATTCAGCGCTGGTTAGTCATTAATGTCGATTCAAAGCAAGGAATTTTCTTCGTTTTGGAATTTCAGGCACATGGCTTCATTTATTTTTTAACTTTCATCAATTTAATTAGTTCATTCATTTTTAGTCGCATACCCAAATCCCAAATTTCAGTGAAGAATTATTGGCCAAATACGAAGGCAGTATGGATTTCGATTTCCAAAAGAAGCGGGTTCAACTTCTAATCTTCATGATTGGAATCGTCGCTCTTAGTATCACTGGTATGTCTATTTTTCGCCCTTTATTTAGAATTTTTCTGGGATCCAATTGTAAGCTACATTTCTTTTCAAGTTTTCTAGTGATTAAGCGATTGTTAGAATTTATTTAGTTAGTTAGTGAGTCTTGTTTTGTGTATATGGAGGTTTTGAATTTTATTATCCACCGAAGCTTTGTGTTTTGATTTGAATCGACATGTATGTTGCAAAATTGAGTATTGGAATTCAGTGTTTCGAATAATAATGCTATATAGTTTCTAATCTGGGTGATGTAATTAAAAAGAAAGAAAAAAAAATCACCATCTGATTGATTAATGCAGGAATTAACCTTGATAGAAGGAAAAAAAAAAAAAAAGACTAAAACCAAAACATAACTGAAAAATAAAGGTGCATCAAAACTTTCATATTTCTTATGTTTGATCTTTTTCCACATCGTCAATCTTTTTGGTCTGCTCACATATGAATTTAGATGATTTAATCTGAGATTTTGATAACAATATAGCTGATTTGAACCCTTATCTATTCTTGATATCTAACTTGCGTGAATTTTCAGTGAGTTTTGTTCATTTGCATGTAAAACGTTGTTTTCTACTGGTGGATTTTAGAAGAAAATCAGAACCAGATGTGCTCTGGTTTTGTTTTGCTCTACTGATAGCTTATATTCCTGCCTGCTGCTGTCTACAGCTGATAAATGTAGGCAACTAGTTGGGGAAGATTCTTCATCCCAGAGTGGGAAGTTTACCATCTTTAATTGCTTTGACATGAGCACCGGAACCCTGGCATGCACAGTGAAGGAGGGTGTGAAACTTTATTTCTACAACATCCGGTCTGCTCATGTTGAGAGTGCGAGGAATCTTGCAATTGAGCGTGCATTGCTTGATGCGTTGGGACAGGGAATGGCTGCTAAAGATGCAGCAAAACAAGCACAGAAAGAAGGGGCAAAAGCTGCAAAGTTGGCAACCCGACAAGCAAAACGTATTATAGGTCCTATTATATCATCCGGCTGGGACTTCTTTGAAGCTCTTTATTATGGGGGTACCATAACAGAAGGATTTTTAAGGGGCACTGGAACTTTGGGTGGTGCCTATGCTGGAGGGTTTCTTGGTGAGGCAAGGCTTGGACGCTTTGGCTATCTTGTTGGAAGTCATTTGGGCAGTTGGGTAGGAGGCAGGATAGGGCTGATGGTATATGATGTGGTTAATGGAGTACATTACTTGCTTCAAGTTTTCCAAGCAGGAGATAGCGAAGTTCATGAAAATTATGAAAAAGTCGTAGTTTCTGAGGATTCCCCTGTATACGAATCTTCTGAATATACGAACTCTGAGGCTTCTGAAGACTCCAATGTCTATGAAGCTCCACCTTATGAAAGCTCTGAATCGTATGACAATTCTGAATTTCGGTAATATTTTAGGTCTTGAGTGGCTTATCCCAATCGGTTTCATTCTTTGTAGGTGCAACATTGCGAGAGCTATAGTTCAGTGACAGTAGAAAATAGTGTATAAATACAGAGTGACAGCAGCATTGTTATAAATACTTGTGTTAAATGTATTTTATTTGGGAATTTATCCAGGTAAGCATCATCACTTTATTCCTGTATTCCCCTGACACATCAATCTGATCTCTTCATGGGGCTATGAATATATTGGGATTCGTATCAGCCTCATATGAAACTGGTTTTGGACAATTCCATGTCCCGTACAGGAGAATGTTTGTGGTAGTTTTACATACACCTTACCTTTGTGAGTTGTATATATTTGGAAGTCTGAAGTTGTGCTTTGTGAGAATATAAGAATGCCCTCCATGTGCTGCTACATAAGAACTTAAGAGAGTCTCTTCTCACTGTTTTAGGACTTCAATATCCCTTACCTTTGGAGTTTGTTGGACTATATTGCCACATAAATCTTCTTTTTCTGATTTTCTTTTTTATTTTAATGCTTTTCCATGATAGCTATTTAGTTATTGAATAATTGAATCTATAAATCATATGGTATACTAATAAACAATAGGAAAACTAAAATGCCAAATATATTTAAAAACTTTATTAGTCGTAGTAATTTATTTATTTTTATAATATTAAATACATTTTAACATACGACTCTATTTAATATATACATTTTAAATGATTAAATATCACTAATAAATTAAAAATTAAAAATTAAATGTGTTGTAAATGTTATAAAAATAGAGTTCGGATATTTAATAGATTAAAATAGAAAATTAAAGTTTCAAAGTTAGCAAAAATTGAAGCCACTTTCCAACTTTATCAAAACTTTCCAAATATGCATTCCAACTTTATGAAGACATGTTGTGGCTATCAAATACTAAAATGCAAGGACACTAAACTTGTTTTTCACAAATACAAGAAATCTCGAAGAGTTACAAGTTAATTATTAGTATTAGACCTAAGTTTCTAACTTTTCCTTTATAATAATATGGCCCTTCCTTTATTAACTTCATGACTAAGCACATAACTTTTTTCTGCATATCAAAATATATTGATTTTTTTGTGTTTAGAGTGTGCCGGGTGCCGAGTAAGATTTTTACGGGTGATAAATTACTGTTGCATACCCAATATTTTAGTTTTTAGCAAGTAAAAGTTAGCATGGAGTGATCTAAATTCCAGTGGGAGTCAATTACTTGGAAAAAAAAAAAAACAAAAGAAGAAGAAAAACATAGAAATATCTAAATATACTGTATAATGGTACCTTAAACTAAAGCCTCATAACTCATAGCAGTATAGCACGACAGGAGAATAGTATCCGTTGGAATAAATACAACCACACCACACCAGAATGATAATTAATGGTCTGCACGCTAAAGGAACTAACACAAACTTATTTTGTGTGTGTTTTAAGAGAAAGAAGGAAAGACAAGAAAGGAAGAAAAATAGAAGCAAAGTCGAAAGGTCTACCTTCTGCAAACAAACAAGAAATTGATTGAAATGGGGAGAAGGCAGACAACCCAAGTGGCAGGTACCACACACACAGTGGATGTTGGCAGCAGCATAGACTAGAACACAGAACAACAAGCTTCACCATCCATCCGTCCGCCCATCACAGTCAGAATCTTTGCAGTTTGGCACATGGCGTCGTGTGGTTGCCACAATTTATTTGACTTCGCTCACAGCCAACCAACATGCCGTTGCCGCACTTGTTGTTGTTGTTTTTCTTTAGTTGCTTTAGATTTCCCTCTATTGCTTTTTAATTAAATAAACTTAAAATTTTGAATGCTAATGCTATATATCATTAGTTCCCTATCATGGCATGAGGGCACGCCTCCAATATATGCTATACCTATCAAAGAATAATAATACTAAACCAAAGAATTTAATGATGATTCCTTGCTTATGAAACTATAGGAGTGATTATAATATAGTGATGTTCAAGAATGATTACATAAATTCTTAATGAAGTATTAAAACAAAGGTTCAAGCACCACTACAAGAAAATACTCGATCAAGTTCTTAAATCCTGATTCATAATTTTTATAATTCAGTTTTGTTTAATGTATCAATGAAGATTTCATGGTGTTATATATGACCCATTTAATAAAAAGATGGCCAAATCTAATATTTTGATTCATTAAGATGATAGAGCAAATCAAACCCTACACACTTTGTTGAAAAGATGATCCCAACTTCAACGTCGAGTAGTCGCGTAGGTGCCTGTTGTTGGTGGTGGTGGTGAAAGTGGCCAAATTGGCTATAAAAGAATCATATAAATAAAGCAAAGCCACTTCAAATGTGTCATAGTGTCTACATAATATGTACGAACATGACTTCTCTCAATCAATGGCCAAGCTTCAACATTTTTTTTTTTTTGAAAATATATAGAAGATCTTGGAACAAAGTGGGAGATGAAAACAGAAGATGGGACATGGAGAAACTATTAGATTAATAATTTTCAGCAGATTGCACACTTAACAAATTCTTATAATTCTCGTCGCATTGACCCAATTAGCGAATGATTTGGTAAAATAAATAAATATATCATTTAATCAAATCTTAGACATAAATATAAATATAAATTTTTCTATTTGACCTATATTTAAAATAAAATTAAAAAATATTTTATCATAAAAAAAAATCATACATTTCGATATGAAAATCAAAAAGGAATTGTATCAGCAAACTACTTTGATTTAGCAGCGAGTGTTATGAATTATCTGCTAGCCTTTGCATCCTTAAATTCTTATCAAGTGCTTGCTTGTTAAAAGAAGTTGTGAATTTATCATTAAGAACCCGTTTAATCAGAGAAAGAGAATTGTAATTGACTTGTGAAGTTAATATTTTTCCTGTTTTTCTAGATATAAGAAGTGAAGGGTTTGGAAAATTTTCATTATGCAATTTGTTCTAAAAGTGCACAAAATTGATTGGTTCAAAAATGGAAGTCAAAAGCAGAAAACTTTTAAAAGCAATGAATTGATAGCCATCACTTCCTGAAAGAGATTGCTGAATCTCTTGTATTCACCATTGAATTTAAAAGGAAGAGAGGATATCAATAAAAACAAGGAAAAAAGCAATGAAAGACCACTTTCTTTCTTATCTAAAGAGATAAAGAGAGTATTATTATATTTAAACAAGAAAACAAAATGGCATGAAATGTCAACATAATAGTCATCGAAATTGGCCATCCAATTGCTGTAAAGGACACATTATGTCTGTTTACATAATTGAAGAATCAAGAGTCGAAAATTAAAAATAAATAAATAAACTATTATTTAGTGCCCTAAATTAATGATGCCAAAAACATCTTTTCTGTTGCATGTCTTAACTCATTTTATATGGCATCTAACAAAAATAATCTAACATCTCTGGACCCTCAAAAATCAAAGTGACACAGCCGGACCTTCAATATTAATTATTGTTGCAAAACTCAACTACTAATATTAATTGCTATTAACTTGCTAAATTGAGACAAGCTGGTGATTGCATAAGTAGATATGAAAAATAACTTGCTTACTTCATATATATCTTCTTTTGAGCACATATGAAAAAACCCGTACTCATATTGACCAATCCATAAACTAGATCGTGACCCGCTCTTGAAATATTGTTTGTTCCTTCACCTTGTAGCCTCACGGTTTTATCCTTTATAAGAAAAGGGTTCTAAAAGTGAAGAGATGGTATTGAATCCTATAAAACTCAGGTTCTCTTAACTCTTAATTAATGTGGAATATAGTGTGATCACATACTATATAATCACTCGATCTAATAGCTAGTATGGAAATTGCGTGCACAAAACATGAACATGGAGTCAACATCCTCTTGTTTTTCTTACAAGAAAAGTTTTGGTAAAATCTTATAACTAGTAATTAAATCACTGGATAAAGACATTTGGTATTACATGATTGAAAGAACACACTTTGTTTTCCTGTATTTAATCTCTAATCCCAAAAGACATATGGTAATTCTTGGATTATAATAAGGAAAGTCTAATACTTTTTGTTAGCTCCAAACGGAGTTGAAACTCAAGACAACACATTTATAGAAATTATTTTAGTATTAATTTAGCTACACTTAATTAATGAGAAAGTATAATACATCAAAAGGATGAAAAAATAATCTTAATTAACAATCTTTGGTATTGTTCAAAAAGAATTAACAAACCTTTGTGAATTAAGGTGAAGTTTTACTATGGGGTGGACCCAATTTTTTTGTCTTTAATGTAAGATAAGACGATCAATTTTGATTAGGAAAACGAAATGACATAGCTATAATGTGAACTGAGAGATGCTACTTGTTAACATCAATATAGAGAAGTTCCTTGAAGGAAAAGAAGACTTAGTCTAGAATTAAAAACTAGGGTTTACCTCAACCATCATTGATTGATTTAAAATATCTTTATGAGCTAACTATTGCAAAATACTATTACTTTGTTAGGTTCTACAAGTAACCATCCAAAATCTAGTAGTAAGAAAACATTTTAGAGTAGTGTGAAATCATTCATCAGTTGAAAGAATCAAGGGTGTGAAAATATTAGAATAAGAGTCTTATTACATTTCATTTTATTTTATTTTTGTTATTATCATCACGTAATTCCATTAAAATTGAGATAAGATGATTCAAAACAAATAAGTTAAAATTTATTGAGTAAATTAAATCAAATTCTAAGTTTAGTATTATTACTATAATTAACTTCAAAATTTGGAGAGACTTATGACGAGCTTACCCTATTGTATTTGTGCAACTCAAAGTAAAAATAAATAAATAAATTTATTGCATGACTAATACGAAAAAAATTTAAATTATTCGTATGAGTTTCAATGATGCGTGATACTCCAGTATTAGTAGAAATTTTTTATCTAATTTAAATCCATACTTTTACCTCTACATTAAAGGAATAGATAATATATTTTACATATATATATATTGGTAAGCAAAAATTAACAGTATTAATTATGACTAGACTTGCAAAGTTGCACCAATCCACCACAATATAACAGGAAATATTCCAGAGAAAAGAAAAGGTGTGTTCATTTTTCTCTTAGTAGTTTCACTCAAATGCACTTCAGATTCTGAAGTCTCAGGTCTGCAACTAACTGCTTCAATTCAGTACCACTAATGTTAACAAGAAGACAACAAGAGAGGATGAACTTTTAATGCCATATTGGCAATTGATCTTTTTTATGATTTTGATGCTGAAACATAAATGCCTCGACATTGGGATCGTGAGTTTGATCACATCTCCCAAGGAAAATCATCTTCTACTTGTATAGTGTGACTGTGGTCCATATATAATATAAACCCTAGTTCTCCATGAGACAAAGAATAAGCTTTTTTAAACTTCTCATACTGTCTCCATTATTAATGAAGACTAATTGATATCTTATTCTAGTTCTAAATATTTGGCTATTGATGAAAATGAATGAGTATTAAATCTATAAATGTAAAATTATTTAAATACAAACAACTATTAAGATCATCGATTGTTATTAAAATTATTCGTCAGATCTATTTTAATATTTTTTTAAAGAGAAAAATAAATATATAAAAGATGCAAATCTTCTCTGGGGTGGGCCCAGAAATGCCCATAAATAATGACCTCATTGGAGGGCTCCTTCCTAGATGTGAAGAGAGTAATACCTTACTGTATCTTTTGAAAGGTCCTTGGAGTGAGTTTTCTAATCTTCCAAGAACAGCCTTTGCTTAGCAAATAACCTCATAGTGTCGACATGGGCTGCCAAGAAGAACTCTTGATACAGAAAGTCTGCGACTTGTATCATCAAATCTCAAGCCTTGAGAGTCTCAAACCTTCCAAAGATGTCGACATGCTTTTCACAAACCTTGTTCTCACGTGCATGCCACCGAACCCTATTGATGTTAACAAGCTTTGCAAGAAAATCCAAGAAATGAGGTCCAAGCTCATTAGATTATGTGGAGAAGCTGAAGGTCATTTAGAGACTCATTTTTCCACAATCTTAGGTTCCTTTGATAACCCTCTTGACCATCTGAATATATTTCCTTACTATTCAAACTACCTCAAGCTTAGCCACCTCGAGTTCACTATCCTCAGGCAGCATTACCCTCATGCTCCTAGCCAAATTGCCTTTGTGGGTTCTGGCCCTCTGCCCCTCACTTCGATTGTGCTAGCCTCCAACCACCTTACCACAACCTCTTTCCATAACTTTGATATTGACCCATCAGCCAATCTTAATGCGCTTCGCTTGGTCTCCTCCCATCCTGACCTGTCCAAGCGAATGTTCTTTCACACAACTGATATAATGAATGTCGAAAATGGATTGCAAGAGTTTGATGTGGTTTTCTTGGCAGCTCTAGTTGGAATGGACAAGGAGGAGAAGATTAGGGTCATTGATCATTTGGCCAAGTACATGGCTCCTGGAGCTATTTTAATGCTAAGGAGTGCTCATGGTGCTAGGGCTTTTCTCTACCCAGTGGTCGATCCTTGTGATCTCCGAGGGTTCGAGGTTCTTTCTGTGTTTCATCCTACTGATGAGGTGATCAACTCAGTTGTCATCGCACAGAAACATCAGCTTCCTATACAGTCAATTGATCAGCAAGTTTTTGTCCCCAATAACATAATACTGCCAAGCAAGTGCTCTGAGATCCAAGCCTTCAATCCCCTCAACCATGGAAACATGATTGAGGAATTGGCCATTGAGGACCAACTCTCATAAACTCATTCTCTTTCCCCTTCTCTTTCTCTCTTCCCCTTGATACGGTCTCTTAGATCATCCGCATGGAAATTGGATCTTCAAATTGCATCTTGTATGTTAATGATGAATGTCTAACATATCATCTGCTATTTTATTACATAAACAAACTATCATCTATAGATTGTAATTTTCTCCCAATTCGTGTCTTTACTATATTTAATTTTCGATGAATAAACATCTCCATCTCAGGCAGATGTGTTTAAAAAAAAAAATCTTCTAATTTGTTTGTGCAGTGGAATATTATGTTTCTATTAATTTTACTTTCTTCAATGATATTTGTTTCAATATTTGGATGCATATTGTCATATAGCATGTTAATTTGTTCAAGTGTATCATCTTTTGCGTGTAGAAAATTCAACAAATTTCGTGCATAGGAATTATACTCTTATATGCATCTCTGTTATTACTTAACACAATCTGATATACATATACCTGATCTGAAGTATTCTGACTGCTTTACAAGATGACAATCTGACACAATGATAAATGTGAGACCAATAACAGTATACCATGTGGATGCTGCATATATATAGCAGTAAAGAATTAATGCAAGAGTAGCATCGCCCTTCAGTATTGGCTTACGTTTGCTTAACAAGAAGCGTATGTCCTATTTATGAAATCAATCCTGCCTGTGCATTAGCACTAGCTAGCAATTAATGTATTGACTTCGTTCAAAAACCAAAACCAAAAAATAAAAATCTAACATTCAAAGTCTGATTATGATGACGTCCATGCACATGTGGGGTTGTAAATATTGTTTGGCTGATAATACATAATGCCTCTTCTTTTATCTTATTCCTTCCTTTTTTTTTTCTTTTTTCCTTCTTCTTTCTGTTTTTGATGATCATCTTCGAATAAATGTCTTTTTGTTTGATATATGAGGTGGGGTAATGGGGTTGGAACTTTATGATCATGGCAAGAAAATGATAATGCAATAGGGAAAGAAAAACCGGTCGAATGAGACTCTTTTTCTTGTTGGATTAGACCTGTAAACAATATCGTTACATAACATGTAGGCCATCATATATCTTATCAGCTAAAAGGGAAAGCAAGTCTCAGATTTGTCCATAAGTGATCAATTTATAGGTATATTGACAGTTCCTTAACAATCTTTTTTATCTATGCCTTCATTTCCCTATCTTTTGCTTCTTTTGGTTTCTGCCTAAAATTTGAATGCTCCATCGAACTATTTATCTATATTAGTATGAGAAATGTGAAAAGCAATAGATGTTGTTGAGGAGTTCATGATCGTCTCGATGAAAAATAATAATAATGATAATAAAACAGAACTACTATGCATTAAGATCCTAGTTCTTATATATGATGACAAGAACACACCTGGTACTTAAAAAGAACGTCAGCATCTTTCAAATTTGAAAATATCAAAGCACTATTATGACTCAATTTGCACCTTGTTAATCGCTTAAATCTGACAATTAAAAGCCATACCTGAATTATTAATTGAATAGTAAAGCAAAAGATTATATTGCTTCTGCTTCTCAATCTGTGCATTGGATGACCCAATCATTCCCCATTTCAATACGAATTTAACTCAGAACAGCTTGTTCAAGCTAAAAGGGCAGCAGCAGCAGCAGCAGCAGGAGGGAAGCCTTTCGCTATCTGTTACGATTGATTTTTCTACAATCTCATTATATTTCAATTACAATTAGTGCAAATTAAATTAAAGCTTAAACCTGCATTTGCTTCTGAAACTCTCTATAATAATAATAGTAATTAGTTGATGGAACAGATTTTCTGATTAACACCGGCCTAAAAGGAATTCACTTTATACGGTTGTGTCTAACGACGTGTTTGGTTAAATTGCAATCACGTCATTGTATTCTAGCAGGTCGGGAATCAACCCATAGTTGGGTTCTTGTAATTTGGTTTTTTCTTTTCAAACTGAATTTTTTAATTTGGTCCATTACAGTTTTAAGTTTCTTTTTTTAAAAAAATCAATTCAACTAATTAACCAAACTAACTGAAGCTTTCTATTTATTAATACAAAATATTTTAATATTTTAATTTTAAAATATATCTAGTTCAATTTGATTTATTTTTTTTTTCAATTGGAATGATTTAGATTCATGAAAGAAAAAAAGTTGATTTGATTTAGTTCTCTTATTTGATTTAAATTTATAAATAATTTGATTTTTTAATGTATATATATTTAGAGTTAATTTAAAGAATGTCGTGCAAGATTCTTACGGATGGTAAAATATTATTTTAAGAGTTTTAACAAAGTTACATACTAGATGATCGAACTCAGAATCTTAATTAAACTAAAAGAGACCATTATCATCTCTTCTGTAAGCTGTTGAATATAAATAATTTGATATGAAGAGTTTGTGTCTACACAATTGAATATTCACCCCTAAACAGGGCAATATAAGTCCAAGTTTCTCAAATGCCTCGTTGCACAACTACATTTGTTATTTTATTTTCATGAAACCTGTTATATAATTTTTGAATATGCGATTTTCGTATTACTTATAAAATTTAATATATATCTCCTTTTTCTTGGTTAGATATTGAATAATGACAATATTTATAGAACACATTTTGAATAGAGTAGACATTATTCTTAGTTATTTATTTTTCATTCATAGAATAATTAAGAAATCAAAGTCATCTATCCTTTTATTATTCACACACTATAAAGGTGATAATTCTAATTAATATAGTTTGTTTTATATATTTTTAATATTGAAAGAGACTTTAACTTTGGATAAAGTCACTAGATTAAAGTACTAATCTATATATGTTTATAGGTTTTAGATAGATTTATATTGTTTATTATTTTTATTTTTATTTTTAATTTTTAAGTTTGGCCATGTCCATTGGGTATCTACTAATAACTATTGGTCAAAATGCTCCAACACTGTATTATAGCTCCGGCCTAAACTAAACCGGCCCAGCCCAATGATTGAATCAAATTGAACTGATTTATCACTTTGTTTACATACATTTATTAAAAAAGAATTACAAAAAACAATAACACTAAAAATTGAACAATCTTATGATTTTTTTTATAACAATTGATATTTAAAAGAAAGATAATAGTTTCGTTTTTAAACTTTACGGTTTATAATTTATTTCCTACAGTTTATATATTTTATTTTATATTATTTTACTTATAATCTTAATAACCCAAAACATTATAATTCTATAAATATACATCTATTTAATTATTTAAATTTTAATATATTTTTAAAAAATTTAAAAATTTTAGTATTTAAACATAATTTTACGTGCCATTGAAATTTAATAATAATAATTATTTTAAGTTATATAATAAATAAAATATGTTGTCGTTTTGAAAACATTGACTGCGGCAATATTCCAATTCCGTCACAAAACTAATGGGTTTTCTTTCTTTCTTTCTCTCTTATTCTTTATTATGTTTAGTTTAAAGTATTCTTTCCTCCGGCTGAAATGCGATCATATTAAGCCAAGTTCATTAGAAGGGTAATAATGGGTGGAAAGTTGAGAACTAGTAGCTGCCATGCAAAGTTAACCAAATTGAATGATTATTCTTTTTCCTTATTATTATTATTATTATTATTATTATTATTATTATTATAAATTGAAAAATATCTTATACTTTACATGTATATAAGTTTACATAAAAAATAAATAAATAAATAAGTGAAGATAACTTTGCTTAAATAACATTGTAAAACAAAAGATATTAAAGTGGTGTTTGAAAACCAGCCAAATCCTTAAATCATCAAATGTCACTCACATACCACCGTCACCTCCACCTCTACTATCGAAGTAGGAAGGCGCTCCTCCTATGCTGCCACCGACAGTGACACCTTCCATAAGAGCATATCTCACATCTTCAGATGGCTTCCAATGCCGCTTCCGCTGGTTGATAAACCAGTTGTTTATTTGCTTTTGATCTAATCCAGTGATCTCTGATAACTTCACTTTCTCGTCTTCCTGTACCATGCAAATCGATGCAGTTCATAATAACTCGGCAAGAACATCCCACATATGTATCCAAGAAAAGATGCAGTAAAAGGAAAAATATAAGTACCCAGGACTTGTTTTCAGAAAAAAGTTGAGAATTTTCTGTTCAGCCACATGCAAACGCAAGACAGATTAATTTGTGAAAATGGGCGATGTTTTACCGTAGGATATGGCCATCTGTAATGATTATTCCACCAATCCAAAAGAATCATCCTTGCATCCTTTGGTAGTTTGCCTTTCTTTCTTTTCTTTAAGAACTCCTTTCTCAGATTGCTAAGATAACCACTGTACTTCCGTAATAGCATTCCTTTAAGATCCGGGTCAACAGGCCGGCTGCCACAAGATTCTCGGCTTTCTGATGCTTCAATCTCACCACAGCTTATCTCCTCCTCTGAAGTTCCAACTGCTTCATCTACAGCCAAAAACACATTGTAGCAACATGAATCAGAATGCAGTGGCGTGGTTACATTTATGTAGAAAATCCCATAAAATTAACATATCCATATCCCTGATCCTGCAAAGAGCATTTGGAATAGGGTTTTAGGTTTCCTTAATCACATGAATATGAACAGAAAGTTCCTGTGCATTAGTATAACTTGTTTAGAATCTTTAGTTACAGGCAGCATTCCTTGCATCCAATTCCTGCAATATCTAAACTCCCTAGTTTCATTAGCTAATGTGCAGTATACCCGGATCCTGTTCATCCTCATTTCGAAAGAAACACCATTACTAGAAGAAAGATGCTTGCTACACCCTGTAAATTTTAGTTCTGAGATATTAGCAACTGGCTTCATAAACTTCACCTTTGACTCCAAGCTTCAGCTACCACCACTCAAGTTAAGAATACGAAATATCTACTTACAAAAGTAATTCAACCAATTTCATTGCTCTCTAATGAGGTGAAACTTTGCATGTGGGAACCATAGAAATTGCCTATTCTCTGGCAGTGGTACTATATTGAGGGAGAAACAAAACTATCCCTAGAGAAGCAAACCCATCAAAATTCAATCTACTAGCTCAAAAATATGGCTAAAACGGACGGGTAAATGCAAGTTATAAAATATCAAGAGAAAATGCAAATTCTAGAAATGAATATAATAAAAGAATTTAAACTTTCTATAGCCTCAACAAATAGAAAACAACCGTACTACTAAAACAAGAATTTAAATATACATACTAAAACAACCATCACCCTGAATAGCTAAGTAGTGTAACAAGATGTCTTTAAATAATGTTAAGAAAGGGTTATATGCAATCTGTGACAAAGGATTGTATTCTGGAGTCTAAAGATGTAACTGATATGTGATTTGGCCCCTTTCAACTATAATGCCTAATGTTTCTGTGCCAAAACTAGCTAAAGAGAACACCTTCAACATGCCTCTATAGTTAATAATTTTCTGTTAAGAGAAAATTCTCTATCACTTCCACATACTGTTCCTTCAGCTACTAGCTTTAGCAAAGCGGTTGACAGGGAGTCCAGCCACCTTGTTTACCGATGGTAATGCATTCAGACAGTGCAGTTGCAAAAGGTTATAGTGATTAGGAATTTGATCACAGGTGGAAGAACATTATATTTTCCAAATCTAATTCTCAAGCATACTTTTTCAATCCATTGTTAATCTTTAGTATACCTCCACCAAAAACGAATCAATATATACATCTTAAGTATTTTATAATTTGAGCTCTTAGAATTATTCCCTTGAATACTATTTCCTAAATGCAAACCTTCATTATAACAGTTAAGCAAAAGAGTCAAGCTCCTGGCACAAAGTTCATCATAGACTGCTTATTGATCTTAGCAGATACATTTTACGGGGGGAAAACTTCTGAATTAAACAAACAAATGTATACCAAAGTTCTTTTCTCTATATAGGCAATACTGGCATGACTGATAACATTATAAAGTTCAATTAAATCTAAATCCCCAATCACTTTTGAAGCGCTTTGAGCTTGAGAAATGCGATTGCCTGTAATAAGAGTCATAAATACTGCAAAAAGAGATGAAACAAGTAGTTAAGCTGTCTAAGCACAATTACACAGCAGAAGTTCGTACAGCAAAAAAAAGAAAGGTTCATGAATCAGAAGAAAGATAGGTATGACTCAACGTCAAAATAAAACAAATGCGCACAGAACATTGATTTCATCCATATGAACATGTCAATGTTGGCATAAACAACGCATAGAGACTGATATGGATGGAAGTTGGCAAGTACAGCAGCATATGGTCATCTGCTAAAGGGAATCGCAACTTTTCAACTCAAATACCAGAAACACTATTCTTTTTAACATGCACAGTGGCAAAAAGTTTGTACCCTCCGCAATTCAAGCTCCTTCAATGCATAGATTAGAATAATATGTATGACCCATTTCGTAGCACTAACAAATTAAACATGAAAAGCAATTACGAATTCACATTACAAATCATTACCAGAGCCATAATGAAAGGTTTTTGTCAGCGTTCCTTTACAAAGATTACTTAGTTGTGATTCTATGTCGCTGAAGAATGTAGTCGCCTCATCAAACGGCTTGGATAGCTCCTCCTTGTATCTATGGAGTACCTCACAGTACGATTCCTTGAAAAACAACAGCAGTTTTTAGTCCTTAATTGTTCCGAGAATATTACTAAATGAGACCTAGAACAACATAGACTTGCTAACAATTTAAACAAAATAATAATAATAATAATAATAATAATATTACAGTTGGCCCCTCCCAAGAAAAAGCAAGGAAAAGAAGAGGTTAAACAGGAGTTGTAAGATTCGAAGAGTTGTCTTTTCATTTCGTTCACCATGAATTTTCTTGAGAAGAAAACTGAGGATAAGCATGATGAAACTGAAAGACTGAAAGTAAAATTATAAGACTTAAAGAAAATGAACTACACACCATGAATTCATCAAGTTCTGGATCAGCCCCCATCTCACCGCTACAACCTTTGATTGAGTAGTTCTCTCTCCCTATTTCTTCCAGAAGAGATGTCATTTCTGGAGGTGCACCAACCTTAGAAAGGCACAATAAAAGAAATGGGAAAATTAAAAAAAGAAAATTTACACTTTTGATCACATTGTTCTTGCGTATTTTCAGCACCATCCAAAAGAAAAACTTTGCTTTGAAAAGCAAGAGAAGTATCTTGAAAATGCATTGATAACAAGTTTTAAAAGAAAAGGAAGAAAGAAAGAAAGCAAAGATGTGTAGACAGTGAAAACCTTCTGGCATTCTATGTAGGCAGACACTAGGTCAGGATAACGAGGGTGATGGGCGATCTGGGTCTTGATTAAACCAAGCATATCTGAATCAGACACTTGTGCATGATGATGATTACCCGCTTGAAATTGAAGTAAATTAACAACCGAACTACGAAATTCATGAGTCGTGCTAGTAGAAGCAGTGAAGTTTGCCGGCTGGAAGTTATGATCAACAGTAACAATATTTTCTGAACAAGAAATCCTAGGATCAAGTCTGTACAAATCCTCCATGGCATGCACAAGATATGGTATCACATAAAAAAAAAAGAAGAATATATATCGATTCTTGAAAACAAAACAGCTAGCAACAGATGGCTTGTGTCTTAATCTTGAAATGACCTAAAGAAAAGATTTTCAAGAAATCTTTAACCACCAGGTTTGAGATGGCCAGTTGTATGATCAAACTGATCCGCAACCATCAAAATCTGTTCAAGACCAAAGGGCTCTGGAGTTAGCAAGAAGTTCCAAGTCCAAGAAAGAAACACTAGTTAGAAGACAGACACATACTTTCTTTTCTTGTAGGACTGAAAAATGAAGATAAAGGGACATGTATGTATGTAAGTATTACTGTATTAGGAATAAAAAGAGCACGATCTAAGTTGCGACCAGTAAAAGGCAATCTTTAATAAGTAATAGAACTCCCCATTACTAGAACAGAAAACTCGAAGTTCAAGAATACTAGTTGCAGAATAAAAACACAAGTGAGCTAACAAGAACCATTAAAGGAAAGAAACAAGAAGAACCCCATCTAACACACAAACTCCAAGTTCAAGAATCCTAGTTAAAGAAAGAGAAAGAGAGAGAGACACGGTCACAAGTCTTAGTCTTTGAAGTAAATAAGAAAAAGACCAGACTACTTTCTTTCCCAAGAAGAGACCTCTTCAGATAAAGTGGGTACAGTGAGAAAGTGGACTATGAAGAGGTAAAGAACTGAAAAAGTTACTTAACAGAGCGAGATGGCAGATGGATAAGCAAAGCAAGCAAAGGCACGTTCTTTACACGGTGGGTAACAGTAGAAACACATAATGAGAAGTGGGTAGCCCGAATTTATAGAGAACATGTTTTCTCTGTGTATTTATAGAGTTTTTTAACTGTGACATTTCATTCTGCTAGGTTTCGGATTCCAATTGGGTGAACTTTAAGAAAAGAAGAAATAAATAAAAACAGGAGATTATTTAGAACAGTAGATTGTGATTGTGGGTTTCAATGGCCTCTCTCTTTCATTTTGTACCGTACCATTTATGGCTGTTGCTTCCCGTTCACCAAGAGAGACCACACCACGCCATATGTATACATGTCCTCTTCTTCTTCTTCTTCTTTTTCATTAAAAGAATAATCATAATTATATACTTATTCTTACCATAAAACTAAAATTTGTCAAAACTGAATTTATGATTAACAGAAAAATTCAGTTTAGTTAATGACTTTTCAAAAAGAAACTAATCAATTCTTTATCTGAAGTTTTCATGAATCAATATAAAGTCTTTAATTCAGTGCAAGAAATTAAGAGTTTAGACTTTATAATAATATCTAATCTATATTATTCCATATTGATTACCTTAAAAAGATTTTAATATGTATGATTCTTATGTTTCTTAAATTATTATTATTTTTATACATTAACTAGTATATTATTTTTTTAATTAAATCATATAATAATTCTAATATTAAAAAATAAAATATTGACTAACGGGTTACTTTTTCAATTAAGAATAATATTAAATTCTAAAAAATATTATTCATATTATTAATATTACTTACAAAAATATAATTAATATATTAATTAATAAACTAACAAAGTATTCTGAATTTTTTAGAATATTTTCTAATCTTATATGATATTAACTTTTTTTTTTCTTTGTATAATCGTGTAAATTCAGTTTAATACTAAATAAATATTTTTTGAATAAAGCTTAATTTGAATTTGAAAACATTATAATTAAAGTAATAACAATATTCACATGGCACGTAGATTAATAATTAATTATTTTTATTACTATTTATTAGAATTTTATATTGAACACAAAGTACACTTTTTTTCCATCATACTAATTATGAATTATATATTAAAATTTTCAGTTTTTGCAATATTTTTTTATTTAGTGTAAATTCGAATATTTAAATAATTACACTTAGTAGACTATAACATTTTATTATATTCATGAAATAAAAAACAAAAGATCATTAGAAGTAAATTACTGTCTAATTGTTATTTTATTTTTTATCAAAGAGAATTTCCTTGCCTTTATATTATTATTATTATTATTATTATTACTTATTGACTCATTTGTTTCTACTAGTGCATGTATTACGTACATGTCAGAGAGGATTCTGACCATATGAATGTGCTAAATTCATATTTTTCTTTTAGGACAAATTATAGAAAATGTATTTGCGATTTTGACTATTTCTTAAATACAAGTATGTTATATTTATTGAAAAAATAGTATAAATAAATTACATTGTTAATAAAATTAAATATATAGTATTATATCAAATTTTCTTATATGGTATATACATATTATATATACTGATAAAGCGTTTTTTCTTTAGAAAGATAAATCATAATTTTCTTTAGTTTTTCTTTTACTTTGAAATTGTTATATTAATAAATTAATAATTTATAAATAATATTATTATATTTTACTAGTAAAAGATTATATAAACTAACTTTATTAATAAAATATCTATTTCTCACTTATTCAGTACATATTTTTCTTTAGTTTGAAAGCATTACATTACAGTAAAAGAAAGCATAACATTAATAAATTAATGATATCACAATAATATATTATATTTTATTAATGAAAAATATGAAAATTAATTTTTTTTAAATAACATTCTAAAATTCAAAAAGTAATTAAAATCCGAGTAATTTTTTATATTACTTACCTTTTTTAAAAAAAATTATTTTAAGTTTAGTATATATTTATTATTTTTAAATAATAAATATATATTAATTATTTAATATTGAATATAAAATGTTTATTATATGAATTCCTTTATTTTCTATTCATTGTAATGCAATATTAAGTCTAAATAATAATAATTTTTTTAATTTTTTTATTGGTCTGCCATCTTTGATCATTTTGGAAAAGTACGAGGCGGAGAGCCTTTTGTCAAATTCTAAGGCTGCAACATAGTCAACAACAAAGAATTTAAAGACAATATCTGAAATAAATACTTTTAATTCTTATATACTTCAAAGAGTTATATATATAAAAAAGAAAAAAGAAAAACTCAACTAAATTAACCTATGAGAAAGAGTTATATTTATAAATATGATTGTTAGTAAATCACAGTCAAATTGATTACACCGTTAGTAAATACTGACATGGTAATTGAAAGAAGAGTAGCTATCGCATGTCATATCAAAATCTTTTATTATTATTTGCTAATAATTATATTTATAAAATACTAAAATAATAAAAAAATTTAAATTTTAAATAAAAATATATTAAACTACGAAATAATTTAATAAAGTTTTTCCAAATAAAAATTACTGCTACATATACAGTCCATAATACACAACCAAGAGAAAAGTACACTAATTTATATATATATATATATATATATATATATATATATATATATATATATATATAAATTTTTAAAATCTAAAACTTTTGTGCCATGTGTGTTAATTTTAATATATAATTTTTATTTTAATATGTGTATTTAATTTTAACGCATGAGATTTAAATTTATGTATAATTTTATAATTTTTTATTAATTTATTAATTAATATATTTCATTCACAATTAAATACCTGACTCTAATTCTAAAAAATAGCATATTAATTATATTCTAATATTTATATTTACTAATAAATAATTTTCTAATCGGATAATGATACTAATTCTATCATAAAAAATTGTATATATTAATTATATTTTAATATTTTATTAACTAATAAGTTAGTTTTTAATTAGATAATACTTTTAATTCTAGAAAATAGCATATTAAATTATATTTTTATTATTTTTAATAATAAATTAATTATTAATTATATGATAAATTTTAATTTTAAAAAAATAATAATATCAATTATATTAATAATATTAATTTATATAATATTAAAGTTAATTAATAAATAATTTTTATATTATTACACTAATAAAAAATTTAAAACATTGAGAAGGACATTTCAAAATATTCAGTTTACTATTTTTTTTTAAATATTATAAATTAATATCAAATATTAAAAAATTTATTAAATTTTATCTATCAACTTGAATTTATAGTCAAAATAATAATAGAATTATATTTTAATTTTATTATTTATGTAGAATAATTATTTTTTATAATAGAAATTTAAAATATGGTGACAGCGTGGCATAATCCTAGAACAATATAGATAGGGATAAATTTAATTTGTGTGGTGGAAAATAATGAAAATGAACAGTGGTTCCCTGGTTTCTGAGGGTGGAAATTAATTTAACAAGAGTGGTAGGTAGGAAACATTTTGTCTCACCATTGCCCTATTATTATGTGAAGAAGCTGCTACATTTTTCTACTTCCTTCTATGATCACTGTTTTTTACTAGTATTTTCTGCCCCCCCCCCCACATGCCTCCTATCAAATTCTATTACTTCTCAACGAAAAAATATATATAATTTTAAATTCTGATATTCACTCCATAAGGTTACATTTATTTATTCACTTTAAATATTTAAATTTTTCGAGCTATATTATGAACATAATAAATTAAAATTTATTTAGTTTACTTGTCAAATAAGATTAAATTATTTCGAATGAAAAATCAAGTGTCGTGTTCGACTCACAATCGGAATACCCTTTTTTGCATCCATATATACTTTTATAATAAAATAATAAATTATATTGGACTTATAATCACAAAATCTACTTTTAGTTTTGAAAAGAATTCTTTTTTTTTTGTGAGAAATTGAAAAAAAAATCTGAAAAAAGAATAATATATAGACACTCACGGATATTTACTTTCGATGAATAATTATACAGTCGAAAAAAATATTTATATTTCTTTCTATTGGAAAAAAAATTCTAAATCTCTATTAAAAATTAGTTTTTTTATATATAAATAAATATCACGATCACAAATTGTGTCTCCATCATATAATTATTTGGGACATTTTCCTTATTATAGAAAAAGAAAAATTAGAATTCCCAGTTAAAAAGAATTGACTTTTCTTCAACCCACAATGTACATGAAATGATTGTTAAAGGAAAATAAAAGAATTTCTGGCTTTGATCATATCAGAAAAGCAAAGCCGCCATTGAAACAAATGAGTAACAATTAGTGATGAAAATGGTTGCTCCACAGCAAGCAATAGATTTCTAAGGCCACCATAATTCACCCAATTCTTTAAGTTATTGATGCAAATCTTTGACTCCTGCAAAGTGACTGAGGGATTTGGGCTAGGAATTATGGTTTCTCACATACTTTAACTTTTTTAATTATGATTAAATATCATGTCTATCTTCCATTAATTTTAATATATATCATCATTTTCATAATAAGATAATAATATGATGGGTTATAATAGTTTATAATCATACATTTTATTCTAATACTTAAATAATTATTGAGTTAATTTGAAGGACATCTATTTATCATTAGTTTAGAGGAAATTAGAAAACAAGGGAACAATAAAGTAAGAAAATGAGAGATTCTAAGCCTGGGTGGTCGACAAAGCATCATTGCTTGTTCATGATGAAGAGATCCCCACCTTTTAGGATCATTATTAATTTGCTTTGCTTAATTTTCTTTCCTAATACCAAATTTAACTCAAAATCATTTTATCTAATTTTCTCCTTTTCACATCTTAAAAGCCAACTTTCAATCAACCTCAATTCAACACAACAACTTTTTAATAATTTTATTTGAGTTTTCTTTTTTCTTTTTCTTTTTTTAAAAAAAAAAATTCATTCCGGAATAGAAAATAGATTCGTTTCCTAAAACAAAATCTATTGTATTGAATTTTTTCATCTCTAGTCATCGGACTGTATAGTATAGTGATTTATACGACTAATGTTATATGCACTCGACAAAATTAATAAATACTAAATTTCTTTATAATTCTATATCTATATTTGAAGAGAACGGTCTTCAAATTTCTTTATATTTTTATATCCGTATTTTTAAAAAGAGCATATTTTATAATTTGGCTATGTTATATAAATAAAATTGAAAATAAATAGATATCGATTTGGATATTCAACAATTTGCCTTATGAATATTATACAGGTACAATACTCAAAATTACATATGATTAAATTATTTTATCAATCATCCAATGTTAAATTGTTTATTTAATAATCTATGTGTAAGAGCTTAAGATTTTTATTTTAAAAAATTAGTATTTAAATTTTCTTGCCAGAGATTAAGAAAAAGAAAAAAAGAAAGAAACTATAGGCTTAAGTTGGAAATGTTGAGCATATTTTAGGAATGACTTAAATAGGGTTTATCATTGCAATGTATTATCAAGGAGACCCAAAACTACAAAATAACTAATAATCAAGCAGTCTCATAACAATCCAAAATTTGAAGAAAGAAAAAGAAAAAGTGGAACTCAATGAAAGGACTCCAACCCAAATAAAATTTGAGGAAGTGAGCTTTTAATTATTTGGTTGTCTCTCAATGTCACCAAGTAATCAATTTGAAAACAACTTGTCAACTTCCATAACACTAATACCTAAAAAACTTGAGTCGCTGTCTGAAATATTGTAAGTTAGCCATTCAATATTTTTATCATCTATGTATTATGTATGGCCCTTTTTTTTTTTCTTTTCTTTCCCCCCAATTATCCTATCATATCAAAATTATACACCTCTTGCATTTACCCACAACTCTAATATGTTCATGGACCCCCTTTTGATCACACTATTTCAAGAACCCATTTCTTTCTATCATTTGTTAATAACAAATGTTTGATAAGATTGTGTGTTTGTGTTGGAAAATGACAGTCTTGATGAGTTATTTTCAGACCTCATTTTAAGAAGGAAAGTGAAAGTTTAAAAGTGAGAATAGATACATACTTTATTCTTAAAAAGAACTTTAAATTGGTATTTACTTAAATTACATGTTTAAAATGAATCAAATAGAAGTTTGATACTCAAAAATTTCTGATCACTAACATCCTATCAGTATCACACAATGATTTCTGTAATTGGTAAGAATTGTGTTTGCTATTTCACCCTTATGATTATGCTTTACATGTTCTACTTCTACCTAACAGTTTGTACTAAGAAAAACAAATCTCAATTGGCCAAAGAAATGTAAGGCTACGGTATCTTATCTTATCCTATCTATTAATAACAGTGAATAATAGAACAGAAAGTGGTGGTGGCAATCAAAGAAAAAACAAAATTAGGTGTTTGTCGGTTGTGATTTTCTAAAGTTTAAAAGTTAATCTCCCTTTTTTTAATTAATAATGTCTTCTTCGCTTTTAATTTCTTGTGCATGATAGTAATGCTACATTATCATTCAAATTAAATGCTACTAAAAAACAATATAAGATATGAAAATTACCACCCACAAGAAAGGAAAAAACAGTGAATTGACTGTACAAAGGACAAGTACAAAGAACATGGAAGATGAGTGGAGGCATTGATGTGAATTAGGCCCACAGCACACGTTCAAAGCTTAAAAGAAAGGAGGAGTTGCAGGGCAAAGAAAAGCAGTCATGGCCAGGTGACAATACTTTTGAAACAAAATACTAAACAACAATGGAGACATCAATTGCAAGTCTGTACTGTTTACCAAAGTTATTCAGACAATTCGTCCCATGGGTACAAGACGTTGACTGTGTTTTATGGATCAGCAAAATATAATTTTAAAATATTATAGCATCTTTGGTATTGCCAGGGTACAAATTTTTTTGTTTTTTTTTGTTTTAAAGGTAGCTGTTCTAGAAACGGATACTTAATTTCAAAAAATGTTTGATAATAAAGGATTTTAGATTTAATATTTCAATACTGGACAGCAATCTCAAATAGACTTATACGGGTGAAAATTAATATAGATAATAAGCAAAAAGGACGATATCAGAGTTTTTTGACAAGGCAAGTTGGCAACAAATAAGGTCCTTGATTCTGTCTGCATATAAAAGAAGACAAGAATGATTCACATTTGTTCACATGTATAAAGCAAGAGCCAAACACAGAGGCATAATGGTTTATTTTTCAAAAAGATTAAAGAACGTATTCGCATTTAGTTCACATGTATAAAGAAGGGGCTGGAAATATGAGATTTTTGAAGCTTCATGTAAGTGATTTTATACATGCTCAAAATGATTCATGGGTGATTTAGAAATTAATGCATAAAGTGTATTATACTAAGAAGATGCTTTCTCCTATGATGTACGCTCCGATCCTTTGCTGCACAAATTATGCTTAAAAAGCATCTCCTATTTAAGCTCATGAGTACTAATTTAATGGTAATTAGATTCTTGATTACCATGTTTAACATCTATTTGCCTGTCATTCACATCAGTGTTCTTTATATTGAATCTATATTTGCAATTTGCAGACATCGAATCTACTGTAGTCTTTACTATCTTAGGTTATCATGTCGATTAGTACACAAAGAAGGAGAAGGTGCTAATCCTGTTTATGTCTACTAATCAAAAGTTTACAAATGTAGGTGTTACAAGAAATTTATATGAGTTTTGAAATTTATGTGCTGGTGGGAATTTGCCAGCCTGTGGAGTTCCACGTCCTGAAAGGTGAGGAGTTTTCATATTAAAAATTAGAATTTGAAACTTGTAAATCTATTTTCAGGAAATTCATAGAACTGACGAATAGAGCATTGCCAGGATTCCTGAAAGTAGCGCATCAGCATAATCAATCAAAATAACATCAAGAAAGGGCCTCGCAGATATCTTTAGATACTTCCATCCTACTATTCCTTATCAGTACAATGCTCAAGTTAAAGACTCAACATCTACTTTACATTGGATACATTAACTGGGCATGGAAGCCCTCAAATCATCTCTAAGTTCAAGTCAAGAAGTAGCCTACAATTCCCAATTCCTACCTAACACCTTTACAACATTGATAGCCGAGCATATGCATGTTGCTGATCTCTTTTAGCATCCGGCAGCTTTGAGAAAGTTATCAAAAGGACTAGCAGGAGGCAGCCTCATAGCCAAGCATGGGCCTGTTGGCTTGATGGTTGCGTGACCAATGTCAACATTACTCATTATCTGCAAGAGAATAAACAACACTTTCAGAGAAGCTTTTTACAAACATGTTCAACCATTAGCGTTCCAATAAATTGGAATATGCCCAGCAGAAATACTGGTTTGTTATCCATTAATTGCAGCAACACAAGCAAATCAAAATTCACGGTTTCTGTATAATGCCTCTTGTGAAACAGGAGCAACAAATCTGAGGTGATTAGTAAATTGGATCCACTAACCTTCTCTAATTCAGGGCACCCATTTGCAGGAACTGCTGGTAAAAATTTGTCAGCTCCTCTAGTGTAATGATACTCATGGGACAACCAATTGGAAAGCTTCTTTCTTGTGCCTTTGCCAAGATCTTCACATTGTTTAGCCATGGTGTCATATGGGAGGGGTGAGGTAGAGATAGATGCTCCTGCCACTTGACCAGCTACTTCAAGTGCCTGAAACCATATTATTCAAGTTCACATAAAATATGAATGTGCACACAAATTTGTCAACTTCCAAACCACGACAGTCAAAAAGGGAGATAGTGGGGTTGCCAAGGAAGGATGACATTACCGATTCCAAAAGTTGCCCAATGCTAATGACATGGGAAACTGAAGGGGATGATGGCATTTTGGGAATGAACCGGGACATGTCTGCAACAGAGGCTTCGCTTACAGCATCATCCTCAGCCAATGAGCCTGTTGGAATATCCTGTGAAACAAAAGTTATAGGCAGAATTTTAATTTGATTATTATCTTCATTCTTGTCACGTGTACATGAAGCTGTTTGCTTTTCTCATGGCACTAGAACCCCAAAGAAAAAGAGAAAAGGACATCCTTTAAGACTCAATACTGCCCGTGTGATTTGCAAATTCATCCAGAAGAGGATCATACTTTTGAGAAGCTCATACCTCATCAAAGGAGAGTGATTCCTTGGAATGGGAAACCATCTGGCTGTGGTCCAGATCAAATAGAGATCGTGGAGCAAAGACAAATGCATCATCAGGTGTAAATGGTTCTGACAATTGTCTTGCCAAATCATTCTCCTCCAGCTTGAAGAGCAGTAGACACATATGAGAGAAAGCAAATGAAAGAGAGGGAGATGGGGAGGTGGGAGTTTTTATCAATAGGTACCTCAGTAGCATTAGAGAGGTTCTGAATTAAGGTATCCATTATAACCTTGTCAGATTCAAATATTTTTCCCTGCAACTCAAAGAGTAATGATAATGCTAGTTGATTATCAGTTGCGGATCCATATTCTCTCACATCCACCTGAGGCTTTAAATATACTTGAAGGTCATCACTAATGCCAATGTAAGGATCAACCTGAAGTGGGAGAAGATAGACTAAGTTAATGTACTTCGTAAAAGCTTGTGCCATCAAGGAAATTGAACTGCTTTAAGGAGAGCTCTGATTAACCAAAGGACAGCTCCATACCAGCAATGAAAAAAATCTTATGCTTTCTTCATTTGAGAAGGTTTAGAATAACA
Organism: Ricinus communis; assembly: GCF_019578655.1. Lineage (NCBI taxonomy): Eukaryota > Viridiplantae > Streptophyta > Magnoliopsida > Malpighiales > Euphorbiaceae > Ricinus > Ricinus communis. The sequence continues at coordinate 12,934,265 of NC_063265.1, forward strand.
ATAGATGTACAAACTCACATTGTTTGGAACTAATGACTTGAGTTGATCATTCAGCTCAGGAATTTGATATAGTTTAGCAGCAAACATTAACATTCCTGTTGATAATACAAAAATTGATCTCTGGCATGCTGGATGTAACATCCCTGACAAAAGAGGGTAAACAAGTAAGTTCTGTAAATACTTCTCTCATGACAACATTAAATGTTGTTTCAGTAAATGAACTATACCATTATTACGATCCAGGGATAAATTTCTGAGAGATAGGGGGAGCTGAAAGAAGCGGACCACAAGGCTGTTACTTGGGTTCTGCAACAATACAAATTGAGGGCTTGTAATTGGTGTCAGTAATAAATAAAGAGCCACAAACATATTGGAGCATGATCAAGCACCCCATGAACGTCAAATGTGTTTTTACAGGTTTGAAGTTACAAATCGAAGAAGGCCATAGGAAGACTGAAGGACAGGGTGCTGTACCCTCCAAAGGATAGGAACAAAAGAAAAGAGAAGGATATTGTGCATCTTTTTCACTGTTATATGCAATAAAAGCTCAATTTCCAAGATCAGATTTGTAGGACATTTATAAGTAACAGGAAAACCAAACCAGAGAACAACCAAGATCCTTACTCAATGTGAAATTCATATAGTTCCTCAACTAGATGATGCAAGATAATAACAGAAAGCAACGTAAAAGTGATCACACATTAAAAAATAATGAATAATATCTACATATTTGGAAACCCAACCTTCAGTCGCGAGGAAATAAGTGTCAGCATGAAAGAATGAGCTATAGCTTCAATATTTGAGGGCAAGTTATCTGGAAGATTGGCTTGTATCCAGAAGGCAGACAGCAATTGTGCAATTTGATCCTCACTAAGCTTCATTACATAAGGCTCCTACGAAAATCATCAATCAGATCTTAGTTAGCAGCTTGCTAAACTAGATTTTAACACCACATGCATACTTTAATTACCCAGAATAAATTTTCTTACTGCCTCAGCCAAGCTTGTTGTCCCAGAGGTTCTATCAATAATAGAACTTATATTGTAAAAGTTAGGGGAATTCTTCCGTAGTTGCCCCTGCTTCCAATCTTCTTCTATTGCATCTCTTTCTTTGTAATCATCAGGAACATTGTTTTTATGCTTGTCCATTCTGGTACCATCCTTCTCTCTCCGAAGCTTTTCAAGTAATGCTGCAATAGATGAAAATGCAGATGCAGTATTGGAATTCCTCGGTTCCCGAATATAACCAGATTGCAAAGGTATAACTCCATGGCGGGGATGACTAGAGCTTGGGATGAGAAGCACTGATAATATCTGGTGTGCTCCAACTCGCACCTCAACATTTGGATGCAGCATTACTTTCAAAAGTTGGATAAGAAGTGCTTCTGGAAAACCCTATATGTTAAATTTTTTAAGAAGTTCAGTAAACTGTCTCCTAAAAACAATTTCTGGATAGCATTCCAGGTTTCATTGTCAAGACATTGCATATTTATTCATGTATAAGAGCAATAATGAGATAATTTCCACAATAAAACAAAGATTTTAAAATCATTCCTTGGAAGATATTTGACTGACAAATATGAATCAGTAACATTAATGTGCCCTCAAATTACAATATACAGTAAAATAACTATAAAAAATGTCTAAACGTAAGTAAATTTACAAGTAAAACTAGTATGACTGTATGAGGCAGCAGCTCAGAAAGTAAATATGCATGAATAGAATAAGTAAATCAAACTCCTTATACCTGCTGTGAACAGGAAGTGACTGATGATAATGAAATCATATGAGCAAGAATAATCAATGACCCAATGGTTGCATGGGCAACAACTCCAGAAGATGGCAGATTCTCCAGCGTTATGGCCATCATGTCAAACAGTGGGTGTGCGTCCCCAATCTGATATAGCCAGTATAAATTAAAGTAAACTAGATTGACAGTAGAGACATTCAATCTGATACAGCCATCATTTCAAACTCACCCCTCTAGCAATTTCAAGCAAGCAATCTTCAATGGAATTCTGGAGCAAGACATTCATATTTGACTCTTGCTCTCCTGCAGATTCAACTGTGGCCTGAAGACTTTTCCTCAAATGCCTGCATAGGTCACTGACAAATCCAATTTCAGCCAGCACTGTTTCTGATCTAATTTGCTTAGCTAAAACTGCAGCAACTTGTATGACATCAGATTTGAGCTGTGGATCATGCACAACATTTTTGTGGTCCAGATGGCGTACAACAGCAGCTAACACCAACTGCTGATGCCCTGAAATGAAGTAAACATTAGCACTGTCACACCCCTACACTTGCAAATCACTGAGAAAATTTTTGCAACTGAGGGTGCAAGGCTTAGAATGAACATAAGCAAGATATAGTGAACAGACCAAACAATAAGTAAAACAGTCAAGCTACCTGAAGTCTCAAGTAAGTGGCACATATCAGACAAAACTGCTATGGACAACCCTTGGCGGGGAACCCAGTGCCTTCCAGAATCAAAATAAACAAACATTGGATCCAATACTTGGCGCACTGTTGTGCTCTCTTTTGCTAGTTCAGCCATTCGTTGAATACAAATTCGAGCCCATGCACTAGGTGTCTCAATCTCTTCCCTACAACAACAAATTGAAGGAAGCCACTGAAAATTATCAGGAAAAGAAATGGAACTATTTATCGACTTCCATGTGTGATTTACAATCCAGTTTATGCTGTAAGCAGTTTTTTAGGCTTGACTAGTCATACCCAGTCAGAAGAGAAGGATCTTTCTTTTCTGGTCGGGGTCTGATGGTTGTGCAGTTAGAGCTAGTATCATAACTGACAGCCGCCCCTCTTCCCTCAGATCTAACTACTTCGTCCACCCAATTATGCTGTGGTTCCCCTCTTTCATCATCATGCTTATCCGGCTCATAGTTATCTAAGGTGACTTGTACAATCTGCAGTTTGGATATATTTACTACTCAAAGCCTGACAAAACCGATAAACATGTGGATATACATACACACTACACGCATATATGATATAAAAAGCAAGTAAATAAGGCAGCATCCCGTACTACCTTGACAAGGCACTCAAATTATGAGCAGCTTCACAGTCATCAACTACAACTACTTTCTTTTGTTTTACTATTCATTGGTGTACTTTTATATTTAAGTGGAGCACAGTACAGGGCTGCAGCACTTATTTCTATTAAATATATGTTAGTCCTGAATTACTTTTGCTTGGTCTCAATAGGCTGCATCAAAGCATCATCAGCTTGATATATAGGCCCAGTTCGCCATAGTTACAACCAGTAATCAACACCAGACTTGAGCAATAGCCACCATCAGGGAAGGACAAGATAAGTTCCTCTACTTCCACATGGTCTTGAATTTATTAGAACATTGACAATACCTTTATCCAATATTACTAGTACCAAAACCAGAACATTCTGGAATTTAGAGAACTAATAGCACTGTCAATCAGGCCTAACCTAGTTGGTCTCCTCACACTTACGTTTAGTGTGAGAACTGGGGAGGTCTGAAGTTTGAATCTCTCCATCAACCAATATCAGTGGAAGCAATCACCTTTATGGTAAATAATTAGTAAGGGGGAGGGCTGACCCAATTTGTAGCCCATAGATCCAGCCCATTGGGCCTCCCAAAGAATCAGAAAAAAACAAAAGAAAGGTTGAAGGGCCTTCTTGAGGGCTGATCTTCCTAATACATGGTTCAAGTATTCAGTGTCTTTGTTTGTACTGGAGATAATAATTAACTTGAGTTCATCCAGAGAGGAGCGAAGTGAGGAAATTCTATTAGATCAGAAACTGAACATCCAACGACATGCATCTTATTTCCAACAGATTTTTGGAAAGAGTGGATTATGTATCTACTGATCATATAGCTTAGAGTTAGGGAAGAATATCTTTCAACTTTTATTTACCGTATGCATATTTTCATCTCTTCTACCATCCCAAGTGATCAAAAAGACATTAAAGCTCTAACCAATTAGTTCAAATTTCGCACAATAAATCATGAAAACTAACAAAAAGGCCATTGAAATACAATGTAAGGTAATATACTCAAAGGAACTAACCTCGTCAAAAGCACCAAAAATGTATAAGAACTCTGCCATGAACCACACCTAGCAAGATAGAAGCTTATCAGATGAACAGTTATCGAAAATCTAGGAAACGATCAGAAAGGACAAAAAGTGAAAAATAATAAGTAGAAAACAACTTAACCAGAAAAAACTAGTAGAAGTAATAGATTAATTAATGTTTCTTCGCATCATTCAGAAACCTATGGAATTACCATTGCTGAAAGACACTGCAGGCTAGATGCTCTCAAGCGGCTTTTATGATGTTCGTCCCCATGCTCACGTGCCAGCTTACATACTTTTTGAACAAATTTTTCAATGTTATGCGTGTAAGTTCCATCTGTCTGCACATATCAGATTAAGAAATATGCATGAAAAGATAATTCTAATCAAATATCAAACTTAATCAGCAAGTTCCTAAAACCCATCAGATTGAATCATCTCATTACCAGAGGAAACACCTCGACCACAAGTGCAGTCGATGATTCCCAAATAGATGAGTTGACTGCAAATGAATAAATGACATTCACAGTTTACATCAGTTTAATCATTTGTAGCACTTCACCAGGTCATATAAAAACTCAGGTGAAGATTCTGAGAATTGCATGCCTGATCCATGCACTCATTTTAGTCATCTCTCTCCAATTTAGTACTTCTTTATACAATAACAGGAGAAACATATATGGAATTTTGACAGCTGCAGAACTTCTTTTGTCACTCATAAAGAATCTATTAGCTTATTCAGATATTTGAAGCTGGAGGCGTACACATCAGTTACTTTGTGACATCTGAAATGGAATAATTTGTTAATTTTCATTTTCTTTTTTTTCCAGCCTTTTTCCAATACTTCTTTTTCTTGCACGTTTCATTGTTTTTATTGTCATTTCTACCAAATTTATCAGAAAGGCAGATTTTAACGTACCTGACTATAGATAAACCTTGTTAAGGTCTGGCATCCAAGTATCAGCAAAGCATCTTGCTTAGGTTTGTCCAACAGTTCACTGACCACATTCAACAAACTAACAGCAAAGTATGCCCTGCAAAGGAAAAAAAGATAAGTATTCAACATTAATAAAAGACCTCCAAAATGTGAGTTTCTGGCAGTTATTTATACATAAGTGAAACAAGAAATTAAGAACCTACGGAGCTAGAGACTACAGCAGGAGACTACAGCGGATCTCCATATACCATTCAGAAATAAAATAACTTGAAAGGAAAAGGAGAACCAACTTGCACTTACATCTGCTCCTTACAAACACAGAGCAACTTATTATATGTCTCTGTGACAGTATTAATGAACTTGATGTGCTCACTTCTAAGTTCCTTGCAGCACCTTTCTTCCAGATATTTTGCAATCTATTAAAAAGCAATGATTCCAGTAAGGACCCAACAGAGCAATAGTGATTTTCAAGTTAACAGAATCATTACCTTTGGAATTCGAAAAGGATTCTTTGCAGCATATTCACATAATTTAACAATTTTTCTTTCATTCGGGGGGCCATCCTGCAACATGTAACAGTGAGCTTACACCAACAGAGACAAAAAATAACAGTAAAGCAGCATAAAAAGACTCTTACTACATGATCAAACAGTCATCATCTGGTGCTTTTGCCTAGTAGTAAGGTGGGACCATTTTAGGAGTGGATAGCAGGGTTTAAACCTTACCGAGCTCAAAGAAAAGAGTAATCATCTACCTCAAGCATGGAAACTAAACCACTTGCCAGTGCCAATTATTCTGTCTTGGTTTTCAGTGAATGGAGTTCATTGACATGTAAATATGTCCAAAGCCCATGATTGTCCAAGAATATCTTAATCTAATTTATACAAGATGGGAATTCAGGATTCACTACCATCCATTGGCTAAAATACAGCCAAGAACACCATAACAAGTCAGACTAGAGTATCTTGTCTGAGGAAAAGGAGATACATCTTTAGCATTTGAGCATCTTAAGATATTCATCCTCCCATTGTTTCTCTCAAGATCCAACAGAAAGATGGCCATTTTTCATTTATTTTCAAATTCAAGTTTCTGAAACAACCATGCATTTCACAAAAGTAAAAGAGATGAATAAATTCTGCAGTAATGGCACACATTAAAGGCCAGTTTTTTCTTTGTTACCTACTAATTATAGATAAGCTAAATGTAGACTCTAGCAGAGACATACATGGAGAACAAAAAATTGAAGCATGAAAATGATTTCTCAATCAATCCTTATAATACTTGATGCTTAAAACAATGCTTCTACGCCAAAGAGAGTGAAAGAAGAAGAAATGGTGTGGACACATGATACTCACAGACTTAGGGAATATCTCAGCAAGCAGTTTTTTATATCGTTTAACTGGTTGACGAGATCTGGACCTCAAAGCAGGGCAGCACACACACATGCTCTCACAGGCAGGAAATATCTTCCTGGAAACGAAACCCATTTCCTGCACATTGTCATGAACAAAAAAAGAAAATGTGAGAACTCAGCCGAGTTCTTAGACTGAAATCCTAAACCATAAAAAAATAGGGCCAATAAAAATAATTGAAAACAAAAACTCATATTAATAGCAATAAAAGAGAGAAAAGGGAAAACTTTGAAATTAAAAGTACCAGCTTGAACACTAGATATGTATTTAGAAAGGAAAAATACCAGCTTCAACAAAAATGTATGACACTAAATTACCCAGAAATCAAAATGACAGCAATTCTAAAAGGTAAAAGAACCACACGCCCTGTTTTGTTTTTCAAGACCCAAAAGAACGACCCACATCAAATGTACTTAGTGTAGCATTCCATGAGATAAACATTGATAAAAACAATGACACGACCAGGAACTCGAAAGGTCACTACAGTGAAGATATAAGAGATACAACCAACCAACTAGAAAGGAACAAAAGAACGAAAATACCAGCAGTAACTAACTGGAAACTTCTGGTAAACAAGAAACACAAGAAACCCAGAACTCAAAACACCATTTTTGCGGAAAACATCACCAACCCAGAAACAAAAAGCTACCAAAACAGCAAATTTTAAAACTTTAAAACAAACCCATAACAGAAAAGAATGACAAAAAAGAAATACACAAGAGAAACGAAAGTGGCACATACCTTGAGCCACACTTCCAGTTGTGGACAGACAGACCCAGGAGAGCTAAAAATTAATACTCTGATAGTGAAAGAAAACAAACACAAGAAAACAAAGACACAAAGCAAAAGGGTGATCGAAGACTATACAAGGAAAGAAAAGGCGCCTGGATTTAGAGAAATTAAAGCTCCATTTGAGAGTTAAGAGAGAGAGAAAGTGATCACGTGATATGTGTCAGTTTTTGTTCTATTTTTACCATTACTTACTGTTACAGTGCGAGAGAGAGAGAGAGAGAGAGAGAGAGAGAGGGATTTTGAGTTATTGTTGTCAGAAGCTAAGAAGAACTCAAAAAGGGGGCTACTTTTTAATATGCTTTGTTTGAAATAAAGGCAACATTGTTTCATGGGCATGGAAGCTTTGATTTTGAACACACATTACATTGCATTATGTTACCATTGACCATTGCTTTAATGCTTTTTTTGGTACCATTCTCAATCAACAATAAAAATCTTACCTTTCCTTTTGAATTTTGTATGAGGTAATCAATAATTGGATTAAGAAAAAAAAGTAAGCTTAATTGATTGAAAGTTGAAGATTTAACAAGGGTTATCTTTAAATTTAAGCTACCCAAAAAAATTGATAGGTTATATGGGTGATGGTGATTACCTAATGCAATCCTTTATTTATTTAAACTCTTTCTTTTACTGGGGACTCATTATAGCTGATGTGGTATGAATATTTGATTAACTTGTAATTTTCTGTTTAAATGGCTTCCCCTGTAATCATAGTTGAGTCTCTAACTAAGCGTAAATTATAAGGGAAGGTATATCTTATCTCTCACTAAATTAGAATAGAGATTTCTAAGATTTTAGTTTTTTTTTTTTCTCTGTAATGTATATGTGATTGTGTCAGGAAATTAGATTCTTGATATAGTCAATTAATTGGTTTTTTCTTTATAACATTGTTTCAATTTCATGCAAACATTTTTACCAAATTCACAATGGTAGTCATGACTAGAGTACTTATACTTGCATTCATGGATTGAGCATTTAATGCATTAGTTGGGCAATTAATGTATACAAAGTTAGAAAATTTGTCAGTCGTTGGCTTGGATTTGTTACTTAAAGAACATAAATGACAAAAAAAGAAAAATTTTACTCTCATTGAGGTTCCAAACTCAAAATACCAAATGTGTCTCATGTTATTCCACTATCCTTTCAGGATAGATGCTTTTCATTTATTTATAATCACACAGGATGGCATTCCATATATTTATGAACCGAATAAAATTTGGTCGATGAGAACCTTTTCACCCTTGCCTACAGTTATGAGTTAATTACAAATGAAACCTTAAGATTTCTTTCGAGTCCACTTTGATCCCTGTTATTTCAGAATTAATAAGCTCAGTCCTTATGGTACCATCATTGAAAACATGAATGGCTTCAAGGGATTAATCTATTTTTAGCAATCAACGACTAAAATGTAAAGCCATTGATAAACCCGAGGGACTAAAAAACACCATAGAGTTATTATGTTTGTGCATCTTTTTCACTGAAAACATTTTAGATAGATATATATGAGCAAACACTTTATTGCCATTAAAGGACCAAAACCAACAATACCAAGTTAAAATTTAGTGTACTCCCTAATAACCCGCAGGTAGTGGTGGTTAAAAAAGGAAATCTTCCAAAGAATCCTGTTACTATTGCTATGTGGACTGGACAAAATTAATACCTGGAACTTGAAAATCCTGCCAAAATAATATTCTACAGGTTCTTTTATCATATATATATATATATATATATATATATATAATAATCAACAACGTACATGTCCGGGAACCGTTACAGTCATCCGATCTTGATTTGGTGGAAAAATAAGCTTTTGGCTTAAGAAAACATCAATCTCAGTCATGATTCAAGGAAAAATTAATTTAATTCCACTTGTAGTTGAATACATTCCTCGAGTAAATCAACATTATCATGAAGGATAACGAGGTGATTAATACATCTTGGCTCCATGATGAGAAAGAGCAACAATAATACAACTGCCAACAACAAAAATTACCAAATGATTGGTGAAGAAAAGTCATGGTGGGTATAAATCATGGCCAGCCAGTGAACGAATGTGACCATGATTGATCAGTAGAATTTGGCCAGGCTTCAGAATTATGAGATAAGAGAGTAGAAAAGGGCATAGATAATTATTTAAATGGCTATGAAGAATACAAAAATAATGGCACCAACCTGCAGGCCGTGCTCTCAGCTCTCCTGCATGTGGAAGATGTACAACTCTGACAAATTGGATGCAATGGAAATACCTCAAGCTTGCTACACATGTACCAAACAATAAAATTTAATTCAAAGCCACAGACTAATAAATCCGAAATCAAAATCTAATAAAATCCATATTAGATTCCGTTAGCAGATCACACCAATCAACTACAGCTATAATTAGAGGAATATATTGATAAAATTAAAAAGAAATTCTCACAACTAGCCAAGGATATAAATAGATGAATTCCACTATCCCAGGATATCCTGATGATTTTGAATGTACAGTTTTTTTGGGGGGTTCAAATTATTTACATTTCTCCTGGAAAACAAAGAAATGGGGAAATAAAACAAAATCCTGGAATACATAATACAATCATTGCTCAAATCATTCGGAAACCAGTGGGAATTAGTGATGGCAGCTCATTTAGTTGCGTCTACTTTTTACTTGATCATGATTCTATAGGATCAAGGATTGTAGTTATGTTCCACCTAAAATATACAGTAAACTCCAAGTTAGGAAAAGGAAGAAGTTGATGTTACATTATCACTTCTATTACGAAATTGCACTACTCATACCACTTTAAATCTAATTTGATGTCGCATCATCAGTCAAAATCCATACCGCCTGTGAATTTTTAGCACAAAGAATTAAGATTTAAACTATTATGTCACATTAGGTAAGATAGAAGTAACATGGAAAAGAGGTACTTGTAACACTACTGATATCATTAATCACAAGAGTTATGGTGTGAGGTCAATTCTCACGTACTCTTTATCCGTCCACTTCAACCTTTTGTGACATGCAGATATGGAGAACCATTCATTTAATGTATCTATGATCAGGATTTTAACTTTCAGATGTATATTTGATATCAACACAATGAAAGAAAAAAAAAGAGGTTGCGGAACCAGAGTACAAGAATCTCATTCATATATTAACAAATGATCAATGGATCTTGTCATCTAACCAATAATTTACAATGAACATAAGCATAGGGAAAGGCAAGTATGACACCCAAATATTGTTATATACATACACCTGTGATCACTTGAGGCAGTATTTAGTTCGCAAGTTGTCAAGAATCTCAGCATGCTCAATTGGCGTTGCCTCACTACAAAAAACTTCATCCCATAACTTGAGGAGATCTGATCAGAAGGTTAATCAAGTCATATGCTGCTATATCCATATAATTCAATAATACAGTGCATAAATTTACATCGATCCCCACCAGAGAACTGCACATGCATGCATGGCAAATGCATGGGCAGCTGCAAAATGGACAAAAAAAATTTATAGTATATGTGCATACTCTCTTAAAATCCTATAATGTAGATAATAAATCAATTCATGTTAGAAAGCTGATCAGCACAATTGGAATACTATTGCTTATTAATATTACACACATACCAGCCTTATCTGCAGCTGAAAGACACATGATAAGTATGTTGAATCTTGGGACTTGGGCTAAGTTCTGAAGATATTTAACAGCCAAATTCATATCATCACTACCAGAAAAGAAAATAGAAGATACATAAGGACTTTATCAAGCTTAAAAAAGAAAGCTCATTTTCTCCAAATAATAATAACAGGAAAAACCACTCACACGAAAAAAGTGGCAACACATTTGATGATGTCAATTAACATTGGAGCAGACAATGCATTTTTGAATATCTGTGGTAATGCACTTGGAGATGTGGCCTAATGATGCAAGTAAAGCAACTCACAGTTAGTCAAATTAATAAACCAACTTATAGTAGAGAAGTAGCAAAAGAAGAAGTTAGAAAGAATTCTGGTAGACAACTGAAATAGCTCACTGTATTTGTATATTGTTATGGCTATACATAAAGCTTCTTGGTTAGATCATATATGACAAAGCACAGTTGGATAAATTATCATTTAAATTGCTTATGGATCTGGAGACCATAAAAGATAAAGGCAAAGAAAGATAACCACAAGATATCCATAAGGGGGGTGGTTTTGTATTGTTGGTTCTCTTTTGCCCATTAAAGTGCTTTTTGGCCTCCTATATCATTACTTCCTTCATGGATTAGCTGAAACATGAATCAGTTTAAACTTAAATCATTAGAACAAACCTTCAAGAGGCGAGTCTGCGATGCACGATCACCAGAAAAGCTTTGCCAAGAAACCTCAAATTGATAAGCTGAACTAGGAGGGCTAATATTTTTTGCAGCTTCAGTCGCAGCCCGAGAAGCTGCCTGAGAAGCAAGCTCTTGTACTGAGGCCTTGAATTCTTGCTTTCTCATTCTACCATGTCCCTGCAAAAAGCTTAAGGCGTGAGGAGAAGAGAATCGATTAGTTTGATATCACTCTTTCTTTCTGCCTTCCTTCCCCTCCCCCGCAACCCCCCACATGATTACTTCCAATCTAAGGAGAAACTCAAGGGCATGTGGAAAAGCAGTAATAGAAACAAGAAAAAAGCCTAAAAGGGCAGAGAAATACGACCTTTTTCTCTCTTTGCTTTAACAAGCACTACAAGAAAGCACAGCACAATGGGGGGAGGCCTATGTTTGCAGGATCTACATGAGAAAACCCTTACTGATAACTATCATATTAGCTATTCAAGACAAAGGCTTGCACCCCTCTCAAAATAAATTGTAAAAATGCAGCACCTGAACACTCTTCTTCTGAGAAGTCAAAGTAGCATCAGCATGAGAACCATTCACTTGTCGACTTTCAGTTTTGCTACCAGCTTCTGAGCTTTTGTCTTTTATCTCCTCCACTGATGGGGATTTCTTCACAAGAACCTCTTCATCACTCCCCTGCCAATAGAAATCAAAGTTAAACTGCGGTAAACAACAAGGTCATAATTAATCGTGAACCTTAGAAACAAGAGAGAAAAATACAAATAATCTGCAAAAAGAAAGAATTTAACTTTTTAAGTTGGTGTACATGAAACTGCAATCACTGCTCTGTGTCACAATTCACGTGATATATTGCATTCCAAGCAAAATGTCAACAATCAACATGACACAGCATACACACTCAAATTTGCAATTAAATATGATTTTTGAAGATTTTCAAGGTTGTGTGACTTATGTCCGTGTGTGTATCTGAAAGAAAGCAAACTTGCGTCTTGTAATATCACCCAAATCATAATTTTTAGAAAATGCATGACTTTCATCTTTACTCATAAGCATCATCCTAACAGAAAGTCTAGCTAGCAGCAATAACATGGATCCTTCCATTATCATTACAACCTTAATCTTATCCTTTTGAGCGGTAGATATTCCAGTCCCCTGAGTGCTGTTTGAGACAGAATTGACCCCATAAGCATTAACTTTTGTATCTGATTTTCCTCCTTTCTGCACTCCATGTACAGAGCTGCTTACTGCTCCAGGTGCCTTCTGGAGAATCTCCTGGAAAAATTGGTAGCAGTCACTTAGAAGAAAATAAATTAAAACTGAAAAACTAGATACAATAGAAACATTAAAGTAATTTACCTTTCCATACAAAGATTTGACCTCAGCATACTGTTTTTTTATTTCCTGGTTGTTAGGTTCCAACCTCAAGGCAAACTCAGAATCTGCAGTTAGCTACATTTATTATATCAGACAGATCAACATCAAATAAGAAATAATACCTACATCAAATAATTAAATATGCCACTAACGCACCCTCCATGGACTCCTTAAATTTTCGCAACTCCTTTCTAGCAGTTGCTCGTCGGGAGTATGCTTTTATGTAGCGGTCATCTAGATTCAAGGCCTCTGTACAGTCACCTTCAGCTTCTTGAAATCTAATAATCATTTTTTTTTTGTGAATGAAAAGTAAATAACAATTTCATGTATTCATAGCACAACCATTAGAAGCAAATTACAGAACCTAGAAAAGATACATCATGAAGTATAAGCAAACTAACACTTCCCCATATCCTGGCATCTCAAATACAAGGGCGTATGTTAAGGAAAACTCACTTTCTGATTTTAAGATAAGCCATTGCCCTATTTGCATAGGCAACTGCTGATGGCGACAGGGCTATACTTCTTGAATAACATTCAATAGCTTCCTTAAACTTCTTCTGCTTGAAGTACTCATTGCCCTGTAAAGAGTAAAATAAAATGCACACTTAGCCACCAAAAGATTACTAGTTCTGCCCAAAAAATGGAATCACCTTCATAAGAAATTTTTTACCAGTTCTTTCTCTGAAGTAGCATCTACTGCACTTTCTTCAGTCATCAAACTACTAGATATACGATCAATTGCATCAAAATTCCTTGAAGCAAACATAGAAGTTTGACCTACTGATCTGCTATCCTCACTGGTTTTCTGAGTCAAAATGGTTAATCAAAGTATCAACATCAACACATTATCATATCATAATGTTTAAAATGTCAAAAAACACAAGAACTGCCCCAAATGCATATACTTGCTGCATGCAATTAATAGTTACTTATCCGCAAAAAGAAAAAAAAAAAAATGAACATCATGGTTACCTTATGAGAAGCTTGTGGCTTCAATTTTTTATCTTTATTATCCTTAAGTGAAAGCTCCCAATCCTGCAAGTCATTTAAAAACCCCTGGAAATCCTAACCAGCCAACAAGAAAAACATTATATAACACCAATTAAACCCACAATAGCAACACTACCAAACACAAACTAACCTAACATTAACTATGCAAAAGTTCATTTGACATCAAAGATTAAGCATTTCGCCAATAGAAATTAATGTACCAGAGCTTGATCACGTCCGTGCTTGCCCGGAACCCTAGCCATAGGTCGGAGAGATTGAGTGAGACTAAGTGCTCGGTACGCGCGTGGTTTAGATGTTTCTGGAACTTGTCAGTCAGGGTTTTGTTGTTGAGCTATATAGCTTTTGACGATTAAGGACGATAACACTGGTCTATTGTAGCATGTGTTTGGGCCTCTCATAACTGCACCGGTACAAGCCCTCAAAGCCCACCACTGCCCAAACTGCATCCAATATCTTTTTTTCTTTTTTCTTTTTTCTTTTTTGACAAATATAAAAAAATATCCAAATTTTTATCAATTTTATAGTTTTTTTATTTTTTTTATTTTAGTATATCAAAATATAAAAAAATGTGATTTTATAATTTTTTTAAAATATTTAATTTTAATTATTTTTTGAAAAAAATAAAATAGAACAGTTGGAAACTAATTATACTGTAAATCTTAAAAACTGGTTAAAAAGTTAATTTTGAAAAAAAAGTTACACATTGAAAATAATATTTTTATTGACTTTAAGGTAGTTTTGGAAATTATCCTTTTTTTTTTTTCCTAAGATTAATAGTAAATATTTGCATTAATGATATCTATAAAATCAAAGATTCTTTTAAAAAAATAATGAACTAGTTGCTCAATTATAAGTCTCATAATACCTGTAAAAATCTTTAATGGGAAAACAGTTGGGGTGAATTTAAAACTTAAAAAGTATTGATAAAAGTCACTGATAATCAACTTTAGGTTAAACAATGGGTATAAACTCCAAATAATATGAGTACTACGTTGACAACACTATCAAACACACAAGATTTTATGAGTAAATATAGAGATGATTAAATTATATATTCTGAGATTTATTTTATTATATGTTTTTATTTTTATATTTCCAAAATTCATATTCATATATATATATATATACAAAATAATTTGCTATTAACTATTAGGTCAAAAATGCAAAATTAATTAATATGCTAGTGTGTCATTTCTATCAAGAACTAAAGTGTTCTACATTATAGAATTTAAAAACCAATTTACTAAATAAAATAAAAAGTTAAGGATTACATTTTAAAATTATATGCACTTATGTTAATGTTTAAATAGTCTTCTTTTTTTCAATCTTATATGAATGACATATCAATGATATTTAGATGAGAGAACAAAATTTTCACCATCTTAAAAGAATACAGGGATGGAAGTGTATAATAGTACAATCCTCAAAACAAATATTTATAATTATCCCAGAAACAAAATACAGATATAGCCCAATGCTTTCCTAAATGTTAACGTTATTGGAAGAGATTTATCATTCATTTACATAAGATTAAGTGCTAAGTTCACATGTAATTAAGGACAAGATACCTTTTGCTTCCCCCAATTAGATAGAAATGATTACGAAGAAAACAAAAAAAAAAAAAAAAAAGATACAAATAGTTGAAGTCCAGTCGAATTCCTAACACTATCTTCCAAAATTAATAGAGCAACACTTTTCCATATTTCAGATGCCACAGTCTAGAACTTGAGATTTTGCATAGTGCATCATTGTATGAACTATCTAGGCATATACTGTTATCGTGGAATACATAGACAATGTAGTGGTAACATAAGATTGCCATCGTATATTCAGGTTGCAGAAGCAACTGAACTCTGTCTCAACATGCAGGAACTGTCCGCATCTTTTCTTGTATTGCTTTGTAGCATTGGAGACTACACAGTGGGAGCTTCGACTTTGAATCCCGGTACTTGTATGGGTTACTACAGGATGGACCTGCGCACTTCTCGCGTGGCGGAGGGTAGCTGACAATTCCACATGGTAAACAAAAATCATCAGACAGGAAGACTAGCAAAAGAAAGCAGTACTACCAGAAAACATCAATGGAAGCAAGTATTAACAGGTGTGCGTAAAAAGGGGTATAGTGCAATATATAGACGAGAAGCCTAATTTCAGAAACTTTACTAATGAATAACAAATGTGTTCTCAGTCAAGCCAACGACTAAATTGCAATGGTATAAAAAGCAAAATTCTGTTTCTTTAGAGATTAGTTCAAAGATAAAATTAGAGAGCAAAAATTTATACCTGCAAGGCTTTGGGTCAAATATACTAGGCAAGCCCATTTCATTGGGAAATGTTACAACTGTTCCTGAAGGGCCCATGACCCATCTAACATGGTCTGCTGTAAGTATCATAGCATTTGCAGCCTTCTCCTGCAAATGATTCAAATGTATCATAATTAATGCATAATATCATTCAATATCAAGAAGACCAACAAGAACAGGGAAACTAGTGACAAAGGAAAATGCTCATAATGCCACATAATACATTACCTGTGCTAATTCTTCTTGCCGTTTCTTCATTTTATCTTCTCGCTTCTTCCTGCTGGAATCTTGGCCCAGTATTTTTCTGATTGCCTCAGCCTAAGATTTTGAGTTAAAACATAAGTATCTCCCACAAGTATACAATCCATAAAATGTAACAGAATATACAGACATGCATGCACAAAAGAAAAATAGGCAAACCTCTGATTCTCTATTTGCCTTCTCCACTTGCATTCTACGTCTCTGAAGAGCCTCGGCTCTCTTCAGTTGTTGCTCCATTTCAGTGAGTTCCTCTTTTTTCTCTGTTGCCAAAATAGTTGAGAATTTCATGTTTGATCGATTTCAACAAATGTTCAAGACAAGTATCATATGACACGAGTAACAACAAGTGCTTACTTTTAGGAGGAGCTGGAGGCAAACCATTTGGGAACTCAATTAAACTGGCACCAAGACTGGAAGGAACATCTTTGCCGGTTTGAAGTGCACGTTGACGTGTGGTAACTGTCATTTCCTTTTTAGATTCTCCCATTAAATAAACTGATTCTTTTCTCGGTTTCTTCCTCTTAGCTGTAGGCTCGCCATCTGACCCTAGTTCTTCTTCTTCCACATAGTCAGTATCTTCAAATACTCTCCCTGATTTAGACTTCTTACCGTCCTTGCCAAATTTTGATGAGCCATGATCTCCGCCATATGCATCATATAGACCATCAATATCTCTTTTCAGTACCTTAGATATTTTCCTCTGCTTCCTACTTTTTCCATCCTCTTCGTCCTCATATTCTGCACCATAATCAGCAGTAATCTTTGATGTTTTGACTTTCTCTAGGTATTGAATCTCATCATCATCCTCATCTTCATCATCAAGGACTCCATCTAACAAGCGTTTCTTTGGGACCCGTTTGCTCTTACGAACTGGCTCATACTTGTCTGTTTGTTTTGAAGGGAGATTTTCATCCGGCATCCTATCTCTCAAACTGTCTGCTGTCCTAACATTTAAACCACTTCTAGAGAAATCCTTCCATGGGACTCCTCGCAAACCACTTCCCTTATCAGAAGAAAATGAAGGATTATCATCCAAATTGTCCTGCGACAAGAATGCAATGAGCTACTAGCATTGCCTAATAAGCTAACAATGACGCAGAATAGAAGCCAACAGCAGTAGAACAGTTAGGTAGACCAAAGAGCAAAAGAGAAAAATGAAGAATAGATCCCTACAGATGTATTTTCTTAAGAAACTCTTTGATTTTGTTTTATCTAGTTCAGAAATTGAAAGTACAAGTAGCAAGAAGCAAACATTGCAGTTGCAAATAACCATATCAAGATCGATAGACTTAGCCTGTAACAAGATTTGAAAATTGGCATGAAAAGAGTGGCTAGCGCATGCTGTTTATTCCTCTTCATTTTGTGTATACAGTCTATAATATGGATAGAACTGTCAAAACAGAATGCCAAGCACAAGAACTAGATACAGAAGATTTTTATGGGGAAGTACCTCATTTGATTTCTGTTGAGAATCTGGGAACCGAGAAGACCTTGTAGAAGAAGAGCCGACAGCAGATGCACCATCAGATGTGGACTTGGCATTAATAGTACGTGTAATGCCATTAACCTTAAGCTTGACCTTTTTCACTTTATTCTCAGTTCCTAATCCATCTGAAATAACTCTAAACTGTCCCAAGCTGCTTGTATTTTTCCAATTAGCTGGGGCAAGGACACCTTCACTGCATCTTCTAGAATCAACTCCACTATTCCTCTGCTCGTTACTGCCTCGAAAAGAACCATTGTTGGAAGCTTCATCAGATTCTACGAATCCTCCATCTTCAGGCTTCATTATATTCTGGCCAGATTCAGAGTCCATATTGTCAGTAGAAGCTTTTGAACTGCATCACATTTAAATTCTTTCTTTTGATAAAATGCAAAATAAACATTTTTGTAACTGAATTTCGGTTTGCTTACACTGTCTGAAGGAGGTGTAGATGATAAGGATGAAATTTCATGGTAATCAGAAGGCAGCTGTGAGTCATTCCGAGGCCGACGTGATGTGTTACTCCTCCTCTTCCTCACGGCACTGCTTGCATCACTAAATCCAAAACCCTCCATAGTGCTAAATGGACTTAAAGCAGATCCCTAGTGCAGGTTTTATTTGGAAAGAAAGCTTAGAAAGTCAAAGAGAGAAAAAGTATAAAAAAGGAAAATAGTGATCCTCAGTTTCACAACATTGGATTACTCATAAAACAACATTGCATAATTCATGCCCCTCTACAAGGGAAGACATAAAATTAGACACAAAAATAATCAAAAATTGAAATCAGCACCAGTAAAATAATCACAGAACAGAATTTCTATGCTCCAAGCTCTTGCAAGTTCTGAATTCTATCACCAAAATAAAACTTGGCACGTTTGAACTTTCTGAACAATTATGTAATAGAAAAGAAAAGGTATCACTACAGTCAAATTGAAGTACAAAAAACTACTGGAAGTGTAAAAACACCTATAAGGAAAATAATATAAGAACTTCAAAATCAATAGGATTGCCAAATTGGTGCACAAGATTAGCTTAAGAAGACTAAATTATCAGATATTAACATTGTCAATCAAGAATAATTCAACATCCCACAGATCATCAACCCAAAAACATAAACAGGAAACTAGAAACAAAAATGCATAAATCAACCGAAGAAACTCCAAATAGTAGTATACAATCAACTATCCTAAATCAAAAGGCAGAAACTTTGAAGCGAAAAGTCGTTAAAAAATCATCGCAAGATTACCAAAAGTCATAGAAACCAGAAGAAAAAAAAAAAAAGACGACAAAGAACTCTTACCTCTTCTGGGGTTGCAACCAGAAAGTCTCAAAACCCTAAATCAGCCTCTAAAACCAATAATCAAGACTGAAATGGTGCCGTAAAAAGGTATGGACAAAGTGATACGGGTGAGTAAAATTAATTAGCCAGGTGGAGGAGCGTGATTCGATGCCAAAGAAATAAGGAGGTGGTGGTGGGTCTGGAATAAATCGATTATGATGATGATGGGAGGTGCTAATAAGGGTATAAGAGGAGAAGAGTGGCGTAGATGCAAAAGACCTGTTGCAAAGTGATCTAATTCCAAAAACATCATCTTTTCTTTTTTTTCTTTGTTTCTACATCAAAACCCGCCAGTCCTTTTTTTGTTCTTTTTTCTTGGGTCACCCACCTTTGCACCCTATCTTCTCCTCTCGGCTACCATCTTGCTGTTGGACGGGTAATGAAGCAGCTTCTTTTATTTTTGGGTTTACTGCCCCTTCAAAATCCATTTACTTTGGTCTTGCTCTGTTCGCTAACTTATATGGAAGTGCAAAAATTTCCAATAGTTGATCCTTTAACTCGAGACTGTTTGTCGTTTTCCTGTGAAAAAATAGAAACTTTCTTTACTATATTGGTAAACAAATAATCATTTTTTTAATACCAAGACAAATAATCAACTTTGCTACAATGAGAAAACGCCAGTTCGTCTGGATTCATGATCTTCTCTGAATCAGTGCAACCCATATGGCAGATGGGTCTTTGTCTAATCAGCGAAATATATAAGAAGGCTTGATCTTTTTGGAGAGGATAGCCAGATCAAATTTTTGCCAGCAGAAAAATTGGAAGCGATCAGGTATTGGGTTTTTGAATTCTCCTATTTTTTTTTTTTTTTTTTAATTGCAAATTGCATTTCAAGCACCTGAGGCAATAGTTGTTTATATTATTTGTGCATGCCATGTGAACGAATATTGTGCAAATGATATTTGATTATGAGCTATAAAATATGTATTTAAAATGTTTGGGTATGATTGCAGTGACGGCTTCTTATAGTCGATATCAAAGCTAATACCATTGTGTATCATTGTGTTTTTCAGATTTCAGATGGCACTGTCTGTTTTCACATTTTCAATGACAAATAATCCCCTTGTGGATAAAATCTTGAAAATCTGAGCCACCTTGCAGAATTCGAACTTCAGTTTTAGCAGAAGTTCCATTTGGTTTGTTTCGACTACTTTCATTTATTTATTACATTCGTCCCCCTTGTGCTTGGCATTGATATCGTACTCTGCACAGTTTAGCCAAACCAAAGTCAGATATCTTAGGGCAGAACTCTTCATCCAGAAGAATGTTATGAGGCTTAATATCAAAATGCAGTATTCTTGTGATACAACCACGATGCAAGTAATCAAGCCCTCGGGCAATTCCAATGGCAATCTGATAGAGCGTCTCCCAACTAAGAACTTGCTTTCTTCGATTCTTTCTGGAGTAAATGAACCTTTCAAGGGATCCGTTTAGCATAAATTCATACACGAGCTCTTTTGGCACCCTCAGAACAGAATCGTAGAAGCCTCACGATATTTGCATGGTGAGTGCGTCCAATGCTGGCAACCACATTGATGATTTCTTCACCATTACCTTTGGATTCACTTGACACCTTAACTGCAACTAAACGGCCATCAACAACTTTCCCTTTGAACACTGCTCCAAATCCTCCTTGTCCCAGTTTTTCCTTGAAGAAATTGGTCATTGTCTTAATCTCTGAATACTTCTTGTCTTTTGAGAGTGAAAGATCCATAGTCCTCAAGAAAAATTTCCACTTCTCTAGCATTTCTATGTTTCTTTATCCAGTAAGGACGGATTGGACAAGAATAATCTACCTCTATTAAGGAACATAAGTGCTACAAGAACTAATGCTCCTATACTTATTGAAACACCTGACAGCATAGAAAGAGAGAGTAGAAAAAAATTAGATCAGAACATTGTGTATATATTTTATTCTCTGGGATTTGATTTTTACCTATCAGGATTTTGGTCTTTGTGGACATATCTGTAGATTGACAAACATAGATGTGTTTAGCACTTATATTGAATAAAGGACGAGCAAAAATCAATCTGTGTCATAGCTAGTGCATTGACTTCTGTTTTGGTTTCTTTTTTATTGAAAAGGAAGATGAGAAGACTAATGTCTAATGGCATATTTTGTATAGTTCCCTCTGTTTGCATATGCAGTAAGTACCAAGGTAACAGAGAGGTCATACAAACCTGTTAAGCTATTACAATCTTGGGATGGTTTTTCCCAGTAGGATAAAAGCATTTAAAATTCCAAGCTGAATTAACATAATAGCCACAAGCTCCACCAGATCCTTCACATTTCCTACAGTTTGAATCAAGACTCCAGCTTACCTTGAAACCCTCCTGCAAGGTCTTTGTCGAACCATTCCCATTCTGTTTCTCTAATGCCATTTTGAGCAACGGAATTGTTAGTTTTTCTCACACTTGTAGTATCAGGTGAGAAATTTTCTGAAACTGGCAAATTCGACTTTATACTGTTATTTCTTTCTCCTTGACATGTTATTGGTATTGTGGAACTGGAGAATGAAGTGCTCTTGAAATAAAGTGTGGTAAAGAAAGTTTCATCTCCTTGACAGTCATAATCTCTAAACCAAGTGAGCTCAAATCCCTTCTCCCAACCTCTCATGCTCTTGTTTTCAGCTGGTGACTCCAGTGCAGAAACTGTTTACCATCTCTTCACAATTTTTATTAGCTAGGTCCTGTAACTCTTCAGATTCTTCATAAGTAAGAGCATAAGAACTTCTCTTTGCAGTGGTCAGACAGTCAATGGGTTTTATGGGATCTAGAGAAATGGTACAGTTGAAGAAGCAACTGAGGTGTATATTTTGTATTGAATCTCTAAATCCCATAGTATACATTGTCACATTTGTGCGTGGTCTTGGGCAACTACTATTGTTATCAATGTTAACATCAACAAGAATTAGGGAACGGTTGGAGTAATGAACGTCCTTGACATAAAGGGAGCCTTCAGAGTTTGTTAGGACAGGCCTGCTATTCCTGCACGAGAGGCCAAAATCAAGGTAACCGCAGATTTGATTGTTGGTATTATTAGGGATGATCCAAAATGGATATTTGATGGGAAGGCCATTGCCACAGTGCTCTTATGCAGAACAGTGCATATTGGGTAGTTTCTGAGAATCGGAAAGAAGCGTGAATATGATCAGCAGAGCTTGGGTGAGAACAAGAGATGGCAAGATTGAAGCATTTTGGAGGAAAACAAAATTAATGGTCTGTGGATGGTATCTGATTAATATGCAATGCAAGAATCTTTCTAAGCAGTTTCTTGGTGGACTTGGGAGGTCTCTCTTTTTGGCTGTTTCCTTGTGTTTTTGCGTACACTTAGTCAGATTTCTGATTTTTAAAAACAAACCAATGGTCAGACAAGACTAGTCCAACTTTAAGTCGAGTTCCACACCAAATTGCTGAAGCTACTGTAGATTTCTTTCCCTCCAGACTCTGGTGTTTCAGAAATGAAAAAAGATAACCCAATAATGTTTGTGCTTGGATCCGACACAATGGACGATAATCTATCTAGTTGTGATAGTGTCGAACTCTAGCTTTGTAGTATTACTGAGATTGTATTTAGCTAATTGATGCTCAAGCAATTTATACGAGTTGCCAATTGAAACCCGATTTCGGTCTAATTAATCAGATTCTGAAATAAAAAATAATAATCCAACCAAAGTGGAGATTTATAAATAATTGAGAATTTATAATGTGGTTGTTGTATTCAAATGTTCACTCATGGATTCACGTGTAATGTTAGAATTTAACCTAACAAAGTGAATGACAGAAGGTCTGATTGGATAGCAATTGAATGTGTATAGAAATTAGTATCTTTATACAAGTTTTCATATCCATCTAATTATACCATTTTTTAATATAACTTTTAATTTTATACACAAATAAAATAATAATATAAAAATTACTCTGCCAAAAGAGGAGTTTTTGTGCCTAGTTGTAATATATTTAGCATTATAATAAATAAAATAATAAAAGGTTATTAACTTAATTAAAATAAGTGTTTTTTAAAATCAGCCTATACATACATATGATTAAAAAAGATTTCAAGCTTATGTAAGTAGTTGTTTATAGGATTAATTATAAAAATAGTTTTCTTTATAAATAATCATAAAAAAAAAATACCTCATCTTTCACTCTTTTATATTTTTCTTTTATATTTTTACTACTTTTTATTCCACTTAACAAAAGTTGATACATGTCTTTTTAATTTTTTATTGTCTAGTAGACCTTCCTTTCTTTATACTTTCAACCTTTGTAGGGGCAATTCTTTCTTTCCCCATTCCCACCTTCACATCTATTTTTATCAATATTATAATTCTTTTTTATTTTTCTACAATCATGTTAATTAATATTTTTTTATAAAAAAATTAAAATAAATTTTAAAGTATTTTTATTTAATTTAATTTAAAGATTATTTACTCTCTTTTCTTTATAAATAAAAATATAGATATTGATTAATGTATTAACTTAGTTTGAAATTTTTTTAATGAGTGTTATTAGATAAGATATTAAGGAGTGAAGTGGATGAGTATAAAGTAGAGCATATTATTATGATTCAATTTTGATACAATTCATACCAAAAAAACTAAGATTAGTCATTATAGATTGGATCTTAGCATCTATAAATTAATTTTAATAAAATTAAAATTTTACCCTTCATATCAATTGCATATTTGATTTACTACTTTTTTCATTCTCCTTTAGAATATGAAATTAATTTAAAACATAGATATATCACCGTATTAAGCTACTGAGACTGAATAATAATTCAAAGAAAAAAAAACTAATAAATTAAGGAACTATATCTATCTTAATAGAAAGCTGAAAAATTAATAAATTCAACTAAAACTAACCACTTTATCAATTAAACTAATAAATTTAATAAATTATTTGAATTTTTCTTAATTACATGAAATCTCAAACACACTAAATTAAAGAGTCATATCAACCAGTTAACTTGGTTTATGACTATAAAGACATTAAGCCTTTAACATACAATAAAGTTTATACCATTATTGTTCATTTATATTTTAAGTATTAATTTAATATAATTACTGCTTTAATCTAATCAAATAAATTCAAATAAATTAATTACATAAACTATTATTATAATTTAATACTCACCATACTAAAAAAAAAGTTTAATAACACATTTTATATATTCTATTTTCATTATTGTTACTAAACTATATATTAATTGTTTAATATATTTATAAGATAAAGTTTAAAAAATTACTATGTGGTTTAATATTTTTTTAATACTAAAAGAGTATCATGTCTTTTATTTTTTAGCATTTTTTAGGTACATTCAATATTTTTCTCATTTTTTAAATTATAAATATTGATAGAAATATAAATGTTTTAGTAAAATAAATAATTTTTAAGTAATTTAGCACTTGACTAGATATTTTGTGATCATATCAAATTGTTAAAATATAAAAATTTTCAATTTTAATTAAATTTAAAAAATATTTTTTAAAATAAGATTTTATTATATTTATAAATTCAATAACGCATTGTTAAATGCTAAATTGCTTATAAAATCATAATTTAGTGATAGTTCAAATTAAATACATGCAAAACTATCTAAAAATAATAAAAATATAAATGTGTATTTAGAAAAAGCTAAGCAAATAAAAAACGTGATATTCATTTAACATGAAAAATACCTCTATCTCTCAAATAAAAAAGGGTCAAATCACATGATGATTTTTATTTTTTACCTTTAGTTATATATGAAAAATTACCCAGATAAAATAATATCATTGTTAGATTATTCCACTTTGAATTTATTATTTATTTATTTTGAAATCAAATTCTATTAATATAGGAAGTCGAGAAAATTTAAAAAATTATATAATTACTTTAAATAATTTTATAATTTTAGTTAATATTTAATTGATGTATGATTGATTTTATAATTGGTGCGATTGATGTTTGGTTGATTTTTATTTATTTATAAAAAATTATTTTTAATTTTTTTATTTGAACTTGGTAGTCTGGCCCAAAAGAGAAATCAATAGAGGCCCAAATTTATTATTATTATTATTATTATTTCTGTTGGTTTAAGCCTTAGGGGCTCCGGATCCAGGGGGGGCATCGGCACATAAACGTGAGCAATTAGTGATAAAAAAGATTGTAACCAATAGAATTGTGAAACGTGGAATATGAAGCAACGAATAGAAAGAAAGAAAGGAAGATAGGGAAACGGTTGGGGTGACAGGGAGAGGTACGTGGATGACGCAAACAGCGTCAGGAGAGAGGTCAAATCGGAAAAGATGGGGTTTGGAGGGGAGGGTGACAAAATTGAAAATCTACTAATCAGCAAATCACCAATCAAAAGTTGCTGACGTGTCTGATTGATCAGACCATTGATCTCGACTCCTTTCACCTTTATTTCCACTCCTCCTTTTTCTTCTTCCTTTCGAGAAAAAAAGAAAATAAAATAAAAGTAATAAGACAGTATCGCGCGAGAAGCGCGGGTGCCTCCTTTCTCTCTCCTACTCTCCCACCAAAGGGGTCCCACCCAAATGGCAATCGATCCCACTTCACTATTACCTTAATTTCATTTTATTTTTCTTTATCTCTGCTCTTTAAAACCTTTTTATTTATAATATATATTCTATAAGTTCTGTTGTTATTATTTTATCAAATCAAATATAAAAATTTATTTACTCATAAAATATGAAGTACAATCTATTTGTCGACAAAACCATATAGTAAAACTTCATAGGTGTTCGATAAATAAATAATAAAATTAAAAAAATTAATATTATGAAATATATTGATAAATTAATATAAAATTTATTAATTAAAATTTAATTTATTATAATTAATTTTACATAAATTTAAAATACATAAATTTTAGATTAATTTTTATTCCATTTAAAATATATAAATTTCAAATTTACAAATTTAATTGAATATGAATCTCTAAATTCTTTCTAGCTAAGAGTTTATTCTTACTTTGCTAAGACCGCCTCGCAAGTGCCTAAAACTAGTTTATTTTTTAAAAAAATACTTATATTATTTACATATGAAAATATGTAAATTTATTATAGATAACCATGTGACTGCTATTTATAATTTATTGTAGTAATGTATTGTTACAAAGAACTACTACCAAGTTAAATATCAAATTGTTAGCTTACAAACATATTAACGAGCTGACTCGCAGTAACCGAGCTGACTCGCAGTTTAGACTTAATTTATTTATACGAGTTGAGCTCAGACAAGCTTTTATGGAGATCTCAATCACTCAAGAAGATGACACTCGGATTAACATTGAAGTGTGACGCTGAAGCCCATAATATTACATCGACCAAAAAAGACAGACTTCAGATCAGATAACTTGTCCTAGTCCTGAAGCCTCAACTCTTACAACCATCTTGAAAAACAAGGAGGAAAAGAATCTATAATAAAATTTACTTGGGATTTACAAAAAGGAAAGAAAATTACCCATTACTTTAAATTTGTCCAACATGGCCACTTCCAGGTCCTCCTAATGTTAGAACAACTCCTTGAAGATCATTTCTGAGCCTTGGTTCTTTGGCTAATGATGGGGTAGCTCTTACTAAAGGATATGATCTTGTCGTGTTCATTTGAGTTTGTCGAAAACTCTGGCCGGATTCTGGCATGGGAAATGTGCTTGGTTGTCGACAAATCTTCAGGGATTCCATGTGATTTGAATTGGGAAATGAGTGAGCATTGACAATATGGTTTGCTGGAGTTGAAGGATTTTGAGCTAGGATGGCCCCTCTTGATACAACTTCAGATACCTGGCAAGACAAAAGAGTAGGTTTAAGGTTCCTGAACATACTTCAACATGAGAAATGGAACTGTGTCAAAAAATGGACGCTTACAGGGGCAAACAATACTCCTCTAAAGATCTTCCCATTTACTGTTGCAGTCATTAGAAGGCCCGAGTCGAATGCTCCGTCAACTCTACCACGTACCTCAGCACCAATCTGAGAATTGAAAGAACGTAGGGTAAGAAAATGAAGAAGCAGAAACAGACTAAGGAAAGAAGACAAGAAAAGCATAGCGATTGATCATCATCTGTAGCAAGAATTTACCAGGTTCTGAGCATATCCTGCGTCCTTGGGTTTTTCGTCCATTGCTGGGAAATGCATTCCTTGTCTACCTGTATGAGCAATATGAACACATTGTTCTGGTTTTGTATGCTCTCTTAAAATTTGGAGATTATATGGACTTTTTTGGATTGTATTTCCAGGTTCTTTCTGGTAGCTTGCAACATCAATAGTTTGGCAATTTCTAGGACTTCTATTCAACTGCTTAAACAAATTAAATCCTTGAGAAGCTGTGATGGAATCTGTAGCTTTTCTAACTGGGGTCTGCTCTTGATCAGATTGTGATGGAGATGAATGTTGAGAGAGTGAAAGAGAATGCTCCTCCTGTTCTGATTCAACCTCCCACGACTTTGAATTTGTGGTCCTTTTCCTCTTCGGATATGGACTATCTGAAATCAAAATTAAAGGAAGTCGATTTGGAAATGTTCATATTATGCTAATGAAAGATTGCCATTATCATACAACCAACCTGAACTGAAACGGAAAGCTTGTTTCGACTCTGATTCTTGTTCATGAGCCCCCTTTCTAACTATTCCATCATTTCCCAATAATGTAATTCTCTGGTTCACAGCAAAATTCAATAAGCTACTGCTATCTTGAAAAAGCAAATATATAAACAAGGATTGTGTTCTGTACTTCGATGGCAGTTCAATTACCGAGTCATTTTCTGCTTGAGGGGATCTCCTCTTTTCTTGATTCCAATGTTTTCCAAAAATCTTGCATATGGGAATTCTGTAAGGAGCATCAGGATGCTCTGCTCCGAGCTGCAAGATCAATAACTCATTCAGAGGATGTTCATCCTCTCCACACCTGCATATATGTTCAAACAAACTGAGAACATGCAGAACTTTAACTTTTATCAGAATAAGAAGTAATGACAATTAGAGGCAGGGATGTGAAGCTAAGATGCCATTAGAAGTTACCCTCCATAGATGGCGATATCTGAATCTGTTACAACAGCAGTATGAGAAAATCTCCCTTGAGGTTGCTGGCCGCATATATCAAGTTGAGTCCATGAACAAGCCACCACATCAAGAACCCAAACATCATTGTAATAATGTTTATCTCCAACCCCACCAATGACATAAACCTGCAGACCATGAATAACACATTGACTCTTCTCTGCAAACCAATTGACAAGGGATTATTCAAACATCATTTAGGCATAAGTGGCATAGTTGGTTCCAGTTGTCCAATATGTCAACCCTGACACTAAAGATAGAAGCTACTCAACACTATTTTAGTTACATGACTTGCCTTGTTTCCAATGTTCACAGCAGCATGACCTGCTCTAACACCCGGTGAAGAGCCTTGAACAACTAGCTGTCACGAAAAACACACCAAAACCAACAATGCATTTAAACAAAAAGATCAATTAAGATTTTGACACCATAGTCATGAAATCATAGCAAGTCAAGGTTAATACCTTAGACCAAGTCATTGTATCAGTATCAAGCACATCAACATTGCCATGATACCTGTCACCACGATCACCACCGTACACAAAAAGGTCATTACCTATTGCCACAGCACCGTGACTGTCTCTAGGAACAGGAATATCGCCCTTCACTTCTGGAGAACTCCATCTCATAGTCTTGAGGTCTAAAACATGCAAATCATTTAAGTAATTTGCTTCACCTTCTCCACTACCCCCAAATATCAATATTCTATCATCGCCAATAAGAGTAGCAGTGTGACTTTCGCGAGGGCAAGGGGGAGTCCCTTTACATTCAGGTTGTATCCACTCTTTGGTCACAAGATCTAATATATGAAGATCATTTACTTTCTTAGAGCCATTTGTGCCACCGAACACGAACATTTGGCGCCCGACGAGAACAGCACTGTGGCTGTCTCTAGGACCAGGCCCTTGACCAATAGTTGCCAAAGTATTCCACGACATAGTATCAAGATTTAGCATTAAAACATCACTGAAATGCAAACCCCCACAACACCCCTGAAAAGAGAAAACAGAGAGAACTTATCACAATGTAGTTAGAGTGGAAATTAAAAGCACTTAAACATTTTCTTTCAAACCTCTAGTGCCATTTTACCTCCTCTACTAAACCTCTACTTTTTGCTCTTTCAAAATTAGAAAAGCAAAGATATACCGAAATTTGGCAAGACAACGACAACCATAGCCAACACTAGAAGCGACGGAAAAATACAACCAAAATTCACCATCATCATTATCTTGTCGCTTGAATGCATCAAGGACAAGAAAATTGTGCATAAGCATTAGCAGGAGAATTATTTCTTTACTTTCTTCACCAAGAAAAGGAGACATGAACAGTCAATACTAAAATATAACAGTAAGAAATGGCAAGGAGACATGTGAAACAAAAATAAATAAATAAAGATTTGAGATTGGGGAAGAAATGGAAAAAGGAAAAGAAAAGATTATTATTTTTTTAGAGAGAAAAGGGAGTGGGTAGAAGAAGGAGGAAGGGAGAATTTAACACATGAAAACATTGCTATATCAAGAAAGCAAAAGTACAGAAAAAAATGTTAAACTTCAGAGACAACAATCCAACACCAAAAGAACACACAGCAAAAGATAGGAAACATCTAAAACCAATGAAGAAGTATATGTTTCCTTTTGCCAAATATACTCTACACGGTAGAATAAAAATACCAAAAGAACAATAATAATAATCATAACATAGAAAACAAAAGATAAAGAAAGGCATAACATCAAACAACTGCAACACAAGACATAGCAAAACACCTATTTAGAGAAGAATTCTTGTTCATCATAGCCATGATTCTACCAATAATATATTCAAAAGGCAACCCAACTATTAAGAACTTTTGAAAAAAAAAGAAGTTACTACAGCTCGATGAACTATATTTAAATATTACACAATATTTAAATTAACAGAAAAGAAAGGCAACAATATAAAGAAAAATAAACATACCCCAAAAACATAAACAAGTCCATGAGAATAACAAGCAGAGTGTCCCCATCTTTCAGAAGGATGAAATCCAAGAACCTTAGGATAGAACCACATTGCCTTCTTGTTTGAAGTTTCATGAACTCCTAAAGACCCCATCTTATTATCACTTTCTTTCTTTTTTATTTTCTTTTCTCAGAGCTGAAAGCTATTCTTGTTCAACACAGTGCTTGACAATGATAAAGAAAGAAAAGGGCGGTGGAGAAGAAAAAAAAATAGAGCTGAGAGAGAAGGGTCAAAAGAGGACATGAACAAGCCAAGAGATATATCAACTATCAGTGTCAATGGACATGAAAAGATGGGCGCTTTCAAGTCTCAATCACTGTGGCAACCAACATCAACAGGATGTTGTAGTGAAAAGAATTAAACAATTTTTTTTTTTGTTTTAAAATCCACTTAAAAGTAAGAACAAAGAAAAGAAAACATATTCATGAATGAGAATAAACACTTCACTGTTTAAATAGTGCAACATCAATAGCAAACAAACACTAATATGGCTGGATATTGGAGACTACTAATACTAACGCAATTGATGTAAAGTCATTGGAATGTGACTATTAAGAGAGACATAGAGAAAAAGACCATAGCTTTTGTTATCATTATTATTATTATTCTTTGCAATTTATATATTTTGGATGTTCTAATTTCTTTTTATTTTTAATTTGAATTTGTTAGATTATTTTTCACACTTGTCTAAATGAAAATGATGGAGTGTGGGGGCATTGGGTTGTGGGAAATGATGGGAGAAGTTGTTCAGAGGTATGAGGATTTTTGACTGTGCAATAGACAGTGAAGGAAATGAGAAGAGAAGAGTTTTCTTTGCAATTTTCTTTTTCTCTGCCAAAACTCACATGGGTTTTCTTCATCTCAGTTTCCTTTCTTTGCTAGCATGAATCCCATTATTGGGATTGATGAAGGGAAGTTTTCATTTCCCTTATCTTTCTTTTCCTTTTCCTTTTTTCTCTCTTTTTTCTTTTTTTTTTTTTCTCTTCATCACTCAAGTTTCAAGGTGGGTTATTGATGTGGATCTAGAAATATGTCTCTTCTCTAGGCTCTTTGGGTAAAGTGTGGGGCTTTGTGTTGTGTGGGTTGTGCAAATTCTTTTTCTAGTTTTGGGAAATGGAAAGGAGTGTTGTTTCCCTCAAAAGGTTCTAAGTTTTTGAAAGATAAAAAAAAAAGCATATTTATATGTCTGTGTTCATGCAAATTTACAATTTAATTAACTTGTAATTATTATTAATAATATAAGATTTCTTCCCCCTATATCATGTATAGCCTTATTATTACTTTGTGATATGCTGTGGAACTTGTGCTTTAAAAATGATATGACAACTCTGTTGGGTCATGCACATGGAGGCCATTTGCAAAGGTAAAATCTCTACTGCCATGAGTCCCTATTCCATTTCTTTGATTTTGTTTTTTTATTTCCCTTTCTTTCTCCCCAAAATTACCAAACTAAAGTTGGCAAACAGTAAACTAGCTATGCCTACTGTGTTCATAATCATAGGTGACAGACAAGTAACTTTTGAAAAACTCTATACTGCATTAATCCAAGCTTCACCTGGATGAAATATTGTCATTTCTGAAATTTTCATCACCATTTTTCACATTATATACAAATTAAGAGTTTTTTTTTTTTATATATAATCAAATAGAATAATTTAAATACTAAATAAAAAAGAATAATTTGACTAGTATTTCCAATAAATTCTAAATTTGATATCAATGTAACAGCTACTCCAACATTTCATTGAATCTTTCTTATAATGAAAAATTAAAGATCATCAAAGTGAAAAATATCATTGCAAAAGAAAAAAAGAAAAGAAAAAGAAAAAGCATTTGAACTTTGCAAAGTGAGAAAATGAGGGGAGATATCGCGAGAAGAGAGGAGGGTGGAAAAAAACATAGTATTGGACACAGGAAACGAAGACAGAAGTGAGGAAAGACGTAGAATACACGCGACAAACACGGGAGACTTTTCTATTAATTATTTTTTTATTTATTTTTTGAAATAGTTTGTTTTGTTGGTCAGATTTTTTATTTTTATTTTTATAATATAATTGTATAAATCAGGCTGCCCTTGATTCACGTGACCTTCTTTGTAACTTGAAATCAAAAACACCTTTCTTTCTTTTCTGTTCCTTCCTTCTTTTCCATTTCTTTTCTTTCTTTCTTTCTTTCTTTCTTGTTTTCAAGAATGGCAAATAATAATAAAAGAAAGAAAAGACATCTGTCTCTTCGAGAATGACATGTTCAAACTTTTTTGTACCCAACAATTCACTTAAACGACCCATGCATTTGTATTTGTTCCCTTCACAGAATTTATAATATCAACATTTTCAATTAACAGTTTGACGTTTTCTACTTATAAAAGTCTCTTTCAAGAAAATGAATTATGTTAGTATTAATATAATAATAGTAGCAAAAATTATATGCCTGGTGACCCGTTTGAGTATTTTAAATAGAATTATAAATTAGAAAAGTTTTGAGTTTGAGCTCTCGGAGATGGATTGAAGGTATAGCCGTTGTTACTGGTAAAAGATTTAGCAGTAATATAATAGTAACAGTAGCAAAGATGTGTGTTTCTTGGAATGTGAATGGCCCAGCCTGCGTGACGGGTACGGGCAATTGACTGATACAATCACCGATACCCCATTTGCACAATGCCTCAATCAAACTGTACAAGATTCCCAAACTGAAAGATTTTCAAAGGGATCTTGTTTTTTCAAAGGGATTTTCAAAGATTTTAAGTCTACAGTCTCGTCATCATCATAAAAGAGAAAGAGTGAGTGTCTTGAGAAGTAAACTACAATTCGAACTCAACGTTTTGGTTCCGCTCACGCGTTCTCATTGCTCGATTAAATTTACACGCGATTTGGTTCGGCTTTATGCATGAGACTGAGATCTAAAAACTTCTCTTACAAGATCAAGGATAGGATTATGGATGTTCAAGCATCATATCAGTAAGAAGCATTTTTTTCTCAGAATCCCTCCATTTTGGAAATGGTAAGAATAACAACTCAGAACCATAGGGAAGCAAGTATGATATGAAGCTAGATGAATACCTGAAGCAAAAGATTTGATTGCTGTAGGTAGAAATTGAATAAATCAAATGCTGTACAAATTTTGTTGAAAATGTTTGTAAAAAAGCAAAGGCCTGACATTTCAACCTTGTCACTCTACATGGCCCGATTTAATACAACAGAGGGATTTACAATAATGTTATGCAATTATATAAAATTGTGACCCATAGCAGTGAATGCTAGAAAAAGATGTACCTCGGGCTTCTTGTACAAAGATACTTGCAGATGCTGCAAATGTATTCTGGCAACAGCAAAATCGTGGTTTCTGTCATACCTAAATGGCCTTGCATTGTGTTAACTCGAAACAGAAACTGTAGACAATAGAAAAACAGAGTAGAGAGCTTGATAAGTACATCTAGAAGGGAAATTTTAGTCCCCAAATAACAAGCCGTATTGGAAACAGTTGAAAGGCGATAATCACAATGTGAGAACTATGCCTCCAAAACAATCAATAAAATGTGTATGAAAAACAGGTACTTACACTAACAATTATAACTTAAACTCATAGGCAAAAAGACTTCTTTGTTCATCTGTTGGATTCGACAACCATCGCCAGAACATCCATGCTGCCCCAACCACAGATAACAATGACAGTATTGCCAAAAATCCAAAATGTGAGACATCATTTGCAATAATTGCAACTCCCAACATTACAGACTCTGCTAAACTTGCAATAGAAACCTCTGTTGCCCCTATAAGATTTGCTTTAGATGATGGGATCCCAGTTTGGAGAATCTGTGCACCAATAACATCGTATGACATGTGTCCTAACCTTGAAACAACCTGCATAAAAAGTTCAGTCATATTGTTCCCAAACTCCCAGAACAAACACATAACAATAAGAGAGAAGAGCGACAGTTTGCACAGATATAAATTTGCTAAATTCTGATGTTGATTCAAGGGGGATTTGACACAATAGTTCTCAAGAGAGTGACATGCTCAATAATGTTACACATCGAGTTTATTAACAAGTTTGGAAGTCAAAACTGAAAGGATCGCGGGAAGCAATTCGATGCGCGAACACGGAGCCTGCCTACCCAAACGATCGTGATACGACTCATGCACCACCATGTACAATGAGCAACAATTATTTCCTACTAAGTACCCAATCAGCTAATACTGCAGCTGAAATGATTTTCGCACTATAAATGCAAGAAGAAACAAAAGAAAGATGATCCTTACAATCAATCCCAAGAAAAAGAGAAGGGGACTCTGCTGGGAAAGAGATCCACTCCAATATACAGCAACAGCTAACGTGAGAAGAGAAGCCTGAAATACCAAACCAGCTGCCCCGGCCTGGTCAGAGGGGAAGAAATATAAGAACTAGATTGAGAAGGTAAAGTTTTAACAAAAAACTGTAATATAAGCAGGAAGCATAAAGTAACCTTTAAAATGCCCAGTTGTCTGACCAAGGATGCAGACAGGAATGTTGCTAGAACACCCATGGCAGCACATAATCCACTGAATCCCGCAACAATAGATGGATTAACTCCTATTAAGCAATTCCATACAATTTATAGACATTAGCAAGGAATCCCATACTAACTCAAAGTCCAAAGATAACAGTAAAGTAAACACTCATCAATACAACTTTCATATAAAACAGAATCACATTACAGCACACAGAAAATCCCTTATTTCAGGCATCAGCTGACATACTAAAACAATGAGCAAAAACTAACTCCATATATAGGTCTTCAATAAGAAAATGCCAATCCAACAAATGTTTATAATCCATGTGGATGCATGAAGAGTTGCATAAGGAAGTTAAATGTCTGTAATAAAATAAGAAATCAATTTTAAGCAAGACGATCGTAGCATGTCCTCCAAATTGTGATCATACAAACACTTTAAAGTGTGCTATGCGGGTTCACACTGCTTCAACCTTCAAGTCAGATGCAAGATCTTAGATCTAAAATCCTTTAATAGTCAAATATCTCATGTTAATATCTCATGGTATTTCAGAAAGGGTACGACGAGTACCACGCTGAGTTAAAAATGCTGTCATCAAACTGCTTGGAGCAAGAACAACATTGAAGTACAACAGAACATAGGCAAGGCTTGCAGGAAGAACTGGCTGCTGCAAATATTCTTTCCACCCAAGCTTGATAGTTTCCAGACCTCTATCCACTGATTATGCAGGAGAAAGTAAATATATCAGGAAATTTCAGATCACTTTAAAATAATGGTATCTCATAATTTTTACCTATGCTGTCCACACCAGCCATAGCTCCTCCAGTTGATTCTCTGCAGCAGGCATGGGAAGATCTAGTGTGGTCAAGAACCCCAGTAGAAAGCTTGTTCGTCAACAATGTCAGACCAATCTGCAAAAATGGCATTAACAGTTACAAATGATGGTGGGACGTATTATTTAACCATGAATTACACCAGAAAACTGATTACCATAATCGGTAAAGACCATATCATTAGACCAGCAGCAATCTTCAAGCAGGACACAGGATCATACTTGCAGAGAAGAATGCCAAATAATGATGCCCCAGCAATCTGTAATTGGTGATAACATTGCAATTAACACATTTTTGAATTTCTAATCTTATATAAGAGAGTAAATAACATTGCAAATATGGGAATGCCATGTGTAAACTGTTTTAAAGTACACATATTCCTCATTAGATGGAATAGATTATGAATTTAGTGAAGACCTCACACAGAAGATCAATTCGATTAAGAACAGCATTTGCTTGCGCGAGAGCTATTGGCCTATTTATTCCTGCTAACTGTACATATGGGAACATCAAGTTAGAGTTTGTAGTGTGTGCTAACTTTACAGGGGAACAGAGAAAAGGATAAACGCCAAATATATGAAGAAACAATGGAAGCACAGGTACTACCAGCACAACCCAATCACGCTCCATAGCTACCCCCAATGCTACTCCGCATAGCCTCTCAATAGCCCCTGCTACAACAAGTACAAGAAACCATGGATGGAGAAGAATGGATGATGCAGAAGTAGGAGATACAGTATGTGCATGAATTATCATAGATGCAGACAACAACTGAGCAGCCACCTGACAGAAGCAGAAGAAGAAGAAAAAATTAGAAGGAGTATAGCACTTATTCAGCTATATTGTATAAAGTAACAAAAAAAGTTACCTGGACTATATTTAGACCAATTGAAGAAGGTATCCGGGGAGAATAATCCATAAGTTTGCCAACCAAAGGACCTCCAGCAATTATTGCAAGCTGTTTAACACAGAACTCATAAAAAATATGCTCCCAGTTTTAAATGAATGGCTCAATATAACTTACTGAACAAACTACAACCTTGGTGAAAAAACCCATGACAGCCACTGGTAGAAGGCTTGGATGAATTAGAGCTATAGCAGAAGGCCAAGCAAAGTTCCACAGTTGTTCCACTAAATTTCCAGCTAGGCAACTGGCATAAAATGCTGTAACATGCAAGTCCTTCATGTCAGGAAGTGAAGATCATCTGGCATTAATTTCATCAACTGACTTCAAAATTTAATCGCTACATCAAGAGATTATTCAGCAAGAAACATGTCAACTAATATATCAAAAGCTATTATATACGCATTATTAACCAGATTGGTTGGAACACTTTCTAAGCTACAAAGCTACAAGGTCATGCAAATAAAGCATCTGCCACCATTAGATATTGGTTTAAAATAAAATGGATGCCACACCATAAAAAAAAAAAAAAAAGAAGATAACAATTCCACTTAATGCACCATACTACATTACCAATGATGATATTGATCTAACAGAATAAAGAAGTAAAAGAAGCTGCATGAGTTTTGGAGACACAATGAGCCCAAGATCTCAAGGTAACATAATTTTAACTAGTTATGCTAGAGAAAATAAGGGCATTGGACAACCTAACAGACTTTCTCAGTTCAAGGAAAATAAACCTTCTAGGCATCCAAAAGCCTCTTACTGGATGATACAAAGAAGTTGATTAAATCTCATGATACCAGAACAGTTAGATGCTTCTTAAACACATACTTATGACATCAACTTCATTTTCAACATAAGAGACTCGACTTTTGGCCTGCAATTCTAAATAAGAAGGGAGGAACTCCATATCATAATCATGGAAAGCAAAGTTTGCACCTCATAAAAGCTTTGTGATAGTAATATGATTACGGTACAAAATAAACCATCTATACAGTCTAAAAGAGCTCCCGTGTTTCATGCTAATCACAGGTTAACTAGACATAATTAAAACAGCCTTACCATATAATCCAACTGGATGGGCTGGAGTTGCCGCAAGAGCATTTTGTTCCTCCTCTGACAAAACCTAAGGAATTAAACAACGAGAGAGATGAAAGGATAGTAAGCCGATACTACAGTGAAACCAAGTTAAAATTCAAATAAGAAAAAGAAAAGGAGAAAGGAATTTACAGGCAATGCCGTCAAGAGACTATCAACAAAAGTTGTTTCAACCAGTAAACTGAGAGGTTGAGACTCAAGGACATCTGATTTAATATGAAAAATAGGAGCTGAACAATCAGGCTCAATTTCTGACACATGTTGTGGAGCCTCATCCTCAGTGAGAACAGAGCTGCATTGTGATTCAGAATTTGTAATTGAGCACCTTGAATTTAAATTGCTGAACCTGCAATTAACAACCCCAACCAAAACCCAATGAAATAAGTTGGTTATATATATGTATTCATTGAAATTTTGTATGCACCAATGTGACTAACTGTATTGTAAAATATATGTAAAGACTCAAAATTTAAGCTAAGTAACTATGCAATATAAAAAAAAGAGCCAGTAATTTCCCAAAAATTCCAAAAACTTCACGCAACTTTCTTTCAGATTCTCAAAAGCCAAACATAATCCAAAAACAAAACCAAAAGGATAGCGAAATACCTGCAAGAAAGTGAAGCAGGACCAAAACTCAACCATCGGCGAGTAGAGAGGCGATAGCGAATTCGAGAAGCATGCGGTGTCGCCGATAAAGACGCTTTCCGTATAGAGAAGACATTAACATTAACATTGGGATGGACAGGGAGAGTGTGCGAAACTGAGACCATAGCTTTAACTTCAACAACTTCAAGTACCCAAACTTGAAGAAGCACCAATTAGAATAAAATTCCTGACTAATACTCATGCAGACTCCAAAAAACGTATCTTTTTGCCAGACTTTTGTGGGTTAACTTTCATTAGCAAGATGGTACAAGTGCCTAAATATGATGATTTTATGAGAAAGTTAGTGTCTTTACTTGTTTTTTTATTGAATTGGGTGTTGGATATTTTTGGGTCTGGTGATGTGAATTGAGAGGCTTATCCGATGATGGTGAAGTGGAAGTGTGTCATGGAGTCCGCCGGGGGAAGGCGGACAGTTCAAGTGGAAATTTTGCACGTTTGTGTGGCTATTAGTTTGATGAGTCATCTGTTTTATATTTATTATTTTTATTTTCTTATGGAAAAGCCTATGGGCCATGTGTCATGTTTGAGGAGACTTTGCCATCCTGATTTATGAATTTCCACAAATTATATGCAAGTCATTTCAGTAATTGAGCAAAAGGAAAACCAAAAAAATATAAGAATGAAGTTTAAAGTCATTGAATTAGATTAAAAAAAATTAATAGACATCGAATTAATGTTATATTTATATTGACTAATTCATTTATTATATTAATTATTATGATAAAAATAATTAATATAAATATAATAATTAATAAATAATATCATATATAGTAATGCAATTAATTATATCTACTAAAAAGACAGCGGACTGAATTTATTTAAAAATTATAAAAATTAAGCGACAATTTATAATTTAAATATTTGATATTATTTTTTTGTATTATTTTACTTTTTGATGTCATTTTTATAAATAAATCTAAAAATGTATAAAATAAATATTAAAAGAATAATCTCAAAATGTCAAATATCTACAAATCCTAAGGTATCAATGTGAAGTTCTTTTTGTAAACACAACCTTTTTTTCATAATACATATGAAGGATATTTTTGAAAAACAAATAAATTACTTTATTTAAAATAAATTATATAACTATTATGTAACGTATTAAATATTAAAATGATTTATAAGTAAATTATATTATAAATTAATTTATAAAAAAAATAAATTGTACAAAAAATTTCAACCAAACATAACCTTATTTATGCTAAAGTCTTTTCTTATTCAGAATTATTGTTTTTTAATTTATGTTGTTTGGGAATACTTATATTATTTTCTGTTGTTTAATCTTACAAAATTAGATACTTAGAAATATATATATTATATAAAATTTAAATTTCAAATTATATAACTACTGAGTAAAAATTATACTAATAACTACAATAAATAGAACTTAATAAGAGAAAAAGGGTCTATTCAATATATGAAAGATGACTGTGGTTACAAGAAAACCGAGTCCCTGTAAGAGGGACGATCATTAAAATCTGGGCTGTTCCTGGATCCATCCATCTGTATTAATAAATTTATTAATATTTACTAATCGGTTCAGTTCTTTCTGAGTTAAATTCTTCTCCCACTTCACTCGCCGAGAGGTATCAGAACCTGGTCCACTGCATAACACCTCTGAGAACGTAATTTTCTCCCTTAAAAGAAAAAAAGAATTCCAATTATGGATTGTAAATGTGATATTAAGGCAAGAAAGAAGAAGAAGAAAGAGTCTTACTCATGACCAGTATAATTCCATGGTAGCCAACCCTGAGGCATGACAGCTTCAGGCATGTAAGCCATCTTGAAGATCACTCTTGAATATGCTCTATATGCTCTTCCTAGGTACACAGGCCCACTTGCAGCTATTTTACATGACAGAAATACAAAACCACTTGAATCATTTTCATTTTCTCGACCTTGAGCTGTAATGAAACCAGCTGTTCCATTTAGAATCCCTGTAGTTGCATTTATAACACATTTCTGCACAAAAAAGTTTGAACATAATTATACAATCTTGAACCAAATGCAGTAACACAATCTTGAATACTGCTACTTGTATATGATTTCTGACCTCATATACTGATTGCCCTCCTCCCCAAATGAAATCTATTGCACCTTGAATATAGCATGATTTAAAATAGTGACGTCCTTGGATATCTGTTAAAGTGTCTTGCACTCCAGAAAATCCACAGCGATAAAAGCTTGCCTTGTCTGCATATAGTGTAGCTGCTGGTGCCCATAGAATACGCTTCCCATCGGGTCCTTCCGGTATAACTAGATTATATGTGTTCTGTTTTCAAAACCCAAAAATCTTAAGACTCCAACAAAATAATAAATATCATGGATTCGAGTATGGTCGTTCAATATTCACTGATATTTTGATTTACCTGGAATGATATGTCCATTGCCACAAAATTTTCTGCACTCAATATTAGCGTAGAGCTTTCGGTAGCACTGCCAGCCTCTTCCCATCGGATAATGGTTCTTCTGCGGCTCTCTCCTTGAAGAATAATAAAAGACTTGCCTTGTGGGATTACAACTTTTTCACTAAGAAAAAGATAAAGAAAAAAGAGATTTCACTTGTCAGAATTGAAGAGGCTTCGTGT
The DNA here is from genome assembly GCF_019578655.1 of Ricinus communis. Classification (NCBI taxonomy): domain Eukaryota; kingdom Viridiplantae; phylum Streptophyta; class Magnoliopsida; order Malpighiales; family Euphorbiaceae; genus Ricinus; species Ricinus communis. Next base: position 12,975,205 of record NC_063265.1, read on the forward strand.
TCGAGTATCTTCATTCATCATTCACTAACAAGATATGATGAAATTTATCACCTTTCTAGTGAACGATAGTAGGAAAAAAAAATACTAATAATCTGTTTAAAATTTCTTCTTAATAGCAATTGTTTACTACCAAAAAATAAAGAAGATGGTGGCAGTGTACTTACTAGTAAATAGCAGCTTTTATGTAGATACGAGTCCATAAGTTATTATTTGGTGGGATAGAGTCGATGGCTTTTTGTACAGCAGTGAAATCTCCATGGCCACTTTGATCTACTGTGATTTTCCTTGCAATTACCCCTTTTTCTACATCATGCTTGGTGCTGCCTTTGGATGTACAAAGTAAGAGAAGCATGGTTATGAAGTGAAGAAAATGCATTTTGGAAAAATTCCAATCTAGATAATTTTAGCTATGAGACGATACTAATGGGATTATGAGAGCATATTCATAGCAGATTCATATGTTCATATTTTAAGGGTCCAAGTTTTGTCCATTTAAAGAATTTTGCTTTTAATTTGGTAAAGAAACATTTTGGAAAACTATTTGGGATAAATGAAGAAAGTTCTTCTCATTTGGTTTATTTCTCATCAGCAAAAAGATATAAAAGGAATGTTTTTGGTGAGTGGAATCTGTATTTTCATGGAAAAATGTGATGCAGTTAATGGATTCCAAGTACTCAACTGCTATAATAAGCAAAGTATAAGAACATTCCTAAATCATACATTAGGCCCTGGCAAAGATTCACTGGCAAGGAGGAAAGGAATAAGATGGTGGCACATGATGCATTTGACACTTGCATATCTGAATCTCCCAATTAAATTAAGAGACAATATTAGCACACAACACATACAGCTGTATGTTTTTATCCTGTAAATATAAGTTCAAACAATGGATTGCCAACTATTAACAAAGGAATTAATTGAAAATTTACTGTCATAAATTTGGTATTAGGGCAGAAAATCTTAATTTTGAAGACCAAATGTGAGTTTGCTTCAGCACTATTGAATATTGTCCATATGCTCTTCCCACGTATAGAATATTAATTAACTCTTAGCATATATATATATATATACACACTCACATATATTACCAATGCTTCTTATAAAAGAAATTCCTTATCTCTTGCCTTTTTAGCTTGGCCCACCATATCTGTAAAAAATGCATGCTCAGTCGCACATGTCAAAGAGACAACTTCTTTTGATGTATAGTTTTGCCTATAGTATATTGTCATTATGGCCTGGCCAGTCATTGATAGGGCAAAGGAAAAATGCACACAGCAACTACCACCACACATCTTCCTTATCATCTTTCACCAGCAGAGAACAAACCCACTTCCAAACTAACCCAGAAAACAATCCTAGACCTCCTAAACTCCAAATGCAATGCTTCGTTTCAATATCTCAAGCAAATCCATGCTGTGATATTAAGGAGTGGCCACTTTGAAGACCATTATGTATCTGGTACCTTACTCAAATGTTATGCCAATCCTCATTTTAAAAACATTGACTTGGCCTTTACAGTTTTTGATCATGTCCCGAAGCCTAATGTTTTTGTGTATAACATTATTATTAAGGCTTGCTTAGACAATGATGAACCATTTAAGGCTATATGTTTTTACTACAAGATGGTGGCTGCAAATGCTAGGCCTAATAAGTTTACTTATCCGTCACTGTTGAAGGCTTGTGGGGTTGCAACAGCAGCTAAAGAAGGCGTGCAATTGCATGGTCATGTGATTAAACAAGGGCTTACTGGAGATGTGCATATAAGAAGTGCTGGGATTCAAATGTATGCAACTTTGGGTCACATGGCAGCAGCAAGGAGAATGTTAGATGAGGATGGAGAATCAGATGTTATTTGTTTCAATGCAATGATTGATGGGTATTATAAGTTTGGAGATGTAGATTCAGCTAAAGAATTGTTTGAAAAAATGGAGGATAGAAGTGTTGGTTCTTGGAATGTAATGGTGTCTGGTTTGGCTAAAAATGGGATGGTTAAAGAAGCAAGGGAGTTGTTTAATGATATGAGAGAAAAGGATGAGATTTCTTGGAGTAGTATGATTGATGGTTATATAAAAGGTGGGAATTATAAGGAGGCATTAGAAGTATTTAATGTAATGCAAGAAGAGAAAATTAGGCCAAAGAAATTTGTTTTGTCAAGTGTGCTGGCTGCTTGTGCTAACCTGGGTGCTCTTGATCAAGGAAGATGGATTCATGCATATGTTAAGAAGAATCCTATGTATTTGGATGCAGTCTTAGGCACTGCTTTAGTAGATATGTATGCGAAATGTGGGCGGCTTGACATGGCTTGGGATGTTTTTGAGACAATGAAAGAGAAAGAAGTCTTCACTTGGAATGCCATGATTTGTGGGCTAGCTATGCATGGTAGAGCAGAAGATGCAATTAAGCTTTTTCTCAAGATGCAAAAGGAGAAGGTTAGGTCGAACGAGATAACCTTTGTAGGTCTATTGAATGCTTGTGCACATAAAGGAATGGTAGATGAAGGTCTAAACATATTGGATTCTATGGAGAAAGAGTACGATATTGTCCCTCAGATGGAGCACTATGGTTGTGTTGTCGATCTCCTGGGAAGAGCAGGGCTATTGGCAGACGCAGAGGAGTTTATATTTTCAATGCCAATTGAACCAAATGCTGCTGTTTGGGGAGCACTATTAGGTGCTTGTAGAATACATGGAAATGCAGAATTAGGTGAAAGAGTAGGGAAGATTTTGCTCCAATTAGAGCCTCAAAATAGCGGTCGGTATGCATTATTATCAAACATCTATGCAAAGGCTGGAAGATGGGATGACGCTGCAAACGTGAGGAAACTCATGAAGGAAAGAGGAGTCAAGACCACTCCTGGAACTAGCATGATTGATTTAGGTGGTGTTATTCATGAATTTAAAATGGGCGACGGTTCGCACCCAAATATGAAGGAAATCTACTTGATGCTGAAAAATATGATTCAGAAGCTTGAGATGGTAGGCTATTCGCCCAATACTTCTCAGGTTTTGTTTGATATTGAAGAGGAAGAGAAGGAAACTGCACTTCATTACCATAGTGAAAAGCTCGCAATTGCTTTTGGATTGATCAGCACAAATCCAGGAACGACAATCCGCATCGTGAAGAATCTAAGGATGTGTGAAGACTGCCATTCTGCTGTCAAGCTTATCTCTCAAGTGTACAGTAGAGAAATTATTGTGAGGGATCGTGCTCGTTACCATCATTTCAGGAATGGAACATGTTCTTGCAAGGAGTTCTGGTGATTCCTGGAAGTAGAAGGGAACTAAGACTGTCGATGCAGGAGGAAGGCATACTGATAACAAAGTTTTACTTCAATGAGTAAAGAAGAATCTGTCTTGAATAAATTCCATTCTCCTACAGGATGTTTAGAGAAGATGTTGACGTCAAGAGCTTATTCAAGAAACCTGAAGTTTTGACATCTTGATATGCCAGACTTGAAAAAAGAACTAGCTCTAGTACAAGCCAGAAAAAGCAGGAAATTGCAGCAGTATGCAGGTGTAATATTCTGCAGTTAAGGAAACTGCATATTGCTCCAACTTGCAAGTATCAAATAGAACAAGTTTAGCTAATCTCTTTTTGTCTAGGGTTCCAAATTTTCTTGAAATACAGCACCAATTAACATAAGCAGATTTAAATCTTGTTGCTTATCTAATGTTTTATCAGGTAGGAGAACATAATTCCGAATTGACACTAGAATGGTACTATCAATCTTGAAATTACAATTAATACTAAAGAAGCATACCAGTAATGACCTTAATCTATGGTTAAATACTATGTATCTCATGTAATTTAGTTTAATATATGACTCAGTCATTGCATTTTTTATATTATATTAAAATTTTCTTAAATTTTAATAAAACTAATCGCCGTTTCCTTCCGTGTTACTCGAAAGATTAGACTGACAATACAATATTATATTTTGATCTTTAAATTTATTATCAAATATCAAATTTGTCCAAAATTAATTTTATTATCAAATTATAGTAGAATCTTATTTTTAATACAAATTAATTTTACTGTCTAATTAAAATAATAAATTTTACTTATTTATATCTTTTATTTTTTTTGGTATAATCTAATTCTAAGAAAATTTAAATACATTAAAAATAGTTATTTATTATTTAGTATTATTAAATTACTATATAGTTAATTTTAAATTTTTAAATAAAATAAATAATTACAAGTTATTATTTTTACTAGACACTATACTAAACTATATTGAAAATAAAAATTTTACTCATATTAATTTCATTTGAATAGTTGATAAAAAGTTTTATTTTTAATATACAAAATTAACATGATCTCTTCATTGATAGTGAATTTGTCAACTTAGTGTTTAGATTATTTCACTAGATTAATACATGATTATTTAAATTTAATTTTTATTTTTTATATAGTTTAACTATAATATATAATAAAAATATCAATAGAATGATATTTTTTAATTAGAAATATTTATTTTATATTAATAATTAAAATTAAATTATATAGTAATTTAATAATATTATTATAAATATAAGTAGTTTTAAAATATTTTAATCATTTTAATTAAAACGTATTAAAAAATAGAGCAAGAAAAAAATATTAAATTTATTATTTTAATTAGACACTAAAACTAACTTGTGATCAAAATAAGATTTACTCTAATTTAATAATAAAATTAAGTTTAAACAAAATTTAATATTTGATAATAAATTTAAAGATCAAATTGTAATATTAAATTAACAGTTTAATCTTTCGACTGATATGGGAATCTAGTTTCATTAAAACTCAAAAAAAAATTAATATAAAATAAATACAAAAACTGCATCATATATTAGATTAAACTATAGGGTAAATTGTATTTAACCCTTTAATCTAATTACACTGTTGAGCATAATTGCAAAGAAGCATAGAGGCCACACAACCGTGACCAAGTACCATACACAGCATGAGTTACAGAAGTAAATCAAGAATTTTCTTAATGGAGTTTTGACATAGCTTTTTATAACAATTCACAAAAACAAATTTGAGAATAATTGGTTTACTGTGAGTATATTACACTTAAATAGATAAAGAAATAAATGATAACTGATGGATATTATGTTACAATTGAATAATAATAAAATTAATGCTATATATATATATAGTTATAATCATTTATTTTTGTTACTAATCTATTAATAGAATGTAATATACTCAAGAGTGTATAAGAATTTTCTTATAATATTTATACATATGTTAAAAATTGGATATTGGTAATAAATTCTTATTGGGTTTGAATCAATATGTTCACTAAATAAGCTCCAGAATGTACACCATACACCATAAAAACAGAAATTTAGAGGAAAAACAAAAAAAGAGTGGTCACCAAGTGGATAAAGTATGGACTAATTTCGAGCCTTGAGTCCCAACCAAACTGAAAAATCAACCAATTTCTCCACCACTAAAAAATTAAAAAATCACACAAGAAAAGGCAACTAAACCAATCCGAATCCCAGAACAACAGTCACTTAGCAAACTACGAAGCAGAAAAACTTGTCCTAACAGCAGCTCCATAGAACCAGACATTCCAGCACGTCATTCTAACACTATAATCACTCCAACCATAAAAAGCCCACAACGTTTTAGGGGCCATGAAGCTGCTATCTCCTCCTCCTTCTTTATCTCGCCCCACTTCTCTGTTCTTCTTCTTCACTACCAATCCAAAAGGTACAAAACCCATCTCCAGTTCAGTTCAACTCTTCCAATATAGATCAAAAAACTTAACTTTTACTCAAAGAATGGATGTTAAGGCATGTGTAAAGGTAGAGCAAAAGAAAGGTGTTGCAGAAGTAGAAGAAACTAAGTGGAGAAAGGTTTCAGCTGTGCTTTTTGACATGGATGGAGTGTTATGCAACAGTGAAGAGCCGTCTAGATTGGCTGCTGTTGATGTTTTTGCTGAAATGGGAGTTGATGTTACAGTTGAGGATTTTGTGCCTTTCATGGGAACAGGTAAAATTGGTGTCCAAGTTGGTTTTTTTTTTTTTTTTCGTGTGTGTATTAAATATAGTAAATTGGTATTTGATGTCGTAAAATATTGAATTTGATAGAAAGTTATTGTATTTGCTAATTTCTTTTCTTTTTGATTAATGTATTAGGTGAAGCAAACTTCTTAGGAGGTGTAGCTAATGTTAAGGGCGTTCAGGGATTTAATACTGATGCAGCAAAAAAGAGGTTCTTTGAGATATATCTTGAAAAGGTAAATTTTTAATCAGTGTCTAATCTGTAATGTAATATTTATTTACCACAATCACAATAACTTAGTCTTCTCGAATCTTGCAGTATGCAAAACCAAACTCGGGAATAGGATTCCCAGGTGCCCTTGAACTCATAACCCAGGTAATGCAGCCCATTGGTTTAATTTGCGATTCACTTAATCACTGTAGCAACATCAAGCAGTTACTATTACTTATATAGTGGGTCTGGTCAACAGTGCAAAGAGAAAGGTCTCAAAGTTGCTGTTGCCTCCAGTGCCGACCGGATCAAAGTTGATGCAAATTTAGCAGCTGCTGGTTTGCCATTGTCCATGTAAGTCAATCTGCTCATAACTTACGGTCGAAGCAATTGTAGACTACAGCAAGAATTTGCCTCTTGAAAAGTCAACAGTGGTACTTTTTTCCTTAAAATATTGGTCTATTGCTCTCGTGATTAGCTTCAGTTGAATCTAATGTTATCTTGTTATGATTTTTGCAAGAATCCCAAAATCCTAGGAGGGAGTTGCATGCATGAAACACACATGTATATAATTTATGTTGGAAAATGTTGCTACATATATCAATTTGAATGTTGAATGCTGATCAGAGTCTAGAATAAATTCAAGTCAAAAGTACTTGCAAGTGAGGGACTTAATGATGTTAGGGTGGTCTATATGGTACTTTCTACATCAAAATCAGATTTGTCCAAAAACTAAGGTCTATATATTTATTGTCCAAACTACAGATATCTGTGAAATGATTGTATCTTTCACCAGCTGTTATTGGAATACTTCTATTCTTATTACTTTTTTAGCCTCTTTTTATCAGGTTTGATGCTATTGTGTCAGCAGATGCTTTTGAGAATTTGAAACCAGCTCCTGACATTTTCTTGGCTGCATCAAAGATCTTGGAGGTGCCCCCTAGTGAGGTATAATATTTGGGTTTGCCATTTTATTCTCTTTAATAAGTTGCTGAAATTTTGACCCAAAAGCACTTATTGTAAATGATTGAAATCATGAAAGCAGCTGCAAAACTTTCTAGTTTCTTTCTTTTTCTCTGAAAGAGAAATTAGTGCATAGATTAGTGCTGCAGAGTATATTATTTGCTGACTGCTATGGAGGCATATTATTGAGAGAATACTGAGAATTTTGTCTTTGTCAGCTGTGTTTTTCAAAAGTTGTACATGCACTCGTTGAAAATCTTTTGCACAGGCTTTTTCCAAGGTTGCTTCTTTATGTAGTTAGTATATGCTATTCTAATTTATTTTGCCTGTGAAAGAGATTTTCTAAATCATCTTGTGGCTGTAAAGCTAGTGAATTCTGTCAGCTGAACTTCAGTTTCTCTATTCTTTTTGTTGGTTCATTATAGGGAATTGCTCTCAAGTCAGTTGAATATTTTCCCTGTGGTTCATTCTATAAAATATTGATTATGTTATTACATGCTTGTCATATCGTTGACATGTTTTGCTATTTTTCCAGTGCATTGTTATTGAAGATGCACTAGCTGGAGTACAAGCTGCACAAGCTGCACAGATGAGGTGAATAATGAACTTACTAATAACATGTGCTTTTGGTTTCATCAGAATATCTGTGGTAATAAATTCTTTCAGACTAAAAGTGGAAACAGTTTGCAAGAATGTCTGGACACTGAAAAGACTATGTCGGATTTCTTTTCTACTTTGCTAATGCCTGCACTTTCTGTAAGGTGCTCACTTCTCTGTTCCGTTGATTACTAATCAACCACATTATTTGCTTCTTGTAGATGCATAGCTGTGAAAACTACATTGTCAGAAGAGACACTAAGCAATGCAAGCCCATCCCTTATCAGAAATGACATAGGAAGTGTTTCACTTGATGATATTCTCAGCGGTGGATCTGATGGCTATAGTATGTAGTCCTGAAGATGTCACTTTGTACCATCAATAATGTGGATGATGAGTTGCTTTCGCTACACATTAAAAGAATTATACAATTTTCGTTATTTCTGTAACGGATTTCCTCTGTATTGAAATTTTTTTCTCCAATAAAACTTGCCTTGTAAACTATCAAATGCTTTTATAATTGTTAATTTAAACTTTTCTTTAGATGGCAAACAAGTTACATCTTTATTATTCTCCTAGCAGTGCTTGTCCTGGTTAGTACTCAAGACTGTTTTTATTTTGGCGCAACGGAATCTAATAAAGATATGCCATTGCAGATGAGAAGATGCAGGGACCTCAGGTTCTGCATACTTCTGAACCGACTTCGGCAGCAATGCTCGAAGAAAGACCAGATAATGGGTCATTTCCTAACAACATTGCTACCAATGACTCAGTTGGGGGGTAAGCTAGGTTCTTTCTCTTTAAAACTTTAATTGACCCATGTTTGTTAACCATTTCTTCCCCCCCTTCTATAATCTACAGGTCATTCTACGCATTCTCTTTCGAACATATATGCATCAGAACTATGATAAACACCCACCCCCCAATATATAAAATTAAAGAAAAAAAAAAAAAGAAAAGAAAAAGAAGAGAACAAAACAAGAAGTTTAGGCAGTCTTGTGGCGTATGTTATTACAATATAGGGTCCTGTCAATTAGTGAATCAGACAATATGCTGGGTACTTCTAATGTGCGGATTAAGTATCCTGCAGTATGCTCAATACAAACTCGGATTCTGTTTGTTTTTTTTTTTCCATGAATAAAAATTCAGCTACAGTTCTGGCATTCTCCAGAATGGCAAAAGGGCTTCAGTTATAACTTTTGGATGCTATTGTCAAGCAAACTATTTCATTTTTCTCTGGAAATAGTTAAAACTGAATCTAATGTGTATAAAATACACAATTATGATGGTATCTTTTTGACAAAGAAAATAAAGCCTTGATAACTACGTCAGGTTGCAGAAATAATTTGTGGACAGGTTGCAGGCTTCTCGGCGCAATATATTGAGATATGGAAGTTTGGGAATTGCTCTGTCATGTCTGTTCTTCACCATCTCAAACTGGAAGGTAATTTTAAACAAAAGAATAGTGGGTGTTTGCATAACTGTTGGATTCTTGTTATACTAAATTTGAACATCGTTACATCTTCTCATATGCATACATGTTTGCATTTCTAGGCAATGCAATATGCATCCCCTCAAGCTATATGGAATTTGTTGTTTAGGGTTAATAAGCTGGATTTTGAGAAAAATGAAAATACAGGTATATGTCATATTATACATTGTTTGGCCGTGCTCTGTAATTTCTTCTGTTCTGTTCCTTTTTCTCTTTTACATATTTATTTACATATTACTTTATTGTTCAATACTTTGAGAAGCCTTTTACTTTTCGAAGTCAGTGGTCATTTTGATTCTAGTTATAACGGGTTATGATTATTAACAACTCACTGGTATATGGTCATTATAGGTAAATCACAGTCAAGAGTCCAACAGTTCGTAAATTATATATCTGATCTAGAAACCAGGTATGTAAGATTTGTCCTTCTTACCGCTTTTGATACATTTACACTAAGGTTCAATTCTTATCTGCATCAAATTGTTTTCCATGATATTTTCAATCTCCAAAATTTGTGTTTGACCTGTTCTGACGTGCATTGTCTTTTGTTGTGTCAGGGAAACTGCTCGCATTGTGCCAGAATTTCCAGCTAAACTTGATTGGCTAAATACAGCTCCACTTCAATTTCGCAGGGCAAGTTTTACTAACTCAGATTTCTGTTGTGAGCTGTGGGCATTACAGTCATCGACATGTACTACTTGATTTTTAGGATAACGTATATCATTCCAAGTCATGTTTTTAACATGCATTGGCTCTTTCGCTTAGCAGACCATCTATCAAGCAAGAGAAATTTGTTATAGAGTTTACTGCAATTTTCCTCTTAGTGGGATTTCTATATAATCACTACATGTGATATGGCTTTTAGATTTAGACTATTTCAGTTTATTTGTGCAGGAGTTGAAAGGTAAAGTGGTTATTCTGGATTTTTGGACCTACTGTTGCATAAATTGTATGCATGTGTTGCCAGATCTAGAGTTTCTGGAGAAAAAATACAAAGATATGCCGGTAAGCCCCTCTTCTTCCCATTCAGATATCATTGGCTGTTGCAGATTTTCATTATTGGATTTGACCTTCACTCAACTCAGCTAAGCCTCAATTCCTTATTAGTCGGGTTCCAAGATGCCCATCATCATAGCACCAAATTCGCCAAGATGCTCATGAGGCACTGTTACGGTCCTGTGTTTGGGATTGTGTTATGGGTCTACGATTCACCATGGGATCGAAAACGGGTGAAGAGTGTTTGTTGGAATATTTACCTTTACGACCTATATTGAATTACACTTAAGGGCTCATTAAAGAGAACCTGACTAATAAGGAATTGAGACTTAGTTCCTGCATTTGGGATTGGGTTATGGGTCTACGATTCACCACGGGATCGAAAACGGGTGAAGAGTGTTTGTTTGAATATCTACCTTTACGACCTATCTTGAATTACACTTAAGGGCTCATTATGACCTATATCTATGAACTTTAGGAGTTCACAATCTTGAAGAAATTTCTGCTCTCCTTTATTCCATAAGAAAATAACGCTTAAGTAGTTACAAGAGAGGGTAGGCTAGCCTCTAACCCTTAAACCCTACTTGCCATAATTAAGAACAAACAATTAAGGAAAACTTATATAAGGAGATCCTAAGATTTTCCTATAATAACTAAATAGGAAATTAACTAGCAAAATATTAAGAAAGGCAATTAAGGAAAACTTAATGATCCTAAGAATCACCTATAATAGCTAAATAGGAAATTAATTAGTAAAACATTGGAATACTGTAACAGGCACAAAAATCACTTATATTGGAGTTGGTTAAGGACACAACAAAAAGAAAGAAGTGCATGAAAATATAAAATGGGACCAAAAGAAAGCCAAAAGTCTACAAATTGTTGCCAAAGTTTTTCATTATGATGCTTTCATTGTGCCTTGACACCATGTCAACACTTTCTCTGTGTTTTTTATATCTTATTAACAAAGTATTCAAAATGATTCCATATGATGCTTTTTATGTGGTAATATTTTTACAGTTCACTGTTGTGGGGGTACATTCAGCTAAATTTGACAATGAGAAAGATTTAGAAGCAATTCGCAATGCCGTTTTACGCTACAATATCTCTCACCCAGTAAGTCAAATTCTAGAAGTACAAAGCATAGTCTCCATCTATCTTAACAAACTATGGGCATTAGACAAGAAGATGCATCTCCATACACTTGCTTAATTGAAGGGAAAAAAATGGATCCTTCACTTATTCAGCACAGAAGAACTAGAGCTGAAGTTTTGTAAGCTATCATTCAGGCTGTGGATTTGATTTTTCTCTACTATGATTGATAGTCTTACTTATGGGGGCTACATGGTTCTAAGGTTTATGTCTAAGGTCTAGTTCTCTAAAGAGAATATCCAACCAACTGGGGAAAAGCATCATTTTTGGTATCATATATAATTCAAAAACACATGTTTAAAGTAGGCCAATTGTGTTTTTTGTTTAAGCATTATGTTATGTATTTTAACTTGCTTCTTCAATTGACTAATCGAACATTACCATAGTGTTTAATCTTACTCCAGCCTCTTATCAGTATAGGTTGTCAATGACGGAGATATGTATTTGTGGCGTGAACTAGGTATCAGTTCATGGCCAACATTTGCCCTTGTTGGACCAAATGGTAAGCTTCTCGCTCAAATATCGGGAGAAGGCCACCGAAAGGTACTCATGAGCAGATTTGAATTTAACTTGAAATTCATTATGTAATTTTCATTTACACAGTTTGTTTAGCATATTTAAACATCACCATGCATGTGTATGCTTTTGTTTTTTCATCACATTCAAAAGACTTGCATATAGAGATTTCAGGATTATGAATTTCAGTCTTTTTTTACCTGATTTATAGTTGTCCTTCAGCATTTGGATAACTTAGAATTGGCTGGAGACAAAATATTTGCTTACATCAAACCTTGCCTACGTTATTACTGTTTTGAAATCTTAATTGTTAGAATAATTTTATCAAGGACTATTAGTATGAATAGAATGCAGGACTAAGACCATGTGGAGGAAAATAATAAAAAAATTCCAAGAGCTGCAAAAGCTTAAGGAACAAATTCCACTTACATGAAAAACTTATGTAATGACCTAATTGGACAAAATTGTCAGTGTAAACCGAGCGGAACCAACAATTTTCTGTGTCATATTGTCTTGGGCTAAACCCTGTTTTAATTTTGCTGAGCCTTTTACCTTTAATGAGGTCTTTGAAGCAAAATAAAACTAGCAAGTTAGTCTCATGGAATCATATTTATAATTTATTACTGCCACCATTTCATGTCAACAGCATAGCATTTTAGCGGCTATCATTTTACAGATGGATTGATTTGGGGTTATGAATTAACATGTAAACATCATGACATGAAAAGTACTGGTGCAATTTAATTAGTTCGTGGACTGTTTGTCTGTGTTTTCCGTTCTTCTATTATCATGTCGGCGAATATAAACCCCACATGGGAGAAGTATAAGAATATGAGGTGGAATATATGTGGAGTAGATTGGGACTTAGCACATGCCAATTGGTTTTGTGCAATGTGAGGTTCCAACCCCACTTATATGGCCACTTAAATCATTTGGGCCAGCACTCCCAAGGCCCATGAGTTTCTATATATCGTATTACTGGATGGTGGATTTATATACCAAGTTTTAGACTTCTTTGTGGCAGTGTTATCTTTGCCAGTCTGCATCTGATACTTATTTTATGCCATAATTTCTTATTCTTAATCGGTAACAATCAAGAAAGTAGAAAGTCATTGTTTTGCCTTCTCATTTTAGGATCTTGATGAGCTGGTGGAGGCGGCTCTTTTGTATTATGGTGGGAAGAAAATCCTAGACAGCACATCAATTCCCTTGAGTTTGGAGAAAGATAATGATCCTCGATTAGTTACCTCTCCTTTGAAATTTCCTGGAAAGTTGGCAATTGATGTGCTTAACAAGCGGCTGTTCATTTCAGATAGTAACCATAACCGCATTGTAAGTTTGCTCTCTCTTTGACATCCACACACCACTGAAAAAAAAAAAAAAAAGGAAAAACTGCACTTAAGATTTGTGATGTCTGTTAAACTGCAAGCATAAATAACATCTTCATTTATTGATCATAACCTGAGCAGCAAGCAATCACCAGAAAATTATCTTTGATTCTTGAACTTTTGTAATATGAAGTTTACGAGTATGTGGATCATCCACATCTCAACTGACATTACTTCTCAAACTTAGGTGGTCACTGATCTAGATGGAAACTTTATTGTCCAAATTGGGAGCACTGGAGAAGAAGGTTTACGTGATGGTCCCTTTGATGAAGCCACCTTTAATCGCCCTCAGGTGAGGATTTAAAAATAAATTTGTTTCTATATAAATATATCATAAATGAAGTATTGGTTACTACTTTCCTGTACATGCATTCTGAGGTCTGCTATTTGATGTTTGAGTTTCATTTCTGAATGTATTTTCATAATATTGTCTTTATGTGCTTCTCCAGGGCCTGGCTTATAATGCAAAGAAAAATCTCCTGTATGTTGCTGATACTGAAAACCATGCTTTGAGGTATGCAGCAAGGATGTCAGTTTTTATGACATGAAATTATAAAAGAAAAACACCTGAAAACCTATCAACATGAACGTCAGTTTTTATTATTTTGGATTTTCATTTTAAAAACCTAAATAATCGTAATAATTTTGCGCAAATAATAGTTCAATGGATGTAATCTTTAAAAAATAAATTAAAACAATAGTTAAGAAAATGAAAAATAAAGGAAAATGAGCTGGTTTGGATAGAGTCTTGATTGGGTCCACCAATTAGTAGGTATGAGAGAATTAATGTTGAATCCACAATACCCTCATGGTATTACTTCGCTGTGCGTCATCCCTGGTTTCATCAGCTTTAACCAAAATGGGTTTGAAATTACCAAACCAATTAAGGCATCAGTCCTGTTTTTATCGGTTGAACTGGCTGGATTGGTGGATTTGAAAGCACAGCTGAAAACTAATTGGCAGTCAAAATGATGCATGCATTCTAATTAATTTCCCATATCTTTCAAACCATAATTAACTCATAAATTTTGAACTTGTATTGGTACTCTCATCTTGCTGTAATGTTCACAATATTCAATTGTTCCTTTATAGGGAGATCGATTTTGTCAATGAAATGGTGCGGACTCTTGCTGGAAATGGAACCAAAGGTTCTGACTATGTAGGGGGACAAAAAGGGACTATCCAGGCAAGACAGAGACATATGACTTCACATTGATATTTAAAATCATTTAAATGTCACTGATTAGTTTCTATTTGAAATGAATAAATATTCTTAATTCATTTTTGATGACTGTGATCTCTCGTGTATCTTTATTCAAAATCTAAAATTGACATCTTCTCTTTCAGGTTCTCAACTCTCCGTGGGATGTCTGCTTTGAACCTGTCAATGAGAAAGTTTATATTGCAATGGCTGGCCAGCATCAAATATGGGAACACAATAATGCGGATGGAGTTACTAGAGCTTTCAGTGGTGATGGTTATGAAAGAAACTTAAATGGTTCAAGGTGTGATAATTGTTTACCTTGTTGATTATGTTCGATCCAAGTTTTACATGGTTCAGAATTTCTTAAGTAGATTCATTTTGTATGGTTTAATCTTTTGTTAATCAAAATTTCTATTTCTTATAACATTTTTCGTACTCTGACATTATCTTTATCATGTCATATTGGATAGCTCCACTAGCACATCATTTGCACAACCGTCTGGAATTTCACTGTCTCCTGGTAAAGTTTTGGATTATTTTGACATATTCTATACTGCCAATGACATTTAGTAATTACTTTTTAACCATTCAAATCTCATGATGAATGATTTTCTTGATCATAGATTTGAAGGAGGTATATATTGCTGATAGTGAAAGTAGCTCTATTCGAGTGCTTGATCTGACAACAGGAGGATCAAGGCTGCTAGCTGGTGGTGATCCAATTTTCTCTGACAACTTGTTTAAGGTAATTAACTTTCAAACTAATGAATCATTTCTATTATGAAATGATAGTTTAATTTCGGACACACTTAGAAAGCTAATAATGAAGATTTTAATGTTTATTGCTTAGAAAGATCTACTATTTTGCCCCTAATTGTCTTCAATTTATCCCTCTATTTAATTTTGCAGTTTGGAGACCATGATGGAATAGGATCTGAAGTACTGCTTCAACACCCACTGGGTGTATTATGTGCAAAGAATGGTCAAATATATGTAGCTGACAGCTATAATCACAAGGTAATTTCATTGCAACTGAAAATACCCCAGATTTTAACTGCTATAATTTGCTACATGCATAGTGTATCTGTTCCATTACCAATAATTTGGTCTTAAATTATCGCATTTGGAGAAATAGACAACATGTCTTTTTTGGTGGGGCTGAAATGATAGACCTATGTGATAAGGTGTAGTTCTTCATCCTCATAAAAAGATTTGAGACATCCAAGTTGGAACCTTATATTCTGACCACTAGACTGTCCCCTCAGATTCATGATTCATTTTTTATCCGAATACCAAGTATATGTTGTAGGTGGCAATCTTCAAAAGCAATCTGCATTCATGGTAATGCTATAACTATCCAGGCACTCCTTTTATTAAGGCTCCGAAAATGACAAAAATTGGTTTTGTTAGCAAGAAATTAGAACTCTGTCAATGTTATCGACCCATTACTTCAAGGTCTTTCATGAGGTTAGATTCCACGAATAAGGCTAATGAATGTTCTGTTTTGTACAATATTCAAGAACCTTCTTTTTGCGTGTATTGGATTTTCAGTATAATTTCAATGGTGCTATTTTTATTACAAACAAAGAAAAGAGAATCATTGTTTTTAACAATCTCAGATCAAGAAGCTAGATCCAGCAACTAAAAGAGTGAGTACAATAGCAGGAACAGGGAAAGCTGGTTTCAAGGATGGAAAGGCACTGGCTGCTCAGGTTAGAAAATATCTCAGAAGATGTTGCATTCTATGGATAGTAATCATATAGAACTTGTTGTCCTTTGTAGGAAGCTCAAGTGCCTCTTGGCACTGTTAATTGAAAAAATTACCCGTCCTTGAAAGCTTAAATTACTCTCCAGCTTATAAAGAGAGTAACTTTTTTTATTGGACAATTTATCTGGCAATTTATTGCTGCTTTCACCCAGTTGCCTAATATATCAAATTCAATGCTCATTTATGTTCTGCAGCTTTCAGAGCCATCTGGAATTATTGAGGCTGAAAATGGTAATTTTCTTTCCTATCATATGCAATAATCAATTCTTTACGAAGATGAGATTTGAAATGTGTTCAAATTTCCTTTGTCATTGCCCAACATTTGTTAAATGGTAGAACTGAGTTGTACCAAGTTACCTTCTTTTCTTGGTTAATTCTCAGGTAGACTTATAATAGCTGATACAAACAACAGCATCATCAGGTATTTGGACTTGAACAAGGAAGAAGCTGAACTTCGGACTTTGGAGCTAAAAGGAGTTCAGCCTACTGCACCAAAATCCAAATCCTTGAAACGTCTTAGGAGACGATCATCAGCTGACGTGCAGACAATTAAAATTGATGGTGGTTCATCTAAGGAGGGAGACCTTTGTCTCAAAATATCATTACCTGAGGAGTACCATTTCTCAAAGGTCATGCAGAGCCCTATCTCTTGAATATTGTCTTATAATAAGCTGAATCTACTGCTCACATTATTAGTGGTGTAATCCTTTTTTAATTTTCTAATTCTGCCATGTTAAATTCTCTCTTTTGGGAATGAAATGCAGGAAGCACGCAGCAAATTTATTGTTGAAACAGAGCCTGAAAATGCAGTTTTGATTGATCCCTCAGACGGATACCTTAGTCCAGAAGGAACTGCAATCCTTCATTTCAGGAGATCCTCTGCCTCAGCTTCAACAGGGAGGATAAATTGCAAGGTATACTATCTTTTGCTTTGTGCCCTACAGCTTGAATGCAGAAAGACAACTCACATCCAATTTGTTCTGCATCAGAAAATTTATTTTCAGAGACTGCATTTTGCTTCAAAAATCCTTCTATTTTCATGTTATAACCTTACAGTGAAATCTGAAAGAGTACCTCGTAAATTTTTTACATTTACAAAAAGAAATTTCTTCTCAATTGACCAGCGTTGAAGAACTTTTTTATACAAGTATTTCTCATCTATTCAGGAAATTAAACACTCACCTAAAATTTCAATTGAGAAATGCAGAGCCATATGCTTGTTCTACATCTGTGCCTTGTAGTGTCAGACATCGGGCACCTTAGGTGGTTGTAGAGATCTCCTTTCTTAAAAAAAACTGTCATTACTCAATTTGGTTTGTATTTTACAGGTCTACTATTGCAAAGAAGATGAGGTGTGTTTGTACGAATCACTACAGTTTGAAGTACCCTTTCAAGAAGTTCAAGACTCTATCCCATCAGAAATCACAGTTGCGTATGCTGTGAAGCCCAAAGCTTCAACAAACAGCTTGCAGCTACCTGTTAGTCGTTGATGGCCATGCCACATAATTACACTGTAAGATCCCTTGTATTTCTTTTTCCTTTTTACGACGAAGGAGAAATTATATAATAAACCTTCTACTCCATATTAGCATCATAGTAATACGAAGGAAATAGTATTCATTCAGAGTTGAAGATAACATCTGATTCTAAACATAACAAGTAAATCAAAATATCTCAGCTTTCTCTTTGATTTGTGTGTTCTCTTACTCTACTATATGCGATCACAAGTGTCTTGGATGCTCATTGCAGAAGGAAACAACATGTAAAGCAAACATTAAATTAAGTTTGAGATATGAACTCTGAAGCTATAATAGTTTAAGATGCATAAAAATAATAAAAAAAAAATAAAGCAGCAGATAAGCATGCAACTTATTCATAATCAGAATTATCTCAACTCACGACCTTAGTTTTGATAACCTTAATTATTTTTGTCTTCATGTAACAAGAATGATGTCTTTTACGGTTGTTTAAAAAGATTAAAACACCTATGTACTACTAATTCAAGGGGACAGGAAAAAGTCAACTTGCTCTGTTAGTTTGGATCATGAAGTATTATAAATTCTAAATCAGGTAGAGAGATAGCGTGTGTAGAAATCATTGAACTTGCATGTTTTGTCAGAAAACTCTAGTCTATCTTGGATTTGACATTTTCTTAAAATTTCCATTTGCTCGAACAACATGAGAAAACTATTGTTTGTAACAGGGAGACAGACGGGAAGAGGTCAACCCAAAATTCCACTTTCTTGCATCGCATAATCGGGTCTAAGCTACAACAAAGCATATGTGTTTTTACAAATACATGTCCATACTGTTTTGACTCAGATTTGTAAATCTCGTGGATACCTTTAGTAGTAGCTATTATAAGTGACAATCATCTATCGGTACAGCTATCGGTTTCTAAATAAACAGGCATATTTTAGAGCATGCCTTCCGGTGAAAAATTATTGGGTAACGTTAAAAGACACTTGAGGGTGGAGAAAAGCTTAATCCAATTAATACAAGTGTTAAAATGTGTCAAAATTATCATAAGTTAGTATTAGGCCACTTTCAACAGCTGGGGGAGGCTTTAGTTAAGCTCTTCACTTTATTAAGATTACTGTAATCATCATTATTGTGGTCGACATAAGTAACAGAATTGGTTGATTGATTGCATATCAAGGCATGCACTCGTGTGCATCACTTTGGCCTTCAATGATTACGAATTCCGAAAATTATCATTATATTATTGGTTTAATTGAAGGAAAGGGGACAGATTAGCACCCTACATTACATATATTGCAAAAGAAATTTATAATTAGTAGATGATACAAACAACCTTTGTTTAAGAAGCCTCTAAAGTGTTTATCTTTTTGCAAATAATATTCTATCATTTACGTATTCAAATCCACCTCTGCTGTGCGTTTTGGTTTTTGCTTAAAGAAGTTGCTAATCTCAAATTCCCTATCTGTTTAGTGATGTGATCTATCCATCTTTCGATGCACTTGTATAATTTAGCTCCAAGTTTGTTCTTTTGCTCTTATACTTCAAAACCATTGATTTTTATTTTAAGAAAAAAAAAAACAGCATGATTGGTATCTTTTATTGTAATAATTAAAGAGATTTAAAATTTAAAATATTCTTATTATTATTAAATGATATTGGTAGGTAATCAACCGACCGAAAAACCAGCCCTTTTATAGGTAAAAACTATGAATATTATAAATTTTTTATATTTTTTCTTTTAAATATTTATTTAATAAGTCATTTCGAACAGTGCTTAGCTTAGGTCGACTAACCGGAACCGGTGAGATTATATATATATATAAAGGAACAGCTTAATTGAGAAGATTAGGCGACTGATAGAGAAGATTAGACAGACGGTCAACACAAGAGTCTAATAATTTAGAAGCCACATAAGTCCGTGACAACAAATGAAACAAACTGATAGTTTGCTTGTCAAAATTCAAGCTTTTGATAAATTAAATACCCAATAAAAACAAACAAGAATTCTTCTTTTCTTTTTTCTTTTTTTTCCTGAAGGAAATGACAAGTGTTGATTATTTAAGTAACAAATCCCAAGATAGGGAGCAGGACCCAATTGGAAGTTGCTTGTCTTATGTAAATCACATGCTTTAATAAAATCTTATGCATCCAGCTGTTTTAGATTTTATTTAAAACTATATGTTAATTCGTAGAGGCAGACCAAATGAAAATCCTAATTGGCTGCTTCATAGGAAGTAGTTAAGAGATGGGATAAGTAGGAATCTGGTTGGACAAATCTGTTAATAATAGAGATGACTAAATCTATAATTAAGAAATCTCTCGATTTCCTATCTATTCACATTAATAAAACTTTATTATTATAATATAATGTTGTGAGGTTTATAAGTATTATTTCATTTATTAAGAGATAACTTAAAATTAAAACAAAAATGCAAAGCTAAATATTTCTAATATGCCATAAACTAAGATTTGGAAATTTATTTCCTTTAACCCAGTATCAGAAAAATTTAAAAAATAATAAAAAAAAAAAAAGGCAGCTCAATCTATTATATAATATATAGTTTGGTGAGAAACCAAAACTATGGTCTAAATGATTTATTCAGAATGAAAAAATATTTATTATTGGTATAGAATTTCATATTGACTCTTCCTTTATGACATTGAAGCTTGTCTCACTGAAGGAGGCAAACTTTCTGGCATGTTGTAGGTAATGGGGCTCAATCTGATTCTCCTGAGATTTCTTTGTTTATTTTATTTATTATTTTTTTTTACAATCCCATAAAAATCACAAACATATACTAGTAGTTATCATTACCCTTACTTTGCTAAGAAATTATTTGTTTTTTTTTTAATTATTATTTGTTCCAACCCTACCCTTCAATGCTCATTTTACAGAGATTTTGGGTCCTTTGACATATAGTATGGATATGAACCCTAGCCTATGGCTGTGCTGTGCCCTAAAGTTTGCATAAACAAGTGAAATAGGGAGGGGCAAATTATTGCTATTAGAATACAATGAGGGTGCTAGAGTTATAGTTAGGACCAAACAATGCAAAAATATGTAATTGTGAAAAAGATTGGTTCTGTTCTTTGTTGGCTGGTAATTTGCTTATATATGTCTGGTCACTGGTCGAATTTAATTGAGGTATACCACATGATATAATAATACTCTCATTCTCATAAATGATTATTCCCCTTTTATTATTTCCTCATTAGCTTTTTTTTTTTTTTTTTCGGTCGTTTTCAGAAATCATAACTCTCCTTCGTTCATAGTTTCAGCACTAATGGAATTTCGTTTTAGTGTATAAGTATTTTGAAAAGTTCTTGCCTCGTATTCAGTGTATATCTTTATCTATATATTAAATTAATAGATGTTAATTAATATATATTTAATATTTTTAAATAACAAAATATATATCGATTATATAAATATCAAAATATAGAATATTTTTATATATGTCACTCTCCTATTTATTATAGTCTAATTTCTCAAGTATTTTATGATCAATAATTGGAGTGATCCTTATTGAAAATTTAGACTTATAGAAACATGAAAAAATTTATTTTTTCATATCGCGTTTTCTTCAAAATATTTCATACTAAATATGAGCATATAACATTTTTTTAATATATATATATATATATAAATAGTTAGTTAGTTAGTTTAAATAATCTAAAGCTTGCCAATTATAATTCTTAGGATTGATAAAAGTACTATTTTAAATACTTTAACGCAGTTATATATCCAAATATCTTATCGTTATCGGTATCATTCTTTGATCATCTCAGGAAACAACTCGACTCATGCATTTGATTAAATCTTCTAATGAATAATGTTGTGGTTAAAAACCAATGTTGCTAAACATAAAGGTTCACTATAATGATGATATTACTCGGTGCACCACTCGGCAATAGGCATGCATGTTTAAAGTAAGAGCATGGACTATTAAGAAGGGTGTTCAATACCAAAAAAAAGAAAAAACAAAGCAAATACAAAGACATGCTCGAGCACATGCATAATATTGTGACATCAAATCAAAGTTTATTACATACATTTCCCTCTCTTATGAAACATCTTTTGAGAATTCAATAACCGACACCATACAAGTTGTTGGTACATTTAATTCTATCTCAAGGTCATTTCTGCCTGATCATTCATGACCAAGTTCATATCTAAATCTTTTAAGAAAATATAATGCATAGAATTATTTATTGCATGAATCTTTAAATTTTCTAGAAGTTCAATAATTCACATTTGTAAATCATTTTCTGATTCTCATTATAAACGATATACTTGATACAACTTGCTATATCGGTAATTCTATACGAGTTTTAGGATTTGCCACCTCTGCTAAAGACTCGCTCATTTTATAAATAATTTGATATTGACCGGTGAACTATCCAGTTAATATTAATACTTCTTATAAATTTGAAAGTTGTAAAATAATATTTCGAATTCAATATTTTTTTTAAAACTAAAAGGCAACGTGAATTAAATTTTTTTATTATTTTATTTTTAGAACAATGTGGATCAAACTTGTCCATACTAAAATGAGTTAAATAAAAAGACAATATATTTAAAAAATAATAAAATAAAATAAAAAAGGGGGAAGAAGAAGATAGAAAGTGCCATGAAAACAACCACATGGGTTTCCTTTTTCCTCTCATCTTTTGTTTTAAAAACAAAAAATTTCTAAATGTGCATCACCCACTAATCATTGCTCACAATAAAAACAAATTCCATTAGCCCCACCATACAAAACACAACAAGTGGAAGCCAACACTTCGCTTTTGTTATCCAATACAACAATTCCACGTCATCACCTAAAATTAACAATTTTATTATATACTTTAGAAAAAAGAGAGGAATCTGATAACAACAGCAAACAAGGGCATATACATAGTATATTGTACCGTATACCGGCCTTGCAAGAAAAGATAAAAGGACACATGTGCTGCCATTTGTCTCCCTTTATAACAAAGTTTTTGTTTATTTATTTAATTAATTATTTACATATGCCACCTATATGTTATAGCTTTTCATAAATAAATAATAATAATAATAATGTGTGTTTTTTGCCCTTGCCCTTGCAGAGCTTGGGTAATATTTTTTGAAAAATTAAATTACAATTTAAGAAAAAATAAAAAATGCCTTAAATTTTTTTTTAACCTCTTAAAAGCACATTTAATTTAGTTTAATAGACACTTTATTTTTATTTTCTAATAATATCAAGAAGCGTTTAAATATTATAAAAAAATATATTAATATATCTATTAAGTTATATATAAAATTAATATATTAAAGTGATCAAGTAACTAAAATAAGCATTTAAATATGCGTTTTAGCAAAACAAATTAAGCCGAATTAAATTTTTTTTTTCAAAATTAGAAAAATCTTGATTACGGTGAGCGTAAAAAGGAAAAGTATTTACTCCCAATTGTGCGCCGTACAGCCTTTAAAGAGGTAAACTGATAAAAATAAATTACTAACTCCAGAAGTGTTTGGTAAAAAAGAAAAAAGAAAGTTCAGTGGAGTAAAAGTTTTTCACTTGGTTTTTACCGGAGCACATTTAAAATGAGATCCAATCTATCGTATGGGTCGGATTCAATGGACAAAAGAAATGTTTCACCTGCCACGTTTGACGTACAGAGAGTAAAACATCAAAAGCACCAGCAAATGAGAAAAAAATTATATTAAAATGAAAATACTATTATTACTAAAACAAATTAAGGAGGTTTATCCATTTTGGCTGACCTAATTGCTTAGCTTATTTATTTTTGTTTGTCTTGGTAAGCAAGTTAAGGTGATTGAAACTGCACGCCATGTGGAAGATTATGCCCTTTTTAATGACATAAATAAACATAATAAGAATAATTATAATCTAGGTGGGTTTAGGATGATGTTTAAGATTCCTATTATTGTTGGGTTGCTTGGAGATGCAAAATTCATCTCCATTCTTCCATCTCCCTTATCACTGATCTTACTTCTTTTAACCAAAAAAAATATAAATATAAATATAAAAGTTCAGAAATTATGTTGCTTTCTTCTTGTTCCTTTTTTTGCACCTAATTTTTCAGTTTAAACCAAGATTTAATATTTGAGAACAACATAATTAATAAGACCTCCATTATGCTTGAGACTAAATTAACATTATTGTGAATACCACATGCCCACTAGACACGAACATGAATTTGTTTAATCAAGCAAAGGCCTAATGTCCTCATGCGTGATGCAATCACCGTCTAACTCTTCAGTTATAGGCCTCTTATGGGTCTCATAATTATTTTGTAATCATGTTTTGCTGGGTCGGTCCAAATACCATTTAACAACAAATAAACACACTCGCTATGGCTAATTTTATTTATTTAATTTCGTTTTTGCAGTAGAATCACTGAGAAACTAGGCATTGTCGGATCATTTGAAGTGGAGAGTGTTTGTAAGTATTGTTTGTTAGCCAATTGAGGAGAAGTTTCTGCTAATAATCCGTGTTGAAAATGGTAACCTAATGGGTAATTATAAGTAATGCCGAGAAAGAAATTACGAGATGAAAACAAAATTGCACTTCAATTCACTTAAAAGATGAAATTATGTCACTATTAACAATAGTAATATTATAAAATTAAAAATTAACAAAAAAAATATAGAGTTTTTCATATTTTTTATTAATATGCAAATTATATTTTAATACTTTTATTAATGTTATAAAAGAATATGTACTTAAATTATTGTAGAATAAATAAAAATAATTATTCAACTAAAATAAATCATTTGTGATAAAATAATTATTCTAATAAAGAATAATTAGATAAAATAGATATATAAAATTTAATATTAGAATGAATCAATAAATCAAAGAAAACAATTTAAATATTTTAATTTTATATAAATTTACTTAAAAGTTTAATAATATTATTAAATTTATAAAGTATATGAATTTTTTAATATAGTAAAATAATATTCATAAAATAATTAAATATATTTACTATAATATTATATATTTAATTTCTTATAATAAATAAAATATAAGTATGAGGTAGCTAATTTATCTTGTCTCAATTTTGTTCTTATAAAATAGTTTAAAAGGATAGTGAGTAATCTTGTAAATGATAGTCATAATTATTCAAAAGAGAAAGAAAATAAAAAAAGACAGAGAGAGCATGAAAATGCATCTGCTAAATAAATGTGATTAAGGAAATGCCGCGTGGGTTTCCCGTGAATTGCTTTTAAAAGTCTCCCCCACTCCACCCCTCTTCCTTTTCTCTCTGTCTCTCTCTCTCCTTCCATAAAACCACATACACCAACGAACACTGTCAAACACTTTGAACTGCAAAAGTTCTTGATTCTTTAACAGAAAGAAAGAATTTGAGAGAGTTCAAATTCTTGTTAGTATATCCATTTTTATATTCAGTTACTACTATGGCGAGCTTTATGGAATCAAATTCAGATACGTCACAACAATTCGATCATCAAAGAAAGAAGCGGAGAAAACTCACTCACGATCAAACCTCCTCATCAAATTCCAATAACAATCAAATTATTGCTCAAACAGCAACGAGATGGAGAACCCAACCAGAGCAACAGATCTACTCCTCTAAACTTCTCCAAGCTCTTCGCCGATCTCGCCGGACCGCCTCCGCCGCCGATGATGCTGCTGCCGTTTCTCCTGCTGCCAAAGGTAGACAAATCAGAGATACTGCTGATAAAGTTCTCGCCGTCGCTGCTAAAGGTACCACTCGATGGAGCCGTGCCATTTTGGCGGGAAAACTCAGGTTGAAGGTTAAAAAGGTTAAAAAAGTGAAGGTCACCGGTGAGAGGAGAAGGGAAGCGGTGAGGGAGAACAAGAGGTTGCCGGCTGTGGATAAGAAAGTGCGTGTTTTGAGTCGGCTGGTTCCTGGTTGCCGGAAAGCCTCCTTTAGCAATATTTTAGAAGAAGCGAGTGACTATATTGCGGCTTTGGAGATGCAGGTTAAAGCTATGACCGCTCTCACGGAGATTCTCGCTGCTGGCGGTGGCGGTTCGCCGGTTGACCGCGCAAGTTAAGTGAATAGCCAGTTACAAACTTTGTTAGTTTATATGCCAGGTGTTATTACAATTTTTTTATTTTGTTTTTTTCCTCTCATTTTGTATTTTCATTTTCTTTTATTAAATATTTGTTCCTTTTTTTTCTTTCTTCTTTCCCTTGATTATCAATTCATGTACCTTAATGTATACGGGACCCTTTTTTTTTGTTTTTTTGTTGCCCATTTGACTGTTTATATGTTAATTTTCATTTTTGATTACAAGAAATGCCAACTAAATTTGAAGCATAAGCTAAATATGTTAAGAAATAGAAAGAGGAATCTCAACTTAAAATATTTTAAATTAGACATTTTTGTGAATGTTTCTTTCACTCTAGATGTTATTACATTTTTGTTTCAAAGATTTCAACTTTAGCATCACTTTTAAATAGTGCGATCTGAGTCGGGCATCTCTTCATTTAACACCTGTGGTAAACAAGTTTCTGAACAATCCACCAAACATATTGTGGATATATGAAGAGGTGTACGTTTTTGGAAGGGACTGAGCTAATTGAATTTACATAAATTGTTATATTTTTTTTGTTTCTAAAATTTGAATTATGATATATATTTTTAAATTAGTTTAAGTATCGAAGCAAAATAAATATGATGTTTATTAATGTGATATTGTGTTTGTCAATTAGAAGAAAGAAAAAAGAAGGAAGAATAACATGTAGCAGATGAGTTAATGGAATAGGGAGATTCATTGAAATTGGACGCAAACAAGATGAACTAAATTCACCAAACATGGAAAAGTATATGATTTAATTTTTTTAAAAGGAAGAAAAAAAAAGGGGGGGAAAAAACAACATTCGTCTGGCAGTTTTTATAAAGGATATTTATGAGATAGGAAATCGCGAATAATAAGGAAATAGTAAAGGATGGATGGGAATGATTAAAAAAAAGAAGACCAGAAAGTTTGTGCAATAGTCCAAAAACAGTCTAATCTCTAGTGACCAACACACCTTCATATCATGTGCCTTATTGGGCCTACACTTTCAACTGCACCGACCTCTCTTTGCCCGCACTCTCTCCTCTCCCCCCCCCCATTGCCCTTCCATGTGATCCTTAACTGTTTATTGCAATTCAACTACAAACCCCTCACATGCCAGTTCTCTCTCTCTCTCTCTCTCTCTCTCTCTCTCTCTTATTATAATCAGACTCTAGTACATCTCTAATTTGATGTTTATTTTTTAAAATAACTCGCTTTAATGATTAGAAGAAAGTTATCCATACATAATGAAAAGAAAATGTGTAAGAACCATGTATAATTTTGTGAGTCTGAGATCAAGAAGGAAGGGATGATAAGTAATATGTGGATCAATTAGAGTTAGCACTTATCAACCGAGCCAGGCTTGCCTTTTTAGCTTTTTGAA
This sequence comes from Ricinus communis, assembly GCF_019578655.1. NCBI lineage: Eukaryota > Viridiplantae > Streptophyta > Magnoliopsida > Malpighiales > Euphorbiaceae > Ricinus > Ricinus communis. The sequence continues at coordinate 13,002,410 of NC_063265.1, forward strand.
AATGCATCCACGTTGTTCTAAAGAACCAAAACATTATGGTCTAAACAAGCTTTAGACTGGAGCCCCACTCATTCTGGTGGGGGAGGGGAGGGGGTGTAGTGGTGGCTCTTATTAGGGCATTTCATTTTCTCATTTAAGAGCTAACACGTGTGCTAGAATGAAAATCCAATTGTCAATTTCTGAAAACGAGACATGTGGGATGCTAAATTGGCATCCCTATCAAAAGGGTGTTTGGAGCCAAATTAGTCATGATGATGGTTGAATTTATGGACCACATAATGTTGTGTATTTTTCTTTAGCCTACTTTTTTTAGTCTAACAATTTAAACATTATTTTCTGTTTGCTCTCTTTGAACTATGCTTGCCCACAAATCCCACATGCATCCATGTGCCTTCATTTAAGATTCTACTCCTTCCTCCCCATTTTTTTCTTTTGGATTTCTCTTTTACATTAATCGCCACATCAGTGCCCTATGACATTTATTTTGTCAATTAGTGCCACAACCCTCTTCTTGCTCATTATTTTTCTTTTTCTTAGCCATGAGTTGGCTCAATCACAAAATTGAAAAATTCTATTATGAATTCACAGCCGTGCTACGTAATACAACTCGACTGCCGAATGAACCCAAAAGGAAAAAGAAATTTCATGATGAAGAAACCATGGGAGATCATTATTAAGTTGTATCTATAAAAAGTAAACGAAGAAGACACACATGTATTTCGATTTAGGCCAGTCGGTCTCTTTGAAATGGAAGGTCACATTGGAGGAATTTCTCCTGTTCCAAAAAGTCAAGTTTGGTATAGTTTGTTGTCTTTGCTCATACAAATATCCTTAACCTTAAGTGGTTATGTATATTTGAGTAAATGGGAACCCTTTTATGAATCATGCATGAACCAATTCTCCCTTTATTATTTTTTTATGCCTTTTTTTCCTTTTATTGGTTAAGAAATAGGAAAGCAATTTTGCACAAACTTATAATCTTACCAATAATTGCAAAATTTTAACATATTTAAAGCTTTTAATAGATTAAAAGATCCACTAACTTGGTTTAAATTTGCTATTTTATTTTTCAATATGCAATTTTAAAATATTAAAACTCAACTTGTTGTGATTAAATTATGCTATTTATTCAATTTATTATTAGCTAAAAATTGTATATAAATAAAATATATCTATAATCAAAATAACAGAGATAACTTGGTAAAAGAGTACTAATTAACAATAATTCTAATTAGAATTTGACATCATAAAATAATTACCATTACTTTAGATAGTTTTGTAGCATCACTCAACCAAAATGCATTAAATCTTTACATGTATGACAAATTTAAAGTAAATATTTCTCCAATAGAGCAGTCCTTCATGAAAAACTAATGCATAGATAAGTTATTATTTCTCCATTTCCTTTTTCTGGTTAGGTGACGAAATTGAAGTCCAAATTTATGGTGTTCTTGGATTTCATAAATCCTTTGTCATTCATTTTTTGCAAAAAAAAAAAAAAAAAAAAAAAAAAAGAACAAGAGAGAAGTGGGGGGGAAATGGTCATGTATTTGATTTGATAGAAGAGCAAGATCTTTCTATATCTCTAGCCCTTTTAGCAACAGCCTCTGCCATATTAAATTCAAGATCAAGAGGGCATTCATTTTCCTTTTCCTTTGCCATTGCCATGATATCTAATACCATAAGGGGACAAAAGTATTAATGCCATATTAAATTAATTATATATGAGCTCACACCCATCAATCTATTCAACACATTGAATATTTAAGATGTATCAAAATTTTGATTAAGAAGCATATTTTATCTAATGTCTTTTACAATAAAATTAATTTTTAATATATGAATTCAAGCTTAAAATTTTTATTCAGTTAATTTGTTGCTGTTCTGATAGTTAAAATGTATTTCTCTAAGATTTTATATGAAAAAATGAATTTTTTATTTGATATTTAAATCAATAAATATAATCGCTCACATTTATTCAGAAGTTAGACGGATTCTCCGATCAAATTTTTAATGTTCACTATATAGTCTACACTGATAGTTCCATATTCACTATAAATTAAAATATTCAATATATTTAATTAGATTGTTTATCTTAGACCCAATTTATTATGTCTCATACTAGACTTAATGGATTAATAAAAAAAAATCAAAAGATTATAAAATTTATAACTTCTGCATTTCATTTCATCTGTAGGTAGGGAAATGGGAAATACAATTACTGCCTGATCTGCTCCAGTGACAAAATGCATTCCTTGAAGAACTGTAATGACACAGAGAAAGGAAAAAAAGGTTGCAGATGGTTTTACATTCAAAAGAAAGAAAAGTTTTAACATGTGCATGACAGGCCAGGTTTTGAATTCTGAGTGGCAGCAAATTTCCACTTTTCCAGGACGCTCGAGCCACTTCTTTTATTGGATTAGGAATTTGTATATTCCTTTGCAAATGGTAATATTCCTGTGTCCTGAAACATACATTTGTATATAATTCAGGTATTAACGGTCAATTCTAATTGGAGTTTAGCTAAGGTATGGTAAAATATGGAGGAAACAAATAAACACATTGGTTTTTCTTTTTTTCTTTTTTATTTTTATTTTTATTTTTGGGGGTATGAAAAGGAAAACACATTGCTATTATCTAAGAAGATTTGGTTTTGATATCGTCAAATGTCAACTCTTGGGTAAACCTGACCATTTATTTCTCATTTTCCTCATTTAAAAAAAAAAAATGATTTATTAGCATTTATTCTATTTGAATAGGGGCCAAATTGTATGGAGAGCAATAACTTTTCTTCTTTTATAATTGGCATTTTACCCCCTCTTTTTTCTTTTATCTTACTAATGACCCCAAAACAAACATTGCATGTGCCCAAATTGTTCCAACATTTCCTTTTTAAATACATATACATTTGAGCTATAATTGGATTAGTATTACCCCAGTGATGAAAAAAAAAAAAGGTATGAATTTCAAGTATTTTAATGGAAATTTCAAATAAATAAAAAAGGTCTGTCTTTTTCATAGTTAATTTGTGCATTGAGAAACTACTTTCTAGGTATTAGTATTTGAAAAAATAAAAAAAAATTTGAATAGTCTTCTTAATTTAATTGAAAAGATAATAATCTAATTTTGGAGCACTATAATTACAAACTTAGCAATTAAAAAATAAGAAAGAAAAGCATTTGATAAAGAAAAGAAAGGACAAAAACAAAGAAATCAGAAAATGAGCTGGCAAGAGATGATGCACCACCAAGAAGGACCCTCCAAGTCCAAGATCACTGGGCCCATTACTACTACAAGACAAAGTTTTCAAACAGGTTTTGGCAGTTAGTAAAGGTTAACTTAAGGCTACATTACATTTGTTTTTCATTCTTGTCGTCTTGTTATAAATCAACATCAAATTAAGGATGCTGCTCCCACCACTTGCCTTTGCACATATTAGATGATCTTCTGAATAATTGTATTTTTATTTAAAAAAAAACTTAAAATTTATAATTATTCATTAATATTTATGGGTTCTATTTTTTTCTTACCATTTTATATTATAGTATAATTTTCTATTTTAATTATTAGCTTAGTAAATAATTATTAAAAATTATCATGTATGACTTAATACAAATATTCTGACATGTCATATATTAAATAATAATATTCATAAAAAATTAGTAAAAATATTTTTAAAAAATAATAGTAAAAATAATTATGTAAATTAGGACTATACTATTTTTTTTTAGTGATAGTGAGAGAATAGTTTTTATAGCAAATATATCTCATATAAATAAATAAATAAATAAAAGGATTACAAGCTCACATGCCCTTTTTTAAAAATTTTATTTTTGAATGGCTGGTTTTGATTTATTTCTTACCTGTAAGCCTCAACATCTATCTTGTTGGTTGGTTGGTTGGTTGGTTTTTTGGTTTTTTGTTCAGTTTGGTCCCCCACTCTTCTTAATTTGACACACGTGGCTCCACAGTAGTTGGGATTACTTACCTGTTTTGCGGCTTGACCAGTCACCACTTCCTCTTGGACAGACCATGGTTAAATGCCTAGCCTGCCTCCTCATACATCGGACTTGCCTTTACATGCTCTTCCCTCTCTACTTCCTTTTGGTTCGGGATAATGGAAAATATTTATCAATGTCTATTTTCACCTTGTATAGCACATCAATAAATGAATAAATATTTTTATTTATATACTAAATCGATGAATAATTGATATACATTTATCAATTTTAAATAAAATAATATGTAATGATTATCCGATTTTAAAGTGCAAAACATTCGTATATATGCGTTATTCTCTTATTAATTGTTGTACGTATAATAAATCTAGATAAAAATCTTTTTATGATTATAATAATGTTATGAGTGACCTCTCATACAACAAAAAAGTAAAACCTCAAACTCAGGCTATGATTTGTTATATTGAGAAAATTAAGAGAAAAGCAATAGAAATTTAAATAAAAATCTCAATTATTTTTATTGTATTGAGTTGTAGATGGTATAATAGACATAATAATCTTTTTACACTCAAATTATAAGATAAAAACTATTTAATGTGGATGAACTTTTGATTTTACATTATTAAAAATAGATGTTCTTACCGTTTAAATTATGATTCAATTACAAATCTTAAGTAACAGGGTGTTTTTAATATTCTCTTGAATTTAACACATTAGCCCAGCCTCTTAAATATAGGTTGAGATACCACAATTGGCCCATCCAAGCCTATAGTTTTGCCGGGTGATGTATATTCGAACAAGGAACGGGCATAATAGATATTTGAACATCAATTAGCATGTTTGGAGACCATTTCCTATAGTGTTGGTTCCTTTATTCCCTCTCACCACCGCGCAAAAGGCACGATGCTGCGGTGTTCTTACAATAATTGATAACAAACGTTCTATACAACAAATGCACAGCTGGGATTACCTACTTCAGTTCTGAGAAAGATGAGTAGCAATTACATGCAGAGAGGCAGAGAAGGAAATGAAAGTTGCGGAGTTATCTCGAGCTTTTGGTAACAGATTTTTGCAACCAATTTACATTCAAAAGGTGCCAATCCGAGCCACTATAAAAGAACTGAATGGGATCTATTATGATGGGTTTTGTTATGTAAAAGAGAATAGGGAGCTAAAGGCAGTAGCAAATGTGCAAAGAGTAGTAGCGCGCGGTGTTGTGTATGTTTGCTTAACAACCCACATCGAACAGGAAACAAGAGAGAGATGAAGCAATGTATTATAAAAGAGCAAGGAAACAGTCCAATAGAAGCACGCAGCCGCGCGGTAAGCACAAAGCGAACTATTCTTTCGCCTTTTACTAAAGAATACCGTGTGCTTGCCGCAAATAGCGGCATACGCCAATTTTTGGAGGGTTCTCTTTTCTCGGAGAGGATCCACGCAAGTTTAGTATTTTAAATTGTTGTAGTCTTTCATTGTTTGAGTAATAATTCTGATAGTAATAATTATACATGAGATAAAAGATACATAACTATGTGCAGGCAGTGAGTGAGTGGGACCGCAATGTTTTGTCCTGCAAGTATGGGAAGTATGTGTGAGATACATGACCACACAATAAATTAAGTGGGTTGTTTATCCTAGTAATTATATTTCCCAAAGGGCAATTTTCTCAAGAATGTGCACGGCAATAAATTTATTTCAAGATCTTATGCTTGTTCTATTTTTGAAGCAATGACAAGGTGATGTTTTAGATAGTCTTCTAATTTTTAAAACGTTTGCTTTTTCAAATTTCAACAAGAAGTCATCTTAAAGCTTCGACGTGTTTGAAAGACGCTTTTTTGCTAGTGCAAGTTTTCAATATTTAGGACTACAAGATTACCAAGGATCGTTAGATTGATTGATGATCAAATTGGCCTTCTCTATGAAGAGATAATCTTCTGAGCTCTTCTCTTTCAGCAATTTCCAAAAGCCAACCCTTCGATAATCCGTAACAAATGCTTGCATACAGTTGGTACCTCGTAGCCAACTGCTTAAGTTCCACATAAGAAAAATAACATGCAGTAAGGAAGAGGAAAAAGAAGAAGAAAGAAACCAAGTTAAGGTCAGAATAGAACCCACTATTAAGAAACCAAGTGAAATAACTGAACTAATTGCAGGGTTTTGAAGGTGCCAACATAATCTAAGTATAAAAGGTCAGAATAGAACCCACTATTAAGATGGGTTTTGCAGTGTCAAGGTGAGAGAGGTAGCTTTTAGCATAGCAAGAGAAGCGGGAACAGTAGTGTGTATTTTTAAGTTTAGTCTTGTCCCACAACGGGGAGACGTGAAATGAGAGATGAGCCAGCACATTAGAAAAGTGAAAGGAAATGAGGTTGCAAATTTACGCAGCCGCGCTGTAAGCACAGAACGAACTATTCTTTCGCCTTTTACTAAAGAATACCGTGTGCTCGCCGCAGATTGTGGCATACACCTATTTTTGGAGGATTCTTTTTCTTAGGGAAGAGTTTCCACAAAATCAATCATTATTTGAAGATAATGAAAGCAAATTTATTGTTGTATTTTTATGATCGGGAAATTAGAACCCAAATGTTTCATTGAAGTTTTCTGTTATTATCTAGAATGTGTTTTTATTTGGCTCCGACTTTATAATTAAAATTTTTGAAATTTCAATGATGTGGATAATTAATTATAATGATAATTATAAATCAGCAAAAATAATTTATTCTAAGACTTAATATAGTTTATTTTAAGACCTAATAACATAGTTCATATTTGTATGTGCATTCCTTAATAATGTAAATTTTTTTTATTAAGTTCATATTTGTATGTGCATTCCTTAATAATGTAAATTTTTTTTATTAACTCATTAATGTAACTAGTTTATATTATTAAGTAGAATTGATTTGTCACGTCATTTTTTATTATAAAATTTAAAAATATATTATTAAAAATTAATTAAAAATATATGTATTTATTTTAAAATTTTAAAACAGTTGAATAAAATTATTAAAGTATATAAAATTTAAAATTTAATTAGTAATTAGAACATTTATTTAAGGAGAGTTCATTTTGGGCAAAAAGGTTTAAAACAATATGACAGCATATTTGTTTGGCTCAAAAGCTAAAAATGGGAAAAGACAAGGCGCTTTATAACAACAAATGGTTTTGTAAATTATAACGGTTTTTTTAGGAGCTTCGAAGCCTTTTCAAGATTCGAGGCTTCTCTCTATCCAGAAAACTTTCTCTTAGCTGACTATTTCAAATGGTATGTCCTAATTGTCATCATTTTGCACTTCTAAAAAAAAAAAGATCTTTTTTATGTCTCTTTCTGTTTGTTTCTTGGGAAATATAATCATGGAGAGTCTTTGCATTAACATTTTTATGCTCATTCTTATACATCCAAAAGACAATGATACTTGGCGATAAAATCGTGTACTTGTTTATTTCGTTTTCTTGGATTCCACATTTTTTTCTTTGTTTTCTTGGATACCAAACAGGAGAATGTGGATTTATGCGCAGGAAATTCTACAAATCCAATAAGAAAGATTGTTTCTTTGTATTATCCTTGAGATTTTTCACAATGCGAATATTTCTTTTTGCTCCTGAATGACAGGATACATAGATCATAACTTCCTCGGAGTTCTACTAACAATTACAATTATCTATTGATTCTATTTGAAGAAGTGTAGCTTTGTGGACATTTTTAGAGTTAAAGGGAGAAGGATAGAGATTGAGTATGTTTGATCATCTGTATACAAGAAGTAAAAGCATTGCTGATTTGGAAATTGGTGGGTATTCTAGTGAAGATGATGAGGGTTCGAGTGGCGAAAAAGCTGATAAAAAGCTTAATGGGTTTTGGAGGAGTGGGTCTCTGAGTTCCATTAGAATGACAAGTGATGATTCATTGAGTTCTAGTGGGAATGTGGAGATATTAGAAAGAGAGGGAGGGGAAATGGTTAAAAATAGTACCGATAATGGACTGGTGAAGGAGAAAAGGAAGAAGGGCATGCATAAACCACCACGACCGCCTAGAGGTCCATTGTTGGATGCAGCAGATATGAAGTGGCTTAGAGAAATGTCTGAGCTTGGAAAGTTGAAGCATGCTAGGTTTCAACGAATGAAGGCAATGAAGAAGAGATCAGAGAGGGCATCATCGTCTAGCAATACTATTTTCCCAATGGTCGTTACTGTTGTCTTCTTTTGTGTGCTACTTTTTCAAGGTATTGCAGTGCTTAATTCGGATGCTAGAGATAAAATTTTAAGCCTTAATGTGTGTCTGCTTCTTTGTCAACTCACAGGTTTCTTGGGTTTTCGTGTATAAAAGCTTTTGGATGTACTCTTCTTTCCAATTGCATTGTTAGCATTGGTGGATCTTCCAAGCCTGTAATGGTAACAGCATTGAAGGAGTCTTCATCTTGTTTGCAAGTGAAACAAGTTGGCTTTAGCTCTAGGTTTCCTAAGTATAGTGCTTCTTTTTTTAAAACCAAGTTATTACTAATAGCATGAACTTTTTTATAAGACTTTGGTGCTTTGCCTTGCAGTTATATTTGAATGTCCTGGATCTGTCCCACTGGAAAATGTGCAAGAACAAAATCTTATTGGCAACTGAAAGTGGCAAATTTTATCTTGTACTAGTGATGCTGGAAAGGAATGGTTTCTCCGAGTGCATTTATGTGTAAATTTTTCTGAATACTGTTGAACTATGTGTTGTTTGTAACTATCTAATTTATGTTAACAGTTCCTTTTCATTTTTGAATTCTGCTAAATGGGAATTCAAAATGTTGTTTCTCTTTTGGATTTTGACGTTAAATGCCTGGAACCTCTTTGCCTCCACAAACCATAAAAACCATTATGCATATATCTATATACATGCCTCACAGGAGTGGAGGAATGGAATATGCCTACCAAAATCATTGTTTCGGACTTCTGGTCAAACAAAGAGAAAGAGGTAAAACATTGTTTTGCTTAATCTGCTCCTTATCCTTAATCTGTTCTTAAAATGATGCTTCAAAATGTGGTGATAAAAAATAATCTACAAAGTCCATGAAATCTGACAAAAGAGATATACGACTTCATATGTCATGAGATCAAACACTCTGAAACCTTAGAACCACAAAGCAAACTGATTCGGTTCTGTTTTGCAGCAAACAAACATCTTCTCATCCTAAGGACTTAAGAAACTGGCAACTTATTTTGCTTTCATAAGGTCAGCTCTGGGCCTCCAGAGCCCCACCCTAAACTTGTGGGCATAGTTCAATATCAGCTTCCTCTGCAAAACCAAAATCACATGTTAGTAACTGTAATTCTCCATGTTTTGATTGCAATCAATGAACATGACATGCATCCTACAGTCCTATGGTGAGTTCCAATTCAAAATGAACATAATTTAGAATGGTCTGAACAAAATTTGATCAAAGCATCAACAGTGACAGAGTTCTAAAATTCCCTTTTCAGTTGCAATTCTGAAATTGGACCAGGCTACCCAAACTTCTGACACTAGGTTTCCAGCAAAACTAAGAAAAATATCAGTTGCAACAAGAAAATAGGAAAATGCACATGTGCTGGGATCAAATTTTAGCTGATGATTCAGAAACTTCAACCCCATTTTGTTCTCAGCAAATCCAAATCAACTGCAAACATGCTAACACCTCCAAACAGAGAATTTAAGCTCTGCAGTATGTACAATATTACATTATTCCAGATGTTTCAATGCCATGTCCCTTATAAGGGACTTTACAACTTGACCAGGACTAACCACGGTATTTCATGAACAGATTTTATTTGGGTACAAGTACAACCTGCATGGTATATGAGGATAGAAGTAACAAAATAACTACACAATGATTTCATGCATACTCTTTCCATTTGCAACAAACAAAAGAAAGTAGAGGCAAAAAGACTTGATCTTCGGCTCATATGTAACCGCCAATAAAAGTATGAATTTCTCAGTTAGAGTCTGACTAAAGTAAACTCTTTCACAAATGAGATAGAAAATCCCTTAGATTTATGGATCCTATGTTGCTCAACCAGCGAATAATGTAATCAGGCAAAGGAAAGATTAGCTATATCAATCGTATGATTAGTATCTTATCAAGATAAATTATTAGAAAAAATAACTATCTCATCTTTCATATTATAGGCTATAGTTAATGAAGAAGAGATTTTGACACTGATCTAAAACTAACATACAGTAGACAAACAAAATGAGGCCACAAGAAAACAACAAAAGAGTTCACAGAAATGAGAAAATTACATGTTGGCAAGGAATGCCAATCTTCTTGAGCTTTAAGGTCCGCGTGATAAGAAGTTTCTGAAAGTCACCAATTTCAGATTCAAGCTTGGCTGCATGGGCTTCAACTCCTTTCCCTATTCCATTTAGAAACTCTGGAATTCCAACTTTCACTGCAATAATAATCACACCCTCTAAAACACATTTCCAGGTTCTAATTGACTAAAAACAACAAATGTTCTGCTTGAGGGCAAAACATCAGAAAAAGAAAAAACTAAATCCTACTTTTCCAGACATGATAAAGCAAAACATCCACTTGAGCATACATCTTCCAAAACTTCAGAAACATATAAAAAACTAGAAATTGAGATTCAGTACTATTTTTAACAAAATAAAGTTCTTTTCTCCATTTGCTTGCTAAAAACCCACTTGAGACAAATATAATCCATTATTTGGGACATGAAATTTAAAACACAATGGTTGATTGCCTAACTCTGTAGGCTATCTTGCTTAAGAGCAGAAAACATCCTTTCTAAAAACAACTAGTCAAAATAAACCAGCATTAATATAGAGCACATAACCATAGACAAGAATTAAGTTCCAAACAGTGACTCAGCCCCCCGTATGTGTATGTATGAATCATTATCTCCAATATCTCAAGAACAACACAGACACAATAAAACAAAAACAAACCAAATCACCAAACAGCTAGCTAGCTATTTACAGCGATTATTCCAGCTTATGAAAGCTTCCGACTTTAATAATAACCCAAATCTTCAAAACCCAATAATCTATTTCCATATCCTATCAGAATAAGAAATAAAACTCAAGAGTGAAATGTGAGCCAAGAAACTAATACCTATGTAAGGTGGGGATTTGGAGAAAAATCTGACGAAGCCAGGTGTTGAATTTGCTTGTGCAAACACTGAAAATTCCCTCGTGTTGTTCATTAGTTGCCTCCATGCCATCTTTGAATTTCAATTCAATCTCTGAACTGTATAGTGTATACGATCAAAGAGACGGACTGCTCATAAGCAGAAACCAAACCAGGCATGGGGTTTTTCTAGGAGTTGCGGTTTCGCGTTTCCTGCAAATAAAACGCACGGTTTCATATACACAAAACGCACAGTTTCGGGTGGCACACACGTGTGTATCTTACACGTGCATTCACTGTTTTTTCTTTTCAACCAACAAATGTTTATATTTACAATATAAATAATGTAAAAAGAAAGTTAGGGCTCGTTTTCGATTGATGGATTTTAAACTTTATAAATTTAATTTAAATTTATTATCTGACAAACAAAAGATATCTAAAGCCATGTATTTTCTTTTAAGAAAACTATCCCCTAGAGTCCTTCATTTATTAGGATTTTAATATTATTTCTTATAAAGTGATATTATCTCAAAATTATATTCAACTTTAAATAAAATCTCATCATTTTTATGTTTAATTCAAGTAATAAATTTTAAAATTTTATAAATTTTAAATCTATAAATTCTAAAATACACATATGTGTCTTAACCTCAAATTAGTTAAAAATATATTAAATATTTTATCTTTTTTATTTTTTATTCACACTATCTAATATTTTTATAAAATTATTATTTAATTCTAAAATATTAAAAGATGGGCAATATAGTTAAATTAGAAGAGTTTTTAAGATATTTAGAAGAGAAAATATAAAAATATTTCACATCATTTTATATAAAAGAAAATAAATATTCAAACAATAATGAAGTGAGATTATTTTATAAGTAAATTTTAAAATTAATATAAAAATAAAATAAAAAAATTAGAAATTCAACAATAATAAATAACAATCTGTCAGCCACTACTAGAGTCCAATTTTCTACAAAATTGAATTTTTTGTAATCTAGTTAAGATTCAAAATTCCCCCCAATACATTACACAAAATAATTCAAACTACTGCTTCTTTTTTTCTCCCCTCAAATTTGTCTCTCTTGATTAAAAATAATCATCTACTAACCCAGCCCACTCGCCTCATTCTGTGAACTTTCAATCTCAACCGTACTAATTTTAGCAGACTTGGAATGAATGTCATCCATCCACCTACTAAACTGTATTCCTACATCAATCACTATACATTGATGAAATTGGCCATACAGCTCACCAATTTAAAATATACACTTTTACACCTTATCATTACTCTTCCAGGGTATAAAATAAAACCTTGCCTTGGTTTGGCTATATAAACTAGATAGTAATTGAGTCTGCCTGGGACACTCAAGAAACCGAGAGATTCAAATAGTGAGAGAGAGCGAAAATGGCGGGGAGGTGGTCCACGTCAGCATTGAGGTGGCTAGGAGTAGACACGGCTTACTCTCTCCTCCGGTGGCCGCAGTTCATGTCTAGCTCGTATTTATCGCCGAGGTGGCCGGAGCTAAATTTAAATTTCTCCATAGTTGACGACGTCGTATGGGGTTTAATAACAGCGTTCGAGTCAGTTGCTTTGGTTTCCATGCTCTGCTTCTTCTTTCTCTTCTGTGGCTGCACCATTTAATTAAATAATTAAAAGTTGTACTGGTCGAAATCGGAGATTTTTTTTTTGGTGGCGGAGGTAACGAGGATAACTGCCGGCGAGGGGGATTTAGAAGGGGGAATGAGCAGGCGAGGCGCGTGGTGGAGAACAGCTTTATAGCAGATTTTTCTTTTCAAAAAATGTTATAAATATGTAATGGGCCAAGAGCAATTGGGCTGTCAGTAAGTAATGTGCTCGAGCAATTGATAGGAACATGCTATGGGTGTGGGTATGGTGTATTAGTAGTATTGAGTATAGTCTTTGTGTTGCTAGAAATGAAATTGGACAACTTTTCTTATATTAATAATTCATGTGTAGAGAACGAGTAAATCGGTCATCGTTTGGTTAGAGGAAGGCCAGCAAGATTATCACCTAATTCATATATTTGTTATAAAAGAAGGGAATAATTTCATTGCATAGGCCAAAGCCTGAATAATAATAGTACACGAGAGAGTGCTGATACGTGAAAATTGCTGGCCCACAGTGGACCTACGGTCCGATTGCAGGCTCTAAACAAATACACCCCATGGACCACAATAATAAACAAACCAGAGGACCAATACATAAAAAAAAAACACTCATTATTTTGATAATCCAATAACCATTAGAATTTTGCTATTTTCACATTCATTAATTTCATTCACATGAAGACAATAACAAACACCATTTCTCCTATGAAATATAGAATAAAGGCATCTAGTTGAAAACTGTAATCTGAAACCTCTGACAAATCCCACAATCCCACAATCCCACAAATGAATGAAAGGCCTACGTGCCAGATCAAAAACTCTGACCCTTGGCAGCAAGGAAAAATAGAGTTCATTATCCCAGGAGCAGAACACCTAAAATGCTATGGGATCCAAAAAGAGAAAGAAGAAAAATAAAGAAAGAAAGAACATGTCCTTATTATATCCATAATTTCACCCAAACTGGAAGCCACCCTGGGGCTGGTTAGTTCCAAAAGCAAAACTCTGCTGATTTCCATCCCCACTCTCTTGAACATTTTGTTCCTCCTCTTCTTCAGCCCAATATCTCTCCAAAATCTTCACAGCCTTCTCATAAATTTCATTGTTGTCATGGGTCTGCAGATTCTCAATTTTATCCAAGCCATCACATTCATCAATCATTTGTGCATACAGATTCACTCCGCCATTCATTCCCATTTCCTTCTTGGCTTCACCCACCTTTAGAATGTTCTCCAGCCCCTCGAGGCAAACCGTCACAATCCTGGGGTCTGGACATATTAGAAGATCACAGAGGGGCTTAATGCAACCTTGGTTCACTAAGAATCTGCATAAGTAGATAATACCAATTTAAAGTTCAGCATCTCTGCATGAAATAATGCAATGTTCAGCTCGACACAAAGTTGAAATGCAAATCTTCACCGAGAACAGAACCAGAGAACTTAATAACTATAATGTGATAATTTCACAAATTCATTTATGATCAAGTAGTTTTGTCACAAGAAAACATACCATTTTAATTACTTGTCGGTGTGATTAAAGTAGTACTATGTTTTTCCATCCATTATGACAGTGATGTAGAAATCTAAAAAGTAAGATTTAAAAAAAAAATTGCAATAGAGAATAGAGAACTGCCATACAGATCAGACAATATAGAGTGGAACAGAGAAGAAAATGTACTGAATCTGTTCATGCGATCCTCCAGAAGTCGCATTTGAGATAGCCCATGCAGCTTCCTTCTTAATGTCAAACTCTGCATGTTGGAGGAGGTGTACAAGAGGAAGGATGATATTGGCCTCGATAACAGCCTGTTTCACATAAATGTAACAAAGCTTATAGAGTATTCAATTAACAAAAAACATCTTAGACAGTATGGACCATGTTGTTTCCCAATTGCAGAATAGGCATTTTCAGATATTTTCTCTAGTAAAAGTTTCAAACACAAAACATTACATAGTCAATTTAGAATTTGTCAAAGTTGCTAAGAGTTTTATAGATCTCATAATTAATTGGCAATATTATATTTTTTCTCCCCTGATAGCAGACAACACAAAAGCAAAAGTTTTTTAAGAAAAGAAGTAAAAGCTTAGACTCTATTTTGAATAACACATACCGATCCTTAATAGTAATATTTAGATTTTAGTACCAACCATGACAAGGGGCTTTTTCCAGTATTCTAATAAAATTTATTATTCCTAAGTTCCAACTGAAAAAAGATAAAATTTAGATATATAGATGAAAGATAGTTTCAACACTAGATGTGTAATCAGCACCCACAGGATATTCATGCAAAACTTACAACTAATTTGTAACCTGATACCTGTATTTGAGCTCTATTTCCCGCTGTAATATTTGATATTGTCCAACAAGCTTCCTTCTTGATACTCTTTTTATGATTTTGCATAAGGAGTTGATAGAGGCATGGAAGGGCTTGGTTCTCAATTACAAACTGAAAAAACACATTTAGTAGGTTATTAACTGTTGCAAAGAAAGAAGAAAAAAATGATATATTTAACTGGAAATATACACAACATATGCAAGTGCTTATAAAGATAAACTTCAACCAACTATTTAATTGATATGACTTCAGTTACTTGAAAAAAGAAAATCACAAAGATGATTGGGTTTAGAAAGAGTATGATTGAATAATTGCTTCCGAAATCAATCCAAGGGTGTCAATTTTAGTCTCATCAAACCCCATTCTAGGGGTGAGCATTCGGTCGGTTAGTGGGTGATGTTCAGGCCAAACCTAGTTAACTGAACCCACATCATCTAGCACTAAACCAAACTGAATTATCTGTGAAACCGAACAATCATTGAACTGAGATAATGGTTTGGCTCCTTGCTTATTCTGTTTTTCCAAATAATGATTCTCTATGAAATTGAATATACAGAAACAAATATCCTTTACCCAGATAACAACTCTAGTGAAAAAAACTAGACTAATTTTGTTAAAAAAAAATTACATTGAATTAAAAGAAAATGCTGCTTTTTTCCTCTCCAAGCATAAGCAAAACCACAAATCAATAGATAATCAAATGCACAATAAATCTACAAAGCTCACAACAAGAAAGAGATGAAGGCATTTAGGGCCTGTTGACTTAGTGGAAACAGTTCAGTTATCCATTTGCAGTTTCACAGAAAATTTCAGATTTGGTTTTCTAGGAAAACTGGGAAAAAGTGCTCAGACATTATAACAACACATTTTTAATACCTGCTATTTCTTGTTAATAATATTTTGTATGAAAATTGGAAAAGTACCTAGAAATTTATCTATATTAATAATATTATTTTATCAAAAAGGCTACTTAAAAGCAGAAGTACAACTATGGAACATACCTGAGTCTGAGCATCATCACCAGTAACTATATTTCCCACTGTCCGGAGGGCAGGTATCAAAACTGTAGGAGATGGATGACTGGCAGAATTAATCACATTAAAGTTAGTATATCAGTAGAACAACTATAGAAACTGAATGAGATATTCACACAATAAGTTACAGTACAAGACATGCACAAAATTGGAAAACAAATCCACATTAGATGCGTGAAGCAGAACTTACAGTAGAAGCTCAACTAGTCTTTGACAGACACCTGCCTCAATCACAGCTTGAATTTTGTCATTTGGGCCATCTGAAAGATAAGACAGGGCCCAGCAAGCATCTGTTAGAACTTCTTCATCATTCAAGTGGATTAGTTGCCTAAGAATTGGCAATGCAGCTTTCACCTGGCACAAGTCACAATAAAATATTATAACCACAAAAAGTTTATTTATAATCGATTATAAAATTAGGATTTGAAATATAAAATATCTGGAGGGGTACTCTATTAACTTAATCATCTCTCAAAATCTTACCTGTTCAAATGGTGTTGGCGGCTTGCCACGGCAGAAGTTGGACAATGTCCAAGTAGCATTCCGCAGCATGGATAGTTTTGAGTGTTCATTTAACTGAACTAGTAATGGCATCAGAGCCCCATGCCCAAGAACAAGATCCCTGCAACTTGGTGAGTCACCAGCAACATTGCCCAATGCCCATACTGCCTAACCAAGAAACTATGAGGTTAAGACTCTGTGTGTGTACATATATGTAATATGGGTTACCACAACAAGAAACATAAGTTCTCAACAAAATAGATCTGAAAAATGCTACAGTCAGAATGAAAAAAGAAAAAAAGAAATCAGACGAGATGAAAAATATTAATTTCAATATGAGAAAGAAGTAACCTAACTAAGAGTTAGACACATCATGGGAGGGAAAGAGAAATTATTTCATTAGGATGCAAGACATATATGCTGCCCTATGAGGTTATCCACTGATGTTACTGTTTTTTCAAAACTATCTTGATCCTAGAAAGCCAATAGTTATAACACCCTTGAGTTACAAATGAAGTTTCACAAAATAGGAGCCAAATGCCAACCTGCTCTCTGACATCATCACTTGCAGAGCCAAGAAGCTGCACAAACAAAGGAACTGCGCCATGCTCAATGACAACTCGTGTATGCTCTGATGTCCCAGATGCAACATTGGTCAAAGCCCATGCAGCTTCAAACTGCATATGAAGATAAGTAAGTTAATCCTCATACAAGATTACAATCATCGAGCCAATTATTTCACTAACAGAAAGTATTAGTTCAAGCAAATCATACTTGTAACTGTGGCAGATCATGCCTTCCGAGGAACTCCACAAACCGTGGGACGACACCTGCTTTAATCACTTCATCAATGGGAGGACTTCGTTCTGCTCAATTATGCAGCAATTTAAAGAAGAAAAAGAATTTTCAAAATCAAATAGTTTCACTATACCCTTTTCTGTAAAGACCAAATTTTGGATGAACAAATTAAGTACGTACCAATTGATAACAACTTCCTGAACTGAGTAGTTGCTTCCAACTGAGAAGCAGGATCATCAGACCACACTCCTTGAACCATCACAGGAATACTCTCCAGCTGTTAAACCAACAACATAGCATATGGAAACCAAGTATTCAAATAAAATTTAAATCACATCACGCATGTAGCTATAAGATAAAACCAAAAAGGCCAAGTGAGGATCTTTGTTTCAATAGCTTCAACATTTTAACAAATTCAGATACTAAAAACTAAAGCAACAGGCTCGTCTATCCCTACTTTGATAAAAAAATTTATTTCAATCCAATGAATTGACTGTATCCCACGGCCCATCAGAAACCATTACTTTAGCCAGAAAAACTGTAACCTAAAACCTCGATTATAACAGGTATTCGGCTAATCATTGAGATTCACTAAATAAATCGCCTAATTTAAGTTGATCTTGCATTATATTAAATTGAAAATTGAAAATGAAAACCCCAACAGGCCAATTAAATTTTATACGCTGAATCTAGTTCACAAATCAAGTTGCTTCACTTGATTTCTATCTTCCCTCACCGCCACATTTTCTCGGAGGCTAAACAGGAACCTTCATTCGCCAACATCAATTTAGAAAGAGAAACCAAAAGAAAAAAAAAAAAAAAACAGAGATCCGGAAAATTAAGCAAAAGAAGAAAAGAGAGCAAATAAATTTTATTAAAAATCACGTACCCGCTTTTCAACAGCGTCAGCATTTTGAGAAGCATCGAGCAAATGTTGTGATTGAAGTAACAACCCTTCTCGTCGCTTCTTCAACAGATTATCTTCTCGTTTATTCTTTCTGATCTCTACCAGATTGTCTTCTCTTCTCCTTCTCGCCTCGTCAGCATCCACTCCTGTCTTGTATGATTTCTTCCTCACCTCGGTTCTTGTGCTCGGTCTCAGCGACATTTTCCGACAAGAGCTATTGCTGTGTATGCGTTTGAGGAAATGTCACAGCGAAATACAACAGTTGTGGGCGTGTGCCTGTGTTTCTCTTTCCCTTTGGCTGAGGAGCCCCTCTTGACACTCAATAAAATTAATAATCTTTTGATTTCAAATAAAGGATTTAAATTTTAAAATAGTTTGAAATGATAATATCTTATTCCTCATTTCGTGAATATGTAATATTCCACTTGAATAATAAATAATAGTATTAATAAAAAAAAACTACATCAGCATCTATATTTTTTCAATATTTTTTATTATTTTAATGTTTAATTTTTTATTCAATCATACTTTCCAAGTTAATAATATAACAAAACAATGTTTCACGCTAATGAACCCATACTAAAGTATTTTTAATATATTATTATATATATCAAATTTTTTATTTTAAAAGTCATTATTATAGAACAACATTTCAATATATTTTTTATTTTTTAAATATAATATTGAGAATTGATTTGAGTCTTTATATGTAAAGAGTCAAAATTTACTCTCAACTTTATATTAAAATAAATATATATATTAAATTAATTTATAATTTTTATTACTCAATGTATGAAAATGAAAGAAATTAAAAAAAAAATAAACTATAAATATTTACGCCATAAACAAAATAAATAATAAAATATAAAGAGTTTATTCAATTTTACTTTTTATATTTAAATATTTAAATAATTTTCTTTTGTTATAAAAACTATACTAAAATATATAGTACGATTAGAAATGCATTAAAATACTACTAATTAGACTTCGTGGGGTCTAATTTTCTACAAAATAAAGGCTATTATGGTAATGAAATGGCAAAACTAACTTCATTGGGAATCTGACCCCTCATTTCTTATAGCTAGCTGTTGCAGGAACATGGAGGAGATTCTATGAGAATCGCACTTTAATTTTGTATTCATATGAAGAGCTAGAGTATTTACTCTTAGAGGATATATAGTTAAATGAAATTCATTTCGTTATGGTAAAAAATATTTCATATTTGTAACCGTGGTAAATTATGCATTTAAAAGAACTCCATAAATTATATATTATATCCACTTTAATTAATTCAGATGATAAATATTGTATTAGTATTTTATATATTAAATCTGATCACGATTTATAAATCGATAGTTCACGATTTTGAATTGATTCGAAACTAATTAGTTTTGATTTTAAAATTGTTGATTTTTAAATCGGAGCCAACGATCTTTTTTTTTTTTAGAACTGAACTGCTGATTTATAAATCGAAATTGACGTTTTTCAATTCAAGTTAAAAAAACTAGTTATAAATTAGTTTTCTCACTCGATTCGAACCTAATTCCTACTTAACTGGTTCTTAATAAATTTTAGACATATTTCACTTTTTTCTTCTTAAGGGAAGGTTTATTCTACTTTAAAATATAATATTTTAGTATATGCATTTTACATATTGTCATAATTGTAAAAGGAAAGCTTTAATTTTTACTATTGAATTGATATATATAGGCAGAATATGGTTCTTTTTACAATATAAAGTCCTAATATCTATGACGTGATATATATAAATCCTAATATCAATGCCAAAATACTCCTAGTTAAGATCTGTTCAGTTATTGAACAGTTTAGATTTGGTTTTTGGGATTTAAGGTTTTTCGTGAATAATTATCTTCAGGACTGTCGATTGTCTTTGTTTATAAAATACTTGTCGGATTTGAGCGATCCGGTTGGAACCGCGACTTTGGTAAATCTTTTTCCATAACAATCTAACGGATCGCTAATAAAAGTTGCGAATTTAACAGGGACTAAATGTATTAGTATTTCACAGTACAAGGACCAATTAATTGTAACCCAAAAAAAGGCAGCATTCATTTCAAACTGCCGAAAGTATCAACCCTAAACCCTAACAATGGCAGATCAAGAACAAAATCTAGAACAAGGCGATAATCATCAATATGGTGTTCTTCTCTATTATAAATACACTCTAATTCCTGATCTTAATTCTCTCCTCTCTTTCTACAACTCCAATTGCACCTCTCTTTCTCTACTCGGCCGTGTCCGCCTCTCCTCTCGCGGCGTCAATGTTACTGTAATTTTACTTTGCTTTCATTTTATTAGTTCTTGCTCTTTCTTGTTTTGATTCTAATTTTTTAATTAATTATGTTAATGCTTCAGGTTGGTGGTTTATTGTCGTCGCTAAAGAAGCATATAGCGGCGGTTGAATTACTTAAATTATTTGAAGGAACAGACTTCAAGCTTGCTGCTTCTCATTATCCTTTGAACGATAAAGTCGCTCGCGAGTGCGGATTCACTTCTCTTTCCATTCGCATTGTCAAGGTCTAACTTTTTATTTTGTTCAATTAGTATCAATGGTTCCACTTCTGATTCAAGTATGCTGCTTGTTTGTTTGTTATGCTAATGTAATTATTACATTTGTTTTCTTCTTTTAGGAATTGGTTACATTTAGCTCTTATCCATTGTTAAAACAACCAGATGTTTCAAATGCTGGAAAGCACCTCTCTGCATTTGAGTTCCATTCTGCTCTTAAAAGTGCTGGTAATTCACTTGTAATATCTTTCTTGCTGTTACTTTTAATCCATTCCATGTTTTTTGTGTTTGTATTCTTATATATTTGGTTGTGTTGTATATAGTTCATTATTTAAGGAGAGTGGTTATTGATTATATTCAATGATTTAATCCACATTAATTAGGGCAACGTGAAGGTTCAAAGTCCAATGAAGGACTTGTTCTATTAGATGCAAGGAATTTATATGAGACAAGAATCGGGAAGTTCCATGTGCCTTCTGTGGAAACTTTGGATCCAGAAATTAGGCAGTATAGTGATCTGCCATCCTGGATAGATGATAATTCGGAACAATTGCGAGGCAAACAGGTGCTTATGTAAGTTCTTATCTGGAATTGATTATATGTGGTGTTTCATGGAGTTCCTTCCTTATTATTATTTTTTTCTTCATATAGTTACTGCTTTAACAAATTTGTAGCTTCATTTTGATCATCATTTACATTGGTGGGTTGTGTTGTAGGTATTGCACTGGAGGAATCCGGTGTGAGATGGCATCAGCCTATATTAAGTCCAAAGGAGCTGGATTTGAAAATATATTCCAGGTAAGCTTCTTAGACTTAGAGTCTGTTCTTAATTTGATAATATGGCTTTTAGGAAGTAACATTAGTCCTTGTTGATGATAACAGTATATTTGGTCATGTGGGCTCTGTTGCAGTTATTTGGTGGAATACAACGTTATTTGGAACAATTCCCTGATGGTGGCCATTTCAAAGGAAAGAATTTTGTTTTTGATCACCGGTAGATTACCCTGTCTCTCTAAAATCTCTAATAGCTAGTTCAAGAGTTGGTATATTTTTTGGTCAAGAGGATATCTAGCGTTTGAAATTCACATGACCATAATGTCTCCTTTTTTATTTATTTTTTTAATTTTTGAAAATGCATGTTTATCAGACTTTATAGACATTTGGTGATCCTTCTTTTAGCAGGAGTGGGGTCGGAAAAGGGTGGGTATATCATTGATTATATGGCAACTATCTATGTGCTAATACCTGTCTTAATTTGGCTGTAGGATATCTGTTGCGAGTTCAGATACAAATATTTTGGGCATGTGCCTTACCTGTGGCATGTCCTTTGATGACTATTCTTCACGCTGCAGATGCTCTTATTGTAGAATGCTTGTTCTGGTTTGTGATGGTTGTCAGGTACGTATTATCGAAAGTTGACCATCAAAAGATGTGAAGAGAATAAGTTAGCACATGTCCAGTGTGAACCTTCTTCCCTTGCATTTGCTTATGTTTCTAACTGATTTCAACTGATTGTTTCTGTCCCATTTATTGGATAGAACCTTCTTTGTTCCTGTCTGTAAGTTTTATTGTTTTTGATGATCAGATGAAGGAAGCTGTCTATGTTTGTGAGCTATGTCAGAAACACGGCAAGGCTGTTGGCTCAGTTCCTTTAACTGAAAATGGCCAGCCAGAAGAAACAATGCCAGAAAGTGAGCTCCAAAGCATTTCATCAGACAATGACCTCCTGAGTCAACTGCAGCTGGGACAGGGTAAGGTCTGTATCTGTACTACTAGAATGTTTTTGCTATCCTATTTACCAATATACTCATGTGTAATAATGCTGATTTACTAACTATAAATTGTTATTGTTTCTATCACATTTCTATTTTTTCTCCCAGCTTTCTTGCACTTAACATCATCAGCATTCTTTGATAACACAGGTACTGGATCCCCGAGGAAGCTAAGAATTTTATGCTTGCATGGTTTTCGGCAGAATGCCTCTGGTTTTAAAGGAAGAACTGCATCATTGGCCAAGAAACTTAAAAACATTGCTGAGCTTGTCTTTATTGATGCACCTCATGAATTGCCTTTCATTTACCAACCTCATGTCACCGAACAACAGGACAATAAAGCGTCTTTTCCTTCACAACAGATTCTTCCTCCAAAAGAAAATTGCAGGAAGAAGTTTGCTTGGTTGATAGCTACTGATTTCAAAGGGAGTAGTGAAACTGAATGGAAAGTGGCTGATGGTCCATTTGATCCCCTCCAATATCAGCAGCAAGCTGAGGGATTTGATGCATCAATAGCATATTTAAGGACTGTATTCTCTCAGGAAGGGCCTTTTGATGGAATTCTAGGTTTTTCACAGGGAGCAGCAATTGCAGCCTCAGTTTGTGCTCTAGATCGGAGACTAAAGGGTGAAATCAATTTCAGATTTGCAATTTTGTGCTCTGGATTTGTTCTTCAACTTGCAGAAATCGAGCCTGGATCAATCAACTGCCCCTCCCTACATATATTTGGCAGTACTTCGGGCAAAGACAGGCAGATTGCAAACCAAGCCAGCAGAGAACTTGCTTCCTTGTTTGAAGAGGGTTCCTCGGTTATTATTAATCACGACTGTGGTCACATTATTCCCACCCGACCACCTTTTATCGACCAAATTAAAGGCTTTCTTCAACGTTTTCTTTGATGCTATTAATGCAGATTTTCTTTTTTTAATTTTTATAATTGCAAACTGACGGATGAATTCAGTTTTTCTTAATCATTATTTTCGCCTAAATCAACCAACTCTAGTGATATAAGTTGAGGGATATCACGTTCGCATCTCACACTAAATTGTTATTTGATACGTAATAACTGGTAAATCTTTCCCTGACCAAAAGTTCTAGTCGATTTAAGCTAATATTCTATTAGGTGACAAAATGGTTCGTCATACGCCTGAATAAATCTTCTCAACAAAGAATAATATCTTTGCACCGATAAATGGTCGTGGCCGCGAGCAGCCCGATTTTATTAATTTTTGCTCTCATTTAAAGAGTAAAAAGAAGAGGAGGGCTAAAAAAGCCAGAAAAGAATTAGCCTACTCCTAAACGCACCGTCTAGAAAGTAAGAAAAACACAGAGGATATGATATTTTTAAGAGGAAAATTTCATAATTTAAAACTGGCCTTAAACCCTAAAATGAGAATTTGAGAATTTACCTACAAGTGAAGAAGCAGAAAATCAGTAAACAATAACCAACAAAATGATTCCCTTGAGGAACTTATTCCAGAGAAGAGTTCCATTTAAACAAGTAAAGTTTTATCTTTTTATGAAATAACTTCTCATTTCTTTCTTTCTTTCTTTTTTTCCTTTAACGATCTTCATATGTGATTCCTTTTTTCATTTTTATCGAAATATCTTGTGGGCAGCTCTCAATTAAGTTCCCACAGGCATCAGTTGATCAATTTAACTTAATAATCAAGATTGTTACTTTAGTTTCCAGGGATTGGCTACTGAGTTTTAACATGTGTGGTCTCTGGCCTTTTATGTGATTTCACTTATTCAAGTGTTAGCATCTCAATACTTTATTGTTTCCTGGCTAGTTCCCGTAGTTCCATTAATTCCTGCAATCAGGTGGTGCAAATTAGTCTACTGCTTTATTCTAATTGTTTTCTCTTTGTCATTATACTCTCAGGGAATGGTTATATTGTAAATTGATGCTTTGGTGCTCATTGAATTTAGTGTACATAGTGCTTATTATTTTTATTTTTATTCTTATTTGGTTGTCAGGGTACTGCTTGTTATGCTTATTCTACCAATAAAGTCTTCGATATTGGGCAGCCAACTCCTGCGACTCATCCCCAGGTGTTATTCTTAAAAACACGGACATAGCACCGTGTCTGTGATGGGATAGGCATCTCACAAACATGATCTGGTCCAGTGCATGCACTACATTTCTTTTCTCAGAGTAAATGTGAATGCATTATTACTGCCGTTAGTTAGTGACTATACATTCACTGAATTTGAAAACATGTTAACCGATGCAAACACATGTCTATATAACATCTGGTTGAGTTTTATACATAAATTTGAAACTTTTGTTGGCTTTCTGCGTCATACCATCGTGCATAAATCTTTGCTCTCGTTTGATTTTGATGAACTCTACTATTTTCACATTTGCAGTTGCTAAAGGAAGGAGAGATCACTCCAGGCATCAGTAATGAGGAGTATATCTCAAGAAGGAAAAAGTTACTGGAAATTCTTCCTGAGAAAAGTTTGGCCATTATTGCAGCTGCCCCGGTAAAGATGATGACTAGTGTTGTGCCTTACACATATCGACAAGATGCTGATTACTTGTATATCACTGGCTGCCAACAACCTGGTGGTGTGGCAGTTCTGGGTCATGACTGTGGTTTATGCATGTTCATGCCAGAAGCAACAAAACATGTATGCCCTTTCTTGATGATAGAACGTTTTAGATAGTCTGTTAATTTATTCAAGTTCTTCAGCAATGGCTCCAATTGCTGCCATCTATGGCTCCTTTCGACTTGTGATTTGATGCATCTAATTACATTTCCTAATTACATGTCAATAATGCTTTAGTATGTTTTTGTTTTTTAAAATAAAATGGATTTTAAGTTATTGGAAGAGCTTGTTAGGTCAATCTGCAATTATAACCCGAGTGATGGTCATTAGATTTTGTAGAAAGATAAGCAGTTCCTTTAATTGTTACTTATTAGTTAATTATCATGTCTTCAGGACATCATTTGGCAAGGCCAAGTTGCGGGAGTTGATGCAGCATTAGAAACATTCAATGCTCAACAAGCATATCCGATGAGCAAATTGCATGATGTGAGTTGTGGTGGTGTTGAAATCCAGATAAATGCATCAACATGACATTTATATTTTCTTATTGTTACTTCTACATTTGGCTTACCGGATTTTTTTTCAGCATATGCCATATTGATAGACACTTTTATTTTTCAAGTAGTCTTTTATGGGGGTTGGAGAAAGTATCATCAGTGGTGTTTTTTGAGTTTGTTATTAGTTTGAATTTGAGATTCTATCTTAAAATGTGTCCAATGTTCGCATGAGAGAAAATATTGTGCAAATTGAATTTTAAAAGACGAGCCAAATCAGGTGTACCAACCATGTAGTTCAGTAGTAGAAGACATTATTGTAGAGCCTTATACTGCTATATATCTGGGTGAAATTTAAAGCATTCTTATTTTTGGCTGGAAGTGCCTAATAACCCCTTTGCAAATGCTTATGTACATTCATTTTAGCAATTTTGATATAATGATGTAGGTTCTTCCAGATATGCTAAGGAGATGCTCCAGGTTGTTTCACAACATACAGACAGCCACAAAGACATATACAGAACTGAAGGCATTTCAAGAGGTATTATGCACTCGCTCAGTAGAAGACATCTCTTGTTTAACCAATGAGTTACGATGGATAAAATCACCGGCGGAGCTTAAGTTGATGAGAGAATCTGCTTCAATTGCTTGCCAGGTATTTACAGCTTTACATTATCTCCAACTAGTTTCATTGAATTTAATCCTTTAGTAACTCAATGATGGACATACAATAAATACTGCTGTGCAATGTTAATAATAATACATTAAAACTTATTATGATCCACATCATATTGTGCCCTTTTCCTTAGTTATTACCAGTTGGTTTTTTCTGTGAAATGGTTGATCCCATATCATGTTGAAATTATTTGCAGAATCTTTGATGCCTTTACCATACCAAATTTTCTCCTTTTCTTTTGTTGCACCAAATTTCTTATGTATGAACGAAATTAGACTCTCTTCTTGTTAATTTGCTTCTTTTACAAACAAAGATACCTAGTTTTCAATAGAATAACTTTCTTGCTTTCTGCTTAGGGGTAGTTCATACTTCTTAGTTTACCTTTAAAAGCTTATCTCATTTGTAAGTTTTTGAGTTTCAAGTTCTAAGCAATTCTTTCTGTGATTGCATACTAAATTCAGTAGTGGAATCCATTAACAGTCATGCTGCTTTTGTTGATGGCAAATAAGTTAATTATATGCAGGGTTCTAATAACTAACTATTCTTTGTGGATAGGCTCTTTTGCAGACAATGCTACATTCCAAGACATATCCCCATGAGGGTATGTTAGCAGCAAAAGTTGAATATGAATGCAAAATGAGAGGTGCTCAGAGGATGGCGTAAGCTTCTTTAATATGATTCCAAAGAAGTGAATCTTTTACCAACTCCATATATAGTGTTGTAAATGTTGTAAAGAGAGATGTTTAATTGCTATTGGGTTCTGCTTGTTAAATTTTTTTTTTCTTTTGTTTTTATTTTTTCAGATTATGATTTCTTTTTATACTTGTCTGCTTCACCAGATTCAATCCCGTGGTTGGCGGTGGATCTAATGGTAGTGTTATACATTATTCCCGAAATGATCAGAAGGCAAGTTTATATGTGGAAAACTGATATGTAGTATTATGAGCAGATCTAACTTATCTCATGTGGTTATGGTCCATGTTTATGTGCATTTCAAATGTCTGTGGTGCAGATTAGAGACGGTGACCTTGTTTTGATGGATGTTGGGTGTGAGTTGCATGGTTATGCCAGTGATCTTACTCGTACTTGGCCACCCTGTGGTAGCTTCTCTTCAGCACAAGTAAGCCCTATTGATTTCTATGGGTGTTCTCTCTCTCTCTCTCTCTCTCTCTCTCTCTCTCTCTCTCTCTCCCTCTCTCTCTTTACCTTATATTTGGGAAAGCTGGTCAAGTATGCTTATGCCTTAATTTTCAGGAGGAGCTCTATGATCTTATACTTCAAACAAGTAAATCATGCACAGATCTTTGCAAACCTGGTGCAAGCATTTGGGAAATACACAATTATTCGGTACTGACTTGACAGTCTATCTTTTTTTTTTTGGTGTCCAAATGGAGTTCTTACTTATGTTTTCTTCCTAGTAATATGTTTTATAAACGTTTCTGATATTCTGATCTGTTTTTAAAACTCGAGGACTATCTTGAGGACTTCATTGAGAATTTACTTAGATCAGCTAGTACTATAGATTGTAAAGAGTTGCAATGGGGGAAGGTGGTCTCAATTGAAAGCATACACTGAATTATTTGAGGACTTCATTGAGACATTACTTAGATCAGCTAGTACTGTAGGTACCCTTGTTGGAGAACTATACTTCCATCTTCTTCCTTTTCTTTTCCTTCTCCTGGTGTGTCTTTTCGTTTTGCTTTTTCTGGATGGTGGTGGTAAGCTTTATTTTTTTCCTCCCTCAACACATAGGTGCTCATACAAATTGAACAATTTGTCCATGAAGAGAAATTTTTATCTCTAATATTACTGATTGCTGTTTGTTCTATAGGTTGAACTGTTGCGTAAAGGACTTAAGGAGATTGGGATTTTAAGAAATATTGGAAGCAATTCCTTCCATCTACTGAACCCAACTTCTATAGGTCTGTCTGAACTTATTCTCGCATCCATCTCTTGTTGCATTTTCCTAATTTGTCAGTTTCTCAAGATTGTAAGCATATAAATATTTTAGCTTTGCATAACACAGCAGATTCTAGCTTCCAATTTGGCTTTGGCTGTGATTTACTTTTCATCCTTTTACATTGATTATATAGGTCATTATCTAGGAATGGACGTCCATGATAGTTTTTCTGTCAGCTATGATTGCCCACTGAAGCCAGGTGTTGTAAGTTCTTTTTCCAATAAAGTGATTTGATCTTTCAATTGAATTTTAATTAGACAGCCATTTTTTTATCTAGGAAAAGGATTTGTTTGATTGAAGCTCTTTATGTAGTATATAAATAGAGTTTAATAGACTCTTATGGTCCATGGACAGGTGATAACAATTGAGCCAGGAGTGTACATTCCATCTACTTTTGATGTTCCAGAGAGGTATGAATTCTTCTATTAGCAAAGTATTTTTATCTTGATGCGGTAGCCTGGACACATTAAGCCATTTCTAAGCTGCTCACTTCCTGCTAGTTGTGGAGTGCATGTTTGCTTTAAGCAAGCTTCCTACAAGAAGTTGCTTCTACAAAAATAACCAGAGTGCGCTGAGGAAAGTTACTTGCAAAATAAATGCTGAAGCTGAGGTTGATTGATGGATAACTTTAGATTAGAAAAGTTGAACCTGTGCCTAATTCGTTTTATTTCTGTGACTTATTGAAGTCTGAATACTCTTACATTGAAGCAGTAATCAAGTGTCTTGAAGGACAAACAGGATAACCTTTTTATGCTACTCTTTCCATTTTTCAGCTTCAGCAGGTTGTTACCATGATACAGGTGTTTTTTCTTGGCACCATACTGCTGCCTTTCTTGTCTTAAGTCCGACTTACAATCTTTGAAGTTTGAAAGTTATTCTGTCATCTGTTTCCTTTATTTATATCTATACAAGTTAATTTATGATTTATGGTGGGATAATACTCCTAGAGCATTTAGAGGTTATTTTCTGCTTTTGCACTTGTTATGTACTGTTTATAATTCTAGAATCCGTATTTATCTGTGTCCAATATGTCTAATATAGATTTGTGGATAAATAAAATGCACCTATCTTAGCATGATATGCTTATTAGATTCTTTACATAAGTCACTGAATATTACCTCTTGCAGGTACCAAGGCATTGGGATAAGGATTGAAGATGAGGTCCTAATCACAGAAACTGGTTATGAGGTAGAAACCATCCATATCTTAGATTTTTGGTTATTACAATCATGCTTCAACTTCTTGTAGTAGTATAGGTAACTTATATAGTGGCTATTATAAGTTAAAGCTTCAACTATTTTTCATTTCTTTATTATTCATAAGTATTTGTTTTTGTCGTTATTCAGTAGATCAATATCAGTTTTTTTAGTATTTGAACTAAATGAACAACTGCTGCACAAAAGATTGTACCATTAACTAAAGTTGGAGATCATATCTTTGATGCATCATTGCCCTGCACGTAATCATCAAATAGCATTAGCATTGCTTTAAACGGAAATGTTTAGCAATCTGTTTTCTTCACTGACCTATCTGGTGCTGGAATTAGGTACTCACGGATTCGATGCCAAAAGAAGTAAGACACATCGAGTCATTGCTCAATAACTACAGTCATAAAGGAGGAATGGAGAAAGAGGACTGTATGCAAGTTGCTTCAAGTTGGCAATCCCATTAAAATGTCAGCAAGGCTGGACAGCGGCTTGTTTGGCTTGGGAGTTTCACTATAAAGCTCTATCTCCAGCAAATTGGCTGGCACATTCCCATTGCATATTGCCTGATTTGTGTTTAATATGTGTAGTCTGCAATGGTTCCTTCTTTTTATCGTTTTCTTCATTTGATACGTAATCTGCAATAAGCGGCTTCAATAATATTCTTTGTTATGAGACCTCTCGCAAATCAGTTGGCGGTTTGCCATCCTGGAATGGGGCCAGGAGGCACTTCTGCTTCCTTAGGCTAGCTGGAGGTGGCTCAGAATTTTGACATGTAATTTGTATCTGTAGCTGTACATTATTAGTCAATTGAAAGTTGTAGCCATTAATATTATTTACCAGCTGAAGCTCGGCTGTTCAGATGAATACGTACATTTACATAATGATTATGGTCCCAACCACTCTAGATGATGGCCAACATGCAATAAATTCTTTTAAATGCAAGAATCATATTTTCCAAAATGGTTATTGCGAATTCAAGATTCACATTGATTTTCACTTTATCAGGGGCACACGTTGCCGGAGTCCAAACCAACCTGAATCCGGTACCAAACGGATATTCTTCCACTTCAAAGCGGGCATAATTTGTTATATCAAATTCAGAAAGCTACCATCCATTTCCATTCAAGGAGGATGTATTCAGTACTGAGTTTATTGTGGATTCAATTTCTAATAGGTTAGGTTGGAGCTTACCAGTTGATAATGCCAAACAGCTTGATTTCAAAGCTGTGGTGTTATAAAATCCTCCTATAAGTAAAAATAGAGAACTTGCTTATTAAGAAAGACAACGTGAATTATGGTAGCTAGCAAGTGCCTGATTCATCCATGATCGAAGTGACTAACAAATGAGCCATTTGCCATCCTTCGTCATTTCTGCAAATACAGTTTGATTTTTGTCTATTGAACTAACTGTTCAGTTCCTGCGATTCATTCTGTCCACCTACTAAATCAGCCACGTGATCTTAAAAAAGAGAGTTTCCTTCTTCTATGGGACTTTGTTGGGCTTGATCTTGGGCATAGTATAATCCAGCCCACACAATTTGCTCATTTACAGCTAAACGCCTCAACCCCAAAGGTCTATGTCTTTTTAGTTTCCGCTCTACTCTTCAAACAAACCCTACTCTTCAAGGTCTCGATGTTAAAAAACCCACTCCAATTTTTGTTTTCAAATGTTATTATATTCTTATATCATTTTCTAAATCGGGAATTTGGTTTTGGTGTGCGCACAGGTGAATGATTTTGTGAGTGAGAAACGAAGACAATTGATTATATAGAGGAGACATGGCAAGCCAAGCATCTTTTAATGGCAACGTGAAGGTGAGATATGTCTATATATTGGAAATAAGAAAAAAGAACATTGACTTGTAATAAGCCCATAGCCATGTTTATTGTTTGCCACACAAGATCGTCTGCGCCGACTTCTATGTGAAATTAGATTGAAGCACTCCAAATTTTTGTGAAATTGACTGAATGACCTGTACTTTCATTTAGTGACAGGTAGAGATGCTTTCAGGTAAGATTATGGTCTCCCGTGATTTTTCTATGGGTTCGTGGGCTCAGAGGTTTAGAATATGTAAAAAAGAGCTGTATAGAGTAGGCTTTGTCTGTCAATTGGATTGTGTATCATTTCTTATTGTATTTTCTGATTGTTTTTGTCTATGTTAAGGCGTGTGTTGCTATTTAGCTAATATACTCTCTGTCTCAATAAATTTAATGAGTACAGCATAGTTTGCTAGAATTACTTTCTTGGCTTTTAGTGCCCAAATTTCATTCACATTTCATGAAATATCTCTATGGTGTACCTGTTGGAGCAACTATGATTGCTCCTAGATTTAAATTTGACCCGGACTGTTCTGAAAAAGTCAAGGCATTTCAAATTGTTTGTTGACACGGACAAAGTCAAGGGAAATCTCTGAAATTATTTCAATGTTGGACCTTAGAATACAATAGTTCCAGACGGCATCTCCTTAGAAAGATCTTTTAATATCATAAAATAACTTTAACTTTTATAGATGTTGGGTTATGGGTTGATGATTGATACTTGACATTAACATGGACTTCAATCAATATCAGAAACTACCTTCTTGTATGCTTGCAGAAAGCATTGGCTGGCCTCAGAAGAATCAGTCTTGAAGGTTTGAGATGGAGAGTATTTGATGCTAAAGGCCAGGTGGGAATTGCCTTTCCTCTATTCTATCTGCTGTTGTGCAATTTGATAAACTGGTAAGCTAAAAAATGTTACCTATATACTAACTAGTTTTAGTGAGGAAAAAAAAAATATAACGAACTTGCAATCTTTTAATTTAAATGTAAATAATAGCAAAACTGGTCTTCTCCTCAGATATGGAAAAAAATGAAAACTATATTGATTGAGTGGATTTATTTTTGAGATAGACTGATGGGAACTTTTCTGAAGTGAGTACATTGTTCATTCATTTTTTTGAAATGCTCGAATCAAAACGTCAATGTCAAACTCTTTATCTTTAGCTCACTAAGTTTGAAAATATAACAGTTATTCACTTTTTTTAGGTCCTTGGAAGATTAGCATCTCAAATTTCAACAGTAATTCAAGGCAAGGATAAACCTATTTATGCTCCATATCGTGAAGATGGAGATATGTGCATTGTGATTAACACAAAGGATGTATCTGTTACGGGGAGAAAGATGACGGATAAATTTTATCGCTGGCATACTGGGTAAGTATCACCTTTTCAACTCATAACTTCCTAATAACCATAGATATTATGCAATACTGTATTTTAAAGAAAGAGGTAGTTGAACTTTGTTACACTCTTTTTGGTGTTTCAAGCCTTTCATTGCCAAACACTTTCATGGCATCCAAAGGATGTCTAACTTGATAAATTAAGAGAGGTGTGGTGGATTCTATGCAAATAGTTATCTCACTGATTAGATAATTTTTCTTTTCCCATTTTGTTTCCTGAGAAAGGTGCCCAATATGACTTCATGCGATATTGAAACTTAGTGCATTAACATATGGCTTTTTTGAGATGGAAGTCCTATCTTGGTGCTGAAAATTGTGTTTTGCTGGTAGTTATGTGGGAAATCTCAAGGAAAGGAGTTTAAAGGATCAGTTGGCTAAGGACCCTACAGAAGTCATTCGCAAAGCTGTCTTGCGCATGCTTCCTAGAAATAAATTACGTGATGTTAGTACTACATTGGATATTTATATTTACTTGAAAGACTACCTATGTTCATGTCTTTCTTGTGTGGAAATGCTTTTGCCTTTCTGTTTGGTGTTTACCGATTTTATCTTCACTCACTCTTCATTCCTACTAGATATGAGGGCCATATTAATACCTATCTTTTGCAGGTTGCAGTACACTTGACTATAGTGTAGTTTGATTGTCCTGTGTGGTAGGCTATTTTAAAATGCAGCTATTTGGTGAGAGATAATTAACATACTGCTTACCCTACTTTAGAAGAAATATTAAAGACAACTTAGAATGCAAGATTGAGAAGAAGATCGACAAATATCTATTTCTGTAGCTAGCATCACATAGAAAAATGTCACGGCAAACTCTTGTTTGAATACAGGCAAAAAGAGATAAACAGAACAGGTAGAAAAATAAGCAGGCATGATTTATGCAACTCAAGGCTTGCAAGACAACATAGAAAGCTTCCAATCTGATCTATTTGTAATCCCACTTGTGAAGCATTAGTTTGTGCAGTAGATTTTAATACTTAAATTGTTGGAGGTCACCTCCATCTATATTCTGTGGGTATCTTTCTCCTTTGACGTAAACTGAGAGCTGACTGTTGGACCCAGTCTAATGATGCTGTAGGCAAGTGCAATTATGTGCCTTTTCCTTTCATTCTTTGGTTGCAAGATACATTGTTGCCATGTCTTGACTCATTCAAATTGTTCAATGTTTCTTAAGCTAACTAATATTCACAATGCTTTACTGATTTTGGTTTCAAATGGTTGTAGGATAGAGATCGGAAACTGAGGATTTTTGCTGGAAGTGAGCATCCATTTGGTGATCGGCCCCTTGAACCATACATAATGCCTCCTAGAACTGTACGAGAAATCCGGCCACGTGCCAGACGGGCCATGATCCGAGCACAGAGAAAGGCTGAACAGCAAGTACGGGGTGCCAATGAAATGAGGAAAGGCAGGAAGAAAGAAGTTGAAGCAGAAGTCGCCCAATGAAATTTGGGATAATGATACAGGAAAAGAAGAGGATATGACTAGATGCAACTTTGAAAGAGATAGCATGTCTTTCTCTTGCTGGTCTTTCCTTTTGTTCGTCTATATTTAAACACCATAAAGTAGTCCTCGAAATTAATTCAGTTTTTCAAACATATTGGGAATGCAGTCCTTGAGGTCTTTGAAGGTGAGTGCATTCCTTGGGTATCTGGAAGTGAGTGCCTTCCTCATATGATCTGAAAGTGTGATAGGAGGGAAAATGGCCCTAATTGATTTTGTGCTTGTTGGAAATTATGTAAAAAACTTTGTGGGAAAGTTTCTGCCTAGAATGCAATGCTGAATTTCCATGACTGATGGTTGTTGATATCCAAGATTATGGTTACATGTGAAATATTCTGAAAAGATGCTAACAAATGGTAAATTTTATATTTTTTGAAAGCAAGACTATCTCTGAAGATATGATGATTAGTTCGCTAGTGAAATAGAAATTGTTGAGAGTAATTTGAAGGTTATGTGATATCATGGACAGTACGCAGACTGTCTTTACTTGCTTTTAATATTATGGACAAGGATTTCATTTCATTGCTCTGATCCGCTTTCTGGGGAAGATAATGTCCAATGACATCCTAAATCGAGTACAAGCAGGAGCAGACTCAGCTCAGACGAGGTATTTCTCAGCACCTTCATGCGCAGAGCACTGCTTAACACGCTCGAAAAAGTAACTTCATGCCCTTCTACACAGGAGCTGCCGTGTCATTCATTCAGATCTGAAAGTTCATAACGAAATTTCAGCATTTTAAAATCCCAGACAGACCAAAGTGCAGCTTTTGGACATTTGCAAGGCATGGAAGATATAGACTTAAGAAGATCCAATAATAATTCTCAACATATGAAGGCAAAAGCATCATGGGGATAATACAAGAAAAAGGTAAAGAAATGCAAAACTGCAATTAAAAAGCTAAAATAACTCTGTAACAAGCGCTCATCATCACTTTCAGGGGTGCATCTCCGAGACCCACATAAGTTGCTTTCACTGCACCATTATTGTACACCAACAAAGTGGGCAGACTACAGCCCGGGTAGTTTGGTATACAATCTGAAGATATGATCTTAACAAACTTTGTTTTCTTCCCTGACCTATCTGGTGCTGGAATTAGGTACTTACGGGTTCAATGCCAAAAGAAAGTAAAACATACCGAGTCAGTGCTCAATAACTAGAGTCGTAAAGAAGCTCGGCTGTTCAGATGAATCCGTACATTTATTTACTACTTGAAAAGAAAAGAAAAGAAAAGGCTTCAATGGTGTTGCTCAATGTCAGTCTATACCCTGATGTTTATGGTCCCAACTACCCTAGGTGATGGCTAACATGCAATCAATGCTTTGAAATGCATGAATCATAAAATATTTATTGCAATATCAAGATTCACATTGGTATAACTTCATGAGGGAGACACTTCGCCGGAGTCCAAACTAGCTTGAATCCGGTACCAAACAGATGTTCCTCCACTTCTGTTTAAGGAGGATATATCCACTAGTGTGGATTCAATATTTTTAATAGGTTAGGTTGGAGATTACCGGTTGAACGTAATGTCAAACAGCTTGGTTTGAAATTTGTGATGTTTTAAATCGTTCTGCAATGTCAATTTACCATCATGACATGACATAAATTATTTTATGGATCAGTTGCTTGTGCACATCTTAACCCCGACCTAAAATCACAAATTCCAATCCACGAATCTCTTTGGAGATCAAAATCGATCACTAGATCAAATAATCTAATTATATTACACGTGTCATTATTATATTATTTAAAAAATCTGATGAGACCGATTTAAGAGATTTAATGAATCATTTATAGACTTAATTTAAAAATAAAATAATATACGGTAATATCTGATTAGACCAAAATGATAAGTAAATTTCTAAAATCCTTCTTGATCTCATATATAAAAAAATATAATGAATAAAATAAAAATTAAATTACTCATTCTATTGTCGAAATGAATCCACTAATCTCCCTATAAGCGCTTCCTACTTAATAGTTGTTATCTTACAAAATCGAATTAAAATAGCTCTTAAATCAGATATCATAATCAACCTTAACTACTATGTTAATGCCATGAAAAGAAGAATAACTACTAAGCTAACCCTCAGAAAAAAGAAATATCTTTTGTCCATTAATAATAATCTCATACCTTAATTGGAAAGATAAGCCTTAATATTTTATAGCACTTATTAAGTAAACTATACAAAGAATTCTATGTTAATTGAATAAATCAATCTTTAAATCATTATCCTTTAAAGAATGTAATCTTATATATGATAATGAAAATGATAAAAGTGTGTTAGCTTTTTAAGTCTTTCAATTTGGAAAGGTATTATCCCTTCAATTTCAGAATTTGGCATGTATCATAATGTCATTAGCTTTTAAGTTTTCATTTTAGCATGTGAATTGAAGCCACAGCTTCACAATATAAATTCTCTTCCTCCTCATCATAACCAGGGAAAACAGAGACCGTAGGATTTGGAAATATCAAACGATTACTTTCACGACACATATTGCTTATGAAATAAATCATAACATTCATTAGAAGCCAATGCCTCTTCTTAGAAAACACAAACAAACAAACAAGAAATTAAAGCCTATCACACGGATGAAAAATGAGATTTATGGTTGAAATCAGTTAAAAAATTTATTTTATTTGAAGAATATATAAAAAAATAAAATAAAATAATAATAAAGTTGAAAGAGATATTCTAACATTATAATAAACTAATATAGAATTTATTTATAAATTTTATTTATTTTATTAAAATTTAATTTAATTATAATCATTTTTATTATAATTTATAAATATAAAATTTTAAATTAATTTTAACATATAAACTTATAAATTTATAAATAAATTTCATAAATATTATAAATTTTAACAAAACTCAGTATTAATATATAATTGCTCACCTTATTACAACACATCTAGCAAGTCACCCTTACAAATAGCGCAAATTATAATATTGACTCTGGTCTTTATAGCTCTCTGTGGACCTAGGAGTCCATCCGGAACCATTTTATTTATAAAAAAGTTTCAGTATTTGATGCGTGCGATAGACATCGATGTAATTTTGTCGTGAAAAAATAATTTATGCTTATTGATTTTGTATTAAATATTCATTAATTTATGTTTATTAAATATATGTTGAATGTTCACCATTTAAATATAAAATATCTATTGTTTGTTAATTTAATTTTGTTGAAAAAATATATATTATAATATAAATATCTGTAGTATAACTTTAGCTGACAAACTAATAAATATTATGTCTATAAACAATAAATGTTTATATTAATTATAAAAATATTTTCAATATGCATCACAAAAATAATAAATTTTTTCATAAATAGTCAATATCTTTATTTGAAAATATTAATGAATATTATATATACAGCCAATGAACATTGCAGTACTAGATAATGAACATTAATATTAACAGTGATGAATAATATATTAAACGAAATGAACATAAATATTAACCGTAATGATACTGAGTTTATAGATAATGAATATTTAAATATAAAAAAATTAATTATTATAAAATATTGCATCTAATGGATATCATACATATATAAAATGAATATTTTAGCTCACGTAAATAAGGAAAAAAATATTAATATGTATCTAGTCTAATAAAAACGTTTTGATATGTGTTACTATATTCTAATATATATAATTTTTAATTTCGACAAATGTACTTATTATTAACACGTAAAATTTAAGTTTATATATAATTTTATAGTTTTTCTATTAATTTATTTGTAATTTCTATATTTTTATATTTATAAAATTTTAAAATATAAAATAATAATAATGATATTAAAAATATTTATTATTATTTTTAAATATTTTAATTAATTATAAAATATTAAAAGATTTATTTGATTATATATATAAATTTAATTTATATTATTATTTATAATTAAAATAATTACGATGGTCGACCGAGCGGATAAACGACTAACTTTTATTAAATATAAAAATATTATCTAAAATATTATTTTTGATATAATATTAATTTTAAAATTATTTTATTATAATATAAAATAAATACACGTATCAAAATAAAAATCTTTCAAATAGTAATAAATAATGATAAATTCTTATAAATATATAAAAATTTACTAATATATATATTTAGTATATAATTTTATTTTATTATAATTTGGAAAAATAAAAATAGTACAATTTTAAAACAGATGTGAATAAGTAGGGACAAAAATCCCCATACTCCGCACACGTGTTGCTTATAAATCCTAATCCATGTTATAAGCATTGTACAAATAGGTTTTACGTCTCAACCGCATTACACGTGGTTTGTTCTTACTGGCAACCGCCTCCAACCTCCCTCTTTCCCTTTAATTTTGCAATAAATTTCCAACTGTGTCACTTGAATACAGCCATATCTCTCTACCCTTTCTTGTTCACATAAATTACAATCTTCCTTTTGGGTTTGCTTTGGCAAAGCATGTGAAAGATTTGTCTTCTATGGCCACTTTTTAAGTCAAGAAATTATGTAACCTAAGCAAACCCAAATCCCCTTTGACTTTGAACATGATGCACAGCCAGGTTAGCAATGCACCACCATCAATGGCACTTTGGCAATTTGGGTAATGCAAAAGGGTAAATGCACAACATCACCACTATATCAATGCTGGAATTTTCCTCTGGGTTCATACCATCCTACTACATCTCTAGCAAGTTTAAGGTGATTTAGGAAGAAATAACAAGAAACCCAGTTCGATAAAATGTCTCTAGTCACAGAAGAGATCAAGGCCAAAGCTGAGGTCTATCATGGAGATGAAATCTGCCAAGAGAAAACAAAGTTGTTGCTCAAGGAAGTAGGCCTACCAAATGGGCTCTTGCCTTTGCATGACATTGAAGAATGTGGGTATGAGAAGGAGTCAGGAATTGTGTGGCTAAAGCAAAAGAAGAGCATAAACCACAAGTTTGAAAAGATTGGAAAGCTTGTGAGTTATGCAACTGAGGTCACTGCTGTGGTGGAGAAATTCAAGATCAAGAAACTAACTGGAGTGAAGACAAAGGAGCTCTTGGTTTGGGTTTCATTAAGTGACATCTATCTTGATGATCCACCGACTGGAAAGATCACTTTCCAGACTCCTGCTGGTCTCTATAGATCTTTCCCAGTTTCAGCTTTTATGGTTGAGGAAAAAGAAACCAAGGATGTGAAGGAAGAAAACAAGGAAGTTAAGGATGTGAATGCTGCTGCAGCTGTGGAAGTGAAAGATGTGTGAGTTGATTTAGTTGTCTCTTAAATCTTGACACAAAACAAGGCTTTACTTGCTTTGTCTTTCCTATCATAATTACCAATTCTGATGTATCACCTGTTTTAGTTCTTGCTGGTAATAAAATGCTTTTAATACTTCCTAATTTGCTTTCTTTGTTTAATAAATTTATCAGATATATCACCAAAAAAAAAATATTTTAAAAGATTGTAGATGAGTAACTCAAATCACATTGCAGTATCTCACTCTGGGATTTTATCATCCATACAATTCTAAGGAATCAATTCTCAATTCAAAATTAATAAATTTCTTGACCTACATCCTTAAACCGAATCAGTGCATACCTGTGCTGAATTTAAAGATGGCAGTTGGGAATTTAATGGAGGTGATAATGTTTTCTTTTCACTATCTAAAACTTCCTCCGGAAAGCATTGGCATTGAAGTGGTCTATTGTCTTTTCCTCTTTTTAAGACAGGCAAAGGTGAAAAGGGGAGTAGCTGGGTGAGTTTGGTTTGTTTATTGCAAAGCGTACTAATCAAAAAGAAAAACAAGATTTCAAATAGTGTCAAGTTTGATTCCCTATCTTTAGGCACCGAGAGCTTGAAATCTTATGAACATGATGTCGCAAGGATTCCACAGACAGACCTAATTTAGGGAGCCAATGTGCAAGGAACACGCACTGAGGAAAAGCATATCCTGTCATGAGACTACCATAAGCCTTCTTGACAAGAAGGATATGAAAGGCTCAGGGATACCGGATATTGAAGAAGAATGTGTGAATAATTGAAGAAGACCGAGCAAATTATTCAAAAACTACTGAACAGAAAAAGCAGAGTAAACGTGCAGATTTTACATCATTTTCTGTTAACCAACCAAATGCATTCATGAGCTAGTTTTTCCGAGAGCAATACATGTTACAAGCAAGACGATAAGAACAGATAAGTTTATGATAATCCCCTGAAGGGCAAATAGACCTCAGATGGTCATTATCTTGAGGTTGCACAACAATGCATCTAAAAATACTCAACTT
Organism: Ricinus communis; assembly: GCF_019578655.1. Classification (NCBI taxonomy): domain Eukaryota; kingdom Viridiplantae; phylum Streptophyta; class Magnoliopsida; order Malpighiales; family Euphorbiaceae; genus Ricinus; species Ricinus communis. Next base: position 13,042,866 of record NC_063265.1, read on the forward strand.
GCCTTTCATGCATGGATCAGTTCAAGGATGCGTGTAGAGAGCTCTAAGTCTAAAAACATACGTATAATACTAGAATACTACTATCAAACAGCCAAGGATATCCAACTTGTCAGGTAATATATCTGGGAAAATTCAGCTTCCACCACTTTTAACACAGAATATGGCAGGGAGCCAAGGAGCCGGATGTTAATATCTACATAGTAATGCTGCAAATGATCACAGCAAATCCCTTGCAGTTCCTTCAGCAATCACCGCTTCATAGCCTGAGACAAATCACTGTATAAGCACATATTTAACAATTATAGAGCACTACAATTTTTTCTTCTACTTAATTACTGGTGTCCAGATCAAAAAACAAACTCAAGAAGGTTGTGGCATTACTAAGTTACATCATGAAATTACATCACCGACCCACTTGCCAACCACTAAGACATATGCATGGACTCATAGGTAGGCCTCCTACATAAAGCAGCACTATATTCATAACTCACCCACCAATGCCAAATATGAACCAAGTTATTCTCATAGGTAGGGCATTCAATCAAGTAATCCAGTGAGTATCTATCATTTTATATCTCACACACACACATGCACAAGGTCCGTTGGGTATTTTTGTAACCGCTAGCAATTAAGTAAATAACTGCTTCTGGTGAGCTATTAATGGATTTTTCTTCCCTTTTATACTACAGTTTATTTTTCACATGACATCCCACATTCCCAACTAGTCTGATATGTGAATTCTAACAGACAAATGTATTGTTCAGTAAACCTCTTTCTAAAACCTAACTGGAAAAATGATTAAACCGAAAATTCTCCATTAGATTTTGGAAACATACGAACAATACAACACCAACAATAATTATCGTGAGAAAAATTTCAAAATATCATCTCGTACCGATGAAGGCAAGATCCATTCGCCAGCAATCCAATCATGATGCAGCCTTAATTCAGAGTGTCGAAACGTCATTTCCTCACTGGTGTCTCTGAAATACACTGTGTACTTGCAGTCAGCAAGAACCTTAGAAATAACGCCCACCCACCAACCATCATTGTATAAAGCATCAACTTCATCCAGCAGTTTAAAACTATTAACCATTATGATTTCTGGTGGACAGGGCCTTAAGTGAGCAATGTCAATCTCCTCTCTTAAAAAATCAGTATCGTCTTCTGTTCTCAAGTTTTTGTACTCAATAAGGTACTTATCCTTTCCCACTGCTTCGATAATAGTTGCTGCAAACCAAGCACCTTGAAAACCTTCTTCATCACTACTAACCTCAATCTCCATTCCCTTGCTAAAGTTCTCCTCTGTCTCTGCTTCAATATGATTCACTTCTAAGGTAGTTGGCACTTTCTGCAATTCAATATTGAAGAAATTCACAAGGTAAATTGCAGCATGATACACAGTAGAGACCACAAAGAACATAACTTTTAGGGGGAAAAACAGAAGATAATTGGAAATAATGTAGGTAATTATCTTACTAAATCTTTCTAATTTATTTGGCATCTCAATAGTACTAATCCCAAAATCATAACCACACAAAATAATGCAATGATCAGTTATTCAGCATGGCAGAATCGAGTCAGGCACAACATCATCATGTTAAAGCAGTGGGTCATAAGTCTAACTTCCCAGCCCGAGACCTGCAAATAACGATGAATACACTCTTTACCAACATCAACCTCATATTTAAGAAAGTGATAAAGAAGGAGCAATCTAAAATCATAAAGTTAAAAGAAAAGAAAAAACTCTTTCAATTACCCTAGCATCTTCTATAATTCGACTGATACACATCCAGTCCAAGTTTTGGCCACCCAAGATCAATATAGATTTTTCTAGATATAACATGCAAAGCTAGAAACAAGCACCAAGCTAGCAAAACCATGCAGCAAGAACAAAACAAATGCTCTAAATATAGACTCCATCAGTGTATTGTCCAAATATACTTCAATAACAACATTCTTTGACCAGAAAGATTTACAAGATCATAGAAGCAAGTTAAAAAATGTAAAAGAACAGAACTTTATACCGGTGTTTCATTTGCCTCCTCTTTCTCTTCCTTCAAACTCTCATCTTCTAAAGGAGGTTTCCATTGATCATCAACCCATTCTCTATGCAACCTTAAATCTTCTTCCCCAAAAACAATCTGCTCCCTTGTACCTCTAAAAAACACAGCAAATTTCCCATCTTTACACTCTTCAGTTATAGACCCTTCCCACCACCCATCATTATGATAAGCATCAACTTTCTCTCCAAATCTAAATCTCCTCTTTTTCTCTCTTGGAGCTAAAGGCCTCAACTGGGCAAGATCAAGAATTTCCTTCAATGGGTTTTTCCCCGATTCATCACTAAAGAGTTTCTCATACTCAATCAAGTATTTGTTAGGGCTTCTAGAAGATGCCCGCTTGATGATTTTTCCGGTGTACCACGAGCCCCGGAATCCGTCGTCGTCTGAGGAGACTTCGACGACTGTGCCGTTCTTGAAGTGAGGGTGCTGTGGTGGAGTTCTGGGTTTGGTTTTGGATTTGGGGGACATTGTTAGCTATGGTTAGGTTTAGGGTTTTGAAAGAGGAAAATGGAAAGGTGAAGGTTTAGAAGTTCTCTCTGTGCACAGAGGAAAGGAACGGGAAGAAAGTAGAAGAAGAGTGTCAAACAGAAAAGAGAGGCAACTTATTTGATCAAATGCTCTTTTACTGTACGGGCTCCACCTCAGAATCACTCAAATTAAAACTTAAAAATATTTATAATTATATTTCCACTAAACTTTTTTAATTCTTTCTAATTTACGTTTTTTCGTATATAATAAAATATTAATTTTTAATTATTAATACATAATAATTATAGAATGCTAATTTCTTTTTCAGTTTAATAAAAAAAACTATCATTAATTATAAATTATAAAATATAAAATCAATCTAAGATATCTAATTATTAAAATTCAAATATTTTATTTATTTTCTAAAATTCTATAGATTTTTGGTGATTATATTAGTTTTATTACTATAAGAAATTTATAATTTAATAAAATATTTATAAATATTTATTTTATTTAATTATTTTTACTATAAAATTAGAAAAATTAATTTAATAGAATTAGTTAATAAAATATGTTATATGTTAAAAAAAATATAATTTTGAAAAAATATATTTACCTAAATAAAAATATTGTCTAGATATAAACTAGTAAATTTATTAATTCTATGAAATAAAATATAAAGGATGATAAAATAAAAATAGTAAAATTAAAAGAGATATTTTAATATTATGAAATATATTGACTTATTAATATAAAATTTATTTAAAAATATTATTTATTTTATTAGTATTTAATATAATTATAAATAATTTTATATAAATTTAATTAAATAAAATATTAAATTAATTTTTACTATATTAATATAAATTTTAGATTCTTCAATAAATCTTATTAATTTTATAAATTTTAACTAAATATTAAAACTTAAAAAAAATATGAGACATATTTATAAAAAATAATCAGACACCTCTCTCTTTCTCTCTCTCTCTCTCTATATATATATATATATATATTCGAGACACAAAAACAGGTCACTTCGCTGGTTATCAACTACAGATTTTATCTATGAATTTAACCAAAATAAGCTATCTTTGTAGAGCCGTAAGGTTTAAATGCTTCAGTTCCAGACCCGCTCTAAATCCAACCATAACTCTCTCAATCTTGGAGACCTTATTGCAGCAATGCTTAAACTTCGAGCAATTCAATCAAATACTTTGTCAAATGATCTTCACTGGTTTCCTCAAAGATATATTTGCTGCAAGTAGACTTCTCAAGTTCTCTACTGGTTTTCACTTCATTCATGCCAATCACTCTTATAAAATCTTTAACAGCATTGAGAACCCAAATGGGTTCATTTATAATACAATGATGAGAGCTTTTGTTCAAAGAAATTACCCTTATTATTGTATGGATATGTATAAATGGATGCTGCAAGAAAATGTTGAACCTGATAATTTCACTTACCCAATTTTGCTTCAGTCTTGTTCTCTTAGAGTAGCTAAGTTTGATGGGAAATTGATTCATTGTCATGTTTTGAAAATGAGTTTTAATTTTGATGTTTACGTACAGAATACTTTGATAAATTTGTATTCGGTTTGTCAGAATCTGGGTGATGCGCGTAAAGTGTTTGATGAAAGCCCTGTATTGGATTTGGTTTCTTGGAATTCGATCTTGGCTGGGTATGTTTCGTTAGGTGATGTAGAGGAGGCAAAGTATATATATGACAGGATGCCTGAAAGGAATATTATTGCTTCGAATTCGATGATTGTATTGTATGGTAGGAAAGGTGATGTCACAGAAGCTTATAGGTTGTTTAGTGAAATGTGCAAGAAAGATTTAGTGTCATGGAGTGCCTTAATTTCTGGTTATGAGCAAAATGGAAGATATGAGGAGGCTTTGGTAACGTTCGGGAAAATGAATGCTTATGGAATAATGGTGGATGAGGTTGTGGTAGTCAGTGTTCTTTCAGCATGTGCTCATTTATTTGCTGTTAAGACAGGGAAATTGGTTCATAGCTTAGCTGTGAAAATTGGGATTGAATCGTATGTAAACCTTCAAAATGCTTTAATTCACATGTATTCAAGTTGCCGGGAAATAGACAGTGCCCAAAAGTTGTTTAATGTGGGTTATAGCTTGGACCAGATTTCCTGGAATTCTATGATATCTGGGTACTTGAAATGTGGAGAGATTGAAAAGGCCAAGGCTTTGTTTGACATAATGAATGATAAGGATCTTGTGTCGTGGAGTGCAATGATATCGGGTTATGCTCAACATGACAGATTTGCTGAGACTTTGGCATTGTTCCAGGAAATGCAGCTTGATGGAGTTAAGCCTGATGAGACAACTTTAGTAAGTGTGGTCTCAGCTTGCACCCACTTGGCTGCCCTGGACCAAGGAAAATGGATTCACTTATATCTAAGGAAGAATGGCCTAAAGATTAATGTCATTTTGGGTACAACCCTTATAGACATGTACATGAAATTTGGGTGTGTTGAAGATGCTTTGGAAGTTTTTCATGGTATGAAGGAAAAGGGCGTTTCCACTTGGAATGCTGTAATTCTTGGTTTGGCACTGAATGGGTTAGTGCACATGTCCCTTGATACATTTTCAGAGATGAAGGATTGCGGAGTAGTGCCTAATGAGATAACCTTTGTGGCAGTTCTTGTGGCTTGTAGGCACATGGGTTTAGTAGAGGAGGGGCGCTGCCATTTTAGTTCTATGATTCAGGAGCACAAGATAGAACCCAACGTTAAGCATTATGGATGCATGGTTGATCTTCTAGGACGAGCAGGTATGCTAAAAGAAGCAGAGGAACTCATTGAGAATATGCCTATGGCACCTGATGCTTCCACTTGGGGAGCCTTGCTTGGGGCTTGTAAGAAATATGGGGACAATAATATGGGGGAGCGGATTGGAAGGAAGCTTATTGAACTTCATCCTGACCATGAAGGATTCCATGTATTACTATCTAATATTTATGCTTCAAAAGGTAAATGGGATGGTGTTCATGAGATTAGGGGGATGATGATGCAACATGGGGTGATGAAAACCCCAGGATGTAGTATGATTGAAGCAAATGGAACAGTTCATGAATTCCTTGCAGGTGATAAGACACACCCCCAGATTAAAGATATTGAGAATATGTTGGATAAAATGGCTAAGAAATTAAAGATGGAAGGTTATGCACCAGAAACGCATGAGGTTTCTTTTGACATTGATGAAGAAGAGAAGGAAACTACTCTATTTAGACATAGTGAGAAGCTTGCAATTGCCTTTGGGCTTATCACCATTAACCCACCAACACCAATTAGGATAATGAAGAATTTGCGAATATGTAGCGATTGTCACACGGCAGCGAAGCTAATTTCTAGAGCCTTTGATCGTGAAATTGTGGTGAGGGATAATCATCGATTTCACCACTTCAAGCAGGGTTCTTGTTCATGCATGGATTATTGGTAGGAAAATTTCATAAAATGGGTAATTTGCTTCCAAATTAACATCATTGGTGCAATATTCACTGAGAACCTGTCCAGTTCTGCCAATTGAAATGCTTCCATTACACAGCATGCTGGCTGGCCTACAAAAGCAAGCACTGCAGGGAAAACAAATTACACACTAGATGTTAATATTTATTATTGAGAATTGATGATGAATAGAGGCAGTGCTCATGCTCCTTTCAGAAAGGAGGCAATTCTGAGAATAAGACCTGAAAAATACCAGAGTTGAGTCTTCTGTGCATGAACACTGCATATGGCAGTACTGCAACAGGCAACATATTACAACTCATAAACTTTTGTGCTTCCACAAGGTGCTAATACCATATTGCTATATTCCATTGACTGCACAAATTTTATGGTTTTAGGCTTATTCTACTTCTAAGACGTTTAAATTTATCCTTTAACAAGTCTGAAATCCCATCATTCGGCTTGAGCAAAGTTTCCTAGAAAACTTGACAGAGCTGAGCATGAGTTTCTAATGTACTGTTCTTCCATTAGCTTGAAAATTGAAATTGAGAAATTGCTGCAAAAGAGGCCACCGAGAGGGGATAACTTGTAACAAGGTAAGATGCTACATTATTCCTTGTGTTAGATAATATTTAGCTTTACTAGTGATGATATATGCCTGCATTCAATTTGTTAAATTTTATCTCAGAACCATTTAGACCTAAGAGCAGCGATACCGAAATGGATAATCTTGTTGCATTGCAGGATTTCCAAACCATTATAATACAGAACGGAAAACCGTTGATGATCTTATCCAATGAGGTGGTCCTCCGCACTCTAGTAGAAGATTCTTCCCATAGCTGAAACTCTCTTTATTCAGTGACATTAGCATGTTGAGATCATTCCATCCTACCGAGCAGTGACTCTGCCTGCAATGGAGTTGAAAATTTGCAAATGTGCAGCTGCAGAGAAGAAAGATATAACATTATTCAGATTGCTAAGTGGGTTTTACAGAGCATTCGAGCTCTGTTTTCTTTTGACCTGTTATTATTCAAGCTCTTTCTGCTGTTTTTTCATTTGTGGCCACATGAAAGAAATGTGCAGAGGGAGAGAAAACTCCTTTGACAATATGAAATAAAGCAATCCATCTCAACTAGTATATTTCTATAGAGAAATGGTGGAATCATTAGTGGTTACATTTGTGATTGAAGTCCAAATTATATATTTCCACTAAAGAATGTGCTAAAGTCACCAAAAATTTGGTAGCAGTTACTTTGCAACATGTCTTGTGCAGTCAATGGTGTAAACTATTTCCTGATCTACCTAGATTAAGATGAGCTTCTTAGCAAGAATTTAACTACTCTTAAATCAAAATTTTCTTTTCCTACTCGTGAAGCAGCCCATTTTCTGGGAGCCTTCAAATTCACTTTCTTTGCTTTTATCAACTTCAATTCAAGTCCCATCTTCCAGGTCATGTAATAAACAATCTATATCAGGCACGCAATCTGCTTCATTCATATGCAGAATCAACCATTCCAAGACTTCATATACCCACTCTGGACCCACTTTATCTCCCACAACAAAACTATAAACCTGGTCTCTAACCTCGATCCAACTCCTCCCAACTTCTTTTTTATTTCCCATTCCCTTCATCAACTTCCTCACTCTTGCGAATTCCCCCCACTTCCCTTCAGCTGCGTATATATTTGACAGCGTCACATAAGTCCCTACCAATTTTGGCCTCAAGTCCAATACTTGCCCAGCTGCCATCTTGCCCAAATTTGGAGTTCCATGTGCTTTACAAGCACCAAGAAGTGCACACCAAACAGATTCATCGGGGATGAATTGCATACTCTGTATAAGTTGATATGCCTCCTCGACTCTCCCAGCTCTACCTAGCAAATCCACGACACACCCATAAATTTCGTGATCTGGTTTGATGTTATAATCGTTCATCATTGAACTGAAGTACCTCAAGCCTTGGTCTACTAGTCCAGCATGACTGCAGGCACTCAGAACTGCCATAAACGCTATGTGATCAGGTTTGATGCCCGACTCGACCATCTCATCAAACAACTCAACCACCTCTCTTCCAAATCCATGAGCCCCATAACCAATCATCATAGAAGTCCAAGATACTAAATTTTTGCAAGACAATTCGCTAAATATTTTACGCGAGTCTGTTATGATTCCACACTTTGCATACATATCAATCAAGGCATTAGCCAATATCAAATCCTTGTCAAGGCCTTTCTGAATAATACCTCCATGAACCTGTTGTCCACAACTCAAAACTGCTAGATTAGCACAGGCAGCTGTTACACTGGTAAAAGTGTTGCAATCTGGATCAAAACCGTTTAACTTCATTTCTGAAAATATAAAAAGGGCCTCAATAGAATCTGATCTTTCATATCCTGCTATTATGGTATTCCATGTGATCAAATCCCTTCGAGTCATTTCATGAAAATACTGATTTGCCTCAGGTAAACGACCACACCTGCAATACATGTCTAGTATAGAATTCATAACAGGAAGACTAAATTCACAGCCATGTTTAATTACTGCTGCATGTATTTGTTTGCCAAAGTTATGCGAACCAATTGATGCACAAGCTCTAACTGCAATTGAAAAACTATACGGATTGCATTCTTCTTCCTCCTGTTTCAAAGTGCATTAAAGTTATCAATTAATTGACTGACAACTAGCAGTTCTTAAAAATTGAAAACCTATGGTCTTTCATGCACATACCAATAACATTTGCCGGAAGATTTGGAGCCCAAGATGCCCATCACCTTTATGAGTATAACCAGCAATCAGGGTTGTCCATGAAACAGCATTCTTCACTTCAATACCGCAAAAAACCAAGCATGCTTCCCTCATGCTAACACAACAAGTAGCATACGCATCCATTAGTGCATTATCCACAAAAATAGACCCTTCTATGCCATGTTTAATAGCAAAGCCATGAACCAAAGTCCCACAAGAAAGACTCTTCATGCCTTTACAAGCCTTTAAAACACTTGATATTGTAAATGCGTTTGGGTTCATTTCACTTGCTACCATATCACAGAACATACTCCACGCATACGCGTGCTCGTTACAAGATGCATATCCTGCAATCATGACAGTCCATGCAACAACGTCTCTCTCAAGCATTTCGTCGAACACATTGCGCGCTTCTCTGACTAAGCCCTTTTCAAAGTAGGACTTCATGAGGTCAGTGGCTAAGAAGCTGGGAGCTTTAGGTGCATAAGGTTTGTTTGATTGGATGGGAGTGTTTTGGGTCCATCGAAAATGATTTGTTATCAGGGATGGCAATGTATAAAAGCTATTGGTGGATATTAATCTTTTAGAATTCATGTCTAATTTATACGATCATGGCACCAATAAGTACCCATATTCATTGCATTTTATCCAGTTTTGTAGCTTCAAAAATTGGAGGGAGTGGTTTTTATAGTGTGTGTCATGGTGCATAGTACATTTCATAAGCTGCAAATGGAAGCTTGGCTAAAATGTTATTAAGACTGAAACTTTTAAAAGAATTTAGTAATGGATATAAGATAGCAATGGAAGGAACTTCACTACAAATTCATAAAGCTCCCTCAAAGCTCCTATAAATTTCAGAGACCGATCAGCTTAGCTAATCAACTGGAGGAACAAAAACAAGAACTTTGTACAATTACAGGTAAGAGAATGCTGGTATATATTTTACATCTTAAATAGTTGAAAATTGCTGTTTATCGCCTCTTATATAAGCTTTTTCTAAACTTGGAGCTGTACAGTACAACCAGACTTCGGTTTTGACAGAATGTTCATTGCCCTACACAAGAATTTGCGACTTCGCAGCACCTCGAGAGCACTTCTTTCGACCAGTCTTGCTAAGTGCACAAACACAGATTTCAAGAAGCTCATAGTCTTCCTCCCACAATAACAATGATGCCATTTCTGGATTCTCTAAGAGAACTTTAGATGTCAGGAACCCAGCAATTGTCCATGTTTGATAAAGTCGGGATTGCTTCCCAATGAACTTTCCTGTACGCGTATCATAATACTCAGGCCAACGATCAACTGATAGCCGCTTTTCAGCCATAGCAACTGCCCTGTGTGCAAGTTCTAATCTGCCCATCTTGATGCATGCCAATGTGAACTAAAACCAATAAATTACGAGGAGAATTTAGATAACAGTAGCATATCATTGGCAGAAGAACCTGCCCCAACATATAAGGCAAAAACTACCAAAAAGACCCATCTTTATATCGCGTTCAACAATATTAGTTCTGTTTCTAAAATTTAAACGTCTGACACAGCTTTTTCAAATTAACCATAACCCATTAACATCAAGAAACCACAAAAATACACCTCAACCAGATTCCCAAAACCAGCAGGAAGGGGTTGAGCATTGATTTGACATAACCAGGCGTTTATCAATACGTGCACAATGTTAAAAAGGAACATGGAGCTAAATTTTTCCAGGTGGATGATTGTTAATACAAATGAAAATGTTTTAAGTGAGTTCCTTTTTTCTTTTTTTTTTTTTCTTTTTTTTCTTTTTTTCTTTTGGGGAAAAAGATTCAAGTGAATTAACAGATTATAAGGTTTTAGCATTATATAAAAAATTTGCTAGTCAAGTTAATATTTAAACTTACCTGCCAAAGAAGTGTTGGCCAGGATCCACCATTATGATACGACCAAGGGCTGCAAGGGTCCACCAAACAGAGGCGCTAATGAGTTAATGAAATTCATAAACTGGATCAATAGCAAGCATGCCCAGACAGGGCATAAATTAAACAGCAAAAGGAGAACTCACGTATTTTTTGGGTCACTGCCAGTAATAATACGCCAATCCTCATGCTCCAGTGCAGGATAACATATTTTAAGAGGCATACATCCAACAAGATCATCCCATTTGGCTTCAATCAAGTTCAGAATAGCTTCATTTTGTTTTGGGGTACCCAAAGATGAAACAACTGACCAAAGATTTCCAAGAGTGAAGAATCTAAAATCCATGTGAGCAGGCTGCAGATTCCCAATAAGATAGCCACCTTCCTCTGGTATCCAATCCATGAGCCAGGCAGGAATTTGTTCAGGGTAGATATTGAATTTGTTGGTGGCATCCATGGAATACTCTTCTGTTTTATATCGATATATCTCATTGATCTTTTTTATATCTACCCAGTAGTATTCTCTAATATGGAATGACAGTGCACTGAGTCTGTTGTTGATGGCCCTCACCAAATTCTTGGATCCATCATTTACAGTCAGCATCTCCCGAGAGCACCGCAAAGCAGAGTAAAATAACGCCTGCAGGAATAGAATTGTGATAAGTGAACCACGTGAGAATAAAAAGACGGAATAACTCAGGACAGATGCAACCAAACACATACCTAACCTAAAAATAATCAAAGATCAAAGAAGGACAGAGAATATGAAAGAAATTCTCCATAGTCCATGTCATCATAAAACAGATAAAAAATTGAAATACCAGGAATTAAAAGAAAGAGATCTCTAAACATCCAACAAGACAAACTCTTCATACTGCTAAAAGTTACAGATAAGGAAACATGGAAAACAACCCCCTAACTTACTTGAATCTCAAGGGGGTGACCATGAATACCCATCCGACGATCTATCATGCAAGAACCATCAGTGACTAAAAGAGAAGGAAACATATCAAACCCATCAGCTAGGCACAAGTTTAAAATCAGCTTTATGCCTGTCTGAACATCCACCCTTTCTTGCAATGTGTAATCACAAGTGATTTTTCCATATGCCCTCAACAAAATGATCCACCACAACCCTATCAAAGAAATTAAGAATGCAAACTCAGATGCAGTCAAGTTTAGAGTAAATATTGGAAGAACAATTGCTTTTCCACTTCTGGAATGCAGGAACATAAGTTGACTTTTCACAAACAAACATGTAAGCCAAAATAACATCATACGTAAACATTTCCATCAGGACTACTACAATGTCATATCAGCACCACTCGCAGGATGCAATCTACTAACCGGAGTCCACAGGTGCAACACGGCCAATAGCTGATTCACCAAAATCTGGATCTAGAATTTCTTCAGATTTATTTTCATCAAGAGGCACAGTTCTGACTTTAAAACTAGCAGGCATCAAACCTTGCCCTGGACTATAACAGTCCACAGTTTTCTCCCAACTCTAAGCATAAGAACAAAAAGCACAAGCTCAGTTACAAGGAGGACAGAAAAGGAGATAGCTAGATAAAGCAACTGATAGTGACAATGATTTGACAAAATAATACAATTTATGGACACTTCAAAGAAACATGTAACTCGAAGGATGCAAAGATCATGCTCGATACAAGGATAGGACACTATCTAAAGCCGCATGAAATTAATATACTGAGTTTTCAACCATGAATATTTACAACAAATACATCTCCTCTTATGGAGCCCAGGACCATGAAAGTTGTCCCTACATATATTTAGTCACCTCCACGCCAAATCACTTGCATTCAGAAACTAATCCAGCTAAGGTGAAAATTTAAAAGTCGACTTAGCATTTACCTTATTCACATCACAAAATGTACAAAATTGGCTAAAATTAACCTTATTCTGAAAAAGTAGAATTCAGGGCTCATGATAAAATACTTGTATCTGGTAATAATAATGTCGGAGCATAAAACCATTAATCACATCTGTCCTCAATAATAATTATTCGCCACACAGCGATATGAAAAATAGTATAACTATATGCTACCCAAAATAGAAAACAAGAGAACAGATCGATAAAAAAAATATATCAGAAATGTAAAAATATTACCTGCAATTGCAAAGTATGAAGCAGAAAATTCCTGACAATCTCTCCTTCTCCTCTAAGCAAAAATGCAAGAGCTGAAGGCACAAAATCACGGATGAACACCTGATCATAATTCAATGGCTGCTTATCCCCTGGATCATTTGCAGCTACTGTTCCTACAGGACTTCCACAATACCTCACAACTGCATCATTCAATAACTTCCATGCCTCTTTTTCAATATTCGACTCCTCTCTCCTCGGACTAACAATATCCACTCCCTTAACACCTTCCAAATCCTCTCTATTTATAGGGCTTTCAACATCATCAGGAACAGCAATTCCTATCCTAGAAGCTTCTTCTCCTACAACATTCTCATCCTTATCAATCTTCTCAACCGCCAAAGGCTTCACACCAACACCAATCCCATTTTGCACATAAATCCTCTCAAAATTCTTATCGTTAATTCTAGTTTCAATAGAAGTTGAATAATCTCTAACTTCTGACGCAAAACTAGCGATAAAAGATAAATCCCTACCTCTAATTGTTCTACAAGGTCCAGAAGGAGAACCCGATATAAGCCTAGATTGGCCTAAATTGATATTGGCTATACAAAAAGATTTCGGGCTACTCTTAATAATGCTTCTAGATCCCAAAATTCGAAAAGGGTAAGTAGAAAATCGTTTGTTATGCTCAAAACTAAAGAAATGATTCCTAGAAATATTGTTGGTTAAAGTATGGAGCTTTTCCGCAGAACCAAATAGAAACGAACTTTTTCGAGCAATAAGGAATCTACAAGATGGTTTCATGGTGGAATTGCTGAGGAAACCAAGCGTATTCATAGTATCAAAAATCAGATAAAATATTGATGAAATAAAAATTGAAAAAGAAAAAAAGAAAAAACAATTAATATCTATATTTACAAGCAAATGAATATTTGAGATACTTAAAAACAAATAAAAAAAAAAAATCGAATAACAATCAGTAATCACAGAGAGAGAAATAAAGGAGATAGACGAATTGCAAAGAGAGAAAACTGTAAGGGAAAAATGGTGCCGTGGAAATGAACAGAACGATTCAATTTAGAAAAAAAAGGTTGATTCTTTTATACATAGAGGCGGTGAATGGAGGAGCAGGCTTTGTCTTCGGCCAGAAGTTTGAGTAATGACCTCAATGACCCTAAACAGTCTTTTTCTTTTCCTTATCCTTTTACATTTTTTGGATAAATTATTTAAATATTTTCTGCAATTACATGAGAAAAAGATAAAAAGTAATTTGGTGATGTGGAAAATGGATTAAAATAAGCACAAATCCATGAAAAGGAAACAAGTGAGTAAAATTCTCTATAAAAGGAAATTATAAAATTCGTTATCTTTCCATTAATGTCCTAAACATATCTAATTATCCAATGATTAGATTGCAATAATCAAAATCAAAATTCATGATTTACGATATTCTTTTTTTAAGAAAATATATAGTTTTGGGCTTTTGGTTATTTATTTTCTATATTTATATTTATGTGGTTTAGAACACATTGCACGCGTTTATCCAAAAATTGGATTATGGGGGTTTTCACATTAAAAGAATAGGATAAAAGTGGTGGTGACGTGTCAATAGATTTGTATCCACTACTTTATGCTTTGGAACCTGGCTAGTCTTTCACCAGCCACGTGGCATGAGTGATGAGCTGGACTGCACTTTTAAGTGCTTTTTAACTATAAATATACGAGTGATATATATATTTAATTTTCTTAAAGGTTTTAGAGAGGACAAAAGATTGCATAGGCAAACAAAGCTTGGCCAAGTACACAAAATTAGCACATAGATTGGTAGAGATGTTCAACGACAGACGAATGAGAGAATGCCATTTTTCAATACATACCAAATTTATAAAAAATAAGTGATTGTTCAAAAATTCATTAGCAAATGATGCTTTGTTCTAATGGTCAAATTAATCGTATTAATTTACTTATTTATCCAATTTGACGAGTATTTTTCATTTATATTACTTTTAATTTTTATTAAATTAATAATGTCAGTCTCCAATATGAAACTCGGGTAATTTTTGGTTGTTTTGTTAGAAAACATATTCTAGGCCCAGTGCTATAAACACTTTATAATCATAAGCATTATGATTATGATTATACCAATTGCAATTTATGGATCACCAAACTTCATGGGCCGAAAAGCCCATTTAGCCCAATCTATATAATCGTTAAAAGATCTGAAACTTTCTTCTCATCCATTATCTTTCTTTGCCCCCTTCATCCATCTTCAAGATTCTCGCTCGCTGTTGCATTCTCTTTGCAATTCCACAGATGGCCACAATTCTTGACTCATTTCTGCCTCCGGTTCATCTCACATCTCCAACTCGTCCTGCATTTCTCTCGAGTTGGTTCAGTTGCTCATTGCCCATCTCCGCCGATTCCACTCGCTGCACTTCCATTTCTTGTAAAAACCAACCGGTAATTTATCATTTCTTGAAGCCATTTTTACCCAATTCTTGTATTTTCTTACATGTTTTTGTTTTGTGCATATTGGGTACTTTAACTTTCTTGATATTTATGGCTGTTCTTGGGCTTGGCATTTGAAACAATATCTAATGGCTTCATATAATCAGACTAAAGCTTTTGCAGTTCCAAGAAGAAGCACAATGGCATTGATCTTTTCAAGTTGTATATTATCAGAAGTTGGTTTCCACAGTTCTGCATTGGCTCAATCATCTGTTGGGTTCAGAGAATACATAGACACCTTCGATGGATATTCCTTCAAGTATCCAAAGAATTGGATTCAGGTTAGAGGAGCAGGAGCAGACATATTCTTTAGAGATCCTTATGTTCTTGATGAGAATCTGTCAGTGGAGATGTCATCTCCCTCATCATCCAAGTACACGAGTGTTGAAGATTTGGGTCCTCCACAAGAAGCTGGCAAGAAAGTGCTTAAACAGTATTTGACAGAGTTCATGTCTACTCGACTTGGAGTTAGGCGTGAATCAGATATACTGTCTACTTCCTCTAGAGTAGCTGATGATGGGAAGCTTTATTATCAAGTTGAGGTGAGACATTTTAAAACTAATTGATATTTTGCAATTTAGAATCTTTGGGAAAAATGATAGGATTTGGAAATGGTGTGTTGGGTTGTCTTTGTTATCAGGTGAACATAAAGTCTTATGCAAATAACAATGAGATGGCTGTTATGCCTCAAGATCGAGTAGTGCGTTTGGAATGGAATAGGCGCTATTTGTCAGTTCTTGGAGTTGAAAATAACAGACTATATGAACTGAGATTGCAGACACCTGAGAATGTATTTGTGGAAGAGGAAAATGATCTTCGCCAAGTTATGGAATCCTTCAGAGTTAACAAAGTGTAATAAATGATTATTTTGCACATTTTGTAATTTATAATTATGTATTTCATGATTATCTATTCTCACCCTCCTTTTTGGTTTGCAATGGAATCAATATGTTTTGTTTTACAATCCTACTTTACTCAGTGTCTGATAATTTTTGTCGGGTTTTAACAAGAATGTCCTGTAATAAAGGGAAACCGTTGCCCTTCAAATTTAGTCTGCCACAATGCTAGAAAAGAAAAACCTAAAATGTGCATAGGTGGACAACATGAATAAAACTCCAATTATCTTTTGAAAAATGTGTACAAAGTCCATATTGGAAATCAATAAAATCATTTCACAATGTATTTGGAGGACTCAACTGGAATCCATATTATAATACAAGAAACAGAGCACTCAATTCAAGCAGCACAAACAAAATGGAAATTTAATTTGATACAAAACTTGAACTATGACCTAACTTCATATAGTCCTGCTCGTGTCAAAGCTCGAAAACCTTTATAAAGACGATTAGGTACAACCTTCAGGTCCAGTTTATCTATTTGCAAGCCTGAGAGGGCAACACCTTGAATTCTAAAACTCAATTGAAATATGGGGAATACATGAAGGCGCTCTAATCCCGTCTCAAGCACTAATGTACCAGACAATGACGGAGTTTTATCTTTAGGAATTCGATCGATTGACCAAACACACATCTGCAAAATACACAGCAAAAAAGGTGGAAAAGATTAGAATTAAGCTCTAGCTGGGAAATATTTTGTTGCTTCTTCAATCAAAATGAAGATATTTCAGGACATCCTCTAAATATGGACTTTATTGGCCATGGCAGTAAATTGAGCACAAGAAAGGCACTGAATTGGCATTGTCATAATGAGATATGAAAACTGAGATTTCTGTCCTACACAGTGAAGGATAAGCCAAACTCACACTCATAGCTGCACAAAAATTTATTACGTACCTTATTAGATAGGACATTCACTACTCCATGATTTGACGTCAGATCAGCTGACAAAATGCAAGGAGGCAAATGGAACTGCACATTTATTGAGTCGATCATCTTCCCAGGGTCATTTTTTATTCCAACCATCAGATTGATGCGGCATGTCCCAGCATCAGATGTAAGTTGTGGCTTTACATATATCGGTACGGTTTTTAACTTTTTAACCCTGGATAGAGGTAAAATGTCATTTAAAACAAGTATATATAGCACGTAAGGGAATAAGGAGACTAGAAAGCATTAAACAGTTAAAAGCACTATCAATCTTTTCACAGACACAATTATCCCAGACATGTAATTTAACAATAGAAATACCCTTAAGCTGAACTACAAAAAATTCAACAAACCTGTAACTCATGAGCTTAAACAATCCATCAGGAGGCACAAACGACAGGATCTGATGGGACTCCCAAGGTCGAAACCGAACACAAGGATGAAATCTCACATCATCCAGTATAGATGGGTTTGTAAATGAAAGAGTCAAATCTGGAACACCTGTGATATGGGAGTTCACTTGAAGTTCACCATAGATTTCACATTTCATCAAGACTCCATCCCTGTACAAGGCATTTGAAAGAGAAAATTTCTTTTAGCCCTTTCAGATACAAAATCCATGAGGTAAAAAAATATGAATGATACAACAACAAATGATAATCACTGAATAAAGCAGCATTTGGTCTTCCAGCTGTGTGTTCACCACAGGAAAACTAGTAACACAACTAACTGCCCTCATATTCATGGTCCCATTCAAATCAGTAAGAAAATAAGTCCCACTAATCACAATATGAACTATTAGTGTAAATGGACAAATCCAAAAAATTAATAAAAGTATGAAAGTGGCAACTTTGAGAATACAAATTCAGACCTGTTTATAATTGCATCCATTTCTTCAACAAGATCAACATAAACTTCATTGTTAGCATATTTTACGTCGGTTGTTCTCCATGGAACACAAGATGATGTTGCATTTGGAAGAGTATCACTCACATTTGAACTATTACCAGTCACAACACTAAGCATTTTGCTAACAATATTTGGTGGTGCTATCATCTCTCTCAAGATGTTAGGTTCTGTGGTTAGAGGGAATCCATTGTCTATCATCTCATCCAAAAGCTGCAAATTTCAATAAAAACATGCTAATTATATTGAATCCAAGTATATATGCAAGGTTGGAAAGTAATTCATGCATGAAACTGGAACGACCATAGAAAGATTAAGTAGGAAAGTACCTCATACACGATGACAAAGTTATCCTTTATCAAATCTTCATTCAGCCCTTCAAGGTAATCCGAGAGGATATTAGCTACTCTGCAGAGGAACTAAAAATCAAAGATTCCAATAATGTTCAATGAATATATATAGACGGACACAGACACACAAATGAAAGCACATGAACGTAAAGCTTAAATAATAAATACCTCAATGGCCATCAAAGGTGGCATTTCAACTTGGGTACAGGCTAAAAAAGTAATCCCCTCACGAACAATTTGAAACAGGTAATGAGTTGGTGAAGCAATAACCGATTGTTGCTATCAAAAGAAACAGCAAACGAACAAAATAAAACGTAAAACGAAAGAAACAACAAGAGGAAGTGAAATTGGAAAAGACCCAGAAGCTGAAATGCCAAACGGCACTAAAACTCAGTCAAGCCTTAAAATCGTTTTATCAAATTAAAATAAAATGAGAAATTGAAGATAAATGTGACATAGGTACCTTAAAGGAGTCATCTTGAGAAATGGCTTGATTCCAAAACCAATCACAAATGGATCTGTCTACTCGGTGACCAGTTAGCTGCTTCTCTAGAATGACCTCCCTGTTAAAATTATGCAAACATCCAATTTCAATTCAGTTCAATTCAATCAGATCAAATCGCGATATATTTTGTTGATCAATTAATTAATTGTATCACGAATTATCTTCTTACCCGCAATCTGAGAGGAGAAATATACATTGCAGCATCTTGCTCTCAATCTTTCTCTAACTATTGATTCAGAGATGACAAACATGCCCAGCTGTTGTGTTGGAAGCAAAGTAAAATTGCCGCTCTGCCTCTGAGGAAGGTCATACGACGGCGTTTCGAAACAGGACAATATGTTAATTTTTTTTTTTCTTTTTGGATTGAATTGCCATTACATTATTAGATTTTTATTTATTTTTTTAAGAGTGTCACATTATCAGACGTTAAAAATAGCTAAAAAATTGCACAAAAATTAATCTTTTTTTTTAAAAAAAATTATATATTATTTATTTATTTTAGTATTGGAGATGGGAGATTTATTCCATTATCCAGCTCTCATTAAAAAGAAAATTATGTGCCAGAGTTTATACAATTTCTAAAATACAATAACTGTGTTTTGCTTCTGTTCATTTATTTATACTTTCTTCTCTTAATAATAATATGGGTTCTTTCGTCCATTAATATTTTAAAAAAGTTATTTGACTGAGAGGGGTAAATTACGGCATCCATCAAATTTATAAAGAGAATGAATTATACAAAGGAAAGAATTAAGAAACATAATACCTTAAGATATGAAAAAGAAAAAGAGAGAGAGGGAGAGGTCGTTCTTGTACTATTACTTTTGGTGATAAGAGAGTTGCACAAGAGAATTAGATGTGGAGAAGGTCATACAAAAACATCTAATCGTGTATCCTACTGGAGCAGTTTTTAAGGAACAAGCCAGCTCAACACCGCCAATTTGTATAGTGCCCCCCGCCACTTTGTCAATGTCTCTTACGCCACCTCCTCTGCACAATCTTCCATTTTATGCCCATCTTCCCTAACCGACTCAGACAACACTGAATGCTGACTGAATAGTTGATGAGAACCGGTTTGCAATAGTCTGGGATGCAAACTGCTGAAACTGCTTCTTAGCATCTACATGAAACGCCAGGTTTTTCTTTTTAAATTGTAAAAAGAAACCAACTTTACCAACAAAAGAAGAAGAAGATTAAAGATTTTGAGACAAAGAACTCCATGAGGTGGGCATAGTCATCCCTATAGGTTACTATGAATACCTCAAGCTGCAGTAGCAACATCAATCATATTTCCACACTACTAATGCAAGAGCAAGTACCAGATGTTATGGCAATGACCAATTTAAAGTGCAATAGATATGCAATCGTTTCATGGCATATACCAATAGTTTATTCATCATCTTATATTGGTTTCAGCGTAACTGTTAAATGTCTAGCTCAATTATTTGGAAAACATGCACTGGAAATCAGTCGGGAAAAAAATGCAACAGTTCCAAAAAAGAAAAGCATGTAAACAAAGCCTCTGGACTATTCCATCTATATTAAGAGAAGCCACTCTCAAAGATTAACCGATATATCATAAATAAGAGGTAGGAACCTCTGCCTTGGTTCAATTGTGCATGGTGGAACTTTGAGATGTATCACAAAACCTAAAGGGAACATAGGAACTTGGAAAGAAGCAGTCAGCTAATAATGAGAGTAATCGTTAAACAGCCAAGTTAGTTGGTCAATTTGGGAACACTGCATGGAAGGTAACCTCCAGCAAATGGCACACAGTATGCTGCTATATGGATGATAATAATAATTATGCTCATATCACTCAATCGCAGACCAGACAAAGGCAGGGTTTAAAAATTTCACTAGCACATATCCAATTTGACCCTATCTTTTTATTTTCTCATCCACTATTAAGTCAAGCCACTATTTCCTTTCTCACTGCCTCGCTAACTTCTTGCACTAATAGAAATCCCACAATCTTTTACTATTCATTTATACTATAAAAGTACTGGATATCTTTCATAAACATAATGAAGAACAGTGTTAAACGTCATTCTAAACCAATAATACCTTTTAGAAACCAAAAAACTTCTTTCTCACCTTTTTTGCATTTAGTGAAGCCAATGATGTTGGCAACGCTGAGAGTCAAGCAAACTCCAATAATGAGGCAGTAATCTGCTTGGAACCTTATTAGGGAGAAAATTCCAAGCACAATCCACGCAACGGCCTATGAGATTAAAGAGCAGCAACATCAAATAAATCAAATCTTGGGAAATAATATTATATTTTTTATCCGAATGCTAGATACTGAGAATAACCAAACAACCAAGCAGGACTGAGCAATACCAAAAACATATAACCATGGCCCATAGCTTTACATTCACTACTATGTCCCTTTGTGTTTTCAAATGCTTTAATAGGAATGCATGCAAATTGTAATTCGCTTAATACTTTCTTGAGTTCCTAAAAGAAATATACTCCAAGCCGAACTCTATACAAACACTACGTGCCAAGGGGTACGGACAGATAGTCAAAGCAAGATACTATAATGACATTCCACTTGCTTACCGTTAGGTAAAGAGTCCACCAGAATAGCCATGAATCTTTCTTGTTCAGACGGGCCATTGACTAATAACAAACAGAAAAAAAAAAGAATGTGAAATTTAAGCAATATGAGCCCTAGCAATTGAGCTGATACTTAGAATCAACGAATGTAAACATTGTAGCATACAAACCTCTTGGTCAAGTGATTCAAATTTCCAGACGCTCTCACCAAGATCATTAATTTCATTCCACCATCTAAGACCAACTAAAATACGACCACTTACATTTTTAACTACCCAAAAATCAAGAGCAGCAAGAAAAACAGTCACCACGAAAAGGATTACGAAATTATTAATAAACAAGGCTGAAAGTATGTAAAATGCCAAAGCTGCAGCCTGCAATAAACCCAAGAAACAAACACAATAATAAATAAAATTGTGATTACAAATTCTAAACTTTATACGAAAACAAAGAAGCATACCTTGAAGAGAACGTGAAAGAAACATGTTCTTGGATTGGCATAATTCTCTCCAGGAGGCTGTCAAAATTATAATTCAAAAGTCTTATTATTATTTGAATTACTTGTTGATTTACCAGAGGAAAAAAGCTCAACATCATTTAATAATAAGAAGAAGAAGAAAAAGCAGATCTAATAAAAACGATACGTATACAGTTTACCGTATGCATTATAGATGTGAAGAAAAACCCTAGATTGAGAATCAATACAGTAAAACAAAAGGAAAGAAGAGAAAATCCAAAACAGTAACTGAGATTGAAAAGAGAAAGATGGATTGCGAAGTCAATTCACCTGGTTAAGATCCATTTTAGCAAATTACAGAGATTTTGATGGCTCTTCTTGTCTATGTGATGCAAGGATAAAATAAGCTAAATTTATTTGTTGTTGTTGTAATAAATTCCTTTGTCGAGCCAAAGGAAGAAGGAGAGCTGGAGGGTGTTTAATTTCTCTCGCAGGACTTAGGCTTATATATCTCGTACTAGATCCAGTCTTATATTGTATTGGTTATTTTTCATATTTATGAACAAGCCCCTCTTCTCTTACTAAATTACTCTCGTTTCCTCGGTTTAAATTATACTTTCTTTTTTGGCATTCTTAAATAACTATCATGATAATTTCAAAAAATAGCAAATTATTCACACACTGCCAAAATATGTTTGAAAATAGAATTTATAAATATGATAAGCCATATTGCTAGAATCCCAATATAAGGGATGATAGAATGAGAGTGTGGAACAATTAAGAGGACAGTGTTGATAAGATAAAACTATTATAACAAGCAATAAGCTAGAATTTGCTTGAATGACCTAGAGATTGTTTCCTTTCAAAACGAAGCACAGAATATGAGTACACAGGAGCATAAACGAAAATGCCTAGGCCACATAGTAAGTGGGCTGGACTTGTTGATTTTGGGCCTCTCTTTCGGACAAAGTCCATATCTGAGCTCAGCAAACAAGAGGAGCTCCAATGGATCGACATATTACCAGATGTACATATTTATACCCGAGGATGAGCTTGTTTGATAGCTAACAGGCAAAGCATTGGCTCAAAATTCTTTTATGGAAAATGCCATTTTTCATTTTCTTGGGAACAGAAACAAGAGGTGGAAATGTTGTTTATGAATGAGAGGCTGTGGATACGACCAAAGTGAGAGAGTAGGGTCATTGTCTTATCCTAATGGTTTAGATTTAGAGGGAGCCAAGAAAATTAAAGAAGAGATGGGCAGTAGAACCACACTCTTTCAAATTTTTGTTTTAACCAACAAACCACCCACTGTCCACAACACAGAACCATAATCATGGCAAGGTTGATAACAATTCAGCAGCAAACTCAACCTTCTTTCTCTCTCCTTACTTCTTCTCTCTCTTCTGACTTCAATGGCACAAGACTCCACACTCAAATTCAGGTCTTTCTTTATAACTCCATTCTCATTCTTTCTTGAAAACTAACTCAAAGTAAAAGAAAGAGCCATTTTTCTGTCTGATATTGAGCATAAGTGTTCATTATCTTATATGTTTACATGTTCATGCAGTGTAAAAGAAGGGTATGGCAGGCAAAAGGAGCACTACAGGTAACAGCTTCAAGTTCCAAGAATATTCTCATCATGGGAGGGACTAGATTCATTGGTGTGTTTTTATCTAGACTTCTTGTCAAAGAGGGTCATCAGGTATCATTCATCTGTATTTTCTTGTACATTCTTGTTTCTTGCAATTTTTAATTCTTGAATATGGTTGAAGTTACATCAGTGATATACAAGTCTGCTATCCTGTTGTAAACTTTACAGGTTACCTTGTTCACTAGAGGTAAAGCACCAATTACCCAAAAATTGCCAGGTGAATCAGACCAGGATTATGCCGATTTTTCATCCAAGGTGTTATTATCACTATGTCCTGAAGCCCCTGAGCAACTCATAATTTATGATTTATTTTCTTTTCTTAAGTTGAAAAATGTGGAACTAGTAGATTAATTTTGCAACCGCACATGATTTGCTAGGTATTGCATTTGAAAGGAGACAGGAAGGACTTTGATTTTGTCAAATCCAGTCTCTCAGCTAAAGGCTTCGATGTTGTTTATGATATAAATGGTATGCAATGCCTTATCTATGCAATGTGTTATTGCTTAATCCATCCAAGATACTAAGTTTTATTGTCCTTTCTTTTCTTAACAAATTTTTAGGACGTGAGGCCGATGAAGTTGCACCTATATTGGATGCTCTACCAAATTTAGAACAGTAAGAAGCTCTGAACAGTCTATAGATGATATTGCCTACATTTTATTGGGCTATACTCTTTATCAGTGCTTTTGTTTTAACACACTGCTTGATGTAATTTTTATTCTGGTTATACTTGAGTTACTAAATTAGTTACCACAGACTGAAATTTTCGGAAAGTAAATTATCATATTGCAAAACTGGGAATGTCACATGGAACTGCATTTTATTTTATTTTATTTTTTAATGGAAATTCATTAATGAAATTATACTCTCTTCCTGTTCTTCATCTATAGCTTTTGCAATCTAAACTTGTGCTAATTTTCAGGTTCATATACTGTTCTTCAGCTGGAGTTTACCTCAAATCTGATCTTTTACCACACTCTGAGGTAGGCTTTATGTCACTATCCTTTAAGTTGGTTGTTCATGCAATATGATAATGAATATGAAATGAGCATAGGCAATATCACAAATTCTGTAAGTTCGTGTGATAGAACAAAAGTGATTCAGAATGATAGCATGATGTTGGAAGATTCCAAAAGCAAATTAGAAAGACCTCTGTGAAAAATTGATAAGAATAAAAAAAAAGAGTACAAGGCATGAACTTCTATAACTTAGATTGAGAACTACTTTTACCCTCTTCTGTTAAACAACTGTTTGGATATCATTGCAATCTTATTAGTGTGGTTTACTTTTGATCTACACATGGCTTCAAGTCCATTAGAACAATCTGTAGCTTTTTGTATTGTTTAGTTATGTAAATAACTAAGACTTGCCTTGTCTTATTTGGTCTTCCAGAATTAACTCTGCTTACTGAACACTCAAGAATTATGTAGTTTTGGTGGAATTAGATTGCATATCTCTTCTAATTATTTGCTTTTTGCTAACAGAAAGATGCAGTTGACCCAAAGAGCAGGCATAAGGGAAAGCTTGAAACAGAGAGCTTACTAGAATCAAGTGGTGTTAACTGGACTTCCATAAGGCCAGTGTACATCTATGGACCCTTAAACTACAACCCTGTTGAAGAGTGGTTCTTTCACCGGTTGAAAGCAGGGCGCCCAATTCCAATCCCCAACTCAGGAATCCAAATAACTCAACTTGGTCATGTAAAGGTTAGTCATTTATTATCCCATCAGGCGATTAGGACTAAGCCAATTCAAGGAAGAGAAACTTTCAATAAAATCCAGGCAGTCAAAATCAATTAAAGTCTGCACTTCGTTTTTCTGTTAGTACAGAAGCTTTTCCTTGAAACTGCTCATATCATCTTTATTTTTCATTTTCTACTGGTCAAATTACATGCTATTTCTTAAATTTGCTTGCAGGATTTGGCAAAGGCATTTATTCAGGTTCTCGGAAATGAAAAAGCTAGCAAACAAGTATTTAATATATCAGGAGAAAAGTACGTGACATTTGATGGATTAGCAAGGGCATGTGCAAAGGTAATTGTAGACAATATATTGCTAAGTCCTCATCTATTCATGGATTAGGTTTAGTTTAGTTGTGTATAACATAGAATGTAGGACGAGTAATTAATTAGCAGTTATCTCCTTCTTTTCCACTCTCAGGCTGGTGGGTTTCCTGAACCTGAGATTGTTCATTATAACCCCAAAGAATTCGACTTTGGGAAAAAGAAGGCGTTTCCATTCCGTGACCAGGTAAATGCTGACAGAATTTCCATGACCTATATGGACCCTGCATTGTTTCCATTTTGTTTGTGTAAC
Organism: Ricinus communis; assembly: GCF_019578655.1. NCBI lineage: Eukaryota > Viridiplantae > Streptophyta > Magnoliopsida > Malpighiales > Euphorbiaceae > Ricinus > Ricinus communis. The sequence continues at coordinate 13,068,697 of NC_063265.1, forward strand.
CTGTGACAGAATCTTCCCTAAGTAAATTTTGAAGAATTTAATGAGTTTGGCTTTTAAATAGATAGATTATCTAGACTAGACAATTTGTTCACTTACTAATGACATCATACTTTTTGCTGTATAATGCAGCATTTCTTTGCATCAGTTGACAAGGCAAAGCATGTCCTTGGATGGGAACCTGAATTTGACCTGGTGGAAGGACTTGCAGATTCTTACAATTTAGACTTTGGCAGGGGAACTTTCAGGAAAGAGGCGGATTTCACCACTGATGACATGATTCTTGGCAAGAGTCTTGTTCTCCAATCCTAGGCCATTCACCCTCTTCTTTTTTATTTTGCCCCGCTCTTTTTTCCTACCATATTCCCTTCTTCTTTACTTTATATTTTTTTCTTCTATTATTCTTAATTTCCGCTCAGGTGCAGTAACAGTTCACCGAATTCAAAGCTACACTTGAATAGAAATAATTTGGAATCAAGAAGTTCTTCACAGGCTCTTATCCATATAGACAAAATTCCACAGCGGAACAAAATGAAACTAGCAGAGTCTAAATTCCTTTGAGATCTGCATTTCTTTAAGCAAATAAAACAGGCATCTATTGGCATAATCACAAAAACATGCATCAACCTTTTGTTGCATAAAGGCATGAGTGCAGCACACAATCGTTGACCCTTCTATGCCACTCAAAATCTTAAGCGGTTGAGAATTTCTTTATAATTTCGTCTAATATGCTTACTTTCGAGGACAATTCACGTCTTTGGTCAATCTAATGGTCCACGATGACGGAGCAAGAACATTGACAAAACACTCGAAAATTAAAACTGATCTCGTGGTTCAATGCTAATCTAAAGTTTCATCTTGGTTCCAAGGAAATGCTCCTAAACTTTTTGCTTCTATTCTTGCTCTTCCCATTTTGCTTGTCAACTGACACCATAAAACTGAATGAATCTATCACAGACAGAGATATTATAGTATCAAGAAATGGAAGTTTTGCCTTAGGATCTTTCAGACCAGGCAATTCTAGCCACAAATATCTGGGCATCTGGTATAACAAGCTACCAGGAGAAACTGTGGTGTGGGTTGCAAATAGGAACAGTCCAATACCTGGTTCTTCATCAGGGTTCCTCTCTATTAACCCAGACGGGAACCTCGTGCTCCATGTTAATAACCATGACCAAGAACTTCCTCTCTGGTCTACCAATGTCTCAATAAAAGCAAGAACAAAGGCTTGTTGTGAAGCTCAGCTTCTAGATTCCGGGAATCTTGTTTTGATCCAAAATGAGTAATAAAAGAATTATTTGGCAAAGCTTTGATTATCCAACAGATACAGCGCTTCCGGGTATGAAACTTGGATTAGACAGGAGAATTAGATTAGACTGGTTCTTAATAGCATGGAGGTCGTTAGATGATCCAGGAACCGGGGACTGGCTACACAAGCTTGATCCTACTTGCTGTCCGCAGTTCACTTTGTACGAAGATTTAAGTAGGCATATTGGAGAACCAGCCCATGGCCATGGAATGCTCAATTACTGCCGGGTTATTTGAGTATTCTGTTTACAATCAAGATGAGATATACCCCACCGCCCTTTTTGATGGTGATGATCGATATGCTCTCTCAAGAATTGTACTTAACAACTCCGGATTGCTACAGCTGCTTACATGGGACAATAGTGCTCTTAAATGGAGGGAACTTCGGTCAGAGCCTAAGTACAAATATAGACATTGTGGGGCATACAGCATACTGAATGCTAACAACATTGATAGTCTCGAATGCATGTGCTTGCCAGGGTACCAGCCCAAGTACTTGAAGAATTGGAATCTTAGAGATGCTTCTGCTGAGTGCACCAGGAAAATTTCAGACACTTCAATATGTGGAAATGGAGAAGGGTTTGTTAAGATAGCGAGTGTGAAGGTTCCTGATGCTTCAGCAGCAGCTTTATTGAACAGGAATTTGAGTACCAGAGAATGTAAACAACTGTGCTTGAGCAATTGTTCATGTAAAGCATTTGCAAGCTTAGATATAGAGAGGAAAGGAGTTGGCTGCTTGACATGGTATGGAGATTAATGGACACCATGCAGTACTCGAAGGGAGCAGATGTATATGTTCGTGTTGATGCAATAGAGCTAGGCATTATGTTATTTTCCTTCCTCTGCCATTATTCTAGAATCTTTAATTGTACACAAGAAATTAATTTTGATGTTTTTCTTTCATGATATTGGCCTATAAATGCAGCTAAATATGCAAAAAGGAAAGGAGGTTTTCTTAAAAAGAAGGGCATGCTGGCCATTCCAATAGTATCTGCTGCTCTTACTGTGGTTGTCATTGTCTTATTGGGCTCTCTGTGGCTAAGGAAGAAGAGGAAAACAAAAGGTAAAGAATAAGATGTTTTAGCAGCTTGGATACTTTTAGTTATTAACAATTCGACATAACCAAACATTCACAACTTATAATTTCTTTAATTCTGTTAAATGGACAGTGAAGAGGAAAAGCTTATTTTCTATATGGGATGAAAGTGAGCTTGCAGAGAATAGGCAAACAACAGATGTCCAAAATTTTAATCTGCGCACCATATCTGCTGCCACTAACAATTTTAATCCATCTAACAAACTCGGACGAGGTGGTTTTAGCTCAGTGTGTAAGGTAAAGTTCCCAGAAATAAGCTTTAGTGAGCAGTAAGTCTAAGCTTGACAGTTCTAAGCAATAACTACATTGAGTTTCGGATTGACGCTGAGATGTTTATTTTAGGGTCAGCTACCTGATGAGCAAGAAATTGCTGTAAAAAGATTATCCCGTAGTTCGTTACAGGGAAAAGCAGAATTCAAAAGTGAAGCCATGTTGATTGCAAAGCTTCAACGCAGGAATCTTGTGAAACTCATGGGATATTGTATTGAGGGAGAAGAACAATTGTTAATTTATGAGTACTTACCAAACAAAAGTTTGGACTGCTTTATTTTTGGTAAGACTTGAAAAGGTTTATTACACTTTGTTCTCAAGAATCCAGTTAGACAATAACGCAATGGTTAATTGACAGTATCTTGCTGTAGATCATACAAGAAGATTGGCTTTTGATTGGAGAAAATGCTAAGGTATTATAATAGGAATTGCTCGTGGAATCTTGTATCTTCACCATGATTCAAGATTAAGAATTATTCATAGAGATTTGAAAAGCAGCAATGTATTATTAGATGTTGATATGAATACTAAAATTTCTGATTTCGGCATATGGCCAGAATATTCATAGGGGAAGAAGCACAAGACAACACTAACCGAGTTGTTGGAACATAGTAAGTTTGATAATCGCATTCTTAGACATCTAAGACATAATATTATTTGTTCAGACTAAAGATAACTTCTCGTTTATTGCTTTTATGCAGTGGTTATATGGCGCCGGAATATGTAGTGTTTGGAAAGTTTTCAGTAAAATCAGATGTTTTCAGTTTTGGAGTATATTATTGGAGATCATTAGTGGCAGGAAGAGAAACACTTGTTATCCAAATGATCTTTCATTGAATTTGATCGGCCATGTAAGTAATAGAAATGGGTTTAATAAGAAAGCGTGGAAGTGCCAAGCTGATCCTTTTGTATATTACAGGTTTGGGACTTATGGAAAGAAGACAGTTTCAGAAATAGTTGATCCGTCGCTAAGAGATTCATCATCTCTTCATACTCAAGAATTATACAGATGTATTCAGATTGGACTTTTGTGTGTGCAAAAAAATGCCAAGTGTTATTTCGATGTTGAATGGGGAAACAACTCTTCCAAGTCCAAAACAACCTGCATTCATTTTGGGAAGAAACAGCACTCTTCCAAATCCATCACTTGGAGGAGGAACACCCTGTTCTGTAAATGAGGTGACAATTACTAAGGTCGAAGCTCGATAAAGATCTGATTCCTATATGTAATATCGCAACCAAATTAGTAAGAGTATGATCACAAGTCTCCCTTTCAGAGAGGCAATCACAATTGTGAAGTTTGAGTAACAACTCCATAAAACAATCTAAATAACTGTTGTTATCTGTTGGATATAATGACAATTGACATCTCTTTTAGGCCCAAAAGGATAAAGTAATTTCCAACTGGGCTCTTATCTAGTACTAGCGAAAACCAAATGTCCAACAACTAAACTCAATTTGCTCAAAGATTCATTTAATGAGCAAACAGTAACATCAACACAAAGTCTACACATATCCTTATTGCCAACAACCACAATAACATCATAAACATGCCAGTATTAACTCACATTACCAATTATCAACCCAAAAAGGAATCTTTGAGTTCAGTAGTAACTTGCCGATTTCAAAAAAGGTCATAACTCGAATAGAAATATTCGAAATCAAGAAGTTTTGCAGAGGCTTTTACCCGGAAAGAAAAAGGTTGCACAGCGGACTAAAATGGAAGTAGCGCAGTATTATTTGTTAATTTCCTACGAAAACTTTGTATTTAGTGAGAATGAGTTTGTGCTCAATAATTTTGCCACTTGCCTGCCTCATGTGGAATCCCACAGCTGTCATTTTCTTCCACAATAAAGTCTATGCTATTGTTCAAACAAAGACATAATTTCAAAAGCATGGGCGTTGAATTTCGTTTCATAATTTTAAAAACAAGGCGTCGCTGGCATTTCCTGACCTACACGTAACTTGTCATGTCCGGGCAGCAAACAATCATTGACCATTTTATGATGGAAGTGTTCGATGACCGAGCAATAACATTGTCAAAACACTCGAAAATGAAGACTGATCCTAACGTTTGTCGTTCTATCAAATTTAAGATTTCATCTTGGTTCCAAGGAAATGCTCCTGATATTTTTGCTTCTATTCTTGTTCTTCCCATTTTGCTTGTCAACTGATACTATAAAACTGAACGAATCCATCACAGACAGAGATGTTATAGTATCAAGAAATGGGAGTTTTGCCTTGGGATTTTTCAGACCAGGCAATTCTAGCCACAAATATCTCGGCATCTGGTATAACGAGCTACCGGGGGAAACTGTGGTGTGGGTTGCAAACAGGGACAGTCCACTACCTGGTTCTTCATCAGGATTCCTCTTCATTAACCCAGATGGAAATCTCGTGCTCCATGTTAATAACCATGACCAAGAACTTCCTCTCTGGTCTACTACTGTCTCAACGAAAGCAAGAACAAAGGCTTGTTGTGAAGCTCAGCTCCAAGATTCAGGAAATCTTGTTTTGGTCGACAATGAGAATAAAGAAATTGTTTGGCAAAGCTTTGATTATCCAACAGATACATTGCTTCCAGGTCAGAAACTTGGATTAGACAGGAGAATTAGCTTAAACAGGGTCTTAACTTCATGGAGATCAGTAGATGATCCAGGACCTGGGGACTGGTCGTACAAGATTGATCCTACTGGCTCTCCGCAGTTCTTCCTTTTTTACGAGGGTGTAACTAAGTATTGGAGAAGCAACCCATGGCCCTGGAATCGTGATCCGGCACCAGGTTACTTGCGTAATTCTGTTTATGATCAAGATGAGATATACTACAGTTTCCTTTTAGATGGTGCAAATAAATATGTTCTCTCAAGAATTGTGGTTACTAGCTCTGGATTGATACAGCGGTTTACTTGGGACAGTAGCTCTCTTCAATGGAGGGACATTCGGTCAGAGCCCAAGTACAGATATGGACATTGTGGTTCATACAGCATATTGAATATTAACAACATTGATAGTCTTGAATGCATGTGTTTGCCAGGGTACCAGCCCAAGTCCTTGAGTAATTGGAATCTTAGAGACGGTTCTGATGGGTGCACCAATAAACTTCCTGACACTTCAATGTGTCGAAATGGAGAAGGCTTTATTAAGATAGAGAGTGTGAAGATTCCTGATACTTCAATAGCAGCTCTGATGAACATGAATTTGAGTAACAGAGAATGTCAACAATTGTGCTTAAGCAATTGTTCATGTAAAGCATTTGCATACTTAGATATAGATAATAAAGGGGTTGGCTGCTTGACATGGTACGGGGAGTTAATGGACACTACGCAGTATTCAGAGGGAAGAGATGTGCATGTTCGTGTTGATGCATTAGAGTTAGGTATTATGTTCTTCTCCTTTGTTATTATTCTTGAATCTTGAAAGCTACATTAGACATTAATTTTGATGTTTTTATTCATGATATGCAGCTCAATATGCAAAAAGGAAAAGAAGTTTTCTTGAAAGGAAGGGCATGCTGGCCATTCCAATAGTGTCTGCTGCTCTTGCCGTGTTTATCATTCTCTTATTTTTCTATCAGTGGCTAAGGAAGAAGAGGAAAACAAGAGGTAATGAATAAGATATTTTAGCAGTTTGGATACTTTTAGTTGTCAACAATTCGACAACCAAATATGCCCAACTTATAATATTTTTGTAATTCTGTTTAAACAGGCTTATTTCCTATATTGGAAGAAAATGAGCTTGCAGAAAATACGCAAAGAACAGAGGTCCAAATTTTCGATCTGCACACCATATCTGCTGCCACTAACAATTTCAATCCAGCTAACAAATTGGGACAAGGTGGTTTTGGCTCAGTGTATAAGGTAAAGTTCCAAGAAATAAGTTTTAGGGGCAGTAAGCTAGAGCTTGACAGTTCTAAGCTGTAACTACTTTGAGAATCAGATTAACGCTGAGATGTTTATTTCAGGGTCAGCTACATGATGGGCAAGAAATTGCTGTAAAAAGATTATCCCATAACTCAGGACAGGGAATAGCGGAATTCAAAACTGAAGCAATGTTGATTGCAAAGCTTCAGCACAGGAACCTTGTGAAACTTATAGGATATTGTATTCAAAGGGAAGAACAATTGTTAATTTATGAGTACTTGCCGAACAAAAGTTTGGACTGCTTTATTTTTGGTAAGACTTTAAAGGTATACTATACTTTGTTCTCAAGAACATATTTAGACAATAACAAGATGTCTTATTAGCAATATCTTCTGCAGATCATACAAGAAGATTGGTCTTGAATTGGAGAAAACGCTTTAGCATTATAGTAGGAATTGCTCGTGGAATCTTGTACCTTCATCATGATTCAAGATTGAGAATTATCCATAGAGATTTAAAAGCTAGCAATATATTATTAGATGCTGATATGAATCCAAAAATTTCTGATTTCGGCATGGCTAGGATATTCAAAGGGGAAGAAGCTCAAGACAAAACTAACCGAGTTGTTGGAACATAGTAAGTATTGCATACCTGAATTCTTAGACACCCAAGATAATAGTACTATTCTTTTTCATACTAAAGATTATTTTTCTTCAATTGCTTATATGCAGTGGTTACATGGCGCCTGAATATGTAGTATTTGGAAAGTTTTCAGTAAAATCAGATGTTTTCAGTTTTGGAGTTATATTATTGGAGGTAGTCAGTGGCAAGAAGAGCAACACTTGTTATTCAAATGATATTTCATTGAATTTGATTGGTCATGTAAGTAATAGAAATGGGTTTAATGAGAAAGCATTCAAGATAAGCATTTAGACTAACAAACTGTAATATACTCTGAATTATACAGATTTGGGATTTATGGAAAGAAGACAGAGTTTTAGAAATAGTTGATCCATCGTTAAGAGATTCATCATCTCTTCATACTCAAGAATTATACAGATGTATTCAGATTGGACTTTTGTGTGTGCAAGAAACTGCATCAGATCGACCCAACATGCCAAGTGTTGTTTTGATGCTGAATGGTGAAACAACTCTTCCAAGCCCAAATCAACCTGCATTCATTCTAGGAAGTAACATTGTTTCCAATCCATCACTTGGAGGAGGAACAGCTTGTTCTGTAAATGAGGTAACAATTACTAAGGCCGAACCTCGATAAGTATATATATTTTTTATCTAAAAACATTCATGGAGCATAAAGCAGGATAGATGATACATGTGTCAAGATTCCTATTCATTATTGTAACCAATTAAACTGAACTTGCAGCAATTGTTAGCAAATTCACATCACAGCAACTGCTACACTTCTCTTCCTTTTTTGTTATCTTTTGATTAACTCTGCTTTCACTAAAGCTCCAACTCAAAACCTTACGACTCCAGTCCCATGCATTCAGCCAAAAACTTAATGATAGTATGGCTTTGGTTAATCTGATTGTCTTTGGCAGAAAATCAGTGCAGTACGAATAGGAAAGCTTTGTGGTTTAGTTTCATTTGACAGATGGAAACCCAAGAGAGAAGCAAACCTAACTATAAATGAGAGGTACTGACTACTGACTACTTAGAATGACACCTGGGTGATGTGAACAATTTGTAGCTAGTGGAGTGGCAATTCAGGATATATATATATATATATATATATATATATATATAACTAATCCTTCAAATTCTTTAAATCTTGATTACTAGATTCTCATTTTCCCTGGAAAGTTGTATACCAGAATTTATGGACTCATTTTCTTACATCCAAGAACCCTGAAAAATAAAAGCAATCGCATGTCAAGTACTTTATGAAAACTACATTAATCAATGATGAGAAGTGAAGATTAGAAAAAAAGGGAATCGCAAGCCTCCCGGTCACAGATAGATGCAATCATTCATTAAAGTACAGGTGGAATGCTAATTGCCAAGACAGATGGTGCAGAATGCCCAATTTTCATTTGCCCTGTACAGTAAGTGCATCACAAGTGTAAAGTTTGGACAACAATTCCATAAAACAATCACAACTGCTTACGACACTCTAAATCACACTTGTCTGGTGATTTGGTGGCTGGATGCTATGACAAATTGACATCTCTTTTGCATTTCGGGTTAGTTTTCTCTCCTGTAGTAATTATATTTTCTTGATCGGTTTGAAGTTTAGATAAATCATCCGAACTAGAATGAAAAGATTCAGAAATTGATACATATTGTGTCCCAGTGGATTATACCCCTGGAATAATAATTCAATGGAGGAAGCTCAAGGATGTGATTGAGGTTGAACATGGAAAGGGAAACTTCCCACGAGAGAGGAATTGGAAATTGAAGAAAACAAATATTATTCTGACTCTTCCAACATTGAATATGTTAATCAATGTTTTTGAGTGTAAATCCCGGCAATTGAGACGTTTCTGGAAAGTGGCTACACATTCAACTAGCCTGAAGTTCAGGTAATGACCTAGATTAATTAGGCAGGCAACTCATCCACTTAATATTCAAAACGTCACTAACCAAAAGGGATAATGCATTTAATTTAAGTTAAATATATATTTATAGTTTCTGACTTGTATCATTGGCAGGCCCTTATTGGATATTCTTTTTTTTTTTCACTTTAATACTTTAACTTTTAATTTAATTTAACAAGTATTTAAATTTTATTTTTTTAATATCTAATTATTTTCAACTTAATCTAATATATATATATATATATATATTTTATTTTTTATAATAATAAATACCTTTATGCATTCCAATTGCACTTATTAAATGAAAACATGTATCAACGAGTATTAAAATATTATAAAAAAATAAATTTATGTGTCTATTAAATTAAATTAAAAATTAAAATATTAAATAGAATAATTTTATTATTTGATTACAACTATATAATATTATTTGATGTTACACTTTAGTCAGAAAAGAAAATATGAAATTTAATTCTACTATAAAGTCCCCATGAACATTGTGTTACTACCATTCAAAACTTGCTCCAGATAAATGATCAACAACCAAATGGTATTAACAGAATATCCTAAATAAAATAAACCATGCATTCTGCTAGTCAAAGAATCCAATTAACTAATTCCTACTATACACAAATATATGGCGGCAAAATTAAGTTACTACAAAGTTCGAAACATTATCTTATAAATTTTTTTAGTATAAAGTCCAAAACATTATCCAAAACCAATTGTCGGTCGACAATAAAGTCACAACTACTTCGATTAACATTTGGATCAACAGGTCCCATTTTTGGACCAACTAACTAAACTGTAAAATGGGGAAAACAGTCACTACGGAATGAACCGTGGTTTCCTTGCAGCTGCCCATGTTGCCACGTGGAAGACACCGTCCCCTATATCAGATACTGAAAATATCGGCCCCTCATACATGGAACCACAAGAAGACCGACGTGTATTACTCCTGCCATGTGTCGTCTAATTAGTGGGTATGTGGCGATTCTTTTCTTTTTTTCTATTGGACCCTACAGGCTTTACTTAATCTTTTATCTACTTGAGAAAAAAACTAAAAATAAAAGTACTTCAATAACAAGTTTTTCATTATATAAACTAATAAAAAGGGCAGATAACAGGCGCCTAGAAGAAAGCCACGTGTCTAAACTGGCCAACGTGGCACCAACCGACTTTTGCATTTAGTCACTAGAAGGTGCTGTGGTGTAACTCGTAACAATAGGCCCCAGTTGGCGGTGGTAGTTAACAGTAAATAAATATTTTTATTTGCACTTTTGCTTTTTCCTTTTTCTTTTAAATTTTTATAATTTTTAATTTAAAAAACCAGCCCCAAGTCCTCCTATAATAACATAGAAAAAGCCTTGTTAACCAAATGGTAAATAAATTAAAGATTAAGGGCGTTAATATATGAAGAAAAGGTCTGACCAAAGAGATCCTCTGGTATATTCCATGAATTACTACTGGCCTTTTATCGGGATCTTTCTTGCACCGTCCAATTTCAAGATTCTTTATTAACCCTTGGATCGAAGTTTACCGCCATATGTACAGCCTGATCGACCCGTATTCAAAATTTATATAATTTTTAATGTTAGTGAAGACGAAAGATAATCCACATTCCACAAGGTTCGTCAACGTAAGCATTTCAATTTTAAATAATAAAGATATGATTTTACCAAATCTTTTGGATCCCACTTTGATTAATTAACCCTATGCCAGAGATCCTATAAATACCCCTCCTCCCGATCAACCCAAAAACCCATCCACAGAACTTCATTTATCAAGCAAACAAAACAAGCATTCCTTCAATTAAACATTCTGACATACCCTTTTCACATTCATACTCACTTCTCATTTCTTTTCTTTTATAGCGCTCGAACCTATTCGTTATATTTCCCTGCTTTTGCATCTTATTCAAGAAAACTAGTTACTATGGCCCCTCATCTTGCCAGTGCTAATCTTGCAGCCAATACCAACTCTTTGGTTAAGCAAGCCAGCATATCTAGTTGTGCATATGTTACTTTCTTGGCCGGCGATGGAGACTATGTGAAAGGTGTTGTTGGTTTAGCCAAAGGGTTAAGAAAAGTCAAGAGTAAGTACCCACTAGTGGTGGCTATCTTGCCTGATGTCCCAGAGGATCACCGTAAAATCTTGGTCTCTCAGGGTTGCATAGTTAAAGAAATTGAGCCTGTTTATCCACCTGAGAACCAGACTCAATTCGCCATGGCTTATTATGTTATCAATTACTCCAAGCTTCGTATATGGGAGGTACGTACGTGTTTGTTAAATTCTTTATCCTTTTTCTTTCTGAAAATCCCAATTCAATTTTGAACTCGTAAATATGGAGTAAAATATGGTGCCATTTTTGCTTGCAGTTTGTGGAGTATAGCAAGATGATATATTTGGATGGTGATATTCAAGTTTTTGAGAACATAGACCATCTGTTTGACTTGCAAAATGGTTACTTTTATGCTGTGATGGATTGTTTTTGTGAGAAGACATGGAGCCACTCTCCACAGTACAAGATCGGATACTGCCAACAGTGTCCTGATAGAGTGAAGTGGCCTGCTGAAATGGGTCCTAAGCCTCCACTTTACTTTAATGCTGGCATGTTTGTTTTTGAGCCCAGTCTTTCCACATATGATGACCTCTTGAACACAGTCAAACTCACCCCTCCTACCCCATTTGCTGAGCAGGTAAACTTTTACACGTGTTATATTTGTAGTTTCGTTTTCCTCGTGAATTAGAGTATTCATATGTTTCTTTGTATTTTGGCAGGATTTCTTGAACATGTTCTTCAAGGACATTTACAGGCCAATTCCTCCAATTTACAACCTGGTCTTGGCCTTGCTCTGGCGCCATCCAGAGAACATCGAGTTTGAAAAGGTCAAGGTTGTTCACTACTGTGCAGCCGTAAGTATCTAGCTAAAACAAACATCTTTTAAGTTTTAATATACAGAGTTACAATTCTACAATTTCTAACTCCATTTAAACGGTGTCTTTATAGGGATCTAAGCCATGGAGGTATACTGGAAAAGAAGACAACATGGACAGAGAAGATATAAAGATGCTGGTGAAGAAATGGTGGGACATATACGAGGATGAGTCGTTAGACTACAAGAATACTGTTGCTGCTACTGGTGGTGCAACTGAAGGTGAACTGCAGCCGTTCTTAGCAGCTTTATCGGAGGCCGGCGTTGTTCATTACGTTACCGCCCCATCTGCTGCTTAATGGTTGTGGATTCTATCAAGCTACTATATAGTATTACGAATACTTTGTATAGGAAAATATAATTAAGGGGTTTGTTTTAGACAGCGATTTTCTTCTTTCTTTTTTGGGTAATCCTCCATATATTATTAAATGGGGGAAGTTTTCTTTTTGTGTGCGAGGACCTTTTAACCCTCCTCAATATTTGTTGGTTTTCTGAATTATTTTGCAATTTAAATGTAAACTTAAAACATAGTGTTTTTATTTTTTTGGTAAATGTTATTCCTGATCTTTTGTCTGTCTCAATCTACCCTTTTATGAACTTCAATCCACTTGAATGATAGCCAGTTTCGGTATATTAAGTTTTTTGTTAGGAATTATATATGCGCTATCGATGGGGATTAAAATTTAAGGTTACTGCAGTTACACAATTCGTTAAAAGAAATATATAGTAGCTGAAATGGTGATGGGATTTAAAAAGGGTTGTAGTTTTGCTGGTTTTCTTGTAGTGATGCTAATCTGTGATAGTAATGACAATTTGGAATCTGCCTAAAGGAGAAAGAAACAAACAGAGGTGGTGAGGAGATGATTGGTCTGTTAAAACATAAATTGTTTTTGATAATATTATATGAAGTGTTACTGAACTGATGAAAGAATTTAGAAGAACTGAAACAAATCACTGAGCATATGACAATGAAATTATTGGCCTGATCAAATCTTAAGTAGAAATTTAGAACTAACATATGTGACAGCGTCATTTGCATGCATTTGTCTTAGCTTCATTGCCGATGGCGAGGGCCTTTGCTTCCGGTGAATCAAAACGACATAGTTTTGATTCAATAAAATGCAAGCCAAGCATATCCCAGGAAAACAGGATTCATATCTTTGGTTTACTTCTTTATCTATTTCGTCGTTTCTTCTCAAGATTTATATTTTCATGGAATTTGGTCGAATGTTGACCTTTTAGTTTTTCTTGTACAGAGTGAATAAAGAATTTTGAAAAGGATATGAGAGAAAAAAGAATTGTGATTGCGTATATGCAAATGTTGCTGCTGAAACTGTTGAAGCGGTTTAATTGATGCGTTTGCTGTTTGCTGCAGCAGTTAAGGCTGCAATGGTGAGCTTGTAGGTGAAGCTGTCGATGCTGCTGGTGGCTGCCATGGTTGTGTTTGCGGCTGTGATAGGTTTTGTTGGAATAATTGCAGCAGGGACTGTTGCAATTGTGTTGTGTCTGCTGCCGGTGTCTCCGTATCAGGCTAGATTGTTGCTCCATTTGTGTCTTTTTATCTTACCTTATCTTTAACAAATGTATTAATTTATTAATATAGAATTTATTTTAAAAAACTATTTATTTTATTAAAATTTAGTTTAATTTTAATTAATTTTGTATAAATTTAATTATATAATATATACTAAATTAATTTTTATTTAATTTAAAATGTATAATTTTTAAATTTACAAATAAATTTTATAGATTTCAACTAAATACTAACTAAAATCAATTTTTCTGATTTTATTTCAAATTAGCATCAATAAGGTTTTATTCTTTAATTAGGTTTTAAATTAACTAGGCAGGAATTATCTTTTTTAAGAACTTAATAAATATAAAAAAAATAAAATAGAGAATGAGATAGATAAAAATTAACTAAAAAAAAAACTAAATACTATATAAATTTAATATAAGTTGTAAAACATTGTTGTAAAAGATCAACTGTAGAGAATTTGTAGAAAAAATAATAATAGAAACATCATCTCCCTTTGATTGACATATACTTATTATAGAGATTTTTTTCAGAGTTATTCTCTCAGCAACCGCTATAGTTATTCTCATAACTATCATAAACAAAATAAACAATTTAAAAAAATAATTATCCTTAATTACATCATAACTAATTAATCTCTCCTTTGTAGGCTTTGATAAATTTGATTAGGCCTGTAATTTTGGTAGTTCACAGGTCTTTATTTCAAGCATTTTATTGCCGCACTCCAATTATTTTTTACTCTTAGTTCTCTTTTTAACCATTATCATTTGAAATTAGACAAAAAAATTAAAATGAGATAAAAAATATATATTTTTAATAAATTATTAAAATATATTAACCATATACATAATATCAACATACCAAGTGGGTCTTTCATTAATAGCACCCACAGTGGCGATGGTGTTTGCCCTCATCCATGTTGGAGGCATATGGAATTGAAACAAAATATTTTGTTTTATTTGTCAGTGACGACTATAAATTCAAATAGCCAATATTAAGGCAGCTATTCATCCACCAAAATTTCGATATCCTTGACTAGCTGATTATTTTTGGGATCCCTTTTCCAAACAAATCAAAATCGAATGATTTTTTGCATTCTATATTTATTCTTTTTTTTACTATTTATAAAAAGAAAAATTGTATTTTCAATTTCTATTTTTAATTTAATAATTCATAAAATTGCAGCATACATATTATTAAAAACATCAAAAAATAATAATATTAAAATTTTATAATATTTTTGTACGAATTTAGTTGATAAAAGCGTCGTAACTGTGAAAAATATTGAGATCCTTTTTATAGCAAAAAAGAAAAGGAAATTTGTAAAAGTAGAAGAATCAAGACATGCTCCAAATAGAAAGGAATAATCCTAGAAAATGAAAAAGTAGCTATTATTTGCCACAAATTTCTTGCATGCTACTAGTCATAACTGTAACTGTTCCTACTTGCAAGGTTTTATAAACATTATCTTATAAATTCTTTTTAGTATAAAGTCCAAAACATTATCCAAATCTAAATGTCGGTCGACTATAAAGTCATAACTATAACTGCTGCCAATTAAATAAAATATTAGTTCTAGATCCATACGTCCCGTTTCGGACCAACTAACAAAACTGTCAAATGGGGAAAAGTCGAGTCCGCGACACTGAACCGTTGCTTCCTTGTAGCTACACTTGATGTTCACGTGGCAACACACTTGCTACGTCGCCAGTGACCCAAGTCGACACGCATTAAGCATTTGCCAACTTTAATTAAATCCTAATTTTAGATAAATATAAAAAATCACTAAGAATATAATTTATTTTGTGAGAAAAATAATTCTATGATTAATACTCTATTAACAAATTATAGCCTAATGATGTTTATTAGCTGTAGTGTGATTTTGTATATTTGCGATTATATATTTTATAGTTTTTTTATGATGTTACTTTTTAATATTTTAATGCTAAATTAAATTGATATAATAAATATTTTATAAGATATTTTCTCAAATTAGATTTAATTTTTATACAATAGTTATTTCTGATAATTTAACAACTAACTAAATGTATTGGAGTTAAACTAAATGATAATAATATATATTTTTTTATAATTTATAGTTAAATTAAATGATAATTTTTTTGAAGAAATTTTAAATAGATTATGAATTTTTTAAGCATATGACAATGTAAAAGTTATTATAAAAATATTTATTATTAATCGAGTTGTGTTAGTTTCAAATCATAAATATCAATTCTATAAATTGATTAAGATATGCGAAAGACAAATTAAATAAAATATAAAGTATAAAAATATTAAAAAGATCTATAAGATATAAAATTATAAATATATAAAATCATATAAGAACAATACTAGTATGTTTGACACTAATTTATTAATGGAGCAAACAATATAATAGTTTCTTTTATCATAAACTACAAATTCTATTTTGCTAATGAGTGAAAATATAGGATAGCTTTTTTTTTCTTTTCATGTATACCTCTTAATGAATTAAATATATATTGAATTTTGATGAATATTTATATTTTTTATAATATTTTAACACTATTTGATACGAGTCTTTATTCAATACGTTTAGATAATATTTATTTAATTTATTATATATATAGTTACATACATTTATTGGTTACTAGGGTAATCATACTTTCATGAATTTGAATTAAACCCTCGGCAATCACTGTCTTTGCAAGCATCTACTTTCATACATATCTAATTTATAACTAGGATAAAAAACGAAGGCATGCTTCAATATGAGGTGAAGGAAGAAAATTGGACTCATTAATTTATTAAATAAGAAAAACTGAGTTCGAATAAATAAATAAAAAAAACTATAATCATCCTATTAAAATTAAATTATAAATTTAATAAATTTAGTAGCTACAAATACTATACTTATTATTCAATGCTTAAAATAAAAATCAATAATATGATTAGCATTTATCAATTGAATCTATAAGCCATGTTGATTGTGGAAGGAAAGATAAAACTATGAGCAATACATGGAACTTTAGAGACTCCTTGAAAATGTAATAGTCAAATTGGACGTAATTGAAAGGAATAGTTTTCATGGTAAATTCTCTTAAATAATTTTATGAAACCACTAATGGGAATTAAAATTATTAGGTAGCTTAAATTAAACTAAGAAAAGAAAGAAAATTAAACAAAATGGAAAAAGAGAACAAGGAAATGACAGGTACCTAGGAGAAAGCCACGTGGCTAAATCTGACATCGTGGCACGAACCCGCGTCACTTTCTCGATTAGTCGCTGGAAGGTGCTGTGTTACTTGACAGTCCTTTACGCGGGTAGCAGTTAATCAGTAAATAAGTTTTTTACTGCATATTATTACTTTTTCTCTGAATGTTTATAATAACCTTTATTTTAACAAACTAACCTCAGATCCTTCTATAATAACAAAATGATCCTCACCAACCAGATGGTAAATAAGCTAAAGAGTAAGGGTATTGGTATTTGAAGAGAAGGTAGAGTAGGACCAATAATATGTATGTGTTCGGCATATTTCTTGCACCGTCCAATTCCAAGATTTTTTACTAACCGTTGGATCTACGATCAGCGCCGCATGTACAGCCCGATTAAACCCCCCCATTCATAAACATCAACATTTTAAAAATCTAAGCGGATAAAAACGTCATCGCATTAGAATCAATAAAATTAATATTCTTTTTATTGAATAGATATATTATTATTTAATGTTAGAGAAGACTAAAGACTAAAGACTGAGTTCGTTCTTTAAGATTGATCAACGTAAAGATCTCATTTTCAAATACCAAATATTATGGATCCCACTATCATTAAATTAACCATACCATAAATTCTATAAATGCCATCTCTACCCATCAACAAACTTCAGATACCGAGCAAACAGAACAAGCATTCAAAAAACTTCATTCAAATTCCAATTGCTTTCTTCCCAAAGACTTTTCCTTATTCATACACATTTTCATTACTTTTCTTTCATCTTTTTAATTCTTTCTTTTGTACCTAAATCAAGAAAACTAGTCACTATGGCTCCTCATCTTACCAGTGCTAATCTTGCAGCCAATACCAACTCTTTGGTTAAGCAAGCTAGCATTTCTAGTTGTGCATATGTTACTTTCTTGGCTGGTAATGGAGACTATGTGAAAGGTGTTGTTGGTTTAGCCAAAGGGTTAAGAAAGGTCAATAGTAAGTACCCATTAGTGGTGGCTATCTTGCCTGATGTCCCGGAGGATCACCGTAAAATCTTGGTCTCTCAAGGTTGTATAATTAAAGAAATTGAGCCCGTTTATCCACCGGAGAACCAGACTCAATTTGCCATGGCTTATTATGTCATCAATTACTCCAAGCTTCGTATATGGGAGGTAAGTACGTGTTTGTTAAATTCTTTTTCCTTTTTCTTTTTTAAAACTTGTAGATATGGATTAAAATTGGTGTCTCTTTTGCTTGCAGTTTGTGGAGTATAGCAAGATGATATATTTGGATGGTGATATTCAAGTTTTTGAGAACATAGACCATCTGTTTGACTTGCAAGATGGTTACTTTTATGCTGTGATGGATTGTTTCTGCGAGAAGACCTGGAGCCACTCTCCACAGTACAAGATCGGATACTGCCAACAGTGTCCTGATAGAGTGAAGTGGCCTGCTGAAATGGGTCCTAAGCCTCCACTTTACTTCAATGCTGGCATGTTTGTTTTTGAGCCCAGTCTTCCCACATATGATGACCTCTTGAACACAGTCAAACTCACCCCTCCTACCCCATTTGCTGAGCAGGTAAATTTCAACTTTCACACGTGTGTTATATTTGTAGTTTCTTTTTCCTCATGAATTAGATTATTCATATGTTTCTTTATATTTTGGCAGGATTTCTTGAACATGTTCTTCAAGGACATTTACAGGCCAATTCCTCCAATTTACAACCTGGTCTTGGCCTTGCTCTGGCGCCATCCAGAGAATATTGAGCTAGAAAAGGTCAAGGTTGTTCACTATTGTGCAGCTGTAAGTATCTAGCTAAAATATTTTTTCTAAAAAGTTCTTACTATACAGAATTACAATTCTACGATTTCTAACTCCGTTTGAATGGTGTTTTAATAGGGGTCTAAGCCATGGAGGTATACTGGAAAAGAAGAGAACATGGACAGAGAGGACATAAAGACGCTGGTCAAGAAATGGTGGGACATATATGAAGATGAGTCGTTAGACTACAAGAACACTGCCGCTGCTGCTACCGGTGGTGCAACTGAAGCTGGACTGCAGCCACTCCTGGCAGCTATGTCAGAGGCCAGCGAAGTTCACTATATAACCGCTCCATCTGCTGCATAATGGTTGTGGATTCTACAGTGATGTTAATAATTTGTATAGGAAATATAAAGGGTTTGCTGCTTTATAGCTATTTGATTGTGAGGAGGGACCTTTTTTCATGCCTCCTTTGTGGGTTTTCTGAATTATGTTGGAATTAAATTTATTTTTTATATATATGTACACAGAGTGTTTGCATAGGGGAGGCCTGAAGAATTCCCCTAAGTTGTAATTATTCAAAGGCAAAGTTGCCTAGGTGTTGAATGTAATATCAATTTGAAGATAATATAAAATTTGAGCAATGTTTTAAATTAATTCAATTGTAATATAAAACTTGAAGATAATAAGGTGTTGAATGTAATATCAATTTGGAATGTTCGAATTGTTGTATAGTTGTAACTATTTGAGTTTTAAATTAGGACTGATTGTGGATTCACAAACTCCATCGATATAATTTATTTGAATCTTAGATAGAGCCCCAACTAAATTAACGGTATAATTTGATTTGAATGCATGAAATTAATTGCAATGCAAATAGTGTTCTAAATGCGAACTGAAAACATGCATTAATAAGTTAAAATATAAGAAAAGAAATTACAAACAACGTTACGTTCTAAGAATTTACAATCAAGAAAAACTTTATCATACCCATTTTCCATTTAGAGTAAAATTAATTTTTAAAATAATGAATAAATATTAATTTTTGGATTTCATTATTCAAATTTTCTTGAGTAATTTAACGTTATAGATGCCAATGTCACAAATTCCATTTTGGTAGCCTCGACAAAAATAGTGAGGGTTTTGGAAAAAGAATATTGAAAATTAATAATAAGAATTCTGAAAATCAAGTCTTCAGCTAACTTTTTCACTATGGAACGAAACACTCTCAGATAACTTAAAAAGATAATTGCTCCATTCTATTAGAACCATGCAAATAGGAAGTTATGCGAAGTTCTCATTATCTGTGACGACTCATTTCATTATTAAGTTTTTAGTCTTTTTGTAAACTCAACTCTTGCTATGTCTTTTGTAACCTCTTCAGAACTTTGAGAAACAGTGCCTTTTGTATTTCTCATAATCTCTTACCATTTAGGAATTATAAATCATCTTGACGATTTCTAGTAATAAATTATTCAAAAGAAGATTTAACAGGTTTCCTGAGAAATCAAACTCAGGAAAAGATCAGGCAACTAGAGTAAACCAAGTTGTTTTGCCATAACACGCGTATCGCCACTGTTAGAATCCAGAAAAGAATAGAGAGAATAGTTAGATATGAGCTCAACCCAAAAGATTCAGCTCAACGGACAATCCAACTTGGTAATAAATACATACAAGACATGTGGCAACAAATCTACAAAAAACAATTTGCCAATCTTTATTACAGTAACAATATCAGGATAAATCCAGACACCAAATAACCAATTTTAAGTAGAATGCAGGCCAACAAGTTGCAGATATAAAATGACCTTCACCAGAAGTGGCACACG
Source organism: Ricinus communis (assembly GCF_019578655.1). NCBI lineage: Eukaryota > Viridiplantae > Streptophyta > Magnoliopsida > Malpighiales > Euphorbiaceae > Ricinus > Ricinus communis. The sequence continues at coordinate 13,089,039 of NC_063265.1, forward strand.
TGCTCTGGATATACCTATGCCTGCTACAATCAAAAACCAAAATAAGGTGGAGGGAGCAATATCAAAATAAAGACCTTCACCAGAAGTGGCACACGTGCTCTGGATATACCTACAGCAAGGGCAATTATTATCAATTAATATTGGTTTTCCAATAAATAGTAATAATTACCATTGAGAAATAAAATTAAGGAGCTATTTGTCAAAATACCAATGGGGAGTGAGTGGAAGCCAAGCTTGGCAGTAATCTCAGCAGCGTTCATAGCATTTGGAAGATCTTGCTTCTTTGCAAAAGCAACACAGCATCCCTGAACTCGTCCTACACAGAACAAAATATCATATAACATTCTTAGGCGCAGTAAACCCATTATACACCTTAAAAAAATTGACGATAAATAACCTTTGAAATGATTATATGACAATGATCACTAATAATGTTATAAGAAAATAAAATCTATTTGGAATAATTTAATAATTTCGTCGTGTTTGCAGGCCAACTCTGAGCACCAAATTATTTTCATCAACATACGAATCCAGTCTTCAAAATCTAGAAACTACCTCATTCTACATGCGATGCAGCTCAATCAAGCCTCAACATGTGATGCGTTACTTTTAACCACAAAAATCAGTCATCGAGTGTTTTAGAAGTAATGCCTCCACAAAGGATGCATCTGTCACAAAAGACACATAAGACTGTCAATAAACAGGTGTGTCAAAAGAAATAAGCATGAGCAGAAAAACTATAAATTATTAACATAGTCATTCAATGAGATTAAAGGCAAAACAACCAAACTAGTATCATTCTAGTTTCTTACTGCCACAGGGTTAACTCGCTAGACTAGATATTCACCCTATTTCTAAGGGTCATATTGTCCGCACTGTATATACTCACAAAGAAATGCAACTGAAAAGCTAAAAGCATACAAGTAGCGTAGAAGGACAACGGCACAACATGGATAACCAAAGGATAAACTAAAACACGTGTGCAGCTTCACAAACTTATCCTATAAATACATTACAGTGATAATGGAAAGCCTAAAAATGTTAACTGGCCAATGGAAAAGGACAGATTTGCCAGCATAAGATCGTTTATGGTTATAAAGTGCCACTCATGACTATAAACTATCAAATGTATGCCATATCATGGATAGTCTTTCCTCATCCAAAAGAAAAAACTTGAAAGACGGGATGGCCAAGTCAATGTAGCTTATGCTTTTGTTGCGTGCTGAAAAGAGAACATGGATCAACACAAGACCGTCCATAAGCACATGAATCACTAACTTGTGACCACAAACAAAATAAAATAAAATGAAATAACACACAATAAACTATCGGCCATAGCAAAAATAGCCCTTCCTCATTCAGTCTGAGGAAAAGTACAAAACACACTATGCCACGAGTCAATGTAGCTTATGTTTTTGTTGCGTGCTGATGAGAAACCATTTTATCAGCACAAGACCGTCCATAAGCACCAAATACACACAAGTAAGTGCAGTTGCAGAAAAAAGAGTGAATGCATGTGCTTGTGAAACATAATTTTAGCCATTCAACTGATAGTTATACCTCAAACAGGAAAAGGAAAACCCAAAACATTGAGCAGCTAGAATGTAGCTTATGATTTTGTTACGTGCCAATGGTACAAATCTAATTAGCACAGGACCGCCCATAAGCACATGTCATCCAGATACTTGTAGGCAAGCAAACACTGATGCATCAATTTTGGTCAATGGCATGGAGCATAATAGGCCAACACTTACATAAAACATAACAGTTTAAATAATAATCTCTACTTTCTTCCAGATTATGACCACATTTCCAATGTTCTATCCACAAAAAACAGTAAAAATTACATACCTTGTCCTGATCACCAACATCCCAAACAGTGAAGCTAATGTTCTTATATTCAACAGTCTCCACATTAAATCCTGAGAGACAACTGTAATAAACATCAGTGATTACCCAACCCAAAAAACAACAACATTGTTATAGATCCAGTTCTGTAGAGAATGTAAAATAATAATCATTATACCAATTGTAGGAATAGTTGTGACAATCTCTCCAAGCTTGAGCTTCTACAAAATGGCGGTCTTACCAGCAGCATCAAGACCTACCATAAGAATTCGCATTTCTTTCTGGGCGAAAAGCCTACTGAAAAGCTTGGTGAATGAAAGCCCCATCTTCTTGTCTTAGCTGCATCCAGAACACAAAATCAGAAATATTTAGAAGATATAAATCTTCAAATCCTTTAACATGCTATACAGGTGAGATCTAGAGGATTCATTTTGACAAAAAAAATGACAAAGAAAAGCCAAAGGTGTTATCATTTAAAAGGTAAGAAAATATCAATCTATCTTTCCATTAGCGTTTTTCCTTTTCTTTTCTTTTTTTCTAAAAAGAAAAAAACCTTTTTCATTTAATAATGGATTAAAACACAGTTAACAAATTAATTAATAGATTTGTATATTTTTTTCTAAAACAAATCATGCACAATAGATCTGCAGCAAACACGAACAAATCAATATAAATCACTATCTAAAACTTTGAAATCAATAAGAAAAACATAGCAAAAGTGGCAAAGTCAGCAATCAGATCCAGATCTAAATACAGATCCATAACAGCAGCGTATACATAGAAATACAGAACTAAATAAAATATGAAACCAGAGAGATTACATCAAATAACCGTACAAATGGATTAAAGAGAAACAGAGAGAGTTCTAACTTACAGAGAGGAGCATGGACCGAGAGAGAGTGAGAGGACGGTAAAATGAAAATGAAAACACCATATGGATGGCTGATATTTAAACGAGTATTGGTTAATGAGCAAAACAGAGAATATAAAATTAGAATCTCTCTTATATTTTAGTAGATTTATATTATTTTAATTATTAAACTTAAAATTATGGTTAAAACATTATTACCGAATAAAGAATAAGCTGTTACATTTTAAAATTTAATTCAGTTTTTATTAAATTTGAATGTAACAGTGTAGACATGGAAGAATCTTCCTTCATTTCTTAGTTAAAAAAAAAAGGTAGAAAAAGGCTAATATTTCTGGGAATTTGTGGGCCAAGGCCCCAACCCAGGATGAAAAGGGCCAATACATTTTCTGGGTGGGCTGTGTTTGGGTTTTGAAAAATGAAATCTGTAATATGTAGTGAAAACCTCTCCATTAATGATTAAGCAGGAGTGCCCAACTCAAATATACAAAACAAACAGAGACTTCCTAAATTAAACTCCGGCAGCAGCAAAGGACGATCCTACACAGATAAAGCAGATAAGCTTTTCTAGAAGAGGCGGTGACCTTTCCCGTAAACTATAATCTCATACAGTAAAACTTAGTATCTGTTTGTTGTTCCATCCGACATGGGCTTGAAGGGTGACACTGTAGCTGACAGAAGATAGCCAGCCACATTAAACAAACAACCAAGCAGAAAGAAAGACGTTGTTGTTTGTGTTGTACTCGTCTATGGCTGCCTCGACAAGAGGAGTGATTCTATTGACAACTTTCTCACTTGACTGCAGTGGTACAAGGGCAGATTCAATAATATTCAGACACGTCAATATCCAAATGAAACCCTGCATATACCCAAAAAAAGAAGAAAAAAAAACACCAACAACCAGAACTATGAGAATTAACAGTCCTTGTTGATTCAATTCCAGATTGTCGCATCAACACAAATATTACAAGCACCAAAGAAACGAGAAGATAATTTACCTCATTTAACCTAATCTGTCGGACATATTCCTCCATCAAATCCCTCGGACTGCATTACTTCTGGGATTCATGTCGATGATCGGGATACCACAGCCGATTTCAAGAATTTGGGAATGAGTTTCTTTTTTTTTTTTTTTTTAATTCGACCTCAACTTAGGTTTTCGTCTATTTATACAAAAGGGAAGAATTCTAGGTGCATTGTATTAGCCCTATTTCGGTGTGGGAGAAAATCAGGGAAAGAAAATCCGTGTAGAGGGAGAATTAAATTTTCCATTATTTGAGAAAATTCTTTGGTGTTGTAATTAAGGTTTCATTCCCTTAAATTTCAAACCAAACAAAAAAAATTGATAAAAAGAAAATGATTTTTTACATCTGATTGATTTTCATATTTGAGATTTTTGATGCTTTTGTGTTTTGGGTGCACAATAAAATATCAAAATAAAAAATAATTATAGGAGAAAGAGAACACATATTCTTTTATATGCAGGTATTTCCACACCTTCTTAGTTATGAGACTGATCTTATCGGAACCAAAGAGATGTTTATGAGAAAGTGAGGATTATACTTCCAACTTGGAATAATAATTAAGAAAATCTGCAACTAGAGATAATTATAGCTTCATAATTACTCAATCAGAAGGTCATTCTGATATAACAGAAATAGTACACCTCAAAGCAAAACAGTGTGGACTGGACTGGATGATCTAAGTTAATTATAGACTAAAGCAAACTTAAGCTTCTTCTCCTAAATAATAATATTACAAACATGATATCTAATTTGATAGAATTCAAATGGAAAGGTTCTTCAAACATAAAAGACCTGCAACAGATAATTTAGCTTTGCTTCATTTTACTTTGCAGGACCATTGCTGCCATTTGAATTTGCAGGAAGTTGCAATTCAAGGTCACCTCTCTCTTCTTTCCCCCCACCTTGCTTAATTGCTTCTATATCTTCAATACCCTTCATTTTCATCTCCTTGTCTTTGCCCCACAGAACAGCATAAAGGCCGGCAACAATCAAACCAGATCCTACGACACTGAACCGATCAATGCGTAGATTAGTTGCAACTTTTATGAGCATAGGCATAACCTTTGCATCGACATGTTTATGTTAATTAGAGCAGATGATCGACAGCATTGTCATGTTCATGAATCATTTTAATGCAAGAATGATTTGCAGTATGGATAAAGATATCTGTGAATGAGATAACAATATACATACGTTCCAAGGTATAGTTTCTCGCGAAGAAGGGCCCAACTCAGAACGGCAACTATAACAAGCAATAAGGGGCTAAAGACTGATACATAGAGTGCTCCTTTCTTTTGAATGCTCCATGAAGTAAGGGAAAATGCTAGGGCAGAACATACAATTCCCTGAAAATGTTTTACAATTTTTTCTATGTCAGTATCCCAAAGTTCTAAGAACCTCACCAGAATAACATGCCATTTGATCATCCTATATTAACTTATAAAACCAAATGAAGTGAAACATACTGCATAAAGAGCTGCAATAAGCCTGCCAGGAGAACGCAATGACCATTGAGATAGTTCATGATTAGCACCTAGGCCGATCACTACACACTCTATACTGCCCATAAAACACATCAACAATGTGCTTGTGTACGGAGCTGGAAATGTAACGCTTACTTTCGCCTGCGAATTATCATGGAAACGAAAAATGTAAGAAGAAATTTAGTTGTTGAAACCTAAAACTTGCAGGGAAATTATACAGGCCATCCTAATTCTTACCTGGAGTGTAAACCATACTGCCCATGAAACAGCACTAGCCATAATAAATACAGGGCCTAAAATGAAACTTGATTTTGCAGCAGCAGAATTGCTGCTTCCTGTTTCATCTGCATATTTCCAGTGAATGCTGGATTCACCTATATTGATCATTGGTCCATGGTAAAAGGACAACAACATTGCTCCTCCTACACATATTACTGTCCCTAATAACTTAGCTTGCCCAGATATTTTCTTGATTCCAACAGATTCTTGTCTGCATGAACAATACAATAAAGAAACAATAACTAGAATCAGAACAAGCTCAAATACAATAACAACTAACTTGGCAAAAGAAACATGAATCTGAAAACACACTACCTGAGGAGGACTGCAAGAATAAAAGTCACGGCAGGGAGAATATTGGTGAGTGCACATCCAATTGTTGGGGTGGAATTTTCTAGTCCAATGAAGTAAAATACCTGGTTTCCAGTTACCCTGCATGTTATAAATTTAAGATAAGCTACTATGCAGCAATAATCAACTCAAACCTCTCTGGCATGAGCAATTAATGTTAACAAATAAAAAGAAGAGAGGTTTATGCTAATCACCCAGTAAGGGAACATATGAAAATTTGGATCAGCAGAGGCTTGGTAATCTTGGGTCTTGTCTTCCTACACATAAGAAGAAGGGAAACAAGAAAAAAAAAAATCGGAAATGAGCAGTACCCAATGTCACAACACTAGTTAGCTTCACAAAATACATACAATTGTAGCCAAACAACATGTGTATAATCTTCAATATAGAAATTCCTTTTTGTCCACCTGAACTAGCTAGCCACAGGTGGCAGTTTTCTTTATAGTCATTAAGAGGTGCAGAAGGGCTATACAATGAGGTGCACCATTTTTAAGGAAAATTGTAAAGGCAGGAGCAGGTAGCATGTGTTAGTGCAGAAGGGGATGGACAACAGGCAGCCATGCATGGCTTTGAGATTTGAAAGTGGTCAGAAGCTATATGTATAAATGCCAAATATCAATGCCTTAACATAAATTCTTTCAGTAACTAACCAGCAGCACACAGAGGCTATGAGTAATAATCACAAAAGAGAAAAAGAAAAAAAAGGGTTCCAAAAAGAAGTGCCTTTATTCAACTTTTGGATCTTTTCTTTAGGAGGACAGGTGTTAATTCATATTATATTCAGATTTCTTTGGTAACATAAATTTTTTGGAGATGTTCAGGGAAAAGGACAAGAAAGAAGAATTAGTAATCATTTTTATTTGGGATAATCAGTTTTATTTGTAGAAATTTGAATTTCCCATTTTTCTGGGCTATCGAAAGTAAAAAAATAAAAGCTGAATTTAGAAAAGGGTTAAGATTAAAAATGAAAAGCTAGAAAAACACCATGGAATTTGGCAAAATAAACACTTAAATTCTTTCACATTCAAGATTATTTAATAGCTCTCAACCTTTCTACTTAGATTATGTTATTTTTTTTAATAAAATTATATTTAATTTTTTCATTACGAATAATATTATATAATATAGTATTATTTTGATTCTTAGTCCTAACTCCTGAGAATAGCTTTCAATCAGAAGATTTTTTCAAAGTGCTCTTTTTTTCCAAAAGAAAAAAAGATGAGACATCCAAAGGTTATCCCACAAATGAGAGACTAAAGTGTAACTGTAAAGACTAAAGTGTGTTACTTATCTAAAGTTTAATCTTATTCAATTCATTTGGCAATAATAAGATTCCAATCTATAATGGTAATTTAAAATTTATCCAAAATAAAATAGTAACAGAAATCATTAACATATGTTCTTGCAATTGTTTAAAAGAAAACACCAAAGAGATGGAGAGAAATATGTGGTAGCTAACTAGCTAGCCATTTTGGAGATAATAATGGGTTCGAGAAATTAAAATAACTCTTTTTATTATATGTGCTAAAAAGCAAAACCCTTTTTTCTTTTTTCATCTAGCATGCCATGCAAGATTAAACCACCATTACCAATGGAGTTACATGTACATGCAGACTGCAGATTATGATCCATGCCCTTGGAGTCGTTTAAAGACTTCTTTTCTTTTTCTCAAGAAAACTCACTAAACTTGTTGAATTCTACATGCAAAACCATATATCATATCAAAGAAAAGAAGAAGAGACTAAAAACCTTGGGTCTACAGTGTGTAATGCGGGGGTCTTTCAAGAACTCATTGACTATATATTATATATATATATATGGGTAACTGTTTCTTGAAAGATGATTTTCAAGAACTTACCATTCAAAGAAATATGCAAAAGGAACCATCGCAATGGTGGCAAAGATTTGCCTGTAAGAAACAAGAACAAGAGGTTTCATTCCAGAATCCATTGCAAGTTTTGAAGTTATGTTCATCCCTGCAAACCCAAACTGAACAATAACCATAGCCAAGAATGGGAAAAAATCATTCACCGCATCCATTATCTCTCTCTCTCTCTCTCTCTCTCTCTCTCTCTCTCTCTCTCTTTTCTTAATCTAGTATATTTTGTTCAAGAAAACTTTACTAAGAGAGAAAGACAAACGATGAGGGAATGGTAGAGGGAAAACGAGAGAAGACAGTGAATATGATCAAGAGAAATGTAAGCACATGGATATAGAAGGAGAAGAGTTAGGAATTTATAAGCAAAAAAGAATGAGTTTTCATTAATTTCTTAATTATTATAATTATTTTTCCTGGCAACAGAAAGCGAGGATCTACAATAAAAAAAAGAAAAGAAAAGAGAAACGGTTCAAGATTTCTTGTAACACCTGTGCTTTTTGCATGGACCGAATGGTTGCCATTTTAGATGTATATGAAGTAAAGCTACTTTGAGATTTGTCTCGTCCTGTCTTGGGCTTATAATTGCCAGTCCTTTCCTCCATATTCACTATAACCACCCGTATCCGCACTCCATTTTTACATGTCACCATTAGAAAACAAGCTTTGTAACCCATTATCCCCCGTGGATCCGGACCCTATTGTTTGGTTAGTGCTACATATCGAGCAATATCAGATTCCATATATGTTTGGTTTACTTTGCTTTTCTTGTTTCAAAAGAAAACTCCGATCAAATATGATATATGAATGTTTGAACGGAATTATGTCTCTTTATGGGTTCTTTTTCAATTTGGTTTTTTAAATGAAGAGAGCTGTTGGAATCTGTAGCTGGATTTTGGCCAGTTCTTTTAAGTGCTTTTTGTTTATTATGATCAAACTTAATGAGCTATAAGGTTTGAGCTACATTAGTAAATTTATTAAAATGTGCACACTTCAATTCACTATCTTTCTTTAAGTGTATATGAAAAAAGAAAGATCAAACTCTACCTTATATGCGGCTTTCTTTCTTTTTTCTTCTTTGTTTTTTTGCCTTTAAGCAAGAGTATTACACCCTTTCATTCTTCTTTCGAGACGTTAATACCTAACTATTATTTTTCGAGCGACTTTAAGAATATACTCACACACATGACCTAATATATTTAGAAATTAGAAAGAAAACCTCTATTGAGGTAACCTTCTAGAATAAAATGACCTTTTTTTAGTTAACATTTAAGAATTTAAATCTGGGTTCTCCAAGAACGACAAATAAATAACAATTTACATGTTGGTATATATAAATATGAATATATATATATATATATATATATATATACATATGCATTTCCCATTTGAAATTTGTTGTGCGACAATGATTCTTCTGCACTTCTACATGTCCTATAAAGCTTGTCTCTATTGGCACGGCTGCTTTGAGGTTGTGGAATAGTTAATGTCTTAATATAAGGTCTTTATTGGTTCTTGACGATTGTTATTTGCCCTTCTCTTCTTTAAAGATAATGTTAACAAAGCCATTGACAACAAAATTAGACATGCCAATAATGGGAAAAAATAGCACGTTAGTGCATGGTGTACTTTGTCTTGTTTTTATTAGTGCCAATTTATGTATCATTTTTCAATATGGTAATGGGTTTGCATGCACTAGACCCCTGGCCCCAGTGGTGAATTTCTTGTTAGGTTAGCTAGCAAGTAACGTAGACGCAGTTGGCAAGGGTTTCGTGGTAGTGATAGCAGGATTATAAGTTGCAGATAATTGCCTTTGCTTTCTCCTTCTTTCGAGCCTTAATTTAGTGGAGGGTTGCTTTTTTTCTTTTTTGTTTATTCCAGATCCTTGCAATAAGGTAGCTGCTTCCCACAATATATATGACGTTTTTCCTTCAGAATTCCCATAAACCCACGTTACCAAAAAGCCAAAAGGTATTCTATTTTTAGTTTATTGTCATTATTATTGCAATCATTTGATGGACTAGAGAAAATTATGAGATATTATTATTGTATGATTCTCTTAATTAATTGCAACTTAAAATTGTTTTGGTATGTTTTTAATTGTAGTTTTTGTTTGTTTATATATTTTCCATATAATCCAAAGTATATATATATATATATATATATATATATATATATATATATATATATATATATATATATATATATATATATATATATAAATCACCCTTGTTTGGAAAAGAAAAAAAGGAGAGGAAAAAAAAGGAAGAAAATAGAAAATAAAATAGTATTTTTTTTTGTTTTATTTGAAAAGAAAAAAAAAATAACAGAGGGAAACAAAAAGACAGTCTATAAATATATAGATGAGATAGTAAGAGTTTCTTTTAGCATAAATAAAGTTTCAATTCAAATCATGGACATGCATCTGTTTTAAAATTCTTCAAGAAGTGATTTATCATTTGCAAAAATTCTATCTGATACGCTTTAAATTAATTTTAGATATATATATAAAAAAAAAAAAATTGATGGGCTCATTTCTCTCTCTAAAATCGAAGAAAAATAAAAGTAAAATACTTTAGTTGCCATTTTATGTATATGGTAATTCATTTTTTATTATTTATTTTCCTCCTTAGCTACACTTTCTTTTTCCTATTTTTCCTTTTCCTTTCCAATTTCTGAAAGAATAGGATAATGATATTACAAGTACCTCAGATAATCCATATTACTATCAAGTTAACCACATTCTTTTCTAGATTAATTAAAAATTCAATGTTTATAAATAATAAATTATAAAAATAATAAAGTTGTATCAATATTAATGAACAGTTGACAGAGACATCTCTAGGGTACCAACCAATGAGCACACTGAAATTTATGTATTTAAAAAGAAGTACTTTATTTATGTTAATCATCTTAGAATAGTAATTAAAACTAAAGTTTCAATAATGCATATATGAGTTTTTCTTTTTTCTTTTTTTTTTTTCAAAAGAAAAGAGAAGTAAATAGGAGACTGGTTGTGGTCAAAGGTCAAGAGTGAGAAAGATGAATGGGTAAGTGCCGCCTCAGCATCCACTTCCCGACTCCACTCTCTCTCTAACAAAAAGTGAAAACGACATCCACGTGACGACATAAAAAGCTTTAAACAATTCATCTCTTTCCTTTCTATTCATAAATTAAGCGGTTAAAGACGTTCAAAAAAGTTATCTCCGAATGTTGACCAAAAAAAGAAGTTACAACAATCATTCTAATTACTATTTATTTAAACTTTTATTTTAAAAAAAAATAAATTATATTTCTTTAATTATATATTAAACTAATAAATAATTCATGTATATTTGTGATTATATATATGTCCCTCCTCTATATGCTGTCATGTGTAGTTAAAATTTTATCTTTTCTCTAATAGTAAAAATATTTACGAGGCTTGTGAATTCAAATTCTTTCATCTTTATTATATATATTTTCATTTTTATAGCAGATATAAAAAGTTATTATTTTATGTTATGCAAACGGTCAGACTTTTTATGATTTAAAATAAAAAATATCAATTTGACAAAAAGAAAAATGAAATAATTGGCATTCATAGTTCAAGATGAACCCATGCATTGTTAGCCAGCTCGCAGCCTTAATCTCTATTTCTTTATTAAGATCTTTGTTATTTATATAAAATGGGGAAATTATACCACTTAATAATACAATTTTATTGTAACACCTTACATCATATTTTAAAATACCAATTAGGTCTTATCAGGCTACCAAGTCAATAATTGAGTATCTACTTCATAGAACAAGCTATCAAGGAAGGATTTGAACCCTTGAAAATTTTTACTGTACAAATGAATGTGTACAACTTTTAGTACTTGAAAGACTTTTATAGGGTTGATGAAAGAAAATTGTACAAATAGGTCCTCTAAAATAGGAAGAGAGAAAAAAGAAAAAAAAGAAGCTAATTTGGCCTCCCATTAAATTCCTTTATAATAACATTCTAAAACCTAGTAAAATGATTAGGTTCCCCTTACTTCCCTAATGCATTCAAAGTTCCTTTTTGCAAAACAAAAAGATTGATTCAAAAAGGTGAAGGGAGTGGAGATTTAAATTCTTTTTAATATGAGTGCTTATGGTATAATTGTACATTGAGTTAAGTTTGGTTTTAAAGAAAATGATATCTCTGGGAGCCACTATTATTAATTTATGATTTGTTCAGAAAAGTGATAGAGTCATAATTATAAAAGTTGAATAGTAGATTCAATCATAATATATAGTGAAATAAAAGAAATTGGTAATTATCTAATTTTTTTTTATTATGGTAAAAATTGATGATATGGGAAAATAATGGAGTTAAATTACATGAGTGATACCCAAATCTTAAGGTATATTTTACATTGAATACCATATTTTATTTTTCTTTTTTGTTTGGCTACCGGCCTTCGTTTATGTATTAAAAAAGTAATTTTATTTTTAATTTTAGTGAGATGGTAGTCGAAAGAAGAATATTCTAATTATTTTTCACATCAGATGCCACGTCAACGATCATGTCATTTTATAAATAAAGTATCAATAGCATTTGAATTTTAGAATTTGTTTCAAAATAGGTATCAAGTTTTAATTTTTTATTTTACTAAATGAAACCTGTGTGGCTTAATTCACAAAATATACATGGTTGTTTTAAAAGGCATTGGAATTTAATTTAATATTAGCATTACTATATTTGTCATTTTTATATCTTATTTAATTGATAAATACTTGAAATGGTCATAATTTAAAAATAAATATTTTTATTCAAACAATCACTTTAAATGAATTATCAACATCCATAAATTAAAATTTGGTGTCCTTTTTAAAGCTAAATTCATTTAAATGCCTACCACCTATGCTTCAATTACTAAAATAATGTGGTCGTTGAGGTGGAGTTTGATGTAGAGAATATTATCAGACCATTCTTCCTTCCATCGTCACTTTAGCAAAATCAGGGAGTGGGAGACCTCCTTGTAATACAAATATAAAAGTTTAGTGACCAAAAATTGAAATTAAAATATGATATCTAATTTGAAACATATCCTAAAATATAGAGGCCACCCATGCAATGCAATTAATCCAAAAACCACTAGACATATTTCATAATTAAATATTATGAGTTTTAATATTTTGTTAATTTTCGTTCAATTTTTTTTTTTTTATATCAATGAACTAATACTATAGTTCTTACATCACAAATGGACCGTAGCTACACAACACAATGCCATAAAAATGAAATAATAAAATATCACCGAGTGAACTAATTAATAGGTGTGCTAGAATTATACATTTAGTATGATATAGAAGCTTTGATTTTGGCCCCCAACAGGGTGGTTCTAGATTTCTCCCTGCTTGTATATGTAGTCTCTTTCCCACATTGGATAAGGGATCATGATTTTTCAACGTTGTTTCTTTAAGCTCAAGAAATATAAGAACTGCCTGCCTGCAACTGTCATCTCCAAGGCAGTCTGTTGAACTACATGAGATGGGTATTACATATAAAACTCAAGCGGGTATATTTCTCCACTTGATGAGAAAGAAAATGAAGGACTTGAGAGAAAATTAATTATTAAATTGATACCTAAGATGATAGTTCTTTAATATTTAGGATGCATTGGATCATGTAATTTTCTGTCGATTTCTGAACAGCATTGCAGGGATGCAAGAAATGAGGAATGGAGGAGTAGATTGATGAACTTTGCCTAAAATGAGAAATGCATAGCAGTTTTAGAGTATCTTTATACGTATGCTTCAACTAAAAACGAATTCAGAAAGTAATATTCAGTTTTATATATATAGTATCTGCTTTTACAGTTTTGCACTGTTTATTAGGACCAACATACAATATTAATTAGGCACTGAATTACTTGAGAGAATATTAATTATTAAATTGACACCTAAAACGATAGTTCTTTAGGATGCAAGAAACTGTTGAATCATATAATTTCTGTCGATTTCTGAACAAGTGTACGTTGCAGGGAATTTCTCATGCGTGCAAGAGCAGATTCAGAACTTTGTCTAAAATAAGAAATGCATTAGTATATAAGAAGGATTTATTGTAGTTTTAGAGTATATTTATACTTATACTTCAACTTAAAACGAAACTTCAGTGTAGCAAAAGTTGAATTACAGTCTGCAGTTATCATAACAAAACGTTCTAATCATCAGAATGAAATTGATGAATTCCAGCCTTAAAGATGATAAGAAGGGCTTTGGAGACATCACATATTTCCATCCGACTCACCAAATTGCAGAATGGGATATTCAGCAATGCCCTGTTCTCTTAAAGCAATGTGAGAAGGAAACAGGAAAGCATTGCTGCAATGCAAGATAAGGCATGTTCCAATTGATAATAGGTTAAATTTATACCTTCTCTTAGCCCTTTTTATTGTGGTGTTGGTTCATGTTTGATCATTCCTCTATTAATTATGATTCTTATCTTACATATAGATCATCTGCAGAAGTGATGGGTTAAGCTAAAAGGTACCTGCATCAAAATGGTCCAGATTTGAAAGGCACTTATATGAAAAATCTAATGTTTTATGCTACTTTGGCTCAATGACACGCAACAACCCAATAAACAGTTGTTAAGTTTTAGGGCCATTGAATTAGCCAGTTGTCTCACCATGTCTATTATCAGTCATTCACCAAATGTAACTCTCAGGTGAACTGATCACTTTCCTCTCATGAAAAACAACATTCCTTTAACAGCAACGGAAACTCCTCTGATAATTTGGCGCCTCCCTGTCTCTCCCCAAATAAAAAAAAGCAGTGAAAACTTCTGCAAACTGCGTATCTTTCTCTGTTTCTTGCTTTCTTTGTCATCTTTTTGATTCTTGCATTTACGGTTTTCTTTTTTCTTCTTCTTTTGCCTTTTCCCTGTTCTTCGTTGAAACAAACAGTGAATAAGAAAGAAGATATACAAACAATCAAGATCCTAACCGCCCTTCCACTCAACCCAATGAGAAAAAAGAGCAAGACACTGATAAATATACTGCAAGAACAGATAAAATTCTGAAGCAAACAGTTGCAAGATTCCAAGAAAGCAAATAAGGAAGACCCCCTTGAAATATTTTCATCAGAAAAAAAAAAAAGCTGAACATTTTGTGATACCCCCTTGGAAAAGGCGAATTTCCTACTATGTCGGGCTTCATGTAGTAAGTGGAACTAAAGATGTGGGTATTGGGTGGCACATGAATCCTAAATCCTAATGGAGATTGGCAGTCCAACTGAAATTGAAGGAAAAGGTACTAAGAGGCCTCCTAGTGAAGGACATTGGGCAAACGTTTATCCCTTTTCCATTATGTTTTCTTTAGGATATAATTTACCAGCATTTCTGTTAAATATATTTTCAAAGGAAAATTTTATGGTTATTTTGTTTTAAAATAAAGTAATTATATTTTATTTTAATTCATTAATAAAAATATAATAATTTATATAATTTTTTTGAAACAAATTTGGTAACATATAATTACAAGATATCAATTAAATAAAATTTACTAAAGTAACATAAAATAGTTTTAAAAATTCATATACCGCTAAAATATATAAAAAATCGGCTTAATTTATAAAATAATTGTTATTTTTGTCATAATAGCAATAAATTTCGCGATGACGAGTATTTTTTATAAATCATTAAATTTTGTAAAAATTATTATCTTTTCATAATATTATTCATTCTTTTGCAACTAGTTTCACTTATGAAAAATTAATATAATTCACGAAAGAATATAAAGATGATTGTCATTTTTTGTAATTTAACAATATATTTTGCAATTATAAAAAGATTTAATATTTTTTATAAATTTATCCACTTTTTTGTAAATCTATAAATTTTGCAATTCTAACTAATACTAAAAAATTTAATCTAAAAATTCATAATTGAAAACATCCTTAAATTTTTACTTTTTCAAATGAATCATATCTAAAAAATTTTGAATATTAATTATTCGTATCGAGAACCATATTGAAATGTCAATTTCATATCTAACCAAAGAACAAAAACTATAATATTTTCTAAAGAGATTTTATTTAATTTCGAATTGTAGAAAACAAGAAAAAAGAAAAGATGAAAATAAAATGAAGAAGTAATATATAAATGAATATTATAAGAGTGATTATCAGATGTCTAATTATATAAAAGTAAAAATATATTTTAATTATTTATTAATTTAATCTTGACTAAAATAAGAATTTTCATAATAGAAATTGGATAAAAGATTGTTGGGGCAATAAGGCCGCAATGCCTATTGTCACGCCCCGCCTCGCAGTTAGCAAGGGAAGGCTGCACAACACGGCCGTGTTGGATTTCAACACTGCCCGTGTTGACCAACAAGCCCAAGGACACGCCCGTGTTGGTTGAATACAAATGCGAAGGACCTAGAAGCTTCGGGAAACACGGCCACAGTAGGTAACACGGCCAATTACCCAAAACTGTATTCCCAACACGGCCTTAAGCACGGCCGTGTTGGCGGACAGGGGGAAAAAAACTATAAATACCCCTTCCTTGTATCATTTGAAGGGAGAGAGGAAGAGAGCTTGCATAGAGAGAGAAAGTGTGCTCATTGTAAGTAGCTTTAGTGTGAATTAATCAATACAAGTATACACTTCTACAACTCTTGCGTCTCTTTGTGCCACTTTCGTGAATTTACTTCCGCTAGCGTATTTGCTATCATTCTGCCGGGTTTGGCAATCAAGGGTAGGCTGACTAGCTATCTTGACTTTCGGGGAAATCAAGCAAGCTAGGCCGCACGTGGGCAAAGTTTTGGAGATAAAACAAAACTCACGTGACAGTTGGTATCAGAGCCTGGTTCGAGACAAAGCCAAGTTGGTATCAGAGCAGGTTCGAGACAAAGCCAAGTTCGAGACAGAGCAGGTTGGTATCACGCCACAGTTGGAAGTATAGCGCGGATAAGTTCTTTGGGAGAATTCTTGCACGAAGTAATGGCCAAAAGTGGTGAGCAATCCGCTTCTACCGCTCCTCTAAGGGAAGGAGGAAAGGGTAGCGGAAAGGGCTGAAGGGAGAAGTCCTGAGACGTGGTTGGCGCGATGGAGGAAAGGCTAGTCGAGGGGAGACTGCCATGTCCGATTGGGTTAGGATCGAAGACATGGACCTTCGCATCCAGAAGCCAAAGTCCAAGGGGGACGTTAGAGAGCTTCGCGAGGAGATGGAAGGTGCCTTAAATGATTCTCGCCGACAGTTTATCGAGGGACTATGAGGCTCCTAAGAAGTGGACCTTCGCATCGAGAAGTCAAAGTCCATGGGGGACGATAGAGAGCTTCGCGGGAAGATGCAAGGTGGACCTTCGCATCCAGAAGCTAAAGTCCAAGGGGGACGACGGAGAGCTTCGCGAGGAGATGGAAGGTGCTGTAAATATGCTCGAGGGACAATGAGGGACAAGAAGTGGACCTTTGCATCGAGAAGCTAGAGTCCAAGGGGGACGATGTAGAGCTTCGCGGGGAGATGCAAGGTGCCTACAATGTGGCTCTTAACAAGTTACTTGGCCAATACGTGGAGAAGGTTGATAAGCTCGAGGGAGCTTAACTTGTGCAAGACCGCGTTGGCAAATAATGGGGGAGCGCAAGTAGTGACGGTTCACAGAGTCGATGCTCCTAAACCAAAGGCCTACGGTGGGGTTAGGAGTGCTAGGGAGATCGACGAATTCTTGTGACAGTTGGAAGGATATTTTGATACTTTGAGCATAGTGGACGACGCCATCAAGGTAAAGTCTGTATCTCTCTTTACCTAAATAATATTATTACCAAGACGGAAGTACGAAGGAAGTGACGAAGGTGGTGGAGATAGAGGGAAAATCTTCCGCCAAGGATGGTAAGGCTTCATGCAGGGATAAGGGCAAGTGGAAGAAGGAAGACAGGTGTAGTTCTTCTCCGAGAAAGCTTGCCTGCTTCATCTGCGATGGACCTCATCGTGCATATGAGTGTCCAAAGCGTGAGAAGCTTGGAGCACTAGTGATCACCGAAGAGGAGGAGTAAGAAGAAGAGCGAAGACTTGCTTCCCTTTGACTTCTCAATGCTATCCAAGCCAAAGTGAAGCAAAAGCCTCGTGGAAGAATGTACGTGGAGACCAATATCGGAGGCAGGAGTATTCAAGCCATGGTGGACACTGGAGCTGACACGGTATACATGGCGAAAGAGGTGGCTGACTCTATTAAGCTGCCTTACAAGAAGGAAAAGGGCTTCATTAAAGGGGCGAACGCAAAGAGATTACCTATCATTGGCGTTGCGAGAGGAACTAACATCCGAATAGGCCAATGGCAAGGTAAGGTCGATATCACAATTGCTCCTATTGATGATCAACGGTTTTATCTTGGTATGGACTTTGTCGACATGGTGAAGGCATTCTTGGTTCCTTACGCCAATACCATGTGCATAATGGAGAATGGCCAACCTTGTGTTGTGCCGATAAAAAGGGAGTTAAGTCAAGATAAGATGGTGTCGGCCATACAGCTCTCAAAAGGGGTAAAAAGGAAGGAGCCAACCTTCCTAGCAACCCTTAAAGTGGAAGAAGGTACCCATGCTGGTGAGGCTACACTTCCAAGCCCTATCCGAGGCATACTAGATGAGTTTAGAGATGTTATGCCGCCAGAGCTGCCGAAGAAGCTTCCTCCACGCCGAGAAGTGGACCACGAGATTGAGCTGGAATCGAGAGCCAAACCACCCGCCTTTGCCCCCTACCGTATGGCACCTCCTGAGCTGGAGGAATTAAGGAGGCAACTTAAGGAGCTGCTTGATGCAGGCTATATAAGGCCGTCCAAAGCTCCGTATGGTGCGCTGGTGTTATTCCAGAAGAAGCATGATGGGTCTCTTCGGTTATGCATTGACTACCGAGCGCTGAACAAGATTACAATCAAGAATAAGTACCCGATTCCTAACATTGCGGACATCTTTGATCAACTTGGTGGTGCTAAGTGGTTTACCAAGTTGGATTTACGGTCCGGGTACTATCAGGTACGCATCTCCGAAGGACATGAGCCAAAGACGGCGTGCGTGACGAGATATGGATCGTATGAATTCCTTGTCATGCCCTTTGGCCTCACAAATGCGTCGGCCACATTCTGCACGTTGATGAACAAGGTACTTGCTCCTTACCTTGATCAATTTGTTGTTGTTTATCTAGATGATATTGTTGTGTACAGCAACACGCTGGAGGAGCACGTAGAGCATTTAAGGCTAGTGTTCAAAGCCTTGCGGGTTAACGAGCTCTACGTTAAAAGGGAGAAATGCTTGTTTGCCCAACGAGAAGTGGCGTTCCTTGGGCATGTCGTTGGCAATGGGAAGTTGAGGATGGACGGTTCAAAGGTGAAGGCCATCCAGGATTGGGAGCCGCCGGCCAAGGTGACGGAGTTGAGGTCTTTCCTTGGATTAGTAAACTACTACCGGAGGTTCATTAAGGGTTATTCTTCCATTGCCACTCCCTTAACGGATTTACTAAAGAAGGGTCGTGCCTGGGACTGGTCTATGAAGTGCCGAGAAGCCTTCGAAGGGCTAAAGAAGGCGATTATGGAGGAGCCGGTCTTAGCACTCCCCGACTATACAAAGGCGTTCGAGATCCACACGGATGCTTCTGATTTTGCTATTGGTGGAGTACTTATGCAGGTGGGGCATCCGATAGCCTTTGAAAGCCGGAAATTGAATGACACCGAAAGGAGGTATACGGTGCAAGAAAAAGAGATGACCGCGATAGTCCATTGCTTGCGGACTTGGAGGCACTACTTGCTCGGGAGCAAGTTTGTTATCAAAACCGACAACGTCGCCACTAGCTACTTTCAAACGCAAAAGAAGCTCACACCAAAACAAGCTAGGTGGCAAGACTTCCTTGCAGAATTTGACTATGTCACGGAGTACAAGCCAGAAAGAGCAAACCTTGTTGCCGATGCCCTAAGCAGAAAGGGGGAGCTAGCCGAAATAAGCCGTCCTGCATGCAACTTGGCGGAGCGCATCAAGGAAGGGCTAAAGCATGATCCAATGGCTAAGAACTTCTTTGCTCTTATTCGAGAAGGTAAGACTCGAAGGTTTTGGCTGGAAGGAGACTTGCTTTACACAAAAAGAAGGAGATTATATGTGCCGCTCCATGATAATCTAAGGAAGGAAATCCTTAAAGAGTGCCACGACAGCAAGTGGGCAGGTCATCCCGGCATTCAACGAACAATGGCGCTTGTGGAGAATGCCTACTATTAGCCTCGCATGAGGGAGGATGTGGAGGCCTATGTGAGGACTTGTCTTGTGTGCCAACAGGACAAGATGGAGCAACAAGCCCCGGGTGGTCTACTAGAGCCACTTTCTATTCCTGAGAGACCATGGGAGAGTGTCTCCATGGATTTTATTGTGGGGCTTCCTTTGTCAGAAGGATGTGCATGGATCTTTGTGGTGGTGGATCGGTTCTCTAAATATGGCATCTTCATTCCAGCTCCAAAGGCCGTCACCGCCGAAGAAGCTGCCCGCCTGTTTATGAAACATGTGGTAAAATATTGGGGTGTGCCAAAATCCATAGTGAGCGATCGGGACACTCGCTTCACGGGTCGGTTTTGGACGGAGCTGTTCAAGCTATTAGGCACCGACCTCAGGTTCTCTACGAGTATGCACCCCCAGACGGATGGGCAAACGAAGAGGATCAATGCACTTATGGAACTTTATCTGAGGCACTACGTGAGTGCCAATCAACGAGATTGGGCGAAGTTGCTTGATGTTGCCCAATTCTCTTATAACTTGCAAAGGAGTGAGTCTACCGGCAAGAGTCCGTTTGAGATAGTTACGGGCCAACAACCCTACACGCCGATCACTCTTGCCCTAGACTGGTCAAGCCGCAGTCCACCCGCCTTTAAGCTTGCGAAGGAATGGAAGGAGCAAGCCGATGTCGCACGAGCCTACTTGGAAAAGGCATCTAAGCGGATGAAGAAGTGGGCGGACAGGAAGAGGAGACCAATGGAGTTTCAAGAAGGGGATAAAGTGCTCATCAAGCTATACCTGCATGGGAAAGCCGACGGACTTCATTGGGGGCTCCGAAGAAGGTATGATGGGCCTTTCCCCATTATTAAACGAGTGGGAAAGGTGGCGTACAAGGTTGAACTTCCCTAAGGCATCAAGATCCATCCTATTTTCCACGTAAGCCTGTTGAAGCCCTACAAGGAGGATCATGATGACCCAAGCCGAGGCAAGTCTACGAGAGCTCCTTTGAATGTGCGGGCTCAGTATGACAAAGAAGTGGACTACATCATCTCCCACCGTAAGGTGCCACAGTCCAATCAACCTCCTATGACGGAGTTTCTAGTCAAGTGGAAGGGACTCCCCGAGAGTGAGGCAAGCTGGGAGCCAATTCGCGACTTGTGGCAATTTGAGGAGAAAATTAAAGCTTACGAGGAGCAGGTAACGGGGGCGTTGCCAGATTGAGTGGGGGAGAATGTCACGCCCGCCTCGCGGTGGAAGGCACAACATGTTGGATTTCAACACTGCCCGTGTTGACCAACACGCCCAAGGACACGCCCGTGTTGGTTGAATACAAATGCGAAGGACCTAGAAGCTTCGGAAAACACGGCCACAGTAGGTAACACGGCCAATTACCCAAAACCGTATTCCCAACACGGCCTTGAGCACGGTCGTGTTCCCAACACGGCCTGGAACACGGCCATGTTGGCGGACAGGGGGAAAAATACTATAAATACCCCTTCCTTGTATCATTTGAAGGGAGAGAGGAAGAGAGCTTGTGTAGAGAGAGAAAGTGTGCTCATTGTAAGTAGCTTTAGTGTGAATTAATCAATGCAAGTATACACTTCCACAACTCTTGCGTATCTTTGTGCCACTTTCGTGAATTTATTTTCGCTAGCGTATTTGCTATCATTCTGCCGGGTTTGACAATCAAGGGTAGGCTAACTAGCTATCTTGACTTTCGGGGAAATCAAGCAAGCTAGGCCACACGTGTGCAAAGTTTTGGAGATAAAATAAAACTCACGTGACACTATTGAGAATCTATGGTTGTGGTGTAATCCTAACTCTAAAATTGATGATTCAGCTGGGGCAGCCCAAATTGGCCCTGATTTAATAGAAATCACATGGCCTGCCTAAGATCCTCTTCATCAAACATCTCGCCCACCTCTGATGATACAAATTAATTAAAAATAAATAAATAAATAAAATCTCACTCGTTCTCTTTTATTATTACAAATAAAAAATAAAAATTTAATTTAAGTAAGACTACGGTGCACTCATTCTCTCCCTTCTAAATACCCATCAAACGCAGACGTTAATTATTTTTGAGAAATAAAAATATCTAAAATAACATTATTTAGTATTCAGCTTATCATACATTTATAATTTAAAAGTTGAATTTATTAATATCTAAGTATTTAAATAAACAAATATTTTAATTTTAATTTATTATTCCAAGAGCATAAATTGTTTCATTTGATCGTCTGTATATAATTAATTTAGTCGGTGCTTTTAATTTTTATTTTTTTTTTGGTTAAAGAATTATTTCTCCCTCTGTTAAATTACATGCACTTCAGAAGAAAGAAGAAAAAGAGTGAAACGCTGAGTGTCTGTCGCTAGTTCACTAATAATGGCTTCCTGTCTTTCTCATTCACGCTCTCACTTTCAACTTATTATCATTATTATTTCATTCCTTTTCACTTGTGTTCTCGCTTCTCAGTGCAAGAATCCTCCAGTCCTCTTCAACTTCGGCGATTCTAACTCCGACACCGGTGGACTCGTCGCCGGTCTCGGTTTCCCCGTTAATTTTCCTAATGGCAGGTTGTTCTTTCGCCGATCAACTGGCAGATTGTCCGACGGTCGCCTTCTCATCGACTTTCTCTGTAAGTAGTGTGGTGTAGCATTTTCTCTTCTTTTTTGCTGCTGTGCTGAAAATATGCTCATCAAACAGGCGATGTATGCTTTTGTCATTTCTTTCTGTGAAGTTTGTGTGATCAAGTCCCCGGTTTCTGTGCCACCGAGTTGTTTGGATTGATTGATTGATTGATTGATGGAAGTTGGCCAGTAGGGTCCATGTATTTAACTCCTAATTTTGTCTTTGTTTCTTATATCCTCTCCGCTTAAAAGTTTCATTTTTCTTTTCTTTTTCTACTAAAAGTGTTGCTTCGAAATATACTTTGCTTAATTGTACGTTTTAGCTGGAATTTTCCATCTTCGTCTTCAGCTGAGGAACTGTAACCCAATTAAAGCCTAAATAAAAGTTTAAATTTTGCAATTTATAGTGCAAGTATAGAAAATAAATGAAACAAATAAATCTGCCACCTTTCTTTGGATACAGATCCTAAGTTCTAGCTGAATTCTCTTGCAGGATCAGGAGCAATGCATGTAGTTCTATAGCTTAATTAATGTAGATGCAGTAGCTATGTAGATAATATTGGAGACAACCATATCTATATTGTTCTTTTATTTATGTTATTAAATTTCACCTGCCCGTTTTCTGCCCATTCCGACACTCTGACTGACAGCATTGTATGAGATCCAGTGTCTTGAAATAAAGTATGCTTACACAATACAAGATTTTAAAGGCTAAGTGTTTATTCTATTTGTCCGTGACAGGCCAGAGTTTGAATACTAATTTGCTAAGCCCATATCTGGACTCATTAGGAGGGTCTAAGTTCACCAACGGTGCAAATTTTGCGGTTGTGGGTTCTTCTACTCTCCCAAAGTATGTTCCTTTTTCATTGAACATTCAAATTATGCAGTTCCTTCATTTCAAAGCTCGTGCCCTTGAAGCTGTCAATGCTGGTAACTTCTCATTTTCATTTCTTTTAAAATGTGCCTGCTTAACAATCGGATTAGTTATTCAGTGATCGAGTATCATACCTTCTAGTGCACGTAGCTCTTCCTTCAATCTTGTGAACCCGAAGGACTACACTCTAATATGGTTATTCCATTCTCTCTTTAAAGTATATTATAGATCTTTTTTTTTTTTTAAAAAAACAAGTAAATTGAAGATGATACTGAGTTGTTTAGGTTCAGGAAATATGATCAGCGATGAAGGGTTCAGGAATGCTCTTTACATGATTGACATTGGGCAAAATGACCTTGCTGATTCCTTCTCTAAAAACCTATCCTATGCGCAAGTGACCAAAAGGATTCCATCCGTTGTTCAAGAAATAGAAATTGCTGTAAAGGTAAATCCGTAATACAAATAGCTTAGAAACTACATTCATGGTATTGTGAAATGTCATCTGAATTGCTGCTTGTGCAAAATTTGTCAAGTTTTGCTGTCAAGGTTCTTGACTAAAAAAAAGATTCACCCTTTTCATATCAAATAGACTTTATACGATCAAGGAGGCAGGAAATTCTGGATACATAATACTGGACCCTTAGGTTGTCTCCCTCAAAAACTTACATTAGTTCAGAAGGAGGAGTTGGATTCACATGGATGCATTTCGAGCTACAATAATGCTGCAAGACTGTTCAATGAAGCATTGCGTAGGAGATGCCAAAAGATGAGGTCTCAATTGGCAGGTGCCACTATAGCGTACGTAGATATGTATTCTATCAAGTACGATCTTATTGCCAACTCCTCCAAATACGGTAAGTTAAAATGTTATTGTTGTTGTTCTGTCTAAGAACCGGTGGCAGAGTTTTGAGTAATCGCATTATTATTGAGCGATGCAGGTTTCTCAAGACCACTAATGGCCTGCTGTGGCAATGGAGGACCTCCATACAATTACAACATTAAGGTAACATGTGGTCAGCCTGGCTATCAGGTTTGTGATGAAGGATCTCCATTTTTGAGCTGGGATGGAATCCATTACACTGAAGCAGCTAATGGCATCATAGCCTCTAAATTACTTTCCACAGCTTATTCTTTCCCCCGTACCACTTTTGATTTCTTTTGTCACAATTGATTGTTTGTAGTTTGCAATAAGTCCGCTTTCTTTTATGGAAATCTACTGAACTCTGTAGCTCTGCTTCCAAAACTGTACCCATAACTGTGCAATAGGCCCCTTTGTTGCCATTGTTGTGTGGTTCCTTACCTGCAATTTGTAAGGTATTATAGTAACTTGCTTCTTGCTTTTTATATTCTTTAAAAAAAAATAAAAATTGCTTCTTGCATTTATATTATGTTTCACTTCAAGCACCCCATCAGAAGCTTCACCCATGTCTTGAAATGTGTGCCTATTACCTCTTCAGTTGGTTTTTATTATTCATGTTATTTCATTCAATTTTCTTTTGCTTGATTAAGATTTATCAAAGAAATTTCCTTTATTATTTATATTCTTATTTTCATTTTTAGTGAGATTGGTTTGATTCAATCATTTGTTTTTATTAAATTTTCGGGATTTGTAAATTCTAATTAATAAGATATTTATTTCTGTCAATAGCATATATATATATATATATATATATATATATATATATATATATATATATATATATTTATTTATTCATATATAAAATACTAACATACTCCAATTTAATTTTAATAAGAAAATGATTTTTTTTTTATTTTTTTATCAACGACTGAATTATATTAATCAGGGCCTAGCAGGCCATCAAAACATAACAATTGTAGCAGCCTATTAGGAGGATTTACAACCCAGTCAGGTTCCCATCCATTACAAGCAATACTCTTCGCAATCCAATCTGCAACTCCTAACAAAATCAATATCATAATTTTGGAGTAAAGACAATTCTTTGGCTATACAGTACACAACAGGTTCAATTTCCCATTGCAGCTGCTGCTTCTGCAAAACAGAGTCCACCACCATTTTGCTATCCGATTCAAAAACGACTTTTTCCAATTTCATCATATTAGCCAACTCAACCCCCAACAGCAGCGCCCTAGCTTCACCATGCAGTGCAGAGGTACCAAAACAGGTCTGGTTCCTCCCCGCAACAACCCGACCTATGGAGTCTATCACAACAATTCCCACCCTCCTAGCTATTTCTGGCATCGAAGGCAGCATCCACATTCATCTTGCACCACCCCGCTTGAGGTGTGAGCCATTTATCATTTGCACTAGCTTCCACTTTCCTGTTTTGAGGAGTTAAGTTAGAGGTAATACAATTACTCAATTCACCACACAATCTCTTATACATATGAATTGTATTTGCACGGTCAGGTGGCTTAGCATTAAAAAGAAAATTGTTACGATCCTTCCAGATATACCAGCATAAATATCCTTTGCAGGAGTCGCAAAACAACTCATAATGTTCCCCCAGGTGTCTATGAAGCTGGTAATATGAGTCCCTTCCATTCTTAGCCCTAGCTCACTTGCAAACCATGGTGCTCTTGCATGCTGACCAGTGAACGACACATGCTCCACACTTCCTCACTTTTAGGACACACGGGAGAATCAACCAGAATCCGACGAAACATCTGTCTTCTTGTTGCTAAATTATGTTTAGAAGCTCTCCAAAGGAAATTAACAATCTTCGGTTGTACCGGACCTGCCAAAGCTTTTTCCAATACACCTTCATGGTATTACTGAATGTTTGCGGGCCTCTATTTATATAATTCTATTCAACCAGCAGGTGATAATAGAGAGTTAACCGAGACCCTTCCCATTCGGTCAAAGTGCCAAATAAACCTGCCATTTACATTACTCGGCCCAATAGGAATTTGCAAAATGGCGTCAGCTTCAATATCCATGAATAGGTTCCTGATCAATCCTTCACTCCACTTCCTACCATTCTCCTCCATAAGATCACTTACCTGATATACTGACTATCCCCTAGGTTGTTTAGTCATGACCTTGAACCCCGGAAGTTTTGGGATCCAGGCATATGTCCATATGTTGATAGATTTACCATTGTTAACCAGCCACCTGTATCCTTTCACTAGGGCATTCCTTCCCTTAATCAGACTTGCCCAACTCTACGAAACTCCCCTTCCTACCTCGGCATCCAGAAGCTCGTGTGCGGGAAGTACAAAGTTCTGTAGATTTGATAACACAGCGATTCGGGCCTATTAACGAGCCTCCAGGCTTGGTTCCCAAGGAGAGCAGTATTAAAGGTTTTGAGGTCCCTGAATCCCATGCCGCCATTGACTTTAGCCCTTGTCATATTCTCCCATCTTTCCCAAGCTAGGCACTTGTCCTAAACATGGCCGCTCCACCAGAACTTGGTGGTTAAAGGTTTTTGTTCTAACAGGCTGCATTATGGGATTAGGTTAATAAGAAAATGATAATTGGAATTAAATAAATGCCTATAGCAAATTTATGCGTCATAAAAAAGAAAAAGCTTATATAGCACTCGTCGCGCCATAGACAATATGCTTACGTAACTAATGCCACGTCATAGTCTATGCTCATGTGGCTAATGTCAAGCAATATCCTTTGCTTACGTGTTACACTCTAGGCCGCTGACTGCCTATATAATATGTGATTACACAATTGCCTACATGGCACATTAGCATCTAAATATGTGACAAATGCTTTCTCGTATAATCTGATTTGAAAAAGAAAAGATATCAGAAATATATATAATTTTTTATTTTTTGTTAAATTTATTTTTCTAAATTCTTCATTTTTTTATTAAAATATTAAAAATATAATTTTTTATTTTTCAGAATTACAGTTTTAATGTTTTAATTTTTAATTATTTTTAATAAAATAATTAAAAACAACTAAAAATAACTGAAAAATAATCACATCATAAATAGAAAAGAAATAAAAAATAATATTTTTAAAAAATGATCAAGTTAAAAATATAAAAAAAATAATATAAATAATTTTTTAGAAATTTATATAATTAAAATAATATTTTTATCAATTTTAAGATATTTAAAAAAAATTAAAAGTTTAATATAAAAACATTTCTAATACATTTATATATATTTAATTTTTTATCTTAACGATTAATGTTATAAAATGACACTTCAATATATTTTTTATTTTTTATTTTCTATTTAGTTCACAATATATAAAAGATCAAATTCTATTTTGTACTATATACTTTATATTTAATAAATATACTGTAAATATTTTTATTTATAAAAATAAAAATAATAAAATTATTAATATTTATATAAATAAAATATATAATAAAATATAATAAATTTCTCTTACTCTTTATATATATAAATATTTTTAACAATATTTTTTATTTAGATATTATATTTTTCAAAATAAAGATGACTGGGTGACGCTAAAAGCGTACTTAGAGCATCATGGTTAGTGCACACGTCATCGTTGCCTTTGAAAAACTTAAACAGCCTCTTCCTGTATTTGAGTTACGCTGGGTAGGTTCCAGCTTGCGGCTACATGGTAGTGTTATTTTTTGTAACTATTATATGATCTCGTGTTTTTCTTTCATCAATGCGGTTTTTGATTGTCCCACGTAGAACATACTGCGTAAGTTTATCGGCAATATCATCCAATTCTCAGATTTCCCATTTCGCTCGTATCGGCCAAATTAATAGAGCTCGAAAGATATTTGATGAATTGCCTTATAAAACCATCATTTCTTGGAATGCCATTGTTGCCGGTTACTTCCAAAACAAGCAGCCCCGTGAAGCCCATGATCTGTTTAATAAAATGCCTGATAGAAACACGGTTTCTTGGAATGGGTTGATTTCTGGGTATGTTAAGAATGGGATGATTAATGAAGCAAGAGAAGTGTTTGATAAAATGCCCGAGAGAAATGTTGTTTCATGGACAGCTATGGTTAGGGGGTATATCCAAGAGGGAATGATAAAGCAAGCAGAATCACTTTTTTGGGAAATGCCTGAGAAGAATGTTGTTTCTTGGACTGTGATGTTAGGTGGATTGATTGAAGATGGACGTGTTAATGAAGCAATAAAGCTTTATGATTTGATGCCGCTGAAGGATGTTGTTGCTAGGACTAATATGATTGGCGGGTTGTGTATGGAAGGAAGATTAAGTGAAGCAAGAGAAATTTTTGATGAGATGCCAAAAAGGAATGTGGTTGCTTGGACTACTATGATTAGTGGGTATGCAATGAATAACAAGGTGGATGTAGCTAGGAAGTTGTTTGAAGTAATGCCGGATAAGAATGAGGTGACTTGGACAGCAATGTTGATGGGTTATACGCGGAGTGGGAGGATCAAGGAAGCTGCTGAACTTTTTGAGGCAATGCCTATGAAGCCGGTTCCTGCATGCAATGAGATGATTATAGGTTTTGGACAGAGTGGAGAGGTGGGGAAAGCAAAGTGGACATTTGATCAGATGAGGGAGAAGGATGATGGTACATGGAGTGCAATGATAAAGGTATATGAGAGAAAAGGGTTGGAATTGGAAGCACTTGATTTGTTTAGATTGATGCAGAGAGAGGGAGTTAGGCCGAATTTTCCATCTATAATAAGCATTCTTTCAGTTTGTGGTAGCTTGGCAAGCCTGGATTATGGTAGACAGGTCCATACACAGTTGGTGAGATCCCAGTTTGATTTTGATGTATATGTTTCCTCAGTTTTGATTACAATGTATATTAAGTGTGGCGATCTTGTGAAGGCTAAGAGGGTGTTTGATAGGTTTTCCATGAAGGATACTGTTATGTGGAATTCAATTATTACAGGTTATGCACAGCATGGCTTAGGAGAGGAAGCTTTGGAAGTTTTCTTTGAGATGCTCTCTTCTGGCATTTCACCTGATGAGATTACCTTTATTGGAGTTTTAACAGCGTGTAGTTACAGTGGGAAGGTCAAAGAAGGCCTTGAGATTTTTGAATCAATGCAATCCAGATATCTTGTAGATCAGAGAACTGAGCATTATGCTTGCATGGTTGATCTTCTTGGCCGTGCAGGAAGGTTAAATGAGGCAATGAGTTTAATTGAAAAGATGCCAGTGGAAGCTGATGCTATTGTTTGGGGAGCTTTATTAGGTGGGTGTAGAACACACATGAAATTGGATTTGGCTGAAGTTGCGGCAAGGAAACTTCTAGAGCTTGAGCCAGAAAATGCTGGGCCTCATATCTTGCTATCAAATATTTATGCATCCCAAGGTAGATGGGGAGATGTTGCAGAGTTGAGAAAATCCATGAGAGCAAATAAAGTTAGCAAATCACCTGGTTGTAGTTGGATTGAAGTAGAGAAAAAAGTATATATGTTCACTGGTGGAGATAGCAGGGGTCATCCTGAGCATTCAATGATACTGGGAATGCTGGAGAAATTAGGTGGATTATTAAGAGAAACTGGATATTGTCCTGATGGTAGCTTTGTGCTGCATGATGTGGATGAGGAAGAAAAGGTTCAGAGCTTACGATATCACAGTGAGAAATTGGCTGTGGCTTATGGACTTCTGAAGGTCCCAGAAGGGATGCCCATTCGTGTCATGAAAAACCTACGGGTTTGTGGGGATTGCCATTCTGCAATTAAATTAATAGCTAAAGTGACTGGTAGAGAGATTATTCTGAGGGATGCTAATAGATTCCATCATTTCAAGGATGGTTCATGTTCTTGCCGAGACTACTGGTGATAGTTTGTGCCTTAGTATATAGCGGAGGTAAAAGATAAATTCTGGTCCAAAGATTGATGAGGTGCCACAATAATGGATTCAGATAATATTCTTTGGATCAAATGAATGTGGATGAGTAAGAACATTTGATTGGAGGTCCGCAAAATCATAGATCAATCTGTGGAAGGCAGTTCATACTTCATATATACAGTCGACAGTGTTTTGGTAACCACCCTCCAATTAGCAATATTGGCCTCTCATATAATCTAGCACCGTAGAAAGCAACCCCCCTGCAAATTAATTGTTCGGATGCCTAAAAAGCGAAAGTTTGGCAATCATTGGCTGGAGGATGGCATGTTACATAACTCACAGAGTCAGGAACCTCCAACCTTCTCTGCATCTAACCCACTTTTCTGCAACAACATTGGTAATTAAGAAAGGTTTGTAATTGGCTTTGCTCAGGGATACTCTTATCCAATCAGGCAATGCAAATTCCAAGGCTTTTCTGGGGCACAATGTGGATCTTTTTGTTATGGATTCGGAATCTATTGGCATATCTGTAGGAAATAACGAGCTAATTTATCATGTTTGATATCATTGTTGAGATAATTTACAATTAGAGTTAAGTCCTGTTGAGTGGTAGGTTTGGCTTCTTTAGATGGGTTCGCATTCAAAGGAACGGAGGTTCATCACCCAGTACAGGTATTGCATTCTTTGTTCCATTTCCAACTTGTATTTGGTCGACTGGCATCATCGAATATAGTTTGCTGGGTAAATTGCCACAATGGCCCTCAACTTTGCTGATTGTTTCAAAATGGTTCTGTTATTTAATTTTATTTTTTTATCCTTTTCAGTCACCTAATTTCTACTGTGTTTCAGGCAAGTTCTTCATAACTTTTAGGCAATTTTTTTGATGGGGCAATCAGAAGTCCGCATAAGCTCCCATGTCAGCTTACACATTCTCCTATTTCCTTAATGGTAGTTTTGGAAAGGACATATAATGTCATCAGATAAAAAAATTTAACTATACAGTTATACCCGTTTATCACCCTAAAACTTAATTAAATACAAATTAAACCCGGAACAATGACCGTCATCCTTCTTCCTCCTTCTACCACCTCACTATCACCCGTCATAAGCTCCATTAATTGTTAACTCAATTTTGATATTCCTCCATTTCTTTCATCTCAAGTTGCATCAAAGCTAAAGCAAGCTCTAGTATTTCCATAGCAGTTTTTTATAGGATCAAATCAAATAAATATTAATTTGACAGAATTATCTTCTCATAACCAAAAACAAAAGAATAGCATTTTACATTTTAATTGTTGCTATTGCTAGTGGAAGACAACAAGTCTCTGAAAATTGAAGAACTGAAGACATGCATCATCCACAAGGACCATTCTTAAGACCCATCACCTCTTTTCTGAATCATGAACTCATCACAAACTAAGATCTTTGTCGCATCTTGTTATTGACAAATAAATAAATTTTTGTTTCAATCTCATACAAAATCACAAATATATAACCAAAATATCCAACTGGTCTTGCTGCATATGAAGAGCCCTCCAGCTAGATGGCAATTTCGCCGCCCTCCCAGGGAAATTCGCTATTAACAAAAAAAGAGTTGTTTTTTGAGCTCTGAACATAAAAAATTTTCACTTGCAGCAAGAGTTGTATCATATAAAGATAAGCACCCTTAACTGAATGTTACCGAACCTTAGAAGGTAAATTTGCAAACCTGGGAATGGTCTGTGCCATTACAAAGAAAGATTGAGATCTAGCTCTTCCCTCTTCTTCTTTTCTTGTTCATTGTTTGAAGAAGTTGGTTGAGTTATATCAGCTAACTCCAGGCCTCCAAAATCTTCCAGCTGAAATGACGGAGTCCATACAGGTGTCTGCGTCTTCTTTGCCTTCTTCATTCTCTTGCGCGCCTCCGTTTCCCGCAAGCTGTTTGTCGAGAGATCGCGAGCATCTCTTAGCCTTCTAATTATGGAAAAGAACTTCTCAACCTTCTCATCATCATCAACAGCAAAACCTTCTTCCTGGGCAGGGTTGCCTTGCTTCATTTTCCTCTCTTTTTCCATGGTCAGCAGTATAATTTGCACCAAATCTCTTGTGACTGCTTTCTTCTGGTATTTCCTGTGCAGTGACTTTGTTACATTTTTATATAAAATGAAGTCAGCAATCAGAAAGAAATGGAGTCACTTTAGTTGGGACCTTTGTAGGGTGTAAGCCTTTCAATTTGGTCCAGTGAAGGTGATTGAAGTGAATCAACTTTCAATGCTTTTTACATTTCTTTTCAAAGTAGCCATGAATAATTGGCAGATTACATAGGAAATGGTATTCCTTTTCACTACATCACTCAAAAACACTCTCTCTCCTCCACCTAAAATAATAACTTTGTGTGTTGTATTCTGTTCCTTTGACACTGAATCTGATAACTATTGTCGGTTGATCCTTCCTCTTTATTGTTCTTTCAAAGAATCATGAGATAGCAAAAAGAAAAAAATAACGATGGTCTATTGGACCCTTGTGAACTGAAGAAAAATAAAAAGATTTTAGATAAGTGAAAATTTAATCTCCTGATTGCACGCAATCATTGAACTAATATTAATTTAATTAGCACCTTTAGTCCCGCTAATGTTTGGTCTTTCTTTTTTCTTGTAAAGGTCTAATGAGTATCATGAAGTTAAGACTATGGACAACAATTAAAGTTGCCAACAGTATCAGTAAAGAGACAAGCATCCGGCAAAAATATATATGCCACCACCAAGGTTGCCCTGCACCAAAGAAAGCAGCTTTATGTAATTGGCATAAAATAAATTGGTTCTAGACTGTGCAGTGGACCAAACTGAGGCCAAACTCGAACATGTAGCAATATTGCTGAGACCCAAAGGATTTATTTGTTTAAGATTTTGCTCCTTGTAAGAGCAGTTATCTCTTTCTTCCACATCTTCCACATATTTGCTGTCGGTGCACAATTTAGCAGTTAGTGAAGAAATCAGGCCACAAGGCCAAAGGCTCGTAGCTGCCAGTACCTTCAATAACATACCCGTATAAACTTTGCTTGTGTTTCTTTTCTTTCTTGTTTTGTGTGCCTCTCAAGACAAATTCATTTTGAAATTGTCTACTAGGTATTCTTTTTTAATTTCTTGGGGGTTGGTCTTGTCTTTTTCTTTTGAATGTTAAAAAGAAAAAGAAATGGAATCAAATCAGAATTTGAGATATGTATGACAAGAATGCAATTTGATCCTTCTTATTCTTTTTTTCTTTTTATTACTTTAATTTGCACACCCAATCTTCCACTTTTGTCAATGGAAATAACTCTGCCCATCTTCCTTCTAGCAAAAGGTCATAGCATCTGAAATCATCACATCTTGAACTGAGTAAACCTGAATGTCAGGATATGGAAAATGAAAGCCGATATTCACACAGAACGCCTTATGCAATTGTTAACATTTAGACAGTTCATAGTGGTGCTTTATCCGAATCCATTAATCAATATTACTATTAACAATGGGAAAATTTGACTATTTATTTTCATATTTCAACATGCTAATAAAAGCTTGTCCGGATAATCCTACAAAGAAAGATTCAAATCTAAGCCACTAATATCTCCTCCTCCTTCCTCTTCTTTCTTCTCTTTTTCTCTTTCTGGTTCTTGTTCTTCTGTTGTTTTAGAAGGACCTGCTTCCCTCTCTTGAACATTTCCTGTAAAATCTTCTGGCTGGAATGAAGGAGTCCAAGCTGCTGCAGCTGATTCAACTTTCTTCTCCTCTTTCTCTTTTGATCTACTGGAATCTCTTCTTATACAATCTCTTATTTCTTTTGAGCTTCTTAACAAAGCAAAGAACTTCTTCATCTTCTCTTCATCGTCACTGTCATCATCATCGTCATCTTCTTCTTCTCTTCTTTTTTCTTGTTCGTCAATATTCTCCATCTTTCTCTTCCTTCTTTCACTCTCCATGCTATGCTAGATAAGCTTCATCACTAAAACTAAGAAGGGAAATTGTTTTAAGAAATAGACTGTAGAAGTATCAAGTCTTTTCTTATTGGCAAAAGCTTAAAGAGCCATAACCATGCACATGATATATGCATGAACACGTTTTGGCCTGTAGCTAAGCTGAGCGGGTGACTCAGTAGCTACAAAAGCGTGTCAATTAAATTGACTCTATATAGGGTTGTCAGCACAAGTGGTTGTATCACCAAATAGACATCGAAAGAATAATGAATTTACAGAAGAAATGGCCATTAGTTATCTCACCTTCTTTTCTTGGTGGACCCTTGAATTTTACAGTCAGATTCAATTTAGTCCTTTTTAATCTCTAAACTCTTTTAATAGGTTCAGTATAACTATTTTTTAAGAGAATAAAATCCACGTGCTATAGAATTCAATTTGGTGACTCAACTTTTTGTGCAAGAACTCACTTAAAACAGGAACAAATTGAACCTATCTGAGAAATTCAAGAGTTAAAATGGCTGTAAAATTAAAAATAGTCAAATTGAACCTAATTACAAAATTTGAGGGTCAAGTTGAAGCTTATTCCTTTATTTGTATTGGGAATTTGGTATTAGTTAGATTAGAAAATGGAGGATGGGGTTTTGGGTAATTTGAGATGTGGGAGGTGGGAAGAATAAATAATAATGGCTAACATCAGCAGCATTAGCGTATAACGCAATATAACTGACCTAACAGAGGTGATGCAATCACTCGTGACATTATGTTATGTGGCGGCTTGCGGAGGAATTATGGGTCTCTCTAGAGGAGTACGTGACATCTGTTGGTGGGCCAATTCCATCAGCCTCAGCCTCCTCTCTGTGTTTGTTTAGATATTGCAGACGAAATGGTTTCATCTTTCGTATTCTTTGTTGATTGTTGTTTGTCTTTTCTTTTCTTGGTTTTGATGGCAAATATCTGCCTTTTATCATGTTGTCAGTCCATCCATTTGCCAAAAACACAGAGAGAAACACAAGGGCATCAATTGCTATTCTTGAGAAAGTAACAAGTTTCATTGAAAGTAAGGCCACTTGTTTTTATGGTCTTTCTGAACTTGTGATTTTCTATAGCTTTCTTGCCTATCCATTCAAACACCTATTTTATCACTGGATTGGTGAAACAGACACTCCATTAATAGACTACTGATAAACTAGTTAGTTCCTTATTAACACTTTTTAAAAAAAAATTACTTTTTTTTTTTTTTTCTTAAATTCAAGAGTTGCAACTAAATTAATTTGAGAACCCTTTCTCATGGGTAAATAGAAGGCAGGCTTACAAGGTTGGATTACTGATTCCTAACTAATTGAAATGAGCAACCAGACCTCAATTCTAGAATCAATCAAATTCGACTAATCCATAAACATGAGACCTTTCCTTTTCAAAATGAATGACTTAATCATGTGGGATCTCAATTTCACATGATTGTTGCTATGTCTTGAAGAACTCTTGGATTGATGCTCTTCTCTACCTTATTCCAATTATTGGATCAGCTAGGCTGGCAAATAATCTATCAGATAATTAACATTATTTAACTTTATAAGTAGATTGAATATTATAACGGAAAAACAGAGGAAAACAGGGCACACTTTATCATCTCTTCAACACTAGACCTGGGAGAAAACAATCCAATCCAAGTTTTTGAAAGTACCAAGTACAGCAGAAAACTTGCAGAGTCAAAGCAGGTAATATAATTTGTTGTCTTACAAGTACACCTTTACTATGGCCAACGTAACCAAGGGAAGATAGAATTTACCCTATGACAAATTTCAATCTCTAATTGAATTCCCTACATATAGGGATGCCTGAATCATGATCTAAACTTCTCCAGATCCATCATTCATTACTGTGCGGGTAGCGGACCGAGTATATATATTGTGCCTGTTTGAAGATGGCTCAGCCTCTGGTAAAAATCCTCAAGAATCGTCTGCCCATCGAACCCCATGTTTCGCCCAAAGATAGTATGCTCCAACTGGACCTCTTCCTCCTACTTCATAAAGCTCTGGTGTGATATTTTTATTGTCTATTTCATGAAGAATGGGAGTTAGAATGTTCCATGCAGCTGAAAGCTCATCACTTCTCATAAACAGATGGTTGTCTCCATCAATGACATCAAGAAGAAGATGTTCGTATGAATCAGGCACCTCCACGTTATACCTATGATATTTACATAGGGAGTTGCATGGATCATCAATATAAAAATGGTAAATATTTGGGAATTGCCAAGGAAATGTTAGTTTTACTACTAGAAGTACTAGAACATGAGAGTTCACTCACTTGTCCTTGTAGAGCAAATTAAGTTCAGAAGCATCCAACTGCAAGCCTAGTCCAGGAATCTTATTGTTTATTTTGACTAGGATGGCCTCATCAGGTGCATCGCACAAGATCAGCTCATTGGTGGCTAAATCAATGTTATGGCCAATGCGTTCACGATAAAGATTTCCAGGGACGTGATGGAACTGTATGCGTATCTCCAATCTGCATTTCAAAGCTAATGTTGGCGAGCTGATTCCTTATGGTAAAATCACATATTGTGTACCAATAATAAGTTAATAGACTACTATCACATAAATGCAAAGAAACAGAAATTATATGCACGCATTTTTTAACATAGCATTTTGATGTCTGAGTTTGAAACTATGTCTTCTAAACATACTCAAGAATTCTTTCATGTTTCACCATCCAAAAGAAATTTCCAAAAATAAGCATAATGGCATCTGAAAATTGGACATCACTCAGTAATGGAGAAGAATATATTTGCATAGTCAAGCTGAGGATGCTAAGAAGTTTAACTCATATTATTATATTACCACACAGCACTGGTTCTTCAATTAGTCTTTACCTGTGTTTCATGAGTCCCCTGCCAGTTTTTATCAGAAAAGGCACACCATCCCAACGTGCATTATCAATAAAAAATGCAGCAGCAAAAAATGTTGGGGTCAAACTGTTTAAATTTACATCAACCTTGTCTCCGGAGATAGCTTTATATTGCCCAAGGATGACATCACTTGGATCCAATATGCGAATGGACCTTAGAACCTTGACCTGAAAAGAAGCATCTAAATGACATGACATGGCTGAAATTTGTTTAACAAGAATGAGTTCTGTGTAAAGATCAGCTACCTTCTCATTTCGAATATCTTCACCATCAAGACTTATAGGAGGCTCCATAGCAAGTAATGCTATTGTCTGGAAAATATGACTATGCACTATGTCTCGAATGATCCCATAACCATCAAAATATCTGCAGAAGATAATGCAAGTTATGAAAAGATGTCATATTCAAAACCTGTAGTTCACTTAGTTCACTTAATTTGCTTGAAAGTACATGAAATAGCCCATTAACTATAATGACCTTCCAGTCTGCACACTGAGGTCTTCTGATAAAAGAACCTGCAAAAAACCACACCACAGTGCAGTGAGCACGGTATATTTTAATAGGCATGTTTCAGGTTTACCACATCATTACTAAACAAACAATTGAGCGAAACAAAAAGAAACTCACCTGTACATTTCGTATATAAGTTCGACTCCACAATGGCTCAAAAACTAGATTAGAGAACCTCAAAACAGTAAGGTTCTCAATGAGGTTTCTTCCTAAAAGATGATCTATCCTGAAATAATATCACTTTAAATCATATTCCTGTAAACAAAGTGAATAGCTACAATAGCTGTGAGGAAAAGAGTGAGAAGACACATGCACATGGACATGCAAAACATATATAGCAATGGGATTTAAGACCTGTATAATTGTTTCTCCTCAAATTTGAAAAGAAGATTTTTTGTAATTTGTTGAGAAGATTGTGCATTAAACCCAAAAGGTTTCTCTATTATTATACGATTCCAGCCCCTATAGGTTTGAGCATTATCAGCAACAGAAGATGCAACATCAAGAAGTGCTTCTTGCGGCACAGAAAGATAGAAAATCCTGTTTGCTTCATGTCCCCCCTGTGTGAAGTAAGCTGTTAGGGAATCAGTTATCATAAATTTCAGATTAAATGTTACATTTTAAAATAACAGACTTCGCATCCATAAACAAATTCCAAAATATGTATGTGATCAAGCCAAGCATACCTCAATCTGCTCCATTCTAGCATTTAGCTTTGACATCCCTTCTCTGTTGTCAAATCCTCCATCAAGGTAGTATGTCCTACTAAGAAAGGCATCCATTTTGTCTCCACAGTTCTGACTGAGACATTTTTGTACTCTTAAATCGCATCATATAAAATATTCTAAATAAATGAAACATTTTGTATATAAATAAAGAACCATACTGATCATCAATACGGCAAGACAAATTTGAAGCTATAATGGATCTCAGATCTTCATCCGTCAAATTCTTCCTTGAATAACCAAAGATAGCTAGATCCTGCAGCAATTTAACCAGTAGGACCAAGAGAATGATAAATTCATAACTCAGCTATTACCGCAACATGTTGGAATAAAATATCACTCAGCTATTGAGGTATTCCCAATGTATCCTTAAATATTAGAGCTGTTCAGCCAATAAACAAACAAAGCAACCAAATATCAGAGAAATCTGACCTCAGGTAGAAAGCCATTGTAATACAGAGCAAATAATGCTGGGAAAATCTTCCCCCTAGCCAACTCACCAGTAGCTCCTATGACAGCAACACTGAGAGATGTTGCTCTACCATCATCAATGGGAAAATTCAAGGAATGCCCTTGTGCCAAAGACGGAGCAGACTTTAAAGAAGAAGCTGCACTCACTGTACAATCAGGATGAAAATGAGTCAAAGAATTTTCTACAGGTTTTGGGATTGTTCTTATGGTTCTGTCTGTGGAAGTCATAGCATATCAATCTTTCACTACAAATAGAGAAGTTCTAAATCAAAGCTAAACAAACACAAAACACAGAGGGTCTAAGTAAATTCATTAAATAGAATACAGACACAATAAAATTACATATGTAGCAATGTGTCATTACTGACCACTGGATGCATTAATCTTCAGGCCTTCTCCAGAAACATGTCCTGCGTGTGTTGAAGTTGTTTCCAAATGATTGCTCAAGTGATCCTTATCTTGATTTTTTATAATCCCAAAGTCCTTCACAGGTCTACATTCTCTGTTGTGCTGTAGTAGATTAAGGCTCCTAAGTATCCGTAGCTTTAAGCCATGGAACCTTCGGCAGATATTGGCAGCTCCTCCACAGAGCACAACATGACTACCTTCCACAGAATAAATGTTGCCAACAAAGACCTGCATCCACCACCATCAGGCACCAACAACAAATTTTATGTCAGGTGAAACGCTTAAAAGAAAAGGGTTAATTCTCTAAGTTACAATGAGGAATCCATCAAATGAGGGGCAAGTAAA
Source organism: Ricinus communis (assembly GCF_019578655.1). Lineage (NCBI taxonomy): Eukaryota > Viridiplantae > Streptophyta > Magnoliopsida > Malpighiales > Euphorbiaceae > Ricinus > Ricinus communis. Next base: position 13,128,486 of record NC_063265.1, read on the forward strand.
TATAAATATTACACAACAACAAATTCATTATATCCGTTCCATGTAAAACAAAATGGGTAAAAAGATATGAAAGAGACCATTTATTGGTGATGGTCCCTAGCTAAAAGCAACAATTTTTAACTGTCGGACTGATGACTATCTTGATCCTTGCTAGATAACAAAATCTTCTTTTTGTTTCTGAATTATTATTACAATTCAAAAGCACTTGTAGAGAAGAAAAACTGATCAAATGCTGAAGCTAGTAAATCTCAAAGCAGGTCATACCCTATTTTGTTTACTATGCACAACTTTAAAGTACTTATTAGAAACTATCTTGTACAGACCTATTTTGATTGATCGTCTATTACATATATATAAACACAGTAAAGGATCATAGCTTTACTCATGTTTGAGTAAAACGCTCACCGGAAAGCTACAAGCAGAGACTTTAAAAGTACTGGGACAAAGTGGGATCGGTCTACTACTAACAGAAGAAGGAGAAATGGGTACCGGTGAATGTGAAAAAGAAACCGCCATCATTTCACCAGTCAAAGGATTTTTGAACTTTTTAATTCAAATTGTTAGAGGATCAAATTGGCCAGCCATGTAAGAAGAGAGATTTCTTCGACAATTAGATAGCAGCAGATTGGCGGTGGTGGAAAATGGAATTGGATTTCTTCCAGTGGCTGGTTGCTCCGACAGAGATACAGGTCCGACCCCGATGTTGATACACTGCGTTTTGGTTTTGTTGGTTTTGAACGGCAGGTGATGGTTCTGAAGTTGTGGGTGGAGTAAGCAATCAGTGGGCACAACAAGGAAAAAAAAAAAAAAAAAAAAAAAAGACATCATTTCGAGATTCGTGACGTTATCCGGTTATGCTATTTCTTTAATTCTCAATTTTCAGCCTTGTCTGTTAGTCAGTTAAAGTGGCGGGCTTTTGGTAATGTTACAAATAAGAAGCAAACGAAAAAATGTTAAAAAGAATTTATTTGTTTTAGGTTGAGAAAAAAATTTGTAGTTTTGAAAATAATATTATCAAGTGGAGTTATGTTATATTTTATATTTAAACTATTTATTATTTATAAAATTGAAATTTATCTGCTTTTTTAATTATTATTTTTTATTTTATAGTTAAACTGTATTATAAATTCCAGTCAAAAAATCATAAATTTGTGAATCTCAATGAAATTGAAAGAAAAAGGAAAAAAAAATGAACTAGCTTCTAAATTAATCATGAAATTAAGTAACTAACATCAAACTTATCCTAGTCACCTTTGCCCTGCCCTACAAGGAAAAAGAGAAGTTCATCAATGTTTTATTTCCACTCCCTTTTCTTTTTCTTTTTCCTTCATTTTCAATCATCCTAACCAAGTTAGCATGCATTAAACTTCAAAAAATCAATTATTATCATCATTATTGTTTATGCATAGACAACTTGTCATTTTCATTTGATGTAACTGTTTGATCTTTAAGTTTGACAATCGCTTGAAGTATACACCCTAAACGTAAGTGTATAATCAAAGTCTAATTAGCATTTTATCACATTATACCTGCACTTACAAGATCAAAAACTATAAGTTATGAAGGAACTTCGGCCAAATTTAAGAAAATAAAAAGATATTTGAGCAGAAACATGCTTCAAAAACGTCATTAATCCTTCTTGATCATCACAACACTTTCTGCTGTGTGTGTCAATTAAAGAGCCAACAGCATCATATTAGCTGTCTTTCCCAATGATTTCCTGAACTGGGTATCGACTTGCCTCTCCATACTCTGTCAAGAAATTCTGTCACTGTGTAAATTCAGACTCACATTGTTTATCATCTTCTATACGGCTTTAGGTGATAATTTGAAAATTCTGAACCAAATGCTATCGACTCTTCGTCGAGCTTCTTCTTCAACCGTCTCCAAGTTCTCAACATATTAGACTGAATTAGTCCTGCATAAAGCATCTCAAAAGTAGCCTTCTGAGGAAGCAATCCCTTCTCTATCATCTCCACAAAAAACTGACATGCCTTTTGCCACTTCTGTTTCTCGCATAGTCCATGAACCAACAATGTATAAGAATCCAAGTCTGGCCCCGAACCACTTGAACGTAAGTCGTTCCATATCTCATTTACAATATTGAATCGATTCAACTTCATAAACATCCCAAGCAATATATTATACGTATGCACACTCGGATCACACAAATTCTCCTGCCTGATTTTTCTATACAACTTCAGAGCAGTTTCTGGGTCCTTCCTTCCTCTATATTCTTTAAAGAAACAATTGTAGGTTGCCGCATTAGGGCTAACCCCATTTCTAACCATCTGTTCAAGCAACTCTTCAGCATCATCAATCCTCCCACAAGAACAAAGACACTTCAAAACCGAAGTATACGTAGCAACAGTTGGACAAATACCCATCTCCTCCATTAACTTCAACTTATCAACCGTCAACTGAGGCTTATGAGCTCTGCTGTAAACATGAAGCAATATAGAAAAACTAGTAACATCCGGTTCAATCCCTTTCTGACGCATTTCATCAAACACCTTGTCAGCTTTCATAATTGTCCTCTCAAACCTTCCCTCAGGTTGCAACTTCGCTCGCCTACAAATCCCATCTAATAAAACATTATAAGTAACAACATTAGCCTCGATACCCATCTCATCCATCTCTCTTATAAACCTCTCAGCCATATCAATTCTACCAATTTTACACCACCCATATATTAAGACAGTATAGATTCTGACATTTGGTAAAAATCTAAACTTTCTTTTATTAAAAACCTCAACAGCTACTTTGATATAACCATATTTACATAGAGTATCAAGCAAGAAACAAAAATGGGTCTGGTTAACAGTCTCAGCAATAAAAGATTCCATGTCATCAAAAGCACGAATCGCCTGACGAGTAAAACCGGCAGAAATTAATCTACGAATAAGAATCAAGAAAGTATGTGAATTGGGTTGGAGGTTATTTTGGTCCATTTGAATAATAAGCTGCCAAGAAACGTCAAATTGGCGAACTTTGGAGAGAATGTCAATGATGAGATTGTAAGTGGTGGTATTGACTGAGGAGGAAGGGAGAGAAAGGGAATAGTGGAAAAAGGAAAGGGCGATTTTGGAATTGTGACGGAGACGGAGGAGGGTTTGGTGAAGAAGTGAAGAAGAGAGAGTGATACCGTGAAGTTGGAGTGACGATTCCATTGCGTGAAATGGATTGTGGTGGTTTAGGAGGATTTCAGAGACTATTTCAGCGTCATTTGAGGGTTCGAGAGAAGGGAGAGAGAAGGTGGAGAAGAGACATTGCACGCGTAAATTAGGAGGGGAAGTCAAGAGGGTGCGAGTTTGTGATAATAATCTTATCGCCATTGTTGCATTCAACTCAAAATTTTCTCTTCGCCTCTGAGAATTTGATTGCAACCACGCGACGAGGAAGACGCAAATAAAGCCAACTTTTTTAAATATCCTAAAATCAAAAAAACAATTATTATTTTTAATGAATAAATTTCTCTAGAAAAAATATTTTTTTGTTTATCTTTAATGTGATTATTCTAATTTATTTTATTATTTTTTTCGATTATCTTCAGTTATTTTTTAGTCGGTCGATCTAAAAAACAACAAAAAAATTAACTAGAACTATAAATATGAAATAAAAAAATAAAAATTATATAATTAATTTTTACTATTAACACAATAAAACTGAAAAGAAATAAAAAAATATTATAAAATTGATAAAAAAATATAAATATTTTTATTTCCTTAAAAATTTAAGTTGTATAATAGTTAAAGTCTAATTTAAACCTGCTTAGTCTCTCTCCATTAAATAAATTATTGAATTTGAACTTAGATTCTATCACAATTTTAAAAAATAAAAATAAGAATTTTACTAATGTAAACTATATTAAAAAAATTTGATACATTTAAACACAATTTTATTTTATTTAAATTTTAGTATATGTTTTTTATTTTAAAATTAAATATATATAAATTTTCATTTATGCTTAATTCCAAATCCGAATAGTAAATGTTGGTTTATTATTTAAATTCTTAAATAAAAATCATAATTTCTTGAATCAAACTCTGTATTATTCAAAAAAATTTATTTTGCCATAAAAGTTAAATTTCATCGAACATTAAAAAGACAAAAACTAATAAAAATTAAATTTCAAGCAATACAGCAGTAAATATAAAGTTTAATTCAGAAATGTATATATGTGTACAAGTTACTTTAATTGACCCAAATTGAAAAAGCCTTCAACAATAGAAAAAGAAACCAATTTCTTCAACCTGCAAATTAAGATGTCAAGATCTACTAAAGTTTCAAGTCTAAACTAGTTTCCTTAGTTAATCATTAAATTTGAAGTCTTATTTCATCAGTTTTGAAGTTATCCTATTATACTTATTTTCAATTCAAAGAAACATACCCACCAAAGATTTGCTTCTTATTCTTTCACTTTTCTTGTTTTTTTATATTAAAATTTTAGTTTTTAGCCGATCATATTTAATTCCGCGGTGGTTTTTTTATATTTTATATTAATTAATTTTAATAAATTAATATTAATATTTTTAAGGAGTTTAATAGTATTCTATTATGAATGAGTTTTATGGCTTTTTATTATAAGAATATTAAATTCACTCTTTATAGGAGCGATAAAAAGAAAAAAAATTAATTCGACATTCAAATAATTAGACTTTTAAAAAATATATAGAAACTCTATATTACAATATATTGTTTCATCAACGTGATTAATGATTGCTAGAAATAAATTTTTTTATATATTTTTTTATGTTTAAAAACTATTTTTATTTTTATATTAATATTAATTTTCATTGGTAGAATATTTATATTTTATTTAAAAAAAAATTAATTGTTATGTGAAAGTACTTCTTAGACCTTAGTTCAGTAGGAGCTTCATAGGTTAGATTTCAACATAGAAATTATGATTGAATGGGCTTTTTATAAATTAAAAATGATATAAAGCCACAATCAAATTAATGGATAAATGTAGAAATAAATTGTATTAGAATGTCTGTGCATAGTGTAACTTAAATGATTAAGAAAATGTAATAATTATAAATAGAGAATGTGTAGGTAAGAACCATAACAGACCACAAACAATGAATCAAAACAAAAGACAGTGATGATGATAGTAGTTGAATATATGCCCCTTTTTCCACCTCATAAAGGTCGGCTTGCTAACCTAAAGTTTGTTTGTATCAACGATAAAACAAACATATCCTTACTATTTGCAATAATTTAAGTTTTTATCTTTTTCTACATAAATAAATTTTTAATTATTTTTTATATTATATTTAATTAAAATTTATATATTGAAAAAAAACAAAATTTAATTTAAAGCGTTGTATATTTAAATTTATATAAAATTAATTACAACTAAATTAAATTATACTAAATTAGATAAATTTTACAAATAAATTTTAAATTAGTCTAATCAATCTATAAGAAATAAATAGGAATAACTTTTCTAAATTTTCTTTAAAAAATATATTTCTTAATTTTTATTTTATTTAGTATTTCAATCACAGCTCAAAATAACATTAAAAAAAAAACCGCCACATCATCTAAATTTCTTATTATTTACTCATTTTAGTATATTAATATTTGATTTAATTTCATAAATATATTCTATTTAATATTTAAAATTATAAAAAAATTTATAAAATTTAATAATTAATTATTTGATGTTCAAAAGTTAAATTTTCAGTATTTTCTAAATTAAATTTTAAATGAGGAGACATGAAAATCTTCAAGTTAGATCCTGCCTCATTGATCTCATCCTGCTGCTTTTTTCTCTTTTCAACTTAAGGAGGAGGAGGAGGAGGAAGGCTTTCTAATTTTCTTTTCTCTTTTTCTTAAAAAGTGATATTAAATGACGAGATTAATATGCATAATAAGAATTTTCCACTATCATGTTGGTATTTTGTGGTCATATAATATGTTTAAAGACATATATATTATATATTTATTTATTTATAAGATAAGAACAGAAATTGTTTTTCTAAAAAAGAAAATCCTTCTCCAATATTATAAGAACAAATAATTGAGCGTAAAAGTCTATCTTGAGGTGGATCAACAGATGGATATAGACATTAAATCATTAAAAATAAAATACCCAATAGGAAAAATAATGCTAAATGTAGCTACTTTGGATAATGATTGATTCTAATTCGACTTAGTTTCATTTATTTTTGCTTGAAAGTGACTCCTCCACAAGCAAAGCCACAGACTTCTTTATTACCCATCTCTGTATCGTATGTCCCTTTTAATCTGATTGGAATCTTTACCAGTTCATTTAAAGAGTTAAAATCCACTCATGTACAGATAAGACTGGTGGTTGAGTCATTTCCTTTTCTCTCTTCCTTCTTCTTCTTCTATTTTCTTTTTTGTAAAGATTGCAGGTTAGAATTTTTCAAAAGCTCTTATCTTTTCGTTGTCAATTTTAAAACACATGCTATAACTTTGATTTAAGCCCGATTGATTATCTGGGTCTTTGATCAAGCTTATTCTTACATTCTTATTTGATTATTGGCTTGAATTTTAGGTTCAGGTGGATTACTATTTAATAGTGTGATTATGGGGTTTTTTAATTTTTGTTACTGTGGCCTTAAAGTTGTAATGATTTTTAGTAGTTTTTTTTTTAAATGATCTTGATATGGTTTTATGAAATGGGTGTAAGTAACAAATTTTAAATTTGTCAGCTTTGCTTTGAGCTTATGGATAAGCTTAGTCAGTTCGCTATGATCTTCAACTTAGTTATGGGCTATTGCTCCTATAACTTTGTTATTGCCTTTGCATTTTCATGGTCTTCGTGTAAAGTTTCTCATTCTTATAGAATTTTGTTCTAAAAAGAACCAGGCTTTTCTGTGGTTAGTCATCAGTATTTTGTTAATCCAACCTGTTATTATTTTAGAGCGTAATCATTATCAATCCGGTAAATGGTTTACTTGAGAAGGAAAGGCAGGAGAGAGTTTTGTAATTTGTTTAAGAACAGTTATCATATAAATCTTAGTTGTTCTCTGGAATTCTGCTGAATTTCTTTTCATGATTAATTGCTTCTAGTAATGTGGCTTAAGTGCTTAATTTTATGTTTTTTCATGCAGGTCGCTAGATTTTTTGTTCAGATTTCATGCTATAACAATTTTTCAACAAGTACATAAGTATTAATGGGGTCTGAAGGGCCTCCGGCTGTAACAATACATGTGACAGGATTCAAGAAATTCCATGGAGTTTCAGAAAATCCAACTGAGACAATTGTTACTAATCTCAGAGAGTATATGAAGAAGAAGGGTATGCCAAAAGGTGTAATATTGGGGAATTGTAATGTTCTTGAAACTGCAGGACAAGGAGCGGTTATTCCCCTTTACCAGACATTGCAAACTGCTATAAACTCGAAGGATTCCGAATCTTCAAATCCTGGGAGAACTATTTGGGTTGGTTGCTCCATTTCTCCTTGATGTTTGAGTCCATTGATTATTTTCCAAGTTTCAATTTTTTTTCTGCTTGATTACTTTTTGGCATTTTTTTTTACCTCAGTTACACTTTGGGGTTAATAGTGGAGCGACAAGGTTTGCCATTGAACATCAAGCTGTCAATGAAGCTACTTTTAGGTGTCCTGATGAAATGGGATGGAAACCACAGGTTAGATATATATTCCTCGGGTCTTTTGTCTGGTATTTTGGTGTCTGGTTCTCACTGCTCCATCTTCCTAGTGAAGATTCCAATTCATTGAATTTGTGGCATGATATGCAGAAACTACCCATTATCCCTTCTGATGGTGGAATTTCGCGAGTGCGAGAGGTATATGGCTTTCAGACACCTTTCTTATTTATTCTTTTATTCCTGGCAAGTGGGTCATATTTGTTGACGAAGAGAAATTATTAGTTCATGATCAAGACTGCATATGGACTTCTGTTATGATGTGGAAAGGTTTTGTCCATGGTATTTGAGGCTACTTAATTTCTAGTGCATCTTTTCGTTTCTATGGCACCAAGTTGCACAGTATGAAATCACAACTTATTATATTATTATCTTACTTCCAAATGATTTGTACTAAGCAAAGCAAGGGGCATGTCCAATTTGGTAGTGCAAGGGAAGCTGCCTGCAACTTTGTGTTGGCACTATGTGCAGTGTTTAACTGTCCAGCTCAATGGCATACAGATATGTACCATGCATTTCAATAACTGATCCTGGAAAGAAATGAAAAAAGAAAACAGCATTTTGCATCAATGGCTCTAATAATTGTATTCTAGCTTGTGCATATAAAGAATGGTTCTAGCAGTGTTCTAACTCGGCTATATATATATACACTTCCCTAGCAATATACTAAATTTTTTAACTTTGCTATCATTTAGTTTTACATTTCTATTAAGTTGTTAGTTGTAGATTCTATTATTTTATCATTGTAAGTCTAACTTTCTCATGCTCAAATTTTGTCCAATTGCAAGTGGAAGTAAACAAACTTTCATGTCATAGCAGTTTGGACCGAATTGTTGATGTGCAATGATATTTTTGAATATTTCTTCTCTTCGTGACATCTCTGCCATCAGACTGCACAATTGAATTAGGTGGAGGCACTAGTAACTTCCGAAACCAGTATTTGTTTTATCATATCAGGGGACCTGATTTCTATCCGTTGGCATCTCCGTTCCCCTTCTATTCAACCTGTAGTGAATCTATTAAGTGTGCGAATTTTAACTTTGAGCATCAATTTTCTCCTGAAGATTCATAGCAATTATGAAGTTCTGTAGTAGATATTAAAATGTTTTAGAAAGTTTTGACATTTAATTGCTGAATACTCGAAATAAAGTGGGTTATTGCAGGATCACTAATATTATTAGTAACATCAGAAAATAGTGGCTTCATCTTGATGCTGTTCATTTGTTATGTAGAGGTATAGGCACTCTTTAAATGCATTTACTCATGTTTTCAGAAGACAACTGTTTTATGTGGTAAAATTTATCTGCGCTACTCTTATCTTACCTCTGTTTCACTATCCTTAAGTATTTATCGTTCCCACTTCATGCAGACAACTCTTCCCGTTCAGGAGATTACAAAGGCCCTGTCAAATAAAGGTTATGAGGTGATGACCTCAGATGATGCTGGCCGGTTCGTATGCAACTATGTTTACTACCACTCCCTTCGCTTTGCCGAGCAAAATGGGAACAAGTCACTCTTTGTGCACGTACCTCTCTTCTTAACCATAGACGAGGAAACACAAATGCAGTTTGCTGCTTCCTTGTTGGAGGTGCTTGCTTCTTCATGTTAGCAATCTATCAGCGCCCATTTACATCGTTATGTCCTGGAGCTTGCAAACTTGTACTATTGTTGATCATGTGAGTGAAAGTGTATGGATGTCTGTAGCGAAATGCTTCAATAAATAGACGAGTGTATGCGAATGAAAGAAAAATGTGCTTGTGATGGATATTTTTGCTTCTTCTGGACTTCCCTTGACCTTTTATAAGAAAAAAAAGGTTTTGGCCACTCATTAGAAGGTTCTTCAAATCTTATGTTAATATGTGAATAAGATATCAGTTTGCTGTTATCTTGGAGAGTATTCATACGCTGCCTTCTTTTATTATCTCACTTCATCAACACACTTTTCAAGAAGCAGTTTGCTCCAGAAAAAGACTGAGCTGCAGATGGCTTGTGATTGAATTTAACCCCTTTGCCTTTCCAAATAGAGTGTTATTTTGAACGTCTTTGTAGCCAGATTCCAAGATCTAAACCAACGGAATGTTGCAGTATGGATTTCCTCCACTATGATTTGAAACCTTGTCTTTTGTAATTCAATGAACAATAATTGAACTTCAATCTAACGCATTATTGGAAGTCTCTTTTAGCAAACATGGCCCCGACCTTCTTATGATTTATTTCATCTCAAAAGGAATAAAAAGAAAAGGGATATTATTGAAAATACTGTGCTGGGCTCTCTTTTCCACAATGCCTGTTGAGAAACTCAAGTCCAAATTAACAGAAAAAAGTAACTCCATATTATGATTTGTTGAGAGGATATGCCATGGACCATGGTGGCTACCTACTTGATAGCAATCTTGTCCACCACTCTAACCCTCCGAAGATTATTGAGCCATAACCCTACTATTTGCTACTCATCATCCCTACTTGGGCTAGCCTTTCTTTTCTGCTTGTTTATATCGTTCAGTGCTTAGGGTCTCAAAGATGAAGCGCTCTTGGGAGTTTATCCTTGATATTTTTTATGTTCTAGTTCCACACCTTATCACTAGTGTGACATTCACACAAGTCTTCCTAAAACCATCCTCTGGCGCCTTCTTTCATGAGGTGAATGCCATTAGTGTTTATTTATGAAAGGAGACTAACCTAAAGTGACACAGGAATTTATGTTAAGGGTAAGTTGGCCTTCAATGGTCCCTAAGTTCTAAGACAATTCCCCATTATGGTGCCCACATAGCCCCCCATTCTTTTGCTACGTTCACCACTCGGATCTTAGCTAGCCATTATCATTACATTCAAAATTTTGCCTTCATTAATCCAAAGCCCGCAACTCACATGCGCAATCTAGTCTCATATGTGAGTGATGCAATGAGAATAACAAAATATTTTACATTATATAATCTTGCTGTGTGTACAATAAAGAGAAGATAGTCTATTGTATGCAACCTTCCCCTACTTGGCGAAAAGGATGCTTCCACAGTTTGAACTGATGGCCTAATAAATCTTACTATGGGACAAGATTCAACCTCCAATTTTACACTGGATGGGCAACTGACATACACTCCAGCTGTTGAGTTTTTAAGTTCTAGCTTTTAAGGTCCTAATTGTATTGAAACTTCTTTTGCTGATCCATAGCTACCCAGTTTACTTTACACATTACGTCTAATTCAAGGGCACTCAACACTGATCAACAATGGTTTGAGCTGCAAATGGAGGGATGCCTTCCAGCAAGCAAGAAACTGGTGGAATATTAAGTGTCTCCATAGCTCCATAAGCATTCCAGCAGAATGGATTGGCGAGAAACTGCCCTTTAGCAGGAAGCAGCTCTATCTCTGACAATATAAGATTAGAGCAAGGAACCGAATCACTACAAGCCAAGTGCAGTGGTGGACTCCTAACATCATATGTTCCCTTAATGTCTGTGTAAGAAATATCAGAAATGTAAACTGCGCTTGTTTGGTTACTGCAATTCTTCGTCAGGCAGTAGTACTGGTCTATGATGATTGGGTTTCGAACTGTGTCCATATGAATGTTGTGGAATGCGACTTTTGATACAGAGCCGTAACCTCCTTGCCATGTTTTGATCCTAACACCATTATCAGAATACTTGATGACTGAATCAGTAACTGTTATGTTCGACACGCAGGCTCGTGAGTTGTGAATCCCAAGACTACCAATGCTGCCACCAAATCACAGCATTTTCCATATCAGAAAATTTCCATATCGTCCGTCTATTCTAACTCAAAAGAAGTCTAAACTATTTCAGGAAAAAGTTACATATCAGAATAAAGTGCAACAGTAACAGTGTATCAAGCATTTAAAAGATGTTGGTGTATCATAAATTAAGCTAACAAGTTGAAATTTGAAACTATAGGCATCCCTCTAGAGCCGCCAAACATTAATGCAACTCATAGGATATTTAGAATCAACAAGTGAATGTACCTTATTCCATGGCTTGGACCACATGTTATGTTTCTTATATCAACATTATGGCAACCGGCTCCGATTGATACACAATCATCTCCTAAAGAAAGAAAAGGGAAAAGACAGGTAATATAAAGGCACTTAATGGAAAAATGTCCATGGAAGTTAATTAAGATTTATAGGGTATCAGGAATTACCATTGGATACCACTGAATTGTGTATATGGACATCGTTAGTGTTCTCTATGTGAATCCCATCTGTGTTAGGACTTAAAGCTGGTGCTTTAATGTTCAGCATTTCTATGTGAACATTTTGACAATTATCAAACCGGAAATGGAATTGAGGACTGTTCTTCACTTTAAGTCCTTGGACTGTCAAATTTGAGCTCATGAAAAACCTTAAGGCCTGCATTATAGAGCCAAAACTGAGTCAAAAAATAAAATTTCTTAGTGATGTTAATCAATCTTTTGGATAACAATTCCAATTGTATACTTACAACTGGGCTATCACAAGGTCCAGCAGAAGTTGCTCCATTAAACCCCTGTTTTACAACAAAGACTGTTGGTTTAGAATTGTATTATAGTAAAAGGATGTCTCAGTGTGGGAAACCTTTTCACAATGCAGACAGTATGCTCTTATGATTTAAACCAAATATGGAAGACATTTGAGAGACAAGTTTGTTCTCGAAAGCGTCTTACCTTGTGAGGCTTGCAGGGGAGATTCCACCATTTTTCTCCTCTCCCATCAATGACACCTCCTCCTTGCACTGACATACCACTGATTCTGTAGAAAACTAGCCATTGTCTCTTGCTCATGTTTCTTGGCCATGATTTAGGTCCATCCGGTGGCATTATTGTTCCATCAATCTTCTCATTAACAGCAAAACAACCATGTATTGAATATCAGTTTGCTCTTTTAAGAGAAGGGTACTTGAATAATTAGACTTTTTTTTTTGTGCAGTAATGGTTATATTTTACTAAACTTGTTACCTGAAACACAAGGTTACTTTTACAAGGTCCTGTAAAGATAGTAGGTTGTATCAAGAAACTGTAACGAGAAGGAGCAAGTAGAATTGATGACTCATTCTGGCTGCAAGCACTGTCCCAAGCCATCTTAAATGCTTGTGTATCATCTGAAGCACCATCACCGACAGCACCGAAAGATAGCACATTGAAAACTCTACCAGGACTAGCTTCAGGTTCAGGTTCAGGTTCGGGCACAGGACTAGGAAAACTTGTAATGTAACTTGGACTGGGAACCTGAGATAAAGCAGAAGGAGAAGAAGCAGGAGTAGCAACAGGTGGTATTGAAATTTTAGAGAAAATGTGAAAGTACCTTCCTTCAATGGAAGTAAAAAATATAAAAAAAGACAACATGAATATTACAGACAATGTCATGGTTACTACAACTTGATGAAGAATGAAGTGTAAACGTTTAGGCTATTTATAGAACAAGAAAAAGTTTCAACTAAAACTAGAGTAGGCCACTTTGATCAATAGGTATAGCCAAGTTTTTCAGTTCACGCCTTAAACAACGAAAGAATCCAAGTTGGGTTTTGGCAGGGTGTCTGTAACTTTTTAGCAAGATTAGAGATTTGACAGGGATAAAGAGAAGCAAGGTACCCACGTTCAAGGAAGTTGAAACAAAAACATGGTATGAGACTTAAGGGGTTGGGTTGTGTAGGTGACCACTAGAAGCACTGAAACAACTTGCAAAGAGAAACTGATCAACTTGGTGAGAGTATATTACAGAATCATTTACATTGTAACTTACCTTTTTATACTAGAAATCATTAGTGGAAGCTCTAGTTTTAAGAGGAGCACACCATGTAACATTTCTTTTCCTCAGAAAAAAGAAAAGAAGAAAGGCACAAGACCGACCAGTTCCATTTAGATATTGGCTTTTCTTGGTGAGAATGTAGAGTCTGGCATATATATATGACCATATCAACATTCATGTACATAAATAAATAATAAAAAGAAGAAGCAAAATATAATTAATTACAGAAGTAGCACCATAATCCCTGAATATTTGAATTAATTAGGTTGAAATTTTGTCACATCCTAGTTAATAAGTGTAGAATATCCAGTTTTTAACAGAATGTGAATGAAAATATGAGTAGTAATGTTAGAGAAGAAATTTTGGGGAATGGACAAGCCACTAGAGATTCTTATCATCATATTACAAATGGAGGGAAAAGAAAAAAGAAGCAGACATATTTAAGTCAACACAAAGCATTCTTTTATAGTTTGCTGAAACTCAACTAAGTGACCAATAATAGTTTATGAGTTGGTCCAATCATTCTTTAGCTTCTTCTTTTGCTGCTCACCCATTCATGCCCACTTTGTTTTGGTTTTTGTCTTGAGCAAGGCAGTTGATTTTTTATTTTTTTCCAGCATTTGCAGTAGTAATCAATCAAGGATTCGAAGTGGAGTGGGGGGGTTACAGTAGTGGGTTTTGGAGAAATACGGCTAATGTTTTGGTCCAAATTTCTTGGACGGCTACACATGATTAAATTAATCTTGGAGTCCAAACAAAAGCAATAGCATGAAAATGAAAATTTGGATGCATGCGCCTACTTCCATTAGTAACTCATGAGAGCAAATTGAAATTATAGTAGGATGATAAAGTTTTTCAGCTTATCTAGATTATTGGCACTTCATGGCCTTGAATTCTTTAGTGCATAGGCCAACCATGGCTTGAACAAGGTAATATGATTTTAGCAAATTGTGATCTTGAGGGTGCACTGCTGAGACTGAGACAACCATAACCATTTATATGTTCCAGTTTAAGAACCTCAAATCTATGATACTTTTCCCCTTTTTTCCTGTTTGCATTTCATTTTAACAAGTATAAATAGTCAAGAAATTTGAAATGCAATTATCAGATTTGTAGTATAACTGTAATATTTACAAAGAAAAGAATAAATAAAAGCCAGGTGCTATCCAATTAATCCTTTAGCCAATAGTGGTGCTGCAAGTATGACTCTGTAACTTTACATTTTCTAAAGATGTAGCCTAAAATCTGAAATGAAGAAGACAATCATTTAGCTGACTCCAGTTAACTTTGAAATTAAGACTTTGTTAAACTGAGTATTGATGCTAAGAAAAAGAGAAAAAAGAAGAAGAAGAAGAAGAAGTTTGCTTAGGATAAGAAAATCTCATAGATAGGATTAGTTTCAGTAATATCTGAACCTAAATCCTTGCATTTATTATTTAAAATCTTAAGAGTCATGTGGCCTCCTCTTTTTTTACTGTTAATTTGTTTATTAGGTCAAATAAATATGCACTGACCAATTGAAAAATTCACATAACATAATATTAAAAATCCTCATAATCAATTAGACTAATGCTATATTTGATTAAAATTTATTAAAAAAGATCTATTCATCTGAGAAAATAATGTGAAAGGAAAAATAAAAGAGAATAATAAAATTGAAAGAAAATTTTTAATGTTATATAATATATTGAATTATTAATATCGAATTTATTTAGAATTTCTATTTATTTTATTAAAGTTTAATTTAACTATAACTAATTCTATAAATTTAATTATGTAGAATTCTAATTAGCTTTCACTTTCAATTCACAAATTTAAATTCATAAATAAATTTTATAAATTTTAAGTATAAATTTTTAAATAAGAATGAAATTAGTATAATTTCTCTATCTCCCGTCTCCATCACCATTTACCCTTTCATCTTCCACTTGGCAATTCATGACCAACCGCTTCCTTAATTTTCATGATACAACTTGAACATAGCAAATTGAACTCAAGGCATGCGTGCCCCGAATTTTTTCTTGAAATTCTCCTCCCAACTTCATGTGGTTAGCTTGAGATGATATTGAACATCAAGCAGTGAAGATATTCATGTTACAAGTGGCAACACTAGTGTTATAACCTTACCTGCGAACAACATGACGCCAATGTCCACCCCAAGTACTAGAGAGCCTTTATTCTCCGGCAGGGTGACGCCGGAAATTCAACATAAAATAGAGAATGCATCTCCGAAGACAGCTACGAATGTTGCATTTAGGATGTACGAGAGCATGAAGAGGCACGGATTGAGGAAATCTGATATTTATGAGAATGGATATGAAACATTCGGATATAAAGTGGTGGGATGTTTTGTTGGACCCTTGAAGACTCTTCTTCAAGGAAAGAACTCAACAAAGTTGCAGGTTTTAAAAGGGGGTAGATGGATGGATATTTTATGCCTGGATCAGTGACCCTGCTTCTTGGTCCACCAGGTAAGAACTCATACTTCGCATTAAAGGTAACCATCTCTAACAACCAAAAGAGTTTCATGTGAAATGACCAATATCAAGAAGCCAAGGGCTGTAACAAACACCTGAATCTACATTGAAAGTTGAAACGAACACCTGAACCTACAGATGTACACTGTAATATGAATCCTACCTCCATTGTTGAAATTGTGTCTTCATACAGTCAGAAAATGTCTACAATTAGTATCCAGGCTGAAAGAGTAAGATGATTAAAGAAGTGAATCATATAAGCTACAAAAATGGACCAAGTCGCATTCCAGCAACTTCAAGGAATTGAAAGTTTGAAACTCGTAATTGCCAATTCAGAAATTCATCGAGATGATTTATAATTCTTACATGGTTAGATATTACATAACCAATAAAACCTTATAGGAAGGCGGAAAAAGAGCACTAAGTTGATGATGGAAGGAGAGGTGATGTACGATGACAAGCATGCGTTAGATGTTTGTCTTAGTAGACTGATCGCATACATTAGTGGCCAACTCAACAAGTCAGTCATATGTGATCTGGCAAACAAAGCGTGCACATATATAATTAATGGCTGTACATACGGACTGCATAAAACTATTTCTTCCTTGAATGCTACTTATATAATATAATTTCAAAATTAAATCAGGTAAATTAGATTAAGAATATCATAAATAAACACGTTATTACATAATCAACAGAAAGACTATCACGTGCTAGTGCTAAGAAGGGATATTCAGGTGTCATCTTCGCTAGGTTGGAAAGCATAGTTTCATAAAATTGGTGTTCAGGAAATCAGAATACATTCCATTTCTTTCAGTTTAAGAGACACCTGAGTTTGCAAGGGACTGCACTCAAGGCCTTCGACCAGAGAAAACACTGATGAGAAAATTCTTTGCACATTCTTTTGTCGGGGGGGCAAGATCCATTTCTAGAATATGTATTAGACATTTTAAGCTTAAAGGAGATACAGCACAAACTCACTGGAGATGCAATCTCTGTCACTGACCGCCAGAGGCTGATAACTATTGTGTTAGCTCTCCAAACATATTCAGTCATGCTTTACAATCAACCATTTTCTGGTTCTGATTTAGCAGCTACATGCAGCCTACTGGGTACCGCATGAACCATTAGCAGGATTCAGCAATCTTCTGCAATCATGTCACGAACCCAACTTCCACAGGAAATTTTCAATCTTTTCGATAGGATCATAGTCCTTGGCAATGGCTACTTTTTATTCCAAGGCTCTCATCAAGACGCAGTCCCTTACTTTGCCAAGCTCGGGTTAGTATGAAACTGTGATCGTAATTAAAGCTGAAACTAAAGCTTCTTATGTGCATATTTGTTCAATAAAACATTTTTACCAATGCTGTTCATTTTATAGGTTTACTGAGCCTTTACACGTCTGGAAAATATTGCAGCTGGAAATGGTTCCTAATACATGGTACCAGACCAAGAGCAATTCCCTGTACCCTCAATGAACTTGTTTAATGCTACAAGGGTTTGGATCGCTATAAAGATGTAATGAGATAATTGATAGAGATGATGTGAAGTGCATGTATTGGATAGAAAGTAAACCTGGCTAGGGTAATCTCTACAGACACCATCCAAATACCAACTTTCAACTATTTTCAAGTTATTGCAACACACAAGCAAGGGGCATTTCTCTATAACAACCAACACCTTAAAACAATGAATTGTGCAAACAACACTGAAAGATTAAAAGCCGACAACTAAGAATTTGCATGATGAGAAAAATACATGTGATACAATAGACCTAACCCCAATCCACGAAGGGAAGTGGCAGATACCCACCCTCTGGAGGAGGCTTCAGTGATGGAGGCAGGTTTCCCCATGACATTCCCATGTTATCTCTCACCACATCATCTGTGAATCATGATGAGAACAGAATCAAGTGGCAAAAGAAATAACAGATGGTGGAAACAGAAGAGAATAAAAATATGAAACTGATTATCATGTGAACGCTGTAGCTGCCCAATACAGCAAGTAACCCGTGTCAATCATTGAGTAAATATCTAACACAATACAAATGCATGCTTGCATTTGTACAATATATAAGAAGAGGAATAGGGAGAAAAGCAGATTTTAATAACAGAAGAAATAGCAATTAATAGTCCTCCAAAACTCAGGTAATTAAAAATGTTAAATTTACCTTGCAAAGATTGATTTCCAGGAATAAATGGTGACTGCGGATTATCCATAAGGCCTGTACCTAATTTATTAAAATTGCATTAGATGCTTAGAAGAAAAGAAGTTGAGATTTCAAATTGCAAAACACTAAACTAAACGCTAACAGCTCAAAAATAAAATACCCAAAAAAAAAAAAAAAAAAAGAGCCGCTGAGAAACATTAACATTACTTTGCAAATTGTTGGTGGTGGTAGTGGGATGCAAGTACTTGCAAGAATCCCCAAAAGGACAAAATCCCTTCAATCAAAGCATACAAAAGAAAAACACAAAATCGAAAATGAGACAACAAAAAAGAAGGAAAAGAATTCAACGCATGAAAAAAAAAAAAAAAAAAAAAAAAAAACACCGTTTTGACAAATCGATTGCAGACTCCTTTGGTAAAGCCACCAGCAGCACCATTGGTGTGAGCTTGATTAGGGTCTGCAAAATCAATATAAATAAAAAAAGGAGTTTTGTTTTCATTTAAATAGAACAATCAATTACATGTATATAAGAAATACCTATGAAATTGGAATTGAGGGAGTTGTACCAGATAGATTTGGAGCGGAGGTGAGAGGAGCTTTGGAGATGGCGTTTACGGGCAATTGGAGTGTCTTGAAATTCTTTGTCACAGTAGTCGCAGTAATACTTCCCCAACGGCATTTTTTCTGTTTCTGTTCTCTTCTCTCCCTCGTCTTTCTGATGGCAACTGTTTTGGAACGTCTTTTCTCCTTTATAAACCAATCCACAATTTTCCCTCCTTTATAATCCAACAGACTGAATTTATAAGGGACCAGACTCATATGAGTAAAGTAAAGTAAACCCATTTGTATCATAACCCATTGTTCGAAACAAGAAAGAAAAGAAATCGCAAGAGTAAACCCATTTGTATAATAATCCATAAGTCCCACTTCTTCACTCTGAATATGAATCGTTTCACGTGACTATGTATCTATGCAGTCGATCCAGATAAACAAATTAATTTCATGCATTAGCAAGTTTTAAGGGTGCCACACAAATTCCAGACTGCATGGTATCTTCTTGATTAATAAAGATATAAGAACGAATTCCTGGGTCAGGAATAAAATTAAACTCAGGGTGATTTGCGTATGCAAGTTGATTAGAAACGTGAATAAATAGTATAAATTTCAAGAATGATCTCCTCGTCGCATGATACGGGTGTTTACTCAGGTCTTGCGATGAAATTTGGTACCGATGTAACCAGATGGAAACCTGAACTCTTTGAATTCAATTTGGCGGAATTGTTATGATGAAGAATAAAACAGAAAAAATACAGTTGTTTCTGGAGAGATATATAAATAAGACATTTGATCGTAGTCTGCTATTGTAATGTTACAATATGTCCTGATACAGGAATAGCAAAGGGTAATCAGACCACCCATGGAGGCTTGGGCAAAACATCATATCAAGTACAATTGTCTCTAAATCTGCTTTTACATAATAACAAGGTGATACAACAAAATCACATTAAAATAAGATAGAAAGTGAACCAAATAGCATAGATAGAGGAGACAAACACCGTAGCTTCCATATTTGGGACCACCGCAGACAACATTTTAACATGGAAGTTCTGTTACATTTCACATTTCATTTCCTATTAGGATCCAAGAAAGGGACATTGCTTTTTTGCATGCTCCGGTATCAATTTTGCCAGTGTCTCAGCTGCGACACCCTTCAATTCTAAACAGCAAGCCCGACATCAATGACAAACACTAGGAGAACGGATATAATAACCATATATCAGCAAACAGACTACTGTGATTACAATTACCTACCATGAGATTTAAAGTTAAACAACGGTGGAAGGAAACGTCCGTTTGGCAGGCGTGTGTTTGGATCACGTAACTCATCAAAAAAGGGATGGGTCAAAGCATACAGCTGCAATGGAAGTACAAGCATAAGAATTGGATCTTCGCAGACAAGAAAGGGGTTGATTCAAAACCAACATCCAGAGGTTGCGTATTCGTTACTGCACTCAGAAACTACATGCTCAGCAGTGGACTATCTAGAAGGAATACTCACAGCATTGCAACGTAGGTTAGGAGAGTATTGCAGTAGTCTTGAAACTAGATCAACAGCTTCTGGAGGCATCCGCTTGTGGAATATCTAGGAACAAACAGAAACTAATGAATAAACGGTGCAAATTTAACACAAAACACAACCAGTTCATCTCATATTTCATATACCTTGTGCCATGGGTGAGCTTTAATCTGAGGAAATTTGTACTCCGTATAATTTGGATTCATGCATTTAATTTCCTCCCTTGTTGGAGTACCCAAAACCTGCAAAACAGTTACAGTTTATGTTGCATGGCAATCTGTAACCTGAAAGCAGTACATGTTCATGTCTAGAAAAGAAATTCCCAATTCTCACCAGTTTTAAAAGCAAGAAATCCATAATCAAAGGTGAACTTAAAGCAAGGCACCCGAAAGTTTAAGTGTTCAACATTCAGACTTACCTTGATAATCTCAACAAGCTGGTCAACTCCACTTTCACCAGGAAACAGAGGCTGACAGATATTACACATTTGTTAAGCTTTTTGTAAACACTAGATACCTAGCCGGGCAATGCAATAAACTTTGCAGAAAAACTCCCAACCTGTCCAAGTAGTAACTCGGCAAGAACACAGCCAGCAGACCAGATGTCAATAGCTGTCGTGTACTCAGTTGCCCCAAATATTAGTTCTGGAGCTCTATAATATCTAGAACAGATATATGATATATTTGGCTCCCCTTTAACCTGTCAAAAGATCTTAGCAAAATTATTCATCACAATTTGGAAAATGTACTCGATCAGAAGGTATTAAAATAATCAAAAAATAAAAAGCACGTACCAAGACTTTTGCACTCCCAAAATCACACAATTTAACCTGATGAGTGTGTGGATTTACCTGCACCAAGAAAAATATTCTCAGCTAATTCTAAAAGAATTTAATGACTTATAACTAAAAGTATGTGAAAATAACAAATCATCCATCATCCAAGTGGTTAAGCAGTCATTTCATGTAAAGTTACATAGAAGTGCCAAAAAAATAAGTATAGACAACTTATATATTGCTATCCTACTTAATTAGTAACTAATTGATTATTCAAAAGGAAATTTGAGCTCCAAGCATAAGTTATTAGCTTGTTCATATAATAAATGAGCAGT
This sequence comes from Ricinus communis, assembly GCF_019578655.1. Lineage (NCBI taxonomy): Eukaryota > Viridiplantae > Streptophyta > Magnoliopsida > Malpighiales > Euphorbiaceae > Ricinus > Ricinus communis. The sequence continues at coordinate 13,149,700 of NC_063265.1, forward strand.
AAACATTTCAGTCAGTAACAGTGTACTAGTCAAAGCTTTTGACTTCAGTTTTACATACAAGCTTATAAATGCCGAAGTAACCATACCAAAAGGTTTTGAGGTTTAATGTCCCGATGGCACACTCCAATTGCACAATGGATGTATGATAATGCCCTGAAAATCTTCACAAGTATCAATAAAAATGTCAGTATCCTGCAAATATCAGTTCTAATGAATTCTATTTTTAACAGGTCCTAAAATGTAATGAACTATTATTAAAATGGACACAAATGGCAAAAACCAAAAAGATGAAATATTTCAACCGTGTGAAGTCATCCCATTCTATAATAGAAGGCTATAGCAATACCAATTCAAGTGCCCAGCTACATACCTGGTATGCATACAGTTTCACATATATAAGTGGCATCCTCTGATTCAACTTGTTGTAGTGTTTAATCACTCGATGAACAGTTTCAGGCACATACTCAAGAACCAAATTGAGATACAGCTCATCCTTTTCAGTAGTTGAAAAGAAGCAATGCTTCAAAGAAACAACATTTGGGTGGTCCAGAAGTCGCATGGTTTGCAGCTCCCGGTTCTTATACCTCTTATCCTGAAGAACTTTCTTTATCGCAACAGTTTCACCTGTCTCCAAGCATTTTGCCTAAATTGAAAATCCAAATAAACAGATAGATTTGTTAGAAATTGGTCCTACAGGTGCATCAATACATTATACCAGATCATTAAACCAAACATAATAACCTCACACCTGGAACACAACACCGAATGATCCATGCCCAACAACACGCTCAGCCATGTAGCTTATCGTCTGGAATTGGAATTAGATGAAATTACATTATAACAAGATAGAAGACAAGAAGAGGCAGCCAGAAAAAAAGAAAAAAAACAAAAAAACAAAAATTAGAGAACTCATATTGGAAAGGTTAAAAGGAACTTGATATCACAAGAGATTTAGAGAAAAAGGTACCTGCTTTGGTTGGCCATTTCTACCACCAATAGTTGTAACTATAATATGACCAGTCTCCGTACCATTACCATCAACTACTGTTGCTTCCATTTCCTATAAATATAAAGAAATCTATTATCTAGTGGCCTGTATTCAAAAACCAGTAAGGAATCAACAATGAAGGTCAAAATGAGAAATAGATTCACAGAATCCATACCTTGTCATCCCTAATTTTCATATCATTCATCTCCTCAGGTAATTTATCCACGCCAACATTATGACCACTAGCTTCTCTCAAACCAGTAGGTGCCACACCCACAGAAGCCATTCGTAGGACAAGGAAAAACTATCCTTATCTTCCTACTCTTGCACCGTGGTAAGCCTAATCATTTACCTACAATTATGAAACATTAGCAAACTCATGCGGCAGATTTAAGTTGTACAACACAGTCTATATTTCTCAGTTTACTCTCCACATAACAACATAAAGATTTTATTAATGAACTAAACCACAGACATTTCAAAGTATCAGATGAACCAAACCCAATTAAATTAAAAAGAACATAGATTACTTAATATCAAAGCACAAGCCCAAAGTTTATTATGCAATTTTAAGCTGCATAAATGATGATCCAATATGGAGTCAAATGTTTCAGGCTCTGATCAAGAAACCATAGCTCCTACCCCAGGTTCAAAGCAAATTCTAAGCTGGATTTTGTGCTCAAATCAAACAATAGTTAACCATCCCCACAAGGCAATCAAGTGGAAAAGAAAAATTTGCATTCAAATTTTGTCAAACAGAAATTTAGGAATTGATTACTATAGCTTTCATAAAGTGAAAGCCTTCGTTCTCAACGTCAATTACTTCCATATAAATCGATTGACCTCAATAAACGACAATAAAAGATATACATACACATTAATACAAATGATGTTCAAACAAAAGCCAGAAAGATAACAAAATTACTAAAGCAATCAAGTCAAAATCTTGTATCCTACCAACAAAAAATGAAAAAACTCGTAAAATCAAAGATCTACCAAATAAAAAATCAAATAAATCGAACCCAAAATTCCTAAAACAGAGTAAATCAAGAAAACTCAAAACACCATGAAAGGAAACATCTTTAGTAGCCAAAAAAGAAAACAATCGAAGACCCACATGCCCAAATCAAAACCCTAACAAGATCGAACCCGATACAAGCCGATCCAAACCCACAAATACCATGGTCCAAAAACAAACAATTCATCTCAACAAAAAAAAAAACAAAAACTTGAAAAAAATATGTGAACTAAAGCAAAAAAAAAAAAATAACCAGAAAATTTTCTTAAAAAAAATAACATACCAATCGAAGCAGAAAATTCTGGGTAAGAAGGAGAAGGAGAAGCTAATCAAAACGTGGCGTTTTGTTAAGAGCCAGAAAAATCAGACAATAGAGAGAGAAAGTGGTGACGATAGATCCATTTTTGTAGGTTATGTGTGTAATAAGAGAGCTTTCGGCTTTCTCTTTTGTTTTTTTGTTGTAAGTTCTTTCATTTATTTTATTTTTTAATTTAATTTCTTTAAAATTTACTTTCGTGTGGCGTGCTATAATGCGCTGGTGACAGTCAAAGAAAAGGATTAAAATAATGGGCTTCTTTTTTTTTTTTTTTTTTTGTTTAAGGAGAAAAATAGAAAATTAGGTCAATAATTTTAGAAAGTCTTTGTTATTAGCTTTGGCTTTTCTTTTTTGACCGTTCAAACTTTGCTTTGATTCTTTTTTTAATTTTTGTTTGGGGGCAAGTAATTGTAGTTTTTGTCATGGGAAAATGACATTAACAAAGTGATAATGGGGTCAGTCTTGTAAATTGCATACCAGATCTTTTAAGAGTAAATAAAATAATAATCAATCAATATTTATATTTTTTTAATATGAAAATATAACTTCCAATCCCCTTTTAAAATAAAAAATTATACATAATAACAAATAAAATATATGACATCAGACACTAATATAGGCAATCCAATGAGAAAACAGCACATAACAAAAAGAAAATAAGCAATGATTTTTTTTCTCTTTTTTATCATTTTAATTTATTTTAATATATTTTAAATAGAACTATTTACCTTCCAAATATACTTATTGGGGACTTGCTTAAAAATAAGAAAGAAGTAAATGTTATTAAATAAGATTTGATTATCTTATTTATTGAAGATTTTGTAAATATTTCATTTCAAAATAAAAAGAAAAAAATTAAAATAATTGAATTTTTTTAAAAAAATTGATGCAGTTATTAATTTATGATATAACATGTATATAATAAAAATTTCATTTTCGATTCTATAAAAAAAATTTATGAAAGCCTTTCATTTCCTTCTCTTCGATGGAAGTTTTAATTTCTCATAATGTAATTCTTCTTCTTCTTCTGATGGATTCAAAAACTCCATTCATCCAATAGCAAAAACAAATCCAAAATTAGAGATAGTAGGACAAAGCTCAATAGTGAGGATGCACAAAGGGGGGGAGTGGAGCTATTTCTTTAAGATCCACCCACGTAGATAAAGATAAAAGAAAAGCAAAACAAAGAGAAACATAAACAAAAATAAAGTAAAAGGTGAGAGAAGAAGAATAAATATATATATTATTAATTATTGATTCTTATTTTAATATTCAAAAATAAAAATTAAGAGTTAAAATTTTAAATTTTGCATTTTTTTAAATGTGATAGTTTATTTTTTATTTTATAAAAAAATTAAAATTATGTATCACTAAAAAGTAAAATATTTTATTTTAGGTTCAATCCTTAATAATAAATACATATAATTATTTTGAAATTGAATACTAGTGATATATTCGAAATTTTAAATTAATCTTGCATTAAAATTAAAACATTTATAATCATCCAATTTGGGTAAAGCAGTATATTTACTTATTTTAAGAAAGATGAGTTTATTTTACTTGAAATGCTAATTTGATGACTGCATATTTTCATATTGTTCTTTAGCGATAAAGATAAAACAAATAATTTAATACTTATATAAATATAAATACTAAAGTAATAATGGGCTTTTAGTGGGGATATTACCGTCTTTTCGTGAGGGGCAATCATTGAGAAGGAGCGCCCACACTCGATGTCCGAGCAAGCGAAAAGCGAATCCTGTGACTTTTATATTAAAGTACGCTTCTACCCTTTAAATTGTGAACCTTTTTTTTTTTTTTTTTTGAACCAATATTGGTCATACATTTCATTTTTCTTTTTTCTCTTTTCTATGATCAAGCACCTTTCATTTCCTTGTTGAAAGAAACATATTATATTTATATAATTTTTTGATAAAATATAATTTCACCTATTGCAGTATTTTTAGCATAAAATTCAACAAAATAATTCTCGATTTATAGTTTCTTTTATTTTATGTGAATTAGTAATCATTTACAAAAAAATTGAAAAGGGTTTTCTTTATTTGGATTAATAAAAAAAATGAGTTCCAAAGGAAAAAATGTATATTTTCTAATAATTTAAAATTTGTGTTCAATTCCTTAGTGTATATATTTAAATAAAATTATTTATTTTTAGAAAAAATAAAAATATTATATAAAAAAGGATTAACTAATAGATATCAAACATAAATAATTATATGTAATTATCTTTTTTACAGGTCTAATTTAATATTATTTTATTCTCTTCACTATTTTTATAACTAGAGAATTTGATATTTAAATTACTATTTCTGTTAAAAATAATTTAATTTCAGATTAAAAAAACATAAAATTCTACGTACATTAATATTTATTTTATAAAAATTGATAGATATGAAATAATAGGAAAATACCAACAAATTCATTATCCGATTAGTTAGAAGAATGATGTATTGAATATGGCCCTATTTGAGTCTCAGCTTTGAACATTTGCTAGGTAGGTAAAATATATTTGTTAAACTCCTAAAATTTTCAATTATAATCTATTAAATTTTTTATTTGTTATTTTAATTTAATGAGCTTATATATATATATATATATATATATATATATATATATAAAATTAATGAAATAAAGTAGAAATTTTAAAAATTAATAATATTTTGAGAATTCAATAATGCATTTTATTTATTCACTAATATATATTTAAAAGGGTCAATATTTTTATGTTTTTATAATAAGTAATTATTATATTTTAACATAGAAAGAAAAAAATGTTTTATTTGATAGTGGGTATATATGTATTTTAATTTTAGATATATAATATGAAATTCTTTTGTTTTTTCTTATAGCCTCTTTCTCAAGAAAAGTCCTAAGCCCTAAAAAATCATTTGATATTAATTATGGAGTATGATAAAGATAGTATTATCCCTCTCCAACTTTTGGTATATTATAATTGAATTATATAACAAACTAATCCTAATTTCAATAATTATCGTTATTTTCCAACCCTCAATTTAGGCATCCCAGGTAAATTTTAATTTTATTTGATTGCTAATTTTTTTTTGAATTGTTTATTTAATAATTATTATAATTATCAATCATATAAAAAAAATAAAAAAATAAAGCTAGGATATGTTTTTTAATTTTTATAAGAAGAGATGGAACCGGGGGAAAAGTGACAGGAGGGATATGGGTAGACCCCTCACATATAAATACTCAATTCCTCATGATTGCTGCCTCTTTTGGCTTTTTGGCTATTGGCTTCTGCTATTCTCGTCTTCATCTTTAATCGCTGTCCTTATTGTAAACTTAACCAATAATTCAAAGTCTCCGGTTATCTAGTCAATTTTCTGATCCCTTCGCCTCTCAAATCTCATCAAGTTCCAATCTTTTTATTTCTTCTCATGTCTTTCGCCCGATTAGAAGTTCACACACTTGAATCAAGATCGAATGATCGCTTCACTATGATTGGTAATTCTTGGATTTCAATTATATATATTTTTTTTTGCACTTATTCGATTAAGGATTCCCATCACCAAATGTGACTTAAAGCCTTGATCTTTTTTTTTTTTTTTTGTGGGTCTTTGCAGCTGGGTCGAAAGATCTCGACTTTATAACCGGAGGAGCTAAGTGAAATAGATTTGGGATTTTTAGATTCATTATTCCTTGATGGGGAAGTGAGGTTGGCTGAGATTTTTCCATTTATCATAGGTGCACTTCTCTCCGCAATGGTAATTATATTCCTTTTTAATCCTAAGATCAAAGACAACCAACTCAGTTCATTGCTTATATCTACTTTCGTAGATTATATTGTAGTGAGTTGTCCTGATTTGCAATGTGTTGATTCAAGAACAACTAAAGCATTTTAATTTAGCTAATGGATGTCTACTTTATTATATGGGGAAAGGGAAGCCAACTGATATGTGTTTGTATTTTATTGCAGTTTATGCTGTTCAGCATACTTAATCAGCTAAGCTGTCAAGAAACTGGTATCTGTATTTGAACTACAGTGGATGGCTGATCGTAATGCTAATGTCCGACCTCCGAATGGCAAGCCTTCAGGAGGCACCAATCCTTATTTGATTGATCTGGATAATTTTACTAAACGGTTGAAAATGCTATATTTGCATTGGAGTGAAAACAACATCGAACTTTGGGGTGCTTCTGATGCTCTTGCTGTAGCAACACCTCCTCCTTCTGAGGATCTGCGGTACCTGAAGTCAACTGCACTAAATATCTGGCTGGTTGGTTATGAGTTCCCAGAGACCATTATGGTTTTCATGAAGAAGCAGGTGCATTTCTTATGTAGTCAGAAAAAGGCTTCTTTGCTTGATGTTGTGAAGAAACCTGCCAAGGAATCTATTGGTGTTGAAGTTGTGATGCATGTGAAGACCAAAAGTGATGATGGAAGTAGCTTGATGGATAACATTTTCAATGCTGTCCATGCTTCTAGCGGTGACAAAACTCCTGTCATTGGACACATAGCAAGAGAAAGTCCAGAAGGGAAGCTTTTGGAGATTTGGGATAAAAAGTTGAAGAATGGGAATTGTGAATTAAGTGATGTGACAAATGGGTTCTCAGACTTATTTGCTGTTAAGGACAACACTGAACTTACATATGTGAGGAAAGCAGCATTCTTGACTTCATCGGTGATGAAGCAGTTTGTGGTGCCAAAGCTTGAAAAGGTCATTGATGAGGAGAAGAAGATCACTCATTCTTCATTTATGGATGAGACAGAGAAGGCAATTCTAGAACCTGCTAGAATTAAGGTGAAGCTGAAGGCAGAGAATATTGACATTTGTTACCCTCCAATTTTCCAGAGTGGGGGAGAGTTTGATCTGAAACCAAGTGCTGCAAGCAATGATGATAATCTTTACTACGACTCCACTAGTGTTATTATATGTGCAATTGGGTCCCGTTATAATAGCTACTGCTCAAATGTTGCTAGAACTTTTCTGATTGATGCGAATTCCATGCAGAGCAAGGCATATGAAGTCCTGCTTAGAGCCCAGGAGGCAGCAATTAGCGCATTGAAATCTGGGAACCAAGTTAGTGCTGTTTATCTAGCAGCTCTCTCTGTAGTTGAGAAGGATGCCCCTGAATTAGCTGCAAACTTGACTAAAACTGCAGGAACTGGAATTGGCCTTGAGTTTCGCGAGTCAGGGCTGAGTCTTAGCTCCAAGAACAATAGAATTTTGAGACCAGGAATGGTTTTCAATGTGTCGCTTGGCTTTCAAAATTTGCACACAGAGACTAACAAACCAAAGACGCAGAAATTTTCAGTGTTACTTGCAGATACAGTGATTGTTGGTGAAAAGCTACCAGATGTAGTGACTTCAAAGAGTTCTAAGGCTTTCAAGGATGTGGCTTATTCATTCAACGAGGATGACGACGAAGAAGAAGAGCTCTCAAAAGCGAGAGTTGAAGTTAAAGGTGGTGAGGCCACCTTGTCGAAGGCAACACTCAGGTCAGACAACCATGAAATGTCGAAGGAAGAACTACGAAGGCAGCACCAGGCTGAACTTGCCCGCCAAAAGAATGAAGAGACTGCCAGGAGGCTTGCTGGTGGGGGTTCTTCTGCTTCAGATAATCGTGGTTCTGTTAAGATGATTGGCGACTTGATTGCATATAAGAATGTGAATGACCTACCCCCTCCAAGAGATTTGATGATTCAGGTTGACCAGAAGAATGAAGCCATCCTAATACCAATACATGGAAGCATGGTCCCATTCCATGTTGCCACTGTCAAGAGTGTGTCGAGCCAGCAGGACAGCAATAGAACATGCTACATACGGATAACATTTAATGTTCCTGGAACCCCTTTCAGTCCTCATGATGCAAACACTCTTAAGTTTCAAGGCTCAATTTATCTGAAGGAAATTTCATTTCGATCCAAGGACTCTAGACACATAAGCGAAGTGGTACAGCAGATTAAAACCCTGCGGCGACAGGTCACTTCCAGAGAGTCTGAGAGAGCTGAGAGGGCAACATTAGTTACTCAGGAAAAGCTGCAACTTGCATCTACCAAGTTCAAGCCCATAAAATTGTATGATTTATGGATTCGCCCTGTTTTTGGTGGTCGTGGAAGAAAGCTGACTGGTTCACTCGAAGCCCATGTAAATGGGCTTCGCTATTCAACTTCAAGGCCTGATGAACGTATTGATGTTATGTACAGTAACATCAAGCACGCATTCTTCCAGCCAGCGGATAAGGAAATGATCACTCTTCTGCATTTTCATTTGCATAATCACATAATGGTAGGGAACAAAAAGACCAAAGATGTTCAATTTTTTATTGAAGTGATGGATATAGTCCAGACACTTGGAGGAGGAAAGAGATCTGCCTACGACCCGGATGAGATTGAGGAAGAACAGCGAGAGAGGGATAGAAAGAATAAAATAAACATGGACTTCCAAAACTTTGTGAACCGGGTGAATGATGTTTGGGGCCAACCACAATTCAGAGGACTTGACCTTGAGTTTGATCAGCCCTTGAGAGAGCTTGGGTTTCATGGGGTTCCTCACAAAGCCTCAGCTTTCATTGTCCCTACATCAAGCTGTCTGGTTGAACTGATAGAGACACCTGTTGTCGTAATCACCCTGAGTGAGATCGAGATAGTTAATCTGGAGAGAATTGGTCTTGGACAGAAGAACTTTGATATGACTATTGTATTTAAAGACTTCAAGAGGGACGTCCTTCGGATAGACTCCATTCCATCCACATCGCTGGACAGCATCAAAGAGTGGCTTAACACAACTGACCTCAAGTATTATGAGAGCAGACTAAATCTGAACTGGCGGCCTATATTGAAAACTATCACTGATGATCCTGAAAAATTCATAGAAGATGGTGGATGGGAATTTTTAAACATGGAGGTTAGTGACTCAGATTCTGAGAACTCAGCAGACTCCGATCATGGCTATGTGCCTTCAGACGTGCAATCTGACTCAGGATCTGAAGACGAGGATGACGGCAGTGAGTCACTGGTGGAGTCTGAGGATGATGAGGATGAGGACTCTGAGGAAGATTCAGAAGAGGATGAGGGGAAGACGTGGGAAGAGTTGGAGAGAGAAGCAAGCTATGCAGACAGGGAGAAGGGGGATGACTCAGATAGTGAGGAAGAGAGAAAAAGAAGGAAGATGAAGGCATTTGGTAAGGCTCGAGCGCCACTATCTCGGGCACCACCGCCTCGAGCACCACTATCTCGGGCACCACTGCCTCGAGCACCACCATCTCGGGCACCACCGCCTCGAGCACCTGATAGAAGAAATTCTGGGGGTAGTCTTCCCAAAAGACCCAAATTAAGGTGAATGAAGCCATTTGTCTTCATTAGCACTTTTAAAGGTAAACTAGCAGGTGCCGCATCGCTAGATATGATAGTTGCCTAATCTAGCTCCGTTGAGATTGTTAGAAGATGGATTTATTCCACAATGCTTGGTTACTAGGCCGGTATAGTGTATATAAATGGATTGTGCATCTTCTTTCTTCGAGCTAGTTTTTGAGAATGAATTCTATCCAAGTTTATTTATCATGATATTAGAGCTGGCTTTTTATCTGCGACGATAGGTTTGGACTCGATCCCGTTTGCATGTCACGTTAAATTTTAGGAGGTATTAGAAGTTGTATTTATGCCAATTACTTGGTTACTGGGCACTTATAGTGTGTGCAAGTGGATTGAATACTCTCTTTCTTTGCGCTAGCTTTTGAAAATGAGTTCTATTGAGAGAGAAAGCAAAAGCCGGAAAGATTTTTGTTACATAGCTATAAAGCTTGCATCTTGATCAAATTTGTTGAAGCATAATTGCTTGTGAAATAGTGGGTAACTTGTTGAAATATAGATTTTTGTTCCATTGCTATTCAGTTTTCCTTGTCTTAATCTTTCCATGTACAACTATCTTGATTCTCTGTGTTTTCCCTTGCCTTGTTATCTGCATAATCTAGGCATGTTGCCACGTTGAACATTTGTATAAATCATGGTTGAAACAATCAATCTTCAAGTTGAATTAAGATCACCAAAGTGCATTCAAAATCATTCATTCGGCACCAAGAAAATTATTTGCAGGATTGAAAATTTTATAACTTAGAAGAGAGCAGAACTATAGATTATAACTTATTATACAAATAATATATTTAACAAAATTTTCTTTACAGCTTGACAAATAGGAAAAACACTATTAATCACACAGGAAAACTACTGAATTAAATTAAGAAATTCTGAATTTTGAAATTATCAGATTTTGTTATGAGATAATAACAATTGTTTGCTAACTTATACCTCCTATCCAACTTAGGACTCTATAATTTGCTTACAATTTTATTTGGCTTCTCAAAGAAGAACCACGCTTGAGAGAAATGAAGGCAAGGAACAAGATCCAAGAGTGTAGGTACGCTCTTTAATATTTGGTACTGTTAACTCTTTTTCAATTTTACCTTAATAGCCAAAATATTGATTTGATTGTGTGTTTAGTTGTGGTTTGGAGAAAAAAAGAAACAATAGTAGTGGATAGGTGGAGGATGTTGTAATTGAAGCAGCCAAGTTCCATTATATGAAAGGATGTGATTCTCTATATCTTTTAGGGTAATTTGATCGATGCTGGTTAGCAGAATTTCAAATAGATGCTATAGAGAATGCACAATGAATTAGTAGCTTATGTTTCTCTCATACAGACTTGCACTATTGAAAGCTTGATATTGCAAAAAGGAGAGAAAGCTACCAATAAGAGGCATTAAAATCCAAAGTATCTGTTAAATGCCATTAAACTTCAGATTCTATGGTATCATCAATGCATCACACATGCACCTGCTCGTTTTGTTTGTCATATGAGCATATCTAATTACACTATTCTTTGTTTTTGCATACAAGGAAAAATGAATCCTAATTCAGTTAAATCCACTTTGTCTAGTTTAGCCTTTGGCAATGTAATAGCAGCTGCTGCTTGCAATCATCAGAAGGTAAATGCTGTTTAATAAAATTGCGACGTCCCTCTCTTGTTTAAACCAATTATTCATCTTAAATAACCTAATTTAATTAGGTAGATTACCTGGTAAACAATTCTATGTCAAAGAAATTCATCGCCATGGTTTTTATGACGCTAAAAGAAAAGCATATATTTAGCCTCAGAAATTCGTTTAGTTGTCTTGATATCTTTTATATCCTAGTCATTGGGTAAAACTTGCCTACATGTCTTTTAGAAACAATCTATATAGCGAATCTCGGTAAGGTAAAGTAGAGGTCTAAATGCCAATAAGGGTTGGTATTTTCCCTTGTGAAGATTGGAGAAGGTTTCGAATTTCAAGTCTCTCCATCCACCATCTACCAACTCCAGCTGTTGTTAGTCACCTCTATGATATCATTGAACACCCTGCCCCCGGCAAAAAAAAAAAAAAATGCTAATGTTTTTCTTTTTCCTGAGTTTCCTTTTGTGTCTGTTTTAGAAACTTTATGTCTATTTTGAACTTGGGATTTGTGTGTATTAGACTATAGACCCAAATAAAAATATAGAACTAGGTTGTTTAAGTTACATCCTGTACTATATAGTCCATTATGAATGTGCATGTTGATTTTGCAGGAATTTCTCACTCAAGAGAAGACACACTGGCAGCAAGTTCTATCAACTAAGAGGTTGACCTTGATGAGTTGATGGATGAAAGATTTAATGGTGTGCCTGCATCATTTCTGCATTGCTTTGCATGCAATCATCTCTTATGTTTTTTTAATTGTGGAGGTTTATTGCATTTCATGTGAAGGATTTTGAACTGGATAAACTGCAGGCGGACATGATTGCAGCTCTTAAGGTAATTAGTTTAAAAATTGTATGATTTATTGCATGCAGCTCTTGGGTGAAGTCACCGGCAGTGAGCACATGATTTGCCATTTCTACCACAGAGAGTTCTATCATGCAAGTAAGGCTTTCACTTCAAGTTCTCTGTGTCAGAGGCACACTCGTACATATTCATTTGTATGAACTTGTTTTATTTTATGTAACTTTTTTGGGTCACGGTCTCACATTTAATGATATGTTGATTGGTTATTTGTGGATAATGGATAAGCATTTGAAGGCTCTTGCATCAAGGCATCTTGATACCAAGTTCATCAAGCTGGGCGCAGAATTCTGTGCTTGACTTTTCATTTCTACTTTGCTTCTGAACTGAAATTTTGATTTACTCCTCACAAATACATGGCTTTTCTAATGAGTTGCCTATGGTATTGTAAGAATCTTTAATGAACTGCAGAATGTACCCTCTTTGTTGCCAAGCTTGGAGTCAAGACTATACCTCTTGTCATATACTGTTCAGGTCTGCCATATTTAGCACCTTTATTCCTACCATAGCTTACTGGGGTCCTTTTTACACTGTGATAACATTGTTCTGTTTGATTTCCCTGAGCACAGAAGATTTGAGAAAGCTGGTATTTGATAGTTAATTAATACCATCCTTATCTGCATGATTTTTGAATCTGTGGCTATGTATTTGATAATAAAGGATTGAATAGATTAGCTGTGGAATATTCAGAAGTTATCTCAGACAACCATAATAAATATAGGAACACCATCAGAACTTACATTTCAATGCATATTGGTGACCTACATATTGAAATTTTGCATCAATATATTTTAGACTTGGGAAGTTGCATTGCATTGTTTATTAAATATTATCCTGAAAGAACGCCAGTGTTTTCATTAGGAAAGGGATTGCAATTGATTAGACTCATTGGGCTTTAAGATTTGGGAGGAACAGGTAACTTCACCACAAAAACAAATGGAGATTCTTCTGATAAAGAAAGGTAAACGTCCAGTTTGCTATGCAATTAGCAGTTCTATGGAGAAAAGTCTCATCTTACAGATACATAATCAGTGAGAAGAAAGATAATGAAGACGATGATTATCACGGAAGCAAGCAGGCGAAGGACAGTAAGATCGTCTGTGCCGACTCCAATTCTGATTGAAATCAAAATACTATAAAAGAAACTACAAATTCGTACCTTTGTATTTCTTTTAAATGTGGTTGTATGACTATTTTTTGCATGCTATTCTTCTATGTGCTATCTCCTTCAGTTTTTATTTCCTCTTTAAGTTCAATAGAGAAATAACATAACAGAAGAAAGAAAATATAATCCCATGTAAACAATGGGATGGATAAGATGATAGTAGAGGCATCATCTTCCCTTTTCACGCCATGCACATGTTAGTTCAACTGAATTCTTCAGTCGCCTAACCACCAATGCCAATCGAAATGCCAAAATGCTTCTTCACACTTTCCTGTTTGTAGTATCCATTTTGTCCTTAATTAGTTTCTTCCAATATCATCCAACTAAACCATTTAAGGAGGAGATGCATTTTGGAAAGCAGTTTTCCAACACTTCCTTTGGCAGGAAAGCTAAAGGAAATTGTCAATCACAACACTGTTTTGATAGGGTGGAATTGAACAGGAAATATAGGAAAACAAAAGAAAGAAAACTATTTTCTTTTTTTCCTTATTCTTAGAAGAACAAATGCTACATTTCTTTTCTTTTCATCATCCAAATGAAATTCCAAAATAAAACTAAGATTTTAGTTTCTTTTCATTTCATTTTCCTCTTCTAATGCTCTTTATTTTTTCTGTGCATATCTAGTGCACCAACACATGGGTAAATAAGTGTATGATTATTTCACACTTCAATGAGAAAACATAGCCACAAGACACCCATCATAGGGAAATAGTATTTATTTTTACTACTCTACTTTCCAATTTTACCAAAGTAACCACCACATCATAAAGATTTGTACATCAACCAAACACCCATATTCCATTTATGAAGGGGTAGTTGAGGAAATTGTGAAATTAAATTGTAATATTATTGGCCCACACTCTTAGTTTGGTTTGGTGATTATAATTTTAGAAATTGGCTCCAACTTCTCCCCTGCCCAAATCGCCCACTAACCAACCAACACCCAACTCTCTTTCTCCACTCCACTCTCCAATCTCCATCTTCTTCTTGTTGTTGCGTTTGGTAAGTTCCAAAAATCGTACCTTTGAAGCAAAACATTAACTCTCTCTCTAAATTTTAAGTCTTTTAGTAGTCCTTTCTTTTTCTTTCCCTCTAAAAACAGAGTATAGATACAAAAAACAGAGTGTCTTTTACTTAACAGATCTTGAATTGAATTGAAACAGAACAAAAAATGGCTAGAAAGAAGATTAGAGAGTATGATTCAAAGCGACTTCTTAAAGAACACCTGAAACGCCTTGCCGGTCTTGATATCCAGATCTGCTCTGCTCAGGTTTTTATTTCTATATACTTTATGCACGATCAGTCTGAATGATTTAAAGAAATGGGTGGGTCAAACCTGCGTGGAAGTTTTATTCTTCAGTCGAATTGTGATGAAAATGAGTTGGATTCTGGTCTCAATTAATAGATAATGCTGTATGTGTGTGTTATGTTATGTAGGTGACTGAGTCTACAGACTTTACAGAGTTAACAAATCAAGAACCATGGCTTTCTTCATCGAGATTGGTGGTTAAGCCTGATATGTTATTTGGGAAACGTGGGAAGAGTGGTTTGGTTGCTTTGAATTTAGATCTAGCTCAAGTTGCTGAATTTGTGAAAGCAAGGCTTGGAGTTGAGGTGATTAGTATTACTTGATTAGAACTAAAATTAGGAAGTTAGGCGCTTGTTATCTTCTTTAGTAATTTTAGATTATTCATTCTATGTGGATTCAATTTTCATCAGGTTGAAATGAGTGGCTGTAAGGCACCAATAACTACATTCATTGTTGAACCATTTGTTCCACATGATCAAGAATTTTACCTCTCAATAGTCTCTGAAAGACTTGGCTGCACCATTAGTTTTTCAGAATGTGGAGGTATTGAAATTGAAGAGAATTGGGATAAGGTATATCTATGCTCTACTGGTACATGTTTTCTTATGTTATTACCAGTGCCATTTATAGCCAAAAGTGCTGACACTGTTCCGTTTTTATTCATACAGGTTAAGACTGTATTCCTTCCCACTGAAAAGCCTATGAACTTGGAGGCATGTGCTCCATTGATTGCTACACTTCCTCTGGAGGTTAGTGTCAGTTATTCATTTTTTTATTTATTTTCATCAGCATCTGAAATGGTATTCATATTAGAAGTTTCTTTGGATAATTCTTTTCTGAATGAAGGAAAAGAATAATTCTTTGGACATAAAGAAGGCCTTTTGTTCGTGTTAGATTTTGTCGAACTTATTGGTGTTTCTTATAGTGTTATACATAATAAACACTATATCACAGAGTTATCCTGATGTCAGCCCTTTTGTCGGGAGCAGCTGTAGAAATGTTTACTTAGGAGTTGGGATCACCTGATCGGTGTGAGAAGAGTAGAAATAGAATAAATATCTAAAACAAGATGGAAAGGATATTATATATTCCTGATGGAAGAAGAGCATTGAAACTTGCTGATACTGTTAATCTGAATTTTGGTAATTTTAGTATGTTCAACCTACCAAAGTAAATAAATGGATAAAAAACTGATATTTATTGATCAAGCTATGACTTGTGGCATCAAATTATGCAGCATGCTCAATGCTGTTTCATGCTACTGCCTCTTTGATATATTTCAAACTTCTTACAATTGATAATTCTTGTAATCGTTTTTCTTTCTTCATATCTCTCTGTCGGTTTATTATTTTTTATGCAAATGGGTAGTTCTATATTTCTGCAGATTCGAGGTAAAATTGGTGCCTTCATAATGGGAGTCTTTGCTGTCTTTCAAGGTATGTGTGGTTTAAGGTTTCATAATAGTCTCCTTGCCTACTCATTTAACATAGGGAATTACTTAACTTGTGAAAAAGATTTAGATTTCCTTTTTTGGACATATTATGTGAAATGAAGACCAGAACTGTGAAGTTCCAAAATGATTTAGTGCGTGCTGTTTCCTTCTTGAGAAAAAATGAGATCCTTTTGTTCATTGCTTATGGCAATTTCTATTTCATGTTGGCAGTAATCACTTCTAACTGCTTCTATTATTCTTCACAGATCTAGATTTCAGTTTTATAGAGATGAATCCTTTTACCCTGGTTAATGGAGAGCCATATCCACTAGATATGAGAGGCGAATTGGATGACACTGCTGCTTTTAAGAACTTTAAGAAGTATATATTTGTTCTTCACAAAGAAATCTGTTAACGCTGAAATTCTTTAGTTTGAAAATGTTACTTCATGTGGTTTATCTCATCAATTTTTCTGCGTCAGGTGGGGTAACATAGAGTTTCCTCTTCCCTTTGGAAGAGTTCTGAGTCCTACTGAAAGCTTCATTCATTCGCTGGATGAAAAGGTAATTCCAAAAATGTCCTGATCATTACTTTTTAGCCATGTGTCCTCTTCATTGCCTCTGTGTACCATAAATCAGACTAAATAATCATATTTCTGTGTTTACAGACAAGTGCATCTTTGAAATTCACTGTTTTGAACCCAAAAGGGCGTATCTGGACAATGGTAGCTGGAGGTGGTGCCAGCGTAATTTATGCCGACACTGTAAGTGTTTAATATCGCATCTTTAGAATTTTATCAATGGTTATGTAGGGCCTGTAATCTATTCTGTTGTTTTACTTGCATGACATTTTCTTTTCCATTTAACTAGGTTGGAGATTTGGGTTATGCATCAGAGCTTGGCAACTATGCAGAGTATAGTGGAGCTCCTAATGAGGAGGAAGTTTTACAATATGCAAGAGTTGTAATTGATGTAAGAGAGAATGAACTTGTCCTTTTCTCTACTTCTGGTTGCAAATTAATTGACCCCCAAATTATTAAAAAAAAAATGTACCTTAAATGATTGCAGTGCGCCACTGCTGATCCTGATGGTCGAAAGAGAGCCCTTCTAATTGGAGGTGGCATTGCTAACTTCACAGATGTTGCAGCTACTTTCAATGGTATCATACGAGCCCTCAGAGAAAAGGTACTTTCTGCTTGAATCGACTCGAAACAGCAATTCGATTGGTTAATTTGTCTTTTTCTACACTTAGCTATGCTTTCTCTCCTCCCAACAGGAATCCAAGTTAAAAGCAGCAAGAATGCACATCTATGTTCGAAGAGGGGGTCCAAACTACCAGACTGGTTTGGCAAAGATGCGGACTCTGGGAGAAGAGGTGGGAGTGCCACTTGAGGTATGAAATAATAGTCTGCTCTTTTCCTTGGCCCTGTTGACCCTTTCCGCCACATGAACGGAAATGCAAAACTCTTACTTGTTCTATAAAATTGGGATCTTTGTGTCTGTCTTTTTTTCAGTTGTTTTATACAGAATTTTCAACCATCAGTTTCACTCTATTTTTGGAGACAATAAATAGAAGGAATCCAATGTGCCATCCCTAAGGATTCTGATTAGAAGAGAAATACTTTTCGTTTTCATTTTCCCGTTAGAAATTCACATCTGGAAATCATTAGTAGTTGTAGTTTAACCGAGTGAATTTCCTTTTTCTTTTCAGGTTTATGGGCCTGAAGCCACCATGACTGGCATCTGCAAGCAGGCCATTGATTGCATCATGTCTGCGGCATAGTTTCATAGCCCATTTTCTCCTTTATCAATCTGTACAAGGAAAATAATTTGGGGCAAAATGTGTGTGTTGAGAAGATCATCTTTTGTTGAGACAATACTTTCTGTGCAGAAGGCATGAACCAGATTGAGATTTTTTTTTTTTCCTTCTTTTCTTTCTTAATGGAAAAGTTTGATTGAATTGCTTTATACATACCACCAATTTACTTTGTCCCATAAAACAATTTTGTCATTTAAGCATCGCACGACTTATACTTGACTGTGGAACATGTCCTGCTGTGCTTGCTGTATGTGCATTGATCTATGAGAAGAAAGAGCGCTAATATCATTCGAAAAAAGAAAAGGCAACTCATCTCAGTATCAAAGCCCAAGGGCTTATTTCTCTCCATGGGTGCGCATTTTTTTATGTGTGCATGTATGTATATGCATAACCACTTCTATTGTCAAGGCTATGTTGGTTTCTCTCCATGCATGCAGGATTTTAGTGGGTGGCTATATTTGCACCATAGCCACTGCAGATCAGGAGAGTGCTAATATCATTTGAGAAGCTACATTTCTATGTCAATGCCCTTTGTGTTCTCTCCCGGCATGCTTATTTTAACGTATGCATATGGCTTACTGTGATATCTTCTTGAAAAACTTAAAAAAAAAAAAAGGACTCCGTGCTTGCTTATTTTAATGTATGCATATATGGCTCATTGTGGTATCTTCTTGAAAACCTTGAAAACTAATAAAAAACAGAAAGAGAACTGGTCCCGGCGGGGCTCGAACCCGCGACCTTCGGCTCATAAGACCAACGCTCTAACCAACTGAGCTACGGGACCAGATATTCTCACGAGGAAAATAATGTAAAATCAAAGTTATTTTTAAATAATAAATAATTTTAAAATAATTATTTACAAAGTTAGTACCAATCGTTGTCATTATGAATCTGATGGTTGGAAGATCTCATTATTTGTAATTTCTGATGAATAATAAAAGAAAATTGTCATTATTAAACAAAAGGACGCCGTTGCCGGGGATCGAACCCGGGTCACCCGCGTGACAGGCGGGAATACTTACCACTATACTACAACGACTCAATTGCTGACACTCGAGAAAAAGTAAATAATATATCCGTCCTAATCCCTATTTGATAATTCAAATCAAAGGCTTGCCAATAGAAAAAAAAAAAAAAAAAAAAAGAAGAGAAGAGAAGAAGTATATAAGTAAAATAAAATCTATAATTCATTAATTACACAAAATTAGAATATATCAAATGAATCCTATATATTTTCATGTTAAACAAATTAAATGACTGAAAATTATAGCTAAATGGTACTTCGCTTTCGAACCCATTGTGCTTGTTGGTAAGCAGTGGGTAGGTTATTATAAATTACTGTAACATATACAAGTGTATCAGATGGTAGATGAAGATTGCAGGTGCAACAAAAGGAAACAAAATTCATGACTAGCATTTTGAATTCATGTTAGGTACAACACTATAAATTCAGTCTTCATGTCTTCATAACTTTATTTCGAGCTGAAACAGCTCCTGCTTTTGAGAAATGGGGTGCACATTTGAACCCCGAAAGACCACATTGTCCTCATATTCAAATTAAACCACCCTCTATTGTCAAGGACATTTAAGTCTATGTACACGATATGAGTTGATATCTTCTTTTGTTTTTTTTTTTTTTTTTTACAGGAGCAGACTAAACAATGTCTTGTCACTGATAAATTTTAAAGCAGAACTACTCTGTACTGCACTCTGCAAGACCTATAGTACAGAAGATTACAATATATTGAATTTATAGAAAACCAGTTGGTTATACTTACTATATATAAGAAGGGTGGGGATGGATGGTCTTAGATTCATATTGCAAGTAAAAAGAAAGCAAAGCTAGAAGGAGAAATAGATAAGGAGTGCAAGGTACATTGAGGAAAGTGCTGCTGTTATGGAGAGAGCTGCAACTAAGCTGCTTGTGATCCTGACCCTATTTCTGGTGGTTCTTGCTTGTAATGTTGAAGGAGGAAGGAGACTCAAGCAGAGTCATGAGAAAGTTGACCAACCACAAAACTACTTTGGAGGCTTTGGTGGAACTGGTGCAGTCATTCCAACTCCATTTGGTCCTACCATTGCATTTGGACCATCTGGGTTTTGCTCATTTCCTGGGGTTGGTTGTGTGAGGGTGCAACCTCAGCAGCCCACTCTTCCAGGCGGTGCTATTGGCTCACCACCGTGAAGGTAGATCAGGCAATGGCTAGCTGCACTGGGGATGATCTATGGGCTATCTGTTCTTTTGGGGTAGTTATTTTTGCAAGTCTAATTTCATGTCTTATGTTTCTTGGTTACGGGTTTATGTTTCTTAGTTAACCATCTGATCTTTCAGTGCCAATTGCATATTCATTATGCATTTGCTCTGTAAGAATATAGGATCTCGATTAGCTTTTCACACTTTCAGTGTTATGTCTAACTTAGTAATTGACCTGTGCTGTGCCATGTCTTTTTAGTTATTCGTTATCTACATTTCAAATTAGCATAATGGTTTGGTGTGTTTTATCTTTTAATGCACTGCAGCCTTGTTGGAAGATTATTATTTAAGACTGCCATAACTATATATATATATATATATAAAAATTTAAAATTTAAATTTTTTACTTTATTATATATTTTATCTTAAATACATAAAATTTAAATTTATATTTAACTTTATAATTTTTATTAATTTATTGATTTTTAAGTTATACTTTTAATTAAGCACAATTTTAATTTTAAAAATAACATATTAATTATATTAATTAATAAATAATTTTCTAATAATATAAATATATAAATTTTATTCTAAAAATATAATATTTTTATTATATTTTAATATTATATTAATAAATTAATTAATTTTTTAATTAATGATTTTAATTTTAAAAAATAACATCCTAAATAATACTTTTGATATTATATTAAATAATATAATAATTTTTAATTATATAATAAATTTTTAATTTTGAAAAAATAGTAATATTAATTATATTGATAATACTAATTTATATAATACTAAAATTAATTGATAAATAATTTACAATAATTTTTGTATTATTATATATTAATAAAATTTTAAAAATTAAAATTATTTAAAAATAGTTAGTTACTATTATTTTATAAAATATTAAATATTTTTATTAAATTGAATCTATCTACTTAATTTTATGATCGAAATAATAATAACAACCGCAGAATACACGGGTAAATACTATTTATTATAATCTTTGATAAAATATAAAAAATTATTATTTTTTATAATTTAGCAGTAAATTTTACAATTATAAAAATAATTTAAAAATATATTAATTTTTTATAAATCATTAAATCTTATTTAAATAATTATATTTTTCGTAATATGTTATTTATTTGTTACAAATAGAAAGATTTATAAAAAATTATTATAATTTATAAAAATATAAAAATTATTATTTTTTGTAGTTTAATAAAAAATTTACAATTAAAAAATTAACATCTTTCATAAAATTATTAATTTTTCATAAATTATTAAATTTAAAAAAATGATTATATTTTTATAATATTATATATCCAGTGGTTTAGTAAAATTAAAGTTATAAAAAAAATTTAATATTATATTTATATAAATTTAAATAATAAAAAAATATATTTAAAATAAAATAAAATAACTTTATTTTTAAATAAAGTAACCAGCATTTAATAATATTTTATCCAGCCACTATATTTATTGTCTTTTTCTACGTGATTAAGCTTTAATTAAATTAACAGGTAATTTATCACCAGTCCCACTTCGCAATAATTTGTTTGGTTCCCGAGAAAGTTACGCAGGCACTGGGGTTGAGTTGCGTATTTTTTTGTTTCGAAAAAAGACAAAAGACAAAAACGCATCGTTTCCTCGTTCGCTATTAATTTAATTTATTAGTTATGACATTATATCACAAATTAAAAGAAAACAAATAGTAAAAGCAACTTTTCGCAAATTATTAAAAGTATCAAACTATCGCATTACGGTTTCATTTCTGTAGCAAACCCTAATCTACAGTTTTAATTAATTGCTCTTACAAACAGATCTGCGATTCGTCTCATAGTCAAAACTAAGTCCCTCTTTCAGGTAAATTTGATCCAATTTTAATCAACTGTTTTATGATCAAATCATTTTTTTCTTCTAAATTTACAATTGAACATTGACCGCTTACTAAATTCTGTCCACAAGATATCAGAAAGTTAAAGTCTTGAGCGTTGCGCTTAAATGATTCTTTTTTTCTTTTTGTGTTAATTTGAACTTACTGCTTCCTATTATTTGTTTATAGATAGAAGCTCAAATCTCATATTTGCTTTTCCTGGTTCCAAAAATTTGGCTAATGCATGACATTTATGTGAATCACAGACTGACTATGTAACTAGGAGCTTTAATGAATTTTTTCTAAATTTGTTTTTTTTTTCTTAATTTTTTTTTTATATATATATTTGCTATTCATAATGCTTTTCTATTGTTGTCTGTTCGTTGATAATTTCACTATTTTTAGAAGGGCGAGAAAGAGAAAGAGTCGATGGATGATAGTTGTGCTGTTTGTGCTGAGGCACTTGAGTGGGTTGCGTATGGAGCATGTGGCCATCGGGAGGTCTGTTCAAATTGCATTATTCGTCTCCGTTTCATTTGCAATGATCGATGTTGTTGCATCTGCAAATCTGAATCTAGTATCATCTTTGTCACCAAGGTTAGGCAATGCATTTTTATTTCAATCTCAGTTATAATGTGTGTTTTAACATGTATGATTTTTGTGTTTATAAATGTTGCACTGCTTATTTTCGGAAGAATATAATTTTTTTTGCATTCTGGACTCCCCCTTTTTCTTTTCTAGGCTCTGGGAGACTATACATGTATGATAAATGACTTCTCTACTTTCCCAGCCAATCCAATTGAAGGCCAAGTTGGGCAGTACTGGTTTCATGAAGATGCACAGGCATTTTTTGATGATATGGACCACTACAAGATGTTAAAGGCCATGTGCAAGCTATCTTGCAATATTTGTGATAGAAAGAATGAACAAAGGAATGGAGGACCAAAAGGAACGGGAGATTTTAATAGCATTGAGCAGCTGAAGATCCATCTATTCCACCAGCATAGGCTGTTTATGTGCAGTTTGTGTTTGGAGGGCAGGAAGGTGAGATACATGTACTTGGCTGTTTTTTTTGGTAACTAACTACTTTTATCCTTAGCAAAGAGTTGCAGTATGACGTTCAGAACAGCTTTTTGTTTCAAGATTTTTTTGCCCATCTTCTGTTCATAACAAACTACTTCTGTTCTCCGACTTTACTGAAATCGACCTAGATTTTTATAAGTGAGCAAAAGTTGTATAATAGAGCAGAATTGAATCAACATGTGAAGACTGGTGACACGGTGATAGATGGCAGTGAAAGTGAAAGAGGTGGATTTGTGGGCCATCCTACGTGTGAATTCTGCCAGAATCCGGTCTATGGGGATAATGAGCTTTATTTGCATATGTCCACTGAGCATTTTACTTGCCATATATGCCAAAGGTTATCCCCACCTTCTTCTTTCGCCTTTTTCTTAGAAATATGATTTATATGTTTTTCTTTCTTTTGATCATCACATGCATGCATTCATTTGTCCTGTTGAATGTAGGCGGCATCCAGGACAATATGAGTACTATAATGATTATTATGACTTGGAGGTCGGTTGTATTTAGTTTTACTTTAGATCGTTGTCTTTTGCCTTCATGATTCCTTTTCTTGTTTTATTGACACAAGTTTTCATCTCAGATCCATTTTCGTCAAGAACATTTCTTATGTGAAGATGCAGCCTGCCTGGAAAAAAAGTTCATTGTTTTTGCAACTGAATCTGAAATGAAGGTGTTATTTAGAACACTTTGTACGATGTGCATTTTCCTTTTGCTAATCATATTTTAAATTTTTTCTTCTTTTCTTTTTACTGGAATATACTATATGATTTAGACTTCTTATGTACTAATATTTGTAGAGGCATGACACCATGGAACACAGAGGCTGCATGTCTCGGTCCAAGCGAAATGCTGTCCTACAGGTGTGTATAGATTTGCTTTCAATGGTGGATAGATATTTTGGGGTTCTTCATATCCACTGCATGCGGACTCTTAATTACTATGGATATAGTAATGGACTACTCTCTTTTCCTATAACCAGATACCAACAAGCTTCCGGTATCAACGAAGTGTTGAACAAGATCGGCGGGGTAGGGGTCATGGAAAGCGGTTTAACTCATCAGACATTCAACTTTCAATGGCCATTCAAGATAGTGTTGAGACATTTAATGCTGTCAGGTTTTACGATATTTCTTCGAACACCCAAACAATCTCAAGTCGCAGAGAAACAAGTAACATGGAGTCTACTGACCCTTTTGAGTTGTTAGCCACTACAAATTCCAGCCCATCTTCAGGACAGGGTCAAGTTTTGGGGCAAAAGTCTGCAAGCACTCTGCTGGAAGAATCTTCCTTTCCCCCACTTCCCATGGCCCCGAGCAGCAGTAGAAGAAGATCGAGAAATGTTTTTGGGTCAAATGCAAACACA
This sequence comes from Ricinus communis, assembly GCF_019578655.1. Classification (NCBI taxonomy): domain Eukaryota; kingdom Viridiplantae; phylum Streptophyta; class Magnoliopsida; order Malpighiales; family Euphorbiaceae; genus Ricinus; species Ricinus communis. Next base: position 13,174,114 of record NC_063265.1, read on the forward strand.
ATGGCTGCTCGCCTGCGTCACCGTAATGCTGTAAAAGTTCTCTGTTCTTCTCGAGCTTTGCCAGCAGCAAGTAATCATCCTAACACATCAGCTAGCATTTCCTATCAGTCAAGGCCTGTGTATGATTCTGGCCCTTTATCATCATCTAGTTCTCCAAATGTTTCACAGAATAAGCTGTTAACTAATGATAATCCACCATCTAGTCATGCGAGCTCCATTCAATCTAGATCGTCAAAGGCTAATGACCTTGTTTCATCTGTTAATCTAGCAAGTTCTTCAAGGACTTCAAGTAGCACCAGAAAGGTCGGCCACTCTTCTTCAGTTCCAAACCTTGTCAAAAGAGAGACTATTGACAAAATAATTTCTGACTCTCAAATTGACAAGGCAACCATAAGTAAATATCCGCCGTTGAAAGTTGAAGATGTTCAATCTGCTAGTAAGGTTTTAGTGGAAAAAATCCTTGCCGCATTAGATTTTGATGAGGACAAATTTGCTGCATTTAAAGTGATATCTGTGGAGTATCGCCAGGATTTAATTGACACTGCAGAATATCTTGTTTATGTTCACCAATTTGGTCTAGCACATCTGGTTTTTGAGCTAGCTGTACTTTGTCCCAATGCTCAGAAGCAAAGAGAGCTTATTGAGATTCATCAATATAATACAAGAAGGAATGGTTCTAGTGAAAATGGCTTGAGCATGGATAATGGTCAGCCCAAAAGTAAGAAAAGCACAAAGAAGGGTAAAGAGAAGTGGGAAGATAGTGGAGTCTGTTGCTCAGAAAATGCCCTGGCAGGAAGTCTTAGTAGTGGGATAATGAAATTGCAGATAAATCATGTGCAAGAGGGGGTCTTATCAGAAGATATGTCTCATTCTGCAAAAGGCAAATCAAAGATTGCGGTTGATGAACAAGCTAACTTAAATTTATCAAGGGAGCCAAGGAACGTGAATGATGCTCAATCAGCTAACGGTGGCTCAATACAGAATGTGGGACCAGAAGGAGGAGGCAATAAACCTCGAAAAAAAGGGTCGAAGTTCCTTAAGAATCGCCTTGGTGAAGCTTCAGCTACTGCACTTCCAGAGAACAGCAGTCTTGATATGGGTGTTGATGAGAATGAGGGAAAAACATACCGGAAGAAGCACCTGCCTGAAATACTACCAGTCCATGGAGTTTGGCGAAATGGGGGAGGCCGCAGACTTGTAGTGATGACCCAAAGAGAGTGTAAAAGGTGATAAAAGCGCAGAGTGCCGATGGAAGTGTGAAACATGATTGCAGCATCTTTCTGAAAAATGGTTTCTAGCTTACAATGTCAAAACATTTTATAAGAATGCGTGCCCTCTTTCCTGCATACAATATTTCATTTTTGGTAGCTTTTCCTCCTTATATAATAAAGAGAGATGCACAGCTTTGAAAGGGATTTATGATACTTGCACAGCGTCTGATAGAGAACAAGAAGTAATAATCTAGCAATTTGTTTAATTGGGATTTTCATTCAAGTTTATACTTTATTTTGTTACTTTATTCTTTTCTACAAAAATTAACGTTAGGAGTACCTTTTAATGCTAGGGCCAATAATTGCAATGTTAAAAAATACTGATTTCTTTTCTTTTCTTTATTCCCAAATCTATTTGTTGATTAAGTTTTGTTGTTTCTCTTGGGATTTATTTAATTTCTTTGTTGGCAATTTCTTTTATAATTTTTATGTATATAAGAGATTAGGGTTACAAAAAAACAAGGAGAAAGATATACGTGATAGGGCAAGCTGAATGCTTATGTCGATTTTATGCGTCTTCATTCGTGACATTGATTAGGGTTTTGCTCATACAAATTTTTTCTTTTTTACAGGAAAAGTCATTTTACTAATATGATATCTAATAATTAAAATCTCATTGGCATACTCCTCATAGACTAATAGTAATTTTGTTTTGTAAAAAGATTTTGTGTTTTACTTATTGCTTTGCAGGAGTGGTACGAAAGTGGTAGTCTACAGTCTTCTATTTTAAAATTTTCTAACTGGAAGACTGATAATTCAAGAAGTAATTATGTGAAGAATAAGTATTAATTTATTGTCCTTCATTTATTAATTGAGTGATCCTAAAATCTTCTATTTGCCAATAAGATTAATTTAGAAAATTAGTTGCAAATGATATCAATTGAAATCTAATTAATTAAAAGAAGAAAAAAGAATTCCCTTTTTATGTTATATTTATCCTTATTCTTGGACCTAATTGAAGATATTAGAGATGAGGATATGGTAAGAGGTGGTGGGTGATGATAAGGGTTCATCATGCAAGGCTCTTAAACAACTCTATGATTGGGTTGATTATGTGCCCCCAATTATACTTCTCACTTCTTTGTTTTTCCTCATCCAATATCCACTATATTTTTGAAGAAAAAAAAAAAAACTGTTTTTTAATTAAGAATAAGAAATCTTAGCTTTCTTTAATATAATAAACTCTATCACTCCCTAACTACTTATTAATTATTAATTAAATTAAAATAATAACTAATAATAAAATTATTCAAAAATAATCGTTTCTACATTTTTTAAAATATTTTCATCTTATGTTACTGTAAAACGAATAAAATAATAAACTAATATCCAATATAGTTGGAAGGCTTTATATAGTTTTATTTTATTTCTTTTTAATATAAATTTACATAAAAAGGATTCTGCAATGTTGAAATACTTCTGATTTTTAATTCTTAAAACATTTATAAAAGTTTGCTTCTTTAGTTTTTTTTTAATGGTATTTAATGCATTAGAGATTTCATATACTATCTATCATTTTCTTATAAAAACTCTGTAATTTCTCCATTAAATTAAAAAAAAAGTATGTATTTTTATCTTTAATGTCTAATTTCTCCCTCTATTTTTTAATTTTTTTGCATTTTTTATAATATAATTTAGTTGTGTGTATATAAAAAATACAATTATTTAGAATTATTAAATATTTAATTTTTATTAGTTTTTAAAATATTAATTAGTAAGATATGAAATACAATATTCAAAATTTATAAAAATAAAAATTGAGTCCATGTGATTTCTATTTGGGGGGCATAGAATGAATATTTTATGATTGGTGGGGCATGAAAGGAAGATGGATCTGCTATCTTCTTTCTACGCGTTTCAAGCTAAGCTATTGGCTGGAAATCAAATCTACATAGTCCACACTGCAGTGTAGTGATTTATTATTATTATATCAGTGTCGGCAAAGACAGATCAAGATTTACTTTAGCTTTATAAACGTACCCAACAAATAAATGAAAGTTAGAATTTAATTTAATTAGAATTAATTTTATATAAATTTAATTATAAATATTAAATTAATTTTTATCCCATTTAAAAATATTAAGAAAACAACAAAGTAGTTTGTTTAAAAATAGAATACATTTTTGTTATATTGTGGATAAACATTTGTTATTGTAATTAATTGGCAGTCGGATAAATTAATTATTAACTGTGAGCGCTGAATCACATAATTTCAATATTAGTGGTTAATGAACAACTTTCTCTTGGGCCAAAATGCAATTGCGAGTGGGTCAGAGCCATACTCAGTATGAATTAGATTAACAATCCGAAAAGGCAACATCTGGGGTTGGTGAATGATGCAGGTTTGGGTTTGGTGAAAATCCAATATCTACCGGCTGTTCCGGTGGCTGATTCCCCGTCGTTTTCCACCACCGACTCTAATTAATCACCACCATCAACTTTTCACATCCAACGATTCGGATCTTTACTATTAACATCGCTAATCTTCATACGTGGGCCCAGCCAACACGCAATAGTATGATAAAATAATAAAATAATAAGCAAAACAGAAAAATAGAAAAGAAATGATTAGAGGAGAGGATACTTTGTCTATAAATAAGGAGTTCAGAGCTGCCTGTAAGAGTCGCCAAGAGTTCTTTAGTAGCTAGAGAACTCGTTGAAAGGTCAGATCTTTCGCCTTTGAATCAAACACCCAGTTCTGCTCTTTCGTGAGTTTTCATTTCCAGGTGCATTTCTTTGCTTTTATTCTCTTCTTAGTTCGTTTTCTTAGTTTTTCTTTTGTTAAAGACTCGAGCTTTTTGCTAATTCAGAGCACAATTTTGAAGGTTGAAACTTTTATGCTTTTATATGTTTTTTCTCAGTAGATCTGAGGATTTAGGACAAGGGGTTTTTTTCTTTTATAATGATTTCTGATACTAAATCTCTGTTCTTTTTTTTTTTTTTGGTGGTTTGTCTGCATATAGTATCTTTTTGTTCTTTAGTGCAACTGTATAAATCATTTCCTTTAACATTGAGCGGATCTCTTAGCTGTTATTTGCATGGGTTTTGGGTGGCCGATTGGATCCATGTTTTGTTTATTTTTTCTATTAATGACAAATAAAAATGAAGTTTCAGTGTTTCTAATAAACAATTCGCTTTCAGGATTTTAGATAAATTAGCCTATGTTAAAAATGAAGTTCCAGTGCTTCAAAGACCCAAATTGCTTCAGTTTCTGTTATGATTTTGGAATCGAAGTTGATAGATCTAGTATTACTCTTGCTTGTTTACTCGTGTCTTGATGCAAAAAGATGGATACTTATGCTAGTCAAGGTATAGCTTCACATAATCCTTTTGTATCACTAGATCTTATTATTTAATACTTTGTTAAGTTATGAGGAGTTGTTTCCATAATTCTGATTCTTGAGTTCGGATCTTATTTTGCATAATTGAGATGCTTGCCTTATTATGTTTTATGAGATAGTTTGCACATCCCATTTCTTCGAGGCATCATCAGTTAAAGTTGCTGAATTTCTTAATGTCGTTCTGTGCTTTGCAGTTGCAAGAATGGAGACCTTCCTATTTACTTCTGAATCTGTGAATGAGGGTCATCCCGACAAGCTCTGTGATCAAGTTTCAGATGCCATCTTGGATGCCTGTCTTGAGCAAGATCCCGACAGCAAGGTTGCCTGTGAGACTTGCACCAAGACTAACATGGTCATGGTCTTTGGTGAGATCACAACCAAAGCCAATGTAGACTACGAGAAGATTGTCCGTGACACATGCCGTGCAATTGGATTTGTTTCTGATGATGTGGGTCTTGATGCTGACAAGTGCAAAGTCTTAGTTAATATTGAGCAGCAGAGCCCTGACATTGCCCAGGGTGTCCACGGCCATCTTACTAAGCGCCCTGAGGAGATTGGTGCTGGTGACCAAGGTCACATGTTTGGCTATGCCACTGATGAAACTCCTGAGTTTATGCCCCTCAGCCATGTCCTTGCCACCAAGCTTGGTGCTCGCCTCACTGAAGTCCGCAAGAACGGAACCTGCCCTTGGTTGAGACCTGATGGCAAAACCCAAGTCACTGTTGAGTACTACAATGACAATGGTGCTATGGTTCCAGTTCGTGTACACACTGTTCTCATCTCTACACAACATGATGAAACTGTAACTAATGATGAGATTGCTGCTGACCTCAAAGAGCATGTTATTAAGCCTGTAATCCCCGAGAAGTACCTTGATGAGAAGACCATCTTCCATCTTAACCCATCAGGCAGGTTCGTTATTGGTGGCCCACATGGTGATGCAGGTCTCACTGGCCGCAAAATCATTATTGATACTTATGGTGGTTGGGGAGCTCATGGTGGCGGTGCCTTCTCTGGGAAGGATCCAACCAAGGTTGACAGGAGTGGAGCCTACATTGTTAGGCAGGCAGCCAAGAGCATTGTTGCCAACGGGCTTGCTCGCCGGTGCATCGTTCAGGTCTCTTATGCTATTGGTGTGCCAGAGCCATTGTCAGTGTTTGTTGACACTTATGGCACTGGAAAGATCCCAGATAAGGAGATTCTCAAGATTGTGAAGGAAAGCTTTGATTTTAGGCCTGGTATGATTTCCATTAACCTGGATCTCAAGAGGGGTGGCAATGGTAGGTTCTTGAAGACAGCTGCCTATGGTCACTTTGGAAGAGATGACTCCGACTTCACATGGGAGGTGGTGAAGCCCCTCAAATGGGAGAAGCCTCAAGAGTAGAATTGCATGATCACCAGTAATCAATAATCTGCTTGTCCTTTGCAGCTTCTCTGCAACTCAAAAGACTTCCTATTGTTTGCTTGGTTCTTTTTACCTTCATTTTCCTTCCTTTTTGGTTTTTGTATTTTTTTTTACCCATATAAGAAAATATGTGGTCTTGAGTCTTAAGAAAGCTAGTAGAGAGGATCTATGTCTTTTGGAGATTACTCGAAAGGAGAACAGGAAAGAAAAGAGTCTGCTGCAGAGATACTATCTCATTTGTTTGACAATGAAATTATGATTCATTCTTTACTATGTCATGTTCTCTTGGCTATTATTTCCCTTTTTTCTTTGTTTTGGTTTGCCATGACTTACCAGGTGTTGGCTGCTGGGAATTGAATTTTGGTCCTAGTTTAGACCAGATGGTTAATAAACATATTAACCGCTTCGACTGTAGGATTGCTTGTTCAAAATTAAAAACTAAATGGCACCGGCATTCCCAGACTCTGCTGAACTGCATATCATTATTTATTAATTCCTGAATGAACACCTTGAGCAAGCAAATGCTAGTTTGATAAGGTTAAGGTTAAGGTTCAGATTCTGAAGAAGGCTCATACATTACTATACCATGAGAATAAGTGCAGTTACCAGAAACTCAAAACCATGAGAATTAGCTCATACACATTATTACTATACCAGTATATTGAATGACAGATGTAAAGCAGAGAACTCTTAAAGCAATGAAATGGAATCATACAGTAAATGACAGTATGATACGAGACTATTTGGCAACTAAAATGCATGAAATTGGGTCCATGGCATGCTGTCGTAAAAAGAAATTGCCAGGAGGCAAAAAAAAAAGAAAACAAAGCTAAGCAATCAGTGTAACACTGAGAGACAAAAGGCTGAAACATCTCTAATCTAATAACCAAACTTCAAAATATTGAATGAGAGGACTCTCAAAGAGAAAGATTGGTAAAATTGCAAAAGGATGGTAAAAGGGAAACTGCAGTGGGTAAATGAACCATTTCTCTTTACAAGTGATGAGACAGTCTATAGTGTTAGTACTAAATTACCATGTCTCTGGAGTTGGAGATGTTTGGAATTTAAACAGTTGTTTAGACATTCACAAACTCAAAACTCAAACTCAGATTCTGACTCTTAAGTTTATCATTATACCAAAATTATAGCTCCAACAAACAAATCTTGTGCTAGGGTTGCGAAGACCAAAAAATAACACATGTATTTTCTTTTGCTTTCTATAAGTCTCTCTCTCTCTCTCTCTCTCTCTCTCTCTCTCAGTTTACACCCTCCCATGGCTACAAATAGAATCATTCATTCGTAAAGTATAAAGAATGATAAATTTTTTTTTTTTTTTTTTTGAAGTTTGAATGGAGATGTGGGATCACATGCAAATTTAAAAAATGGGTTTATCGTTACAATCAAAATGTAACCAACCCCTTTACCTGTGCAACTTATATAATGAAAATAAGATAATTATTCCCAAATCACCTTCATCGATCTAAGATTTAAAGCCGAGAACTTTGCCCTCGATCTGCAATTATTCTGTTAACTTCCTCAATAATGTCGGCATTTCATCTTCTCCCTGTTCATTGCTAGTTAACTTGAGAAAAAGTGCTTGACCCGATTGCTATAAAACTCATTACTTTTTATGGTATCTCTGTATGTATTTCTCGTGCAATCGTGGAATTTGTAGTTGGGTTAGCATTTGGTAGTCCAAAAATGAAGTCTTGAAGCGGGGTTGTTGTTTGATTGCAGAGAAAATAACTGACATTTGAAGGCAACATACAAAATGAGCGTGTAAACAGTAAATAAGCATCACATCATCCTCCAAATTTGCATTCACTTGCTTAGATTTGCACAATCATGTTAGTAAAGAAGTGTTTGTGTTTCCAAAAATGACAGTTAAGGTATATGAAAGGTTAAAAATAAAAGTAAAAGTAGTTAAGGAAACAATTGAGGTAAAAAAGTTAAACAAGTGCTATGGTGAAAAGAAAAAAGTTCAGGTGCCTGTATGCATTATGCCAAATAAATTTTCTGGGAGCCTCTTTTGCTGGTCCAAACATGAAACAATCTTGAAAAACAGCTAACCCAATTCTGTACACACCCCCTATGACATGGGTCCTTCACAATACCAATTCCATACAAAAGCAAATCATTCTCCATCTACATCCAAGAAAAATTAAAAAGAAGAAAAAAAAATGAAAAGGGAAAAAAAAATCATATCTCTTCCTACCCCTTCCCATATCCTAATTATCAACAGCATATATAGAGTCAAGCCAGGAAATTTAAGAGTGAAAAAATTTGTAAGGATTATCCCCTCAGTTATATGGAGTCTCTCAAATCCCCAAAAACACCAAGTTGCATTACGTCCGTCTGCTTTCTGATCTTGATCCTGGATGATCACTGCGATCGGTGTCAGAATTCTCTTTCTGAGATTCAATGTCCATGCTACCACCCTGCGTCCTTCGGTGTCTACGATCCTGAATCATTTATAGAAATGCAGTAAGAAGTAAAGGATTCAGCCAAGTCATACACAGAATGAGCTGAGTATTTTCTTTATACTCTCAAATGAATATTGGAGTTACAATGTGTAATAAGTATCAAATGCATCTTTGTGTGAGGAACTAACCTCTCTAGGAATAGGATATTCCTCAGATTCAAGCATTCGAACAACCTGGCCCATCTTAGGTCTTTTTTCAGAATCCGGATCAACACACCTCAAAGCAGTCAATAGAGCCCGCTTTAGAGCTCTTGTTGGTGGCCTTACATCAATGTTCGGATCCACTACTTCTTCAGACCGCCTGCTTCCCACCATCATTTTCAGCCAATCAACAAGATTTACCTGCAAGTATGATCAAATGCACGAGACTTCACCTTAAAGAGGGAATTGATTATTCAGTAACCGTGTGCCACGCATAACTAATGCCAATCTGAAGCTCTAGAGCAATAGCTATAAATCAAGGAATAACACGTTTGATAGCAATTAGCAGTCCAGTTTGCTCCATCAAGTCAAACTTTTTCACTGGTTTGCCCAAGCACCACTAAAGACTGTCAAGTTTTAAATGCATTTCTGCAAGCATTACAGAAGGATTAAACTGCAAGAGGTTATTCTGAGGTTTTGGTTCTGATCATTTTATCTCATCTATCAAGAAATGTACAGAAGAGTCTCAATGTACCCACAATGTGAAATCCAGAAAATCATCTTTAGAATCTGAGGTAGATCCGATGCAATCAACAATAGAAAAGTTACTTAGGTCAAGTTAGTCCAGAACAATTGAAAACAATTAACTAACAATTAAGCAGCACTAAATAAAAGTTCAAGTAATTGTATTTGTTTTTAATGATTGTGCATTTTCAATAATCTAATAGACATTTGGCGAGTATAAAATCATGTACCTCATGGGAAGGACGACCATAGTCGACTGGATCTCTTCCGGTAATAGCTTCCAAGAGCAAAACCCCAAAGCTATAAACATCACTCTTTTCATTCAAAAGACCGGTATTTGCGTATTCAGGAGCCACATATCTGTGAGTGAAAAAAATAGGATGGATTTCAAAAGTGATAATTCAACTAACTAGATGAGAAATACATTGAACAATTGTCTAAATACACACAAGATTATCCATGTAGCCACTGTCAAAAGTAAAAATGTTACCCAAATGTTCCCATAACACGAGTAGTAACATGGCTTTTTCCAGATCCAAGCAACTTGGCCAAGCCAAAATCCGAAACCTTGGCATTAAAGTCATCATCAATTAATATATTGCTCGACTTAATATCTCGGTGCACCACTTTTGGTTCAATGGCCTCATGCAAATAGGCAAGACTGCAAGAAATATATTGAGGTCACATGGTGGCATAAGAACCAGAACTCTCAACAGAGATGCAAGTAATTGACTTACGCCTTAGCTGTGCCCAGGAGAACTTTCAAGCGGGCCTCCCAAGTAAGATATCCGTGCTGACGCATAGCTCCATGAAGCCATTGTTCCAAATTTCCATTATTGACATATTCATAAACCAACATCCTGTAATTATACAGCAAATGATAAGATTAAAAAGCAACATCTGCAGTATGGAAAAGCAAGCCAGCACCCAGATACTTGCACCAACCTTAACTCTATCCTAGATCACAATGTGTTTTTAAAGTAAGATCTTGAAAAGAGAAGAAAAAAGAAAGTACCTGTGAGTCCCTTCTATGCAATATCCCAGAAGGCGAACCAAGTTCTTGTGGCGCACATGGCCAATGGCTTCAACTTCCACTCTAAACTCCTTCTCTGCTTGGCCCCTAAAGATAAGAATCAAGACTTCAATTGGCAAAGAACTTGGCCGATGAAGAAGAACAAACCAAAGCAACTAAGAAAGAAAAATAGATAAAGAAATTGACAAAACCAATCTTGAACTCACAAATTATTTAGGATCTTTTTCACTGCCACAGGAGAGCCATTGATCAAATGTCCCCGGTAAACAACTCCATATCCACCCTCCCCAAGAACATTTTCCTTAGAAAACCGGTTTGTTGCCAGCTCAAGGTCTCTCAGTGTGAACCAGTGACCCCAGCCCAAGTGAGAGAATTCGGGGAGGCCACAAAGAGGGGAAGGAGCAGTTATAGGATATGAAGAAGAAGAAGGTTTATATATCGTTACTGTGCCAGAGCTCCCTTCTTCACCCGATTGTGATCCACAATCTTTGTCTAAATGATGAAAAGAACCTGATTGACTGCTATTGTCTCCATTCTTCACTTTTCCCATGCCCAAATGGACCATGACCTTATCTGAATCTTTCTCACTATTCTTATCGTGAATCGTGAGAAGAATCCCATCACGCGGTACGAATTCATTTGTGGATACTTGTTCCACACGAACTTCCTTAATTTCCTTTGAAACAGTTGGGATTTGGCTATGGGGAAGCTTGTTTCGATCTTTTCTCAACTTCTTCCTCGAAGTTAAATAAAATGACAAGACAGAGAGGATAATAAAGATAAAGATAAACAATGCCACAGAAATCCCAATTACTTCCCACACCTTGAGACCAAAAATGGCAGTCTTCTTGGACATTTCTGTGTTTAGATCACCGGCCATTTCTTGTTTTTAGGATGTCCAAAACCTGCATAATTGACATGAGACATAGAAAAATTGCATTAAAGTAGAATTCCATATTAAGAATGGTACTACAACATCGTTTAGATAAACAAGATGAAATCTTTTCTCTAATCCCAACATTTTAATACTCCATTAAGAGGACATACTCAACAGTTCCAAGCTAGAGATAACCAAATTTGCCAGAGAACATGCTAAAAACAGCATTTACAATATTAAGAAATGCGTCAACAATTAGTACAAGCAGTTCAGTGGACAAAAATCAACAGATCAAATAACAGAATGTAATTAGACCATCCAAAAATCCATAGCAACTAAACTGTCACCTACCATAAAATTGTATTACTCATATCAGTAAATGTAATCGCAAAGAAGAAAAGAAAAACAGCTCAAATACTTCATTCTCTTACCTCTCTGAAGTGACTTAACAAGAGACAGCCTTCAAACTCTAGATCTTTGAAACCTTTTAACCATACCACACTACTAAGAATCCAGATCTCAGACTAAATAATTCCAAAACGACCAATGTGAAAAAGAATCCATGTTCAAGAAACTCAAATCAAGCCAGCTGTCCAAAAGAACTGGAGCTGAATACCCAAAAAGATTTAGTACTTTTTCTTTTTATTTCCAGTTGGGGGGCAAATGTGAGTGTAAATCTAAGATGGGGTGGAGCTTTCTATGCACCCAAAGCCAAAAATGACAATAAGAAAAAGAAAGAGCCTTTATTGTTGTTGTAGTGGCAATTGTCTTGGCTGATGTAGTTGGTTGTGGCAAATTGAAGAAGAAGAAGAAGAAGAAGATGGACATGGAAATTGTGATGTTTATTTGTTTTGTTGTTGTGGAGAGAGAAAGAGAGAGATAATAAAAGAGAGAAGAAGGGATGGAGTTATCAGTGGTAGGTGATGAGTTTTTTAGATGACTTACATTACTCCATTACCATTACCATTACATTACAGTAAAAGAGAAGGCAATGAATTGGAAATGTGTTGTAATGATTTTCATGGTTTGCTGTTATGAACATGACTTGTTATCAGTTATTATTAACTCTTCACTCCAACTTTTATTTATAGACTTAGAGACTCCTCCCTTCTTTTATAGCTCTTTTTCATTTTCTAAGTGTTCTTTTTTTTGCTTTTCAAATAACTCTTTTGGGTTTAAAATTAGTGTTCAATTTCAGTTCTTTTTTCCTTTTAATTTTCATAATTACTCATAATTTAATATGGAATTGTGAGTATTATTTGTGAATTTTTATTATTAGAACAAAGAATATAATAATATTTTAAGTTTCTTTTTCTGAAGTGGTTGAGTTCATGCTAATACAGTAAGCTATTTCTTTTACTAAAAAAAAAAAACAAATTAATTAGTAGTATCTTATTTTATTGGACAAACATCTCCATTAAGATAGAGAACTGATGACTGATGATTAAGATAGGTGAAGGGGCAAAAGAGTAAATAGTGGTGTGATTAGTGATTAATGGGAATAATTTTTCCTGTGTCTTAATGGCTGTTTTTTAATGGTTAAATGGCTTTTAATTTTTTTTAATATCATTATAATAAATCATTAATAAAAAAAATTAAAACATCTCTTAATTAATATATTTGATGATTTATTTTTTGGTCATACCAAGCATAGTATTGTATTCTTTACAATAAATGGATGTTATTATAAATAAAAGTTGAATTTTAAGGACATACTCCTCTCATTTAGTATGCTAATTAATAAGCTATGGCTATGACAGGAAAATGATCTGCAATTAGCAAAATTCAGTTAGTGCAGATTGTTTGCTGTCCTATATGACCCTGGATATAGAAAACTCTTTTTCTTTAAATTAAAAATAATTAACCCACATTTGCAAGCATGGAAAACATTTAGAGAAATAATTTATAGTTAATTGAACATCTAATAAATAAATTAAAAATAAAATGATAACAATAATTATAGGTAAAAACCATTTGCAATGAGCAATAATTTTTGTTTTTCATGAATACTTGTTTTGGGGAATATAGTAATGGTGAATATGACAAGTTATAACAAGAAATAGTAAGTATTTACTGGAATTGAAAACAAAAAGGGAAAAGAAAATCTATCTTTCAGGTCCTTGAACTTTTTATTTCTTTAGCATTGAGTCTCTAAAGTATGTTTGTATTTAAAATTTCTATTTTTGCTAAAATCACATACTATTTGATATTAATGTGGAACCATGATGTAATCATATACTATATGGACTAAAAATTAATAAAATGCAAACATATTTTTAAGGAGACCAAGTTTAGAAAGATAAAAGTATAGGGATTAAAGATGGGTTTATTCCAAAAGTTTTTTTTTTTTTTAAAAAAGCATGACTCTTTGTACTTCCAATCTTTTATCAATGAATTAATTGTTTGATCATAGGTTATAGCTGCTTTCACAGATGCAGTCTCCTATGTTCATAGGCTTAGCTTGCATCTAACATGACCAATTGCTATATATATATGCATAGAAATACTTATATTAATTGCTGACAATGTTAATTAATAAAATCTAATTAGGTTAATGATGAATATGGTCCAGAACAAATTCTGAGGAAATGCTATTGGGGGAGGAGCAATGGGCAGAGAGAAGTTTTCATGCTTTATTAATGGAATACCCTAAAAGCCTTGTGTCAGTCAAAGAAATAACAATGAATAATAGTGACCTGACCTGACCTTTAGGTGCCTTAATTGTATGGTAAATGAATGTGCATGTGGATGAATGGCACCTTCTATTTTTCAAACATTTTGACTTAAGTTCATTTTGATTTATAAATTGTTGATGCATTACCTCATATTTAATTGGGCTAATTTAACCTCATATTTAATATATATATATATATATATATATATATATATATATATATATATATATATATATATATTAGGTCTATAAATATGCTCTTAATGGAAATTATTAGATAAGACCAACTTTGTTTTATTGCATAAACAATAGGTTGAATTAGTCTAATTGTGTTTAAAGGCCATTTTAATAGATGTCACATAATACAGAAAATGCAAGAATTTCCAAAATAGTGGATGAGCAAGAAGGTGGAGAAGCACCATAGTGAATGAGTGTTTGAGGCTAGGATTTAGGTTTCTAAATCTATGTTTTGAGCTGTTAATCATATGTCAGTTTATGTGCTGACATGGGAAACCCTAGGTTTCTAAAATCTATTAAGCATCTAATTGTATAGGATTTAGGAAAATAGGAATTTAGAATAGCCCACAAAATGGAACATTTTGGTTGTCTTTTATGAGGAAATGGATAAACTCTTTTTGCCACTATTGAGAATTAAATTTTCTTTTGTTTAATTAAGGGAATATCACATGAATTAAGGAAGAATGAAGACAAAGAAAAATGAGGTGAGAACTCTTTTGTATGATATGAATGAAGGGAAAAAAAAAAAAAAAAATCATCCTAGGGCCTAAGCCATCCCATTAGCCTTCCATTGGCCTTAGCAGAACAAGTAGCATTGTTTTTAATAGTGAGCATGATGGATAAGTAGAGAGAGATAATAAATGTGTTAGATTAGTAGAGACTAGCATTTTGGATCAGGCAACAGTGGTCTTAACCAGAGAATGATAAATTAGAGCACTATTGTTCCAGTCCTATACTCTAATTCTTGTCCTGCCTCCCAACAGAACAGATAGGTTTACCATTCCATTGTCGAAGGTTCAAAATGAACGAAGAAGGTTAAAGTATACGCCACATACATATAATTTTTGAATAAATTTTCTCATTGACAAATCAACCGAGAGTTAATATTGCACTACTACCGATCAAGCTCGCTTGAATGTGCTAATCTAATTATGACCGGAAGTATAATGACTGCTGCACCATATTTAAGTGGTAATAATATTATTCTACTCTTGATTGAAAATCGAATTTGATATTTTATAATTTAAAAAATTAATTTTTTATTTAATAATTTAGAGTAATCTAGAACATACCGACTCTTGCGAGTGATAAAACATTACCTCAAAAATTTTAATATAGCTGCATATCCAAAGCTCCAACTTAAAACATTTACTCAGTAATTAAAAAAAAATTTAATTAATTTTATTTCCCTTAAACTCAATTTGAAGTTCTTACTTTTGGAAACAATAACATTTTTATTTCGGGGAGACGATATATACTTCTCTAAGAATAAGATCATGCAGCAATCTTAGGAGCAAAAAAAAAAAGCCAAAAAATAAAATATGCAATTAATATAGATTTTTTGTTAAGAAAAAATCAAAAATAAAAAAAGAAATTAAAGTATCAATTATTTCATTAATTATTAAACACTATAGATGCCACCGCTATAATTATAATAAATAACTGTGATACCTGCTATATAAGCTGTCTGTCTATTCCTTGGTATGAACATACATTTAATGGAATATTTGTGTCCAATTATCTCAGTTTCATTTCAATAATCCCTTACTAAAACCATTAATTAATTAAAATCATTACCTTATTGCACTCTTAACGGTTAATTATATTAAATTATGGCATTAATTTGCTGGGTTTTTTTGTCCATGTGGCCTTTGCTATTAGACAAAGAAACCCTAACAAACCCATGATTTTAAACCGGAAAGGAATATAAGAGAGCCTTGTCTTAAAAGGCAAAAAAGATTAAGTTGGACCGTAGAGTATTACATGAGAAAAAAGAAATAGAGATATAATATTGTAATGCTATCTTTCTTCAGAAGGGATCCTATGTTCATGGGACAACACATGGGATATGGAACCTTAAATTTCTCTACTAAATTATACTCTTGCATTTGTTATATATGTTTGGCATTGTGTCTTTGTTTCTATCCTTTTCCTAACAAACTAATTCACTTGCTTCCTTTTTCTTTTTTCTATACTTATGATTCTTTTTTTTTTTTCTGAGCTTTTCCTCAAAAAATTCTAAAAAATAAATTAGCAATAGATGAATTTCTATTTATTTTTTCGAATAATTTCGACTATTAGCTTACATTTTAGTGATAAATTAAAAAACCATTTTAAAATATGAATATCATGATTTATGTTTTCTTAATTTCTTTTTTTCTTTCTTGTGATAAAGGAAAAAATTATTTTTATCTCAAAATATAAGTAGTTGAAAATTCAAAACTTGTAAATCAAGAGATATAAAAAGAAAAATCATAGCAAACTTATTCTCAATACTATTTAATGACTTGGAAGTTAGGAAAGAGAAGACTTCTATTTATACCTAAAGAAGGGCTTTGTATAAAGAGCTACCCCACCTAACTTAATACATTGCTTGTTAAAATTTGTAAAATTTATACGTTTTGAATCAGATAAAATTTAATTTTAAAATTTTATATAAATAAATTTGTATGAAATTGGTTACAGTTAAACTAAATTCTATTAAAATAAATTTTATATTAGTTTATTAATGTATTTCATAATATTAAAATATATTTTTTAATTTTTTATATTTTTTTAAATTAAATTAATTTTTTAAATTAAATATAGCACTATTTTTTATAATTCTAATATTTATTTCATGTTCAAGGATGCTGCCTCTCTTTAGTTCCCATCCTTCAATTTTATCATTCAGCAATGTCCGACTACCCATTGGGTACATATGCTTTTTTTTCTTTTTTATTTACCCAAAAAGAGAAAAAAAAAAAACTCAAATCATAAGTTAATTGATTCGAAGATTTTATGAATTTATTTGACATTATAATTGTAGATATATACAGAACTTTGAATCATTTTTCTCGAGCTGTGCGTTTCCACGAAGGATTTTTTTTTCTACCTCTACCCTAATGAGTTGTTTATCAAATCGTTGCGATTCATGTTTGATCCAGCAGAAAAGGAAGAGATTTTTGAAAAGTAGATTTTTATAATCCTCTAAAAGATCAAACATATTTAAATATTTTTACTATTCTATACTTTTTTAAAAAAGACGCTCAGCCTACGGAAACTGTTCATGATATTTTAAACGTAATTTATTTAACGAAATGCAAGGTGAGTTATGTGTTTTGAGCTTCCATTAACCAACTTAATTACATTAGAATTAAATTACTCATTACTGAACTTCACATGCCTTTTCAATTAAGCAGCTTTAAATGTAATTAGATAATCATATCTCTTATGAAATCACTTGAAAAATGTATAAATTAGTACAAGACTAATTCTCAATCATTAGAGTGCCATTTCAAAAACTATTTATAATGCAACATAAATATTCTCATCCAATCTTATAAGCTAAATAAGTTGACAATGTGATAATTTATAATTATAATTACGTGCTTTTAATAATCATAAAAAAAAAAAGATGATTGGGCTCACAAAATTCACGTGAATAATTTACTTTTGCTGCTTTATATGCAAAATTTATTTAATCTTTTTCTTCTCTAATCATTATTCATTTCTATGCCTACTAGAAAGTGACCATAGATTTTTTTTTTTTTTTTTTTTTTTTGCCCTTTATTTATGGGGAAAACTATGTAGTTAGCAATTGCTTACTTTTTCCCAAAAAACAAAAATCTTTTTGATGCATAAATTAATTAATGAAAAAGAAAAGATACAAACCGAATAAAGCAGACAAATGAATTGTCATTTCCAACTGTGATATCTACTGTCCCAATTTAATGCACTTAAATTAAATTAAATTAAAAGAAGCAGTCCGTGACCCAGTAATTGCAAATTTAGATTGCATTTGATTCCTTTAATTTCGGTAACTGGGGTTCTTGACTAATCAAATAATCATAGGTTCATAGTATTAATCATAATTTATAAGGCCAATTCATCAATCCGGACAGCTTTATTAGGTTAATTCCATGAACCAAATCTCCCAGGACCCATTACACCCTATAAACTTGCATTCAGATCACCCTTTCCTACAAAATCATTGCCATTTCTTTATTTGTTTATCACGATAAATTAATTAATTTATATAATATCAAGTTTTTTATAAAATTTATGTGATAAAATTTTAAAATCATGTTATATTGTTTTTTAATAAAAAAACTAATACATGAGATGTTTATAAAAGTGTTAATTGTAATATTTATAAAAAAATTAAATATAATATTAAATAATAAAAATTTATGATTTATTTAAATATAAAATTCTTATATTCTTAAGAACTAATTATAAATTTTAAATTTAGATCATAGAAAAATAATTAAAATAAATTTGCGACACGTTTGATAATTTATTAGTCAAATAATAATAAATAAATATAAAAAAATTTTAAAAATATTTATTATATGAAATACGAGAATTTATTAGTGGAATGAAATAGATATGAAATTAAAATTGATAAATGTATATACTTCTCATATTTATTTACCTTAGCATACAATTAATATACAAAATTCACAATACTATATTGTATAATTTTTATAAACGATCAATATAGATGTAAATAGAAACATTATAAAAAATTAAATTTATATTTTATACTAATACTATTACAAATCAAATTATATATAATATATATAATAAGAATTTAAATATAAAATAAATAAAATAATCATGCAATAGCATAAATAATTAGAATATTGGATGAGTAACATAGTATTGACTTATTTAATATTACTAAATATGTATAAATTATATTATTAGTTTGGTGCATAATTATTTATTTTAGCTCTAGAAACTTTATTTTCTCAGAAAATGCTGAAATTTCAAATCATAATTGAATTGTCACGACCCCACCCGTGGGCCCGTGACCGGCACTAGGGAATGGGTAGGCTTAAGGCCACCGAAACCCGTAGTAAGTCTGACACTCACTGATTTAAACAAATCTCATCTCAAATTAATATTATTAAAGTCACAATTTATCTTAATAGTTACACTTTACAAAATTACTTCGGTCTACCAGAAAAACTAGGCGAGACCCGAAGCTCAGAAAATTTACAACTGATACATCTACTATTTACTACTGCGGAGAATCTAAGATTTACCATTTTACATACCAAATCAAATACTTCACCCGATGATGAAGGAGTTCTTGAATAAGAGTCGCGAGAGAACTAACGATCACGAATCCGAAAAACAACATAAATGGAGACTCGGTCTAGAGTGAGTTAAAATCATATATCTAAAACAGTTTCAAATATCTCAATGTCACATTCATTTAATTTTAAAATAATTAGTAAATCACGCGAACCATACGTGTCATGCCATGCTTAAACAAAATTTATTCCACATGCAACGGGATGAGTACTTTAGAACTCTAATCCCAACTCTAAAATCTCGATTATTTCAACACTTATGTCTCACTAACCTCAACTCTATCATCTCAAACCTCTCATTCCAACAGATTTGGCGCCCCGAGAGCAAAGCTCGACCAGGACCTTACCTCCGATCCGGCCACTTAACTCTCGGCCTTAGCCTTTTGGCTCTCTTATCCAATAAGACTGGCGCCCGAGAGCAAAGCTCGACCAGGGACCTTACCTCCACCGGTCACTTAAATATCCAAATAAGCCGCCCCAGAGCAATGCTCGACCAGGGACCTTTACTCCGGCAACCACAAATCACTAAGCCCAGAGAGCGATGCTCGACCAGGGCAGGTCCTAATCTTTCTTTCTCAAAATTTTTACCTCTTTACCCTTTTCCTATCTCTCTCATATTATATTGGACACTCATCCAACTCCTATGTTCTCACATCCCATCCTGAGTCATCATGCAATATTAAAATTGGTAATAAGGGAAAAATATATTTAAATAGTAATTAAGAGCATCATGCAAATGATAATAATAATAATTAAATAAAAAATTAAAATTGCAAATAAATGTTCACAGTAGCAAATCAAATTTTATGCATGACACGTGCGTAAACGATATATGACTTTAACTCACGGAATTAGGGCGACCTCCTAGCTCGGCTTAGGTGTCTCGGTAGGAGCGAGCGAACAGACAGATCATCTAATCACGGAAAACAATTTATCAAAATGATGAAACAATTACAATAGACCACAGGTCTAGACTCCTAGAACTAACTGTCTAAGAATCTCGACTTGGGAACTACCGAAATTCAGTGAACCTCCTCTACAACACGAACATTACCCCCCGTAAAAACGGGTCCAGGACTGCCGGAAAAACACTCCAAATAACCAACAATTAAAACAACGGAGTCGGGTCCCCAAACTTCACTATTTCCGACTCGCCACACAAAGACAAAAACACGACTATGGCGGTGCCAACCGGACAAATATTTATGACTCACAAATATCATCAAGTACACAATATAAACCATAGACACAAATTAGACCAAGGATTTCTAAAATTAACGGGCCAAAGAAATTTACCGAGACGTTCGATCGCTCGGTTGACTACTTCACCACGGGAGTCCGATCGACGATCCGAACACACCATCGGACTCACAACGGCCGATGGCGATCCACGCCGATTTTCCGATCCGACACCCGATCATCCGGAGAGATTTGCGGACGATCTCGACCGTCGATTCGCGAAACGAAGCCCGATCGCCACGAAACCGATGCCATCGCGAAGCTTGAGCCGAGGAGAGTCGGGATACATCCTCCGATCATCCATCCTCCGGCCGGAGCTCACGGAAAAGCCCAAAAATGCCGGCCACCATTTTCTCTCTCCACCGTGAATCTCCGATTCCGCCACCATGGCCAAAACAAAGCCGAGGGCCGAGAGGAGTCGATCGGCACCAAAATCGGCCGACCACCGACGCCGAAGGCGAAAGAAGCTTCTACCATCTTCCTCCTGCTCCGTCGCCCGTGGTCTTCGGCCGACACCCCGCCCCGACGACGCCCATGACCTTCTTCTTCTCTCTCTCTCTCTCTTCCCTCTCTTCCTTCCCCGACTTCCATTCCTTTCAATATCGACATTTGACCCTTGAACTTTTCCTTATTACAATTTCGTCCCTCAACTTTCTTAATTACTTACAATTTCATTCGCGAATTTCAATTTAACCCCCAAACTTCTTTTTAGCCTTTCAATTAAGCCCTTAACTATTTAATTTGGGCCAAATCCGAATTATTGAAAATACACAATTACAAAAATACCCCTGACCGACATATTTATTTACAAAAATACCAAGCTCACAAATTTCCATTAAAACCCCATAAAAATAACATTATACTTTCAATCCTTATTCCAAAATAAATTTCCAATTAAATCCTACACACAATTAAATTAAATAATCAATTTCCTCAAAATTCTTTTATAAAAACATCCCTTATAATTTCTTCCAAAATTTTTCAATATATAATTTTACTTATATAAATATGCATTTGGAAAAATTTTGAATAACCAAAATATAATCATTTCAAATTAAACCCAATAATAATGAAGCTAAAATTAACTTAAATAAAAACTCATTATTAAATATATAAAAATTTCGGGTGTTACATGAATGAAGGGTGTCTAATTTTTAATGATATTGAGTTACAATTAAAACCGAAAAGACTATTAAGAATAAGGATCAAATGAGGACAGATTCCACTTGTAATGAATTAAAACCATAGAATTTGCTTTGCTAAAGAAGATGATTGTATTATATCTATCTTGAAGCTTGGATAGGGTTTTTAAAACTTTTAGTTGTTGGAGGTGACACATAATTAAACATATATATATATATATATATGTATATATATATATATATATATATATATATATATATATATATATATATATATATATATATTCCTGATTTGTCACTAAATTTTCATCAATGTAGAGAATTTGGAAGTTGGTTAGTCTACTTTAATGTGAAATTATGAAAATGAAACTTCAACAAATTTGGATTGGAAAGAAATATCAACCCATGAGCTAAATTTATAAGATTAATAATTGTCATAGGTGCACAAAACTTTTTATTCTTCTAGTAATACACTTATTTTAATGTGTAATCATTTTATAATTGTACTTATTAGGATGAAAGATGACTTGAAAGTTGGATTTTGACTAGGGTTTTTGGTGTGCTGTGGCATGAGGGGAAGTTAGTTAGTACTTCTTAATCAAGGTCTAAAACTTCATTAGCACAGATTAATTTTAATTTTTGAATGGTCAATAAGTATTTTAATTAGTTTCCTCTTTCTTTTTTTTTTTTAAATTTTTTCATTCAAAGAAAGATGATTGAAAATTGGCTAAAATGAGCACTAAATACTAATCGAATTAAAATATTTTTAAATTTTGATAAGTAAAACTCTACCAATATTTCCTAAATAGCATAATATATCTCTATTATTATTTATTCTCTAAATAATATTTAGAGTGTATCTCAGCATGAATTATGGTTTATGTGGTAATAATGAAGATTGAGGTTTAAAAAACTTCATTATGGTGCTCCACTTTTCTAAAGTTTCTTTTAATCAATAGCATACTGCTTATGATGACAATCAATTCTAGAGACTTGCCTGTCTTGTCAATTAGCTTGAAAGAACTTCACTTTAAGTCTAAAATGGTGGAATTCCCTTTGATAAAAAGAAAGCAGCAATATCTAGTATTATTGTGAGTTAATTACTTTTACTATAAATACTGTAATTTATCTAGTGGAGTAATTAGACTTTAAATTTAGAATATTTATTTTTAAATATTAAGATATGACATTAAAGTGATTAATAGAGTAATTAAAGTTTCTTCACTGAAAACAGCACCCTGAGACAGCATCATAATTAAGCCATATTTGATTGTGGGACATAAGCACACGCGTAAAGGATTTGGCTTTTAACAAAAATAGATCATTTCTAAAAACATTGATGATTGATCTTTTAACAGTGAAGTTGTTCTTGATTCTACTTCATTTTTATGCATCAAGATCTACATTCTCTACTAGCAAACTTCTTCTTTCTGTTTTCTTTGATCACCAAAAGGTTTCTTTAAGGTGAGGTTAAAAAGAAATAGACTTCTTGATACACTTTGACAAAGTGAATAATGCTGTAGATTAAAGTTGTGACACCCATTTACCTGTTTGCTGTGGGCAGACCATTGCGCCCATGGCATGTACTTTTGCCCTAAATTCCGCCTATGTTTACAGAAAACTCAAGGCATCTACACCCCGACTCAAGTTTACCAAATGTTATTGACAACCCTCTTGCTTTTTAATGGTCAACTTCTACATTCGAATCTCGATTGATACAAAAGTATTAAAAAAAGTGTTATTCCAAGCTAATAGACGTAAACAACTTTCGTCTAACTTACAACCTTATCGATTATCAAAGTAGATTTATTAAGTTTGCATTGCTAAACTTTGGCATCTTCATGTCTCTCTTAGAGAGATTATTTTATAGTTTCATTTATGTTTTTTTTTTTTTTGTTTCTCAAGATTTAATTTTGACGAATGATTATTGATAGGACAGTAATGGGATAGAGCGACTAGACAAGTTAAACTGTCGAAACTTTGATTCAAAAGTTTCAACTCAAAACCTTACGACATGGACACAACTAAAACTCATCAAATTGATAAATTAAATTCGAGGTAACAATAAATGTCTGTTTAAACTCTGATTATTTCAGATATTCTGTAAAGTAATATAAAATCCTACCGTGACATCACTAGACCATTAAAGTAGCCACACGTCCCTACTCAATAGGTGGTTATAACAGAATTATTGAGCCGTAAGTCTCTTTGGTCTCCTTTTCAAGTCACCAGCCTACAGACAAGTATAAAACTCTTTCCCTAACACACAAAGAATTATGATCATCTCTTATTGTTATTATGTTGAAATTACTATAAGATCCTAACTTGACCATTGGAGTGCTATCGGGACCAGCATCCTTTTGGCTCACTAACCATTTTGGTGATTTGCAGGTTTCTATCCAAACTAATCCATCAGACTCTAAACGAATTCATCAATTATTATTTTAAATTGAAGTGAATTATATATTTTAGTTCTATATTAATAGGGTCGTTAGTTTGTGTTTACATATTATATAAGTGTAACATGTTAATTTGAAACTAGCATGACATGATATAATGATTAAAAATTTAGGTGTAGTTTTATTTATTAAAATAACAAATAATATATATTAAACTTTTTTTTTAATACATGCTATGTATTATAAATAATAAAATAAAATAAAATTGTATGGGCTTTTCTTACTAGAAGGCTCCCCGATTGGGAAAGTTACGAGGCTTTCTTTCCTCCAAAACACATTTGCAGTTAATTTAAATTCCCTCTCCAAATTCGGAAGTATCAAGTTGTTGAAACGACGGCGTTTTTCATCAACGGCACTCCCGCGTCCAGACTCATTTCAAAAACATCTCTCTTTCTGCCTGTCTCGGTATTGTCAATAGAGTTCAATCACAGTTAATTCTATCATGGGTTCTAGAGCAGGTACCTAAAGAACCCTAAAACTTTCACTCTTTGCTTTTTTAATTTTATTTCAAAAAGCATGAAGTTGGTTATGATTGTATGGAAATCCCAGGTAGAAATAGAAGTGAAGTTGATTTATGGGCAGAGATAATAGCTGAAGAGACAAATTACAAGGATCAGAAGAATATTAAAGTGTTTTACAGAAGGAGACGCTCCCAAGAGACCCTTCAAGATTCCATTTCGTAAGACGTATAACTCTAAATCCACTCAATTTCCCACTTCCTGTTTCTTTAAAATTACCTCCTTTTTTTTTTTGGGTACAGTCAGAATCAAGCAGACTCAGATAAGGAGAATCGCGTGAGTTTGGGTGCTGCTGCTGCTGCCGCTCCCAAGAGAGTCAGTTGGAATCGTTCACTTTCTATCAGGTTTAATTTCATCAGTTTAACCCTAAATTTACTCATTTTGTTTTCTTAATGAGTATTCATATGTTTTAAAATTTGCTGATCTTTTATACTTATGAATTGTTTTAAATTGTTTAGTTGGTGATTTTTAGTATATGTGTATTTCATATCGTCTGCTGCATAATTTATGTCTTTATTCAAAGAACTGGTTAATCCTTCCGGAAAAAAAAAAAAAAACTGCTAATAATAACTTGTGCAAGTTATTAATTTATTTTTTGTTTCTCTCGTTTTGCCTTTCGAATTTGGATTCACCAAATGCTAAATCCATAACTTGAGCATTTTTTTAACCTATGAGAAGCATTTCTGTATTATAAGACTTTTACTCAGACCTGAGAGAATACCCACTGTGTTCCTTCTTCTGGGTTTTGTTTCTGTATTGTTGTTTATTTCATGTCCTTGTAATTTAGCTTTGTGCTTAACAGAGGGAGAGTCAGTATTGCTGTTACTGCTTGTGTTGACAATCGACCCCAACAAAAGCAACCAAAAAGAAAGGGAAAGCCACCTGTTCCAAAAGTATGTCTTCATTACTGTTTCTTTATTCTCTTATTAGGTGGTGCTATTTTTGCATTTTCATATGTTATCCTCCACGCCTATTATGTTACATGGTATTTGCTTCCCTAAGGCACAAAGCAGGGCCAGCTGTTTTTGTTATTCTATGGACCATCAAAAGCTCAGTCTCTTTCGTTCTGGTTTTATAGAGAAAGGCTGATCAACCTCCAAATTTTGAGAAAGAGAGAGCATACTTTCAAGAGGTTGATGCTTTTGAGTTGCCGGAAGAGAGCCCCTCTCCCAAAAACTTTGGTACATGGATCACCGGCAACCAATCTGATAATGTTGCGATCCCACATTTGTCATCCAGGTTAGAGAGTTGGTTGATTACCAAGCAGTTAAAGTTGAACGAGAGTTCTGCACCATCTACTGCGCTGTCAAAGTTATTAGAATCTCCAAGGATGCCGTTAGAACCTATTTGTGCTGATGATTTCAACACTATAAATTTGATAACCCCAGTAAAATCTTCCTTGAAAACCAATTCAAATCTGCATTCTATGCAAAACATTATAAATTTGATAACCCCAGAAGAATCTTCCTTGAAAACCAATTCAAATCTGCATTCTATGCAAAAAAGAATCAATGCTTATTTACTCAAAAAGTCAAATTCACGAAACAGCAACTCTGTGTTATCACGTCTGCGTGATGAGGGCTGTAAGGATATTGAATTGGCAGTGAAGAAACTATCACTAGCGTCAACGTCTACTTCGGCGGATAATGACAATGTGGATCCATTTTCTTCACTTTTGGCATACTGTGGACAGTCGGTTCCATCAACTCTGCTTGATGTCATCTCCAAATATTGGTTTGTCCTTATTCATATAATGATGTCATCTCTAAATATTGGAATGTCCTTATTCATATAATATGATTAATTTTTTTATCTTTAATTTTCAATGTTCTTTTTTATAAGTTGCTCAAACATAGAAAAGCCCATTGAAGATAGAACATGCATTACGACCCCGTTCCTTCATCTGTTTTTATTGTTCAAAGAGGTACAAAATTCTTTATAATTTCAACATCAAGTGCGTGGTCTTAGTTGATGTTCCATTTCCAAGAGGTCGATTTTTTACATAACTTGCATATTTGGTCCCTAAATTTCTTACTTTCCTATTTAGATTTTTAACACTGTATTTAGTTTCCTTCCTCTCATTAGAGTTAGCCAACTCCTTTGGCTACTGGGAAGAAAATGAATAAATTTTTCTTTTATTTTTCCTCAACGATAGTCAATAAGTGGTTTTCATGTGTCAAGAATGGTTTTCTTGTGTTGCATCCAAAAGATGAGAATATGAGCGCAGAGGAAAGAAACAGAAGCGTCTCCAGAATAGTCAAGTTCTCAAAATAGTTTTCTAGGACAAGCATCTCTAACATTTTCTGACCAGTGGTTCTCAGTGTACTTTTGATGCTTGATTCTAAAAATTGCATTCTAGAGTTGATAACCCGTGCATAATTATGTCCCAGGTTTTCAATCATATAAACAATTTAGGATTAGTGCATCATCATAATCATTAATAATCTTTAGCATTTGTTAGAATTGTTGCTTCAGTGTTCTGCATGCATTAGCATTTATTTTCTACTTCCTTTGCACTGTTTTCTTTGAATGGAGCTCCTGGATCCTTAAGCTAACAAGAATTGAAATCTCATGACTCAGCAACCCAAATGATATTATTAAAGTGGGGGAAGGAACATATGGAGAAGCCTACAGAGTTGGCACTACCGTCTGCAAAATTGTTCCAATTGATGGAGAGTTGAGAGTAAATGGGGAAGTACAAAAGGTATTAATCATTGTTTCATGTCCAGTTATAAGTTTTCCTTGGATGAGCTTTGTTTTATTGCTAAACCGTTCACTTTTTGTACTTCAGAGATCAGAAGAACTTCTTGAGGAAGTTGTACTTTCTCGAACTCTCAATCATCTACGAGGGAATGATGGTGATGCCTGCAATGCATGCACAACATTTATTGAGACCTTAGAGTATGTACTTTGTGCTGTTTTAAAGTTCTATATTCTGCAATTGATTAGCATCTTCTGGACGCAACAGTGTGCTATAAATCCGACTTATATTCAGTGTATTTGAGGTTCACATTCTGGACTTAAGTTAGCCTGTTGCATTATATGTGTGCAAGGTTGTGCACACAAGGGAGAATGTTGACCTTGTCATCTGATATAGTCTGCATTTTCGCACTGAAAACCAATAGCCTAAGTGGTGTTTCCTTCCTAGTTAAGCTTGATGGATATTAAACCTACAAATAATGTAAGATGAATGTTAGCTTGGAAATACATGCAGTATATATTAGATGCTGTAATGTAATACTTGTCAGAGGAAGTGACAATCATTTCTAATCATCTATTTTTCTTTCACAGTTTAAGGGTGTGCCAGGGTCCTTATGACAATGCATTGATTAGAGCATGGGACAGGTGGGATGATGCACATGGATCAGAAAATGATCACCCTAGGGGATTTCCAGAGAAGCAGGTTTAGCTTTGTCTATGTCATTAGAATTTATTGACATAACTGTGTGCCTTACTCATTGTTATCAATAATGCATCCACTTCCAGCACATAAATAAGCATGCATCCTCCATAAATATGCACATACCACAGATTCAGTTGTCTGAAAGGGCGCAAAATTCAGAAAACGTGTGTGAGGCCACAGTTTAGCTTATGTTCCCTTTCTCCTCTCTTCTTCACTTACTTGGGCCCTGGGGAGATAGTGTTGTGTGGATAAAATCTGAAAGTTAGATGTTGATCTTATTATATACATCTTAACATTCAAGACATGCCTTATTAGGTTTTCTTACTATACTCATGCTTTGCAGCGTTATGTTGTATTTGTACTACAACATGGGGGCAAGGACCTTGAAAACTTTGTTCTATCGAACTTTGACGAGGCTCGGAGTTTATTGGTTCAGGTAAATTAGTTTCTTTTGGGCAATTTAATGAGATTTTTGCTGATATTAATCTGTAAACCCATTGTGCATTGCAGGTTACGTCTGCCTTGGCTGTTGCAGAAGCTGCATTTGAATTCGAACACCGCGACCTGCACTGGTCTGGCTATTTTATGCATTTAACAATGTTGTAGTTTATCCTGTATGGGTGCTGAACAAAGACTATTTCTGTTTCAGGGGAAACATTCTGCTAAGTCGAAATGACTCTGCTACAGTGAAGTTTATCCTTGAGGGGAAGGAAATGTTTGTCAGAACATATGGATTAGCGATATCAATAATTGACTTTACTCTCTCAAGAATTAATACAGGTGAAAGTTCCATGTTTTTCTTAACTTTATATCTGGCACATGACAATTAAACTTTTCCTTGATTCTTCAGTCTAACAAACTTTACGCACAACAGGTGAAGATATACTCTTTCTGGACCTATCATCAGATCCTTATCTCTTTAAAGGTCCAAAGGGTGACAGACAAGTAAGAAAAGGAGTAATAAGTGCTGATTCCTTGTTCCTTATTCAAAAATGTCAGGATATCGCTAATTCATCCTTAATATCATTTGCAGGCAGAAACATACAGAAAGATGAAGGAGGTAACGGAAGATTGCTGGGAAGGAAGGTAATACACGTTGATACCATATTATCATCCTTAAATGCATAAGAAGAACTTGTTGGTGCTTTTCCTCTTCATTTACTCATCACGTTGGGCATTAGATTTAGGACCGTAATCTGAATAACTGCATAAGAGCGCGTCACTGTTTGGAACAGTTAAATTTCTCTATCTGTTCAACTAAATAAAGGAAGTGCTGTATGTTAACTGAAATCAAATCCAGCGTTGGCACTTCACTTACCCATCATGCATCATCTCCGTTTACTTGCTTTGATAAATTTGAAATGCTGTGAATGTTAACCCAGTTGATTTTCATGTTCTGCAGTTTTCCTAGAACAAATGTGTTGTGGCTACTGTACTTGGTGGATATATTAATTCAGAAGAAATCATTTGTAAGTTGCTTTACTAATTTCCAGAGATTAGAAAAAGAATGATCATTAATATGTCAAAGACTATTGCTGCTTGCCCTCTACCTTCCATTCCCATCCTCTGTTGTCTAACTACACTGCTAGCCTGCTAAACAATGTGAATGATCAATAGGGATTCCTCCTTCATTGAATACTCTCATATATTTGAGAACTTCGTCTGGAAATTGATATGCTTTATGAAAAAGAAACCCTATACTCCTGAAAAATCAGGGTCATAATATCACTGGAGCATGATGTATGTTTAGCCCTGTACTGGATCGAGTAAATTGCTGGATAAGACGATGGATCTCTGGTTGCTTGTTGCTCAACGCATCAATACTGGAAGGAATATAATTTCTGACTTATCTATATTGTACTTGTATCAGGAACGTTCTTCGAAAAATGAGAGAGAATTGCGGTCGCTCAAGAAACGTCTGGACAAGTATAATTCAGCCAAAGAAGCTATTTTTGATACTTTCTTTAGTGACTTGCTTGTAGATAATTCTGTAAAAATTTGAAAGGAAAACTAACTGCTCATATTCTGAGTATTGTAGGCCTGACTTACTGTTAACAGATTCATAATCTAACAGATCAACTTCAAGAGTTGTTCTCATATTTCACATTTCCTCTTGGAAAAAAAAAAGAAGAAAGATTTCTTTTAGATTCCAAAACAGCACGTGGGTCACTGTTTGTGAGTATTTTTCGCTTCTTCTTTTCTTGAAGGGTTGCATTTCTGTGATTGAATAGTAAAAGACCATACAGGTGTCCTTTCAGACGCGGCAGCGACATCATAACCCATTAGCAGAAAGTTGCTCCAATGTTTTGAATTAAATTATACTTTCTTTATCGTCTAAAACCATGTTCTTTGAGGGGGTTGGTGTTAACAGTAACACATGGAGAGTTATAGAAACAACTTGCAAGATTAGGCAGGCCACTTTCCTCTCTTCTGCCCAGAAATCCGCATGATGTGTTCCGAAAGTTGTCGACATCTTTTTACCAAAATGAATGTCATTTTTCGACTTTTCTTTCCTTTCTCTATGATCTTGTCTTGACCCAAATTTTTACTTTTAAGAAAAATCTGGTTCTTAAATTTAATTTTTGACGGCCATGCATATATGGAAGAGTTATTTTGGTTTTAAAGTTTGCTTAGACCTCTTGCTAAAGGCATTAATGCATGAGAACGAGCAACAATCTAGAATTTTCATATATAGGACAATGAGTCATTTCTCCCGGGACGAGGTTTGCATTACACTGATTCTAATATCCACCCCTTATATGCAATATCCACCCCTTATATGCAAACACCAAAACAAAACAAGACAGAGACAAAAGCAATTATTACATAAATGAAAAGTGCCCATATCTCTGTTAGGGTTATTTGTTGCTTGTTTTTATTGTCAGCAGATGCTTAAGAAATTTTATTAACCTTATCAGCAATAATAGTATACGTATGAACATCTCCTCTCTCTCTCTCTGCCTCTGTAATGGGTTTGGTTGCTTTCGGCTTGTGACCTAGTCAGACAAGGTGCTTTTGACATCGAGTTGAATTAAGAGAAGCACAATACCTTATTCCACATGGGGGGTGTCCCCACTTCATTGGAATATATATGATATCAACAGAATAGAAAGTGACACTAATAATGCTGGTACAAATTAGGCCTCACAATAGACTAAATGAAATGGAGCTCATTATACCAGGGAACTAGTAGCAGTGCAGCAGTGAAGTGTTTTATCTTGTACTGCAGAAAATTATGTTCAGATTTGCAAAAAAGAAAATATGTATTACATGAACTCTTATCCAAGAAGAATTACCTTTTACATTTTAAAATGGGTTTTAGGTATAAATCAAGCTCCTGTTCTTTCCTTTCCTTGCCTTTTTTGTTAACATTAAATAAATGTTATTATGGTCCGTGTGGAGCTAAGCAAATTTGACTTCAACATCTTCTTTTTCATTGTCCAACCAACTTTAAATCCTTAATGGTTTAAGCTTAGGATAGGATTAATGCATGCTGACAGCAGTTTTGCTTTTGGATTAGCCTCAAGTAATGTATCTACATGCATTCTTGTGAATCCTCATGATGATTCTGCATCCTCCTTTTCTTCTAAAATCTTTTGCAAGTTGCATCTCCTATCATTTTATCATATCCAACTTTTAATACAGTGATCAGATTCTGCAAAGCTGAATATTAAAAAAAAGAAAAGAAAATAACAACATGAAGCAATTAGTTCTGTTGGTCAATGCTGTGCTATTATTAGATCTAAAGACAAAGGGAAATCCAAAAAAGTTTTAACTTACATTGGTTTTAGTGTTAAAAATGTTGGATTAAATTTATTAGCTGATATCTGGAGAATGTATCAGCAAGTTAAACTTTTCAATTGGTGGATGATTAGTAACTCATGAGCTTGAATTCTCTGTTGTCTTACACCCAAGTAAATGGCAAACATTAACTGTGAGTGAGTTTGCAGGACTGTGCAGGTTATAAATATTTGTCAAAAAAGTAGTAGGATAAACTAAGCATATATCAAGGCAAAATATCAGGGCTTGCTGTTTAGCTTTATGGGTAATCTCTACCAGCTTAATCTGTCAAGACATGTCTTCACATCACTGTTATCTTGTAGCATCGAAATGTGTATTTACTGTTAAACTAAATAAGCCAGCAAGTAAGCAGGGTTTATATCATTAAAATTAAAATTTTTACATGCCCTTTTAAGAAAATGTGCTCCAGACATGCCACTAAATTTGGTCATATTAACATGTGTCTACATGCATGTAAGCATAACATATGTATGGGTTGCAACTTGTCTCAGTGAGATTGCTTTATATCTTGAGAGCCTAATTGTCTTTGGGGAAAGATATAAAGGAAGAAAGAAAAAGAAAAGCATTGGATGATTCTCTGTACTGTTGAAGAAGAAGCAGAATATTGCCAACCCCCATCCTTCATGACAAAGTAACATCTTTTTTCTTTATCATTACATGTAACATAGTCATCAATTCATCTTCCCCTTTTACTTTTTCCTTCTTTCCTTTTCTCTCCTTACCTTTTATCTGCACCACTTTATCTCTCTCTCTCTCTCTCTACTGTCTTTTATCCCATTCCAATCTCTGTGCGTTGTCTTTTAAGCACAGCCATTTTCTGAATCTTGTTAAAATTCCTTGGCCTCTCTTCCCAAAACAAGAAAATAATTTCCATGGCCAAACTAGCTTCTAAGTGTCTCTTCCTTCTCTTCTCGTCTCTTCTCTCTTTCTGCTCTTCTGGTAAGCAACTGCTGTTTCTTGATTATATTTTCTTTTTCTTTGTTGAATTATGTAGAGGAACATAAATGGAAAGGAATCAGTTTTGTTTGTATGATCATATTAATGGTACAGCCCATTTGCAAGATCTTTATAACTTTATATTAATAAATAGTCATAGATGAAGTGCTTCTTTTGCAGATTTGTTATATGACATCCTTTTTTCTTTGTATTTTGCAGGAACCCAGGTGGGTTTCTCCTATAATGTTAAAAGTAGTGTTGCTGCTTCATCAATTAGCAGAACACTGTCACTCTTTGAGCAAAACAAGGTCTTTATATCTCATGTTCGAGTTTTTGTTGCAGATCATAGGGTTTTAAGTACACTTCCCAATACTAATGTGTTAGTTGATCTTTACTTAGATGAAAGTCTAGTTGAGAATTTTACAAATTCTAAATCATCTGCTATTTTGTGGCTTAAAACCCATTTAGTTACCTTACTGCCTCATGTCAAAATCAAAAGTATAGCAGTAAGAGGTAGCAGTGACTTGTCTAAGCTTTTATCCTCCTTGAACATGATCAACTCTGTTCTAAGGAGTTCTAATTTTTATAATGATGTTAAGGTATCTGTGGCATTTGCATTGTCATTCTTGGAGAATCTGAATGGGAAACAAGAAAATGACCTGCATAGGGTTTTAGGGTTTATCAAGAGAATTAGGTCCTTCGTTATTGTAGAAGGCAGTATTGATGATAGTGTAGAATTAAACATGGGAGATCTTTTCGTCAAATCAATTATCAAGAAAGCTACACTTGCAACTTCTATACTTCCTTGCTATGATGTTGATATAATCATGACAGTCAAGAGCCTCGTATATCCTAGTGCAAAACAAGTAGCTGAATTTGCAGCTAAGTTATCAAAATCATTAGAGAATACTCAGATTGCAGGTCAGGTAGCTGAATTATATGCAGAAGTATCTTCTACAGAAGGTTTTGCAGAAAAAGAGCTTAGAAGGGAGCATGAACAAATCTTTCCTTCTGCTCGACGGGAACTCATGAAAAGCCTGAAAGCTATATCACATGATGAAATCGATCCACCAGTCACACTTCCCCCAGATAATCCCACGCCAACAATTGTCACTGTCCCTGCTACTAATCCTGTCACTATAACACCAGCTAATCCTGTATCCACTCCTGTACAAGTCCCCTCCACTACACCTGTTTTGTTTCCACCTACTAATCCTGCTGTTAATCCACCAGCACCAATCACCAATCCAGTCACAACACCAGTAGCACCTATTACGGTTCCTGGGATGCAACCAATAACAAATCCTGTCACAACATATCCTGCCCCGCCAGGAAATGTTCCAGTCACAACACCAGCCACTAATCCTGTGACGCCTCCTGCAACAACAAATGCTCCCGCAATTCCAGGACAAAGCTGGTGTGTAGCCAAGACCGGGGTATCGGAAATTGCACTTCAAGCAGCGCTGGATTATGCTTGTGGAATGGGAGGTGCTGATTGTTCACAGATCCAACAAGGTGGGAGCTGTTATAATCCAAATACTCTGCAAAACCATGCCTCATTTGCATTCAACAGCTATTATCAGAAGAATCCTGCAGCAACCAGCTGTGATTTTGGAGGGACAGCCAGTATAGTCAGCAGCAATCCAAGTAAGAAATGTTATTGAATTAGCAATGCCTTTTTATGCCTCTAAGCATTCAAAACTGTTCCAAGATCCTCACAAAAGTGCAACAGGTACTGGTTCCTGTGTTTTTCCATCATCGTCATTATCATCACCATCATCAACGACAACATTGCCAACACCACCAAGTCCAACTACAAATCCGGCAATAACACCATCAACTCCGGGAACTGGAGAATCAGGGTAAAGTATCTAGTCACATAGTTATTTAAAGCTCTTTTTCTTTTTTCTTCCAAATACTCATTCAATAACTTAATCATGACTTTATGTGCCTTCTGCAGAACTGGGACTCCACCATCAGTTTTAAACTCAAGCAGCCCCGGCTCAGGAACAGGAACAGTTTTTGGGTCTGAAACCCCTCCTGGTTTCAACAGTTCCACATCCAAGTCAGCTTCTTTTCATCCATCTTTTGGGTGCATCATTTTGGTAACGTTGTTCATTGCCAGAACAATCACACTAGACATGTAGAAGGGAGCATTTTTCCATGTGCATTAAATGGTTGGAAACTCATGCTTCAACAGCAGATCAGAGTTGCAGATACAACCACCATTACAGGAAAAAAAAAAACAGAAGATGAGTTCCACGAGGATGAGTTATAATGCCTAGATCCCGCTAAAGATTAACTGGAGTGCGCGAGACTGCTCAGATGTAAAGATGTTTTGCTGAAGGTACAATATTAATCCCACATGAAATATAATTGCATGTTTATTTAAAGACTTCTGTTAGTAGTAAAAGGTAGTGAGGTTGGATAGGAGTTATAGTAGTAGTACAAGGGCAATTTGTTCCTGTATATCTTTGAAAGATAGCAAAGTTTCCAGTTTAGCTTTTGTATTATTACTTGCGTGCTCCAGCTAAATTATGAAGTTACATGACCAACTGATGAGCGGAACTGCATAACAAATGACCAAACCGAGTGCTGTAATACGAAAATAAATGACGAACTTGCTCCATAATTTGTACAACTGGTAGGTAGAAACGAGCTTTTTCTCTATCTGACCATGTTGAGTTCAAATAGGCCTAGTCATTACTCAGGAGTGAAACATGTCATGTAGTTTTTGACATAGAATTCTCTTTTGTCCATGTCAAATCAGCATCTTTACTTTATTTTATAACCCAGTTTTCACATGCTAACTCTTCTTTGTCAAAGATGCTCTAATCATTCCATTTCCATACTGATTGGAAAATGCTGGCCTAGCAAGCTAGTCAAATAGAACCAGACTCCAATACAGTAAAAGAGCATTGCCAAATGCCAACTACCACTGACATTTATGATAGCCGCCTATACGGCATTGGATGCCAATTGTAGTAGAAAATCATTAAATTTAAATTAATCACCGCTTCACCAAACATCCTTTACTTCAATAATGGCTCAGCAATAGGAAACATATTATTATAAACTACAGCACTATCTCATGAACACTCGAGTAATGCATCATTTTGTCGTACACTAGGTTCATAAACATCATTGACAATACAAGAAAAACTAGAAATATTGTACAATGCCATTAACTCAACATTAAAGAACTTATATTTAATATCCTACATTCCGGAATTTTTGTGCCGATACCTACAACATTCTGGTTCTGGTTGCCAAAATGCCAGCATATGTTCAAAACAGTTGTGCTTTCTAGTGATAACAGAAAAAAAGAAAAAGAAAAATGCACTTCTTGAAAATGGCTACATATTAAAGAGGGCATCTATTTTGACCATTTCTAAAGAGCAAGTTGGCTTCTACAGCTCTCCTAAACTCAAGGTATCATAAACTTTATACACAACTGTATAACATCATTTTCTTATTATTGCTTGGAAACTACGACCAAGATCAACATTGACACGGAAACTACAATCTTGAAGCTAGAAGTTTCCCAGAAATTTTGCTTTTCACTATTACCCACAGGTAGAGACTGTTGCTTTGCTGCTAACTGTTCTCTGAGTTCTTTTAGAGCTTTGTCCCTCCGCTCTCCCATCTGTTACAAGAAATAGAGATATCTGAGCAAAATAACAATTTTCTGTCTTAATGAGAAACAGCACCAAGGGATATTCCCCAGAATTAAAGTTAGCATTCAACAAATTTAACTTGAGTAGAACTTAAGCTAGGAGCCACCCACAGACAGTATAATGTAGCCATTATACCACAAGGACGTGGTCCATCTAGTCAACTATAACTAAGTGCTATTAAGGCAAGCATTTGTAAATTTTGTATATATGATGCTCTCCTTGTCTGTAAAATAGCACATAGGTGGAAGTCTTTGTCCGTTGCAGTCAAATGCCACATTCTGTTCTTGGAAGAACAGTGTAGAAACACTTACCCTTTGGAGCTTTCTTGTCTGAGAACGAGCTTCCTGAAGACAGAATTCTAACTTCAACACCCTCTTTTTCAGCTCCTGATCAGCTCGCCGCTGCTTTTCTAACTGTTAGAAAAAATGTCTAATAAACAAGTAGGTCCATGCACTTCAAAGAAGATGCTGAAATGTAAGACATAAACTAAACAAAGTAGGCAATGGAAGTGTGAATATACATGCACCTGTGTTTCTAAGTCCTTAGTTTTGAGCTTCCAATGGGCAGACATAATTCTTATTTCATCTTTCAATTTGGCTATTTCTTCATCTTTAACAACCAAAAGTCTATTGATCTTCTCAAAATTTTTTGGCGAAACCTCATCTAATAATTTCCTTAGTTCACAATCTTTTCCAGTTCCAGCCTTTGCAATAGCTTCCATAATGTCTTGCTCAATTCTAAGAACATCATCTTTCAGTTGCCTTTGGGAGGATTCCCTTGCCTGAAGATCCTTCTGTAAATTGTCTAACTGCTCTCCTAGCCTAGTCACACGATCCTCATGCTCTTTTAACGAACTATTCTTCATATCTAATTCCTTTAGTAGTGCTAAACACTGAAGCTGGGCTGATTGAGCTGAAGCAGCACTTGCATCTGCAGTTGCTTGAGTGGCTGCAAGCTGTGATCTAAGACCATCCAACTCGTCGAGGTACTGTTTGACATTAAAGACTTAGAATTGGAACAGCTTAAGTGGCAGATGGTGCAAAGCTAATGACAAACAATAACTGGCCTAATCCAAATACGGTTATATGCAAAATGTACAGGTATTCTTATAAGCAAAAACTCAGTATCAGAGGCCCCTAGAAGGCAGGAAGGGCAGAACCTAGACATATTGAATTGTTTTTGGTTTCATGTCTCTTTTTTCTTTCCATTTATAATCAACTTGTATAATTGTTATGATCTCTTCTTGAAGAGAAAAAGAAGTTATGCCACATACTATTCATGCTAAGAAGGGCAGGAAGGAGCAACCTAAGCACAGAAAAAGAGCACCAGATAATCACCTAAAAGAATTTATTATGAATGCTTAAAGGTTGTAGCTAGATCTTGACACTTCTTGCAAATAGAATTCTCTTTTAAAATAGTGACTCTCAAAGAATGATTGCTGTGAATGCTTTGTTAATATGCTTTTCTTTCCCTCATTTATTTGATAACAGAAACCCATGCACAAAGCCAGCTCACTTTATTTTTATTCAATATATCATATTTTGCACCCTTGCATTACTGTCCACAAGTTTCATGTTGCCGCTCTTGCTTTAGATTCTAATGTCCTTTAAATCGGGCAGCTAAGTTATGAAAGCCTAAATGGAATTCCTACTTATAACCATTTGCTCTTACCATAAGCTAAGAGCATAGATGCAATTATGTAAAGTTTACCTCATGAAGGAAGACGCAAGAGCTTAAAGGGCAAATTCGTTTCTGTCTATGCAACATCTTGTCATGAAAATGCTACCTATTTGGTTTCTTTAAAAGTGACAGCTTATAAACATAATAGACAACATTGAAGAATTTCATTAGCTCGTAGCCTGTCAAACATATGTGCAAAAGAGTAATACAGACAAGCACAAGCAAACAGGCATCGTCATACGCACGAAAAGTGCTTTTCCTTTGTATTTTATTTCGACCATTTGTTTTCACCCAAGGGAAAGTTGAATGTTCAAGGAAAATGTGCCAAGTATTAGTTTTGGCAGCAATTGCAATGGTACACATGGGTCCTCAAGGCTCCTATAAAGTCACTGACGATACTAATAGCTTCAGCTAAGGCTTAATCTGGAATCATCGTTGCCAAGAGAAGGGTTATATTTACTAGAGTGAAATTAATTTCAGTCCTGCTTATTCCAAAAGTCTATCATTTATGTTATCAATTCTACTAACAAGAAAAGTTGCACATTGACCAACTATATTTCCAATTACTAAATGATAATTAATGCTACCAACAATGTATCACATCTTTATCAATTTATGAACAAGAAAAATATTGAATGATATCCAAATTTACTTCCAATAACTAAAGACAAAATCTACATAGGCCATTTAAAAGTGGCGGCTCCAATTTGTTTATTAAGCATATTTTTCTTAAAATAGTAGCAACAGTGTTCTAAAGAGTAAGCCATAATGATTACCAAGCAACATAAGACCTAAGAATCTGTGCAGCCGTTTCTAATTCAAGTGTTGAAGAAAACATAATCTCTTTTCTCAATTCGTCTTTATTTATTTGTTAGTTTGAATTATTGAAGCAACATGTAAAAAAGAAACAATGATAGAAAAAAGTATGAGACGCTCAACTTTTCCTCCTATGGGCTCCGCCCAAGAAAACATATAATAAAAGCCAAAAGATATGGAGTCATCCAAAGAGATGAGGATTAGATATGTGGATCATGTGATTAGATGAGATACACAAGAAACAACATTTCAAGCCGGATCAACTTAGTCCTTATGGGAAATAACTGCATTAGCAAACCATGTTTGAGTTTCAAATAGGAATCAAGAGTAGGATTTCAAATGCAGAAATTAAAAGCAACTACAAATAAATAAAAAAATTGGAAGAAGAGTGAGAAATGGGTGGGACCTTCTCAGCAGTAGAAGCGGAAGTCTGCAGCTGGCCATTCCTCTCCTCCAATCTCCTCTGCAATATACAAATCTCTTCTTCCATGGTTTTAGCCTTGTTCTCTGCTTCCTGCAAAAACCAAAAGGACACAAACTTTAATTCTAATAAACAAACCCACAAGACCCCACAATCAAAAAGACCCAGAAAAAGGAGAAAAACAAGAATCATACAAAAAGAACCCAAACCCAAACCCACAAAATCACATGCCTGTCTTGTTAGAGTCTCTTTTACAAATGATTGCTCTTGAGATGCAAGGCGGCTACGAACTTCCTTTAACTCTGCAGCTAAAGAGACCACGTTCCTCCTAAAACTCTGCTTCTTCTCATTCAAATCCTTTAACAACGGATCAAGCTCTCTAACTGGAACAGACAGTGAAGATGAACTTGACGATGGTTTTTCCAAAACCGACATCAGAGCTTTTTATTTGATCAAACGGTAACGTTGAAGATCTGATACGAATTGGTATGGTGAATCAAATTTTAGAAATGAAAACCCATTTGGTCTATGCAGTGCTTGAAGTGAAAGCTATGGTCTTTAATCTGTGCATGTGAAAGTGGTAGTTAGGCATTTAATATAAACGGCATAAAAAAAAAAAATAAAGACCAGTAACTTTAAATCTACAGTACATATGCCATGAGGATTTAAAACTTGAGGGATTCGAAATCCAAGTCAATTAAACAATCCTTTTAACATTTATTACATGTTAACTAAAGAAAATTCTAGTCCAGGAAAAAATAATTGTTATTATTTTATATGGCGAAAAACGCACCTTCTCTCAACTTCAAGCAATATGGGGAGAAAGAAAGAGAGAGAAACACGTAAAGGGTGCGTCACTTTCAACCAAATAAATAATTCCAGCGAGTGTAGACATAGAAATAAGCAACAAAAATTCAAACTTGAACCTGCATATTCCAAGCAACCAAACTCTTTAAATTACAGTTCAAAAGAAACCCTCTTTAATTTTCTCGAGAAAAAATTAAAATTCCTAGAAAAGGGACAAAAGAACACCAACTAAAAACAGTTTAAAATCGACAGAGAGAGAGAGAGAAGAAACGTACATTCAAAACTCAAAAGGGTCTTTTAAGAAACAAGTTTCAAAAATAAATCTAGCTTAAGAATTTTTTAACAAACAAGAAAGAAAGAAAAATGCAGCCGTTTCATTAAATTAAAAAAAAAAACGAAGTTCATCAGCAAAGTCCAAACAACTTAAGCTTTCAATTAACAAAAACCCAAAGAAAAATCAACTAAAAGAGGGAGAAGGCTGTCACCTTTTTATAGCAGCAATGGCGGAGCTCAGGCCACCATAACAGGCGGTGATTTGGGGTTTCGATAAGATCAGGGGCTGGAAATGGAAACCAAAGGAAAACAAGAGACTTGAATTTAGGGGTGTTTTTTCCAAAAAGAAAAAAAGGTTATTGGTTTTACTTTGTTTACTGGGATTTTTGTCTTTTATTTAGGGTATAGTGAACGAGTTAGTGAGAGTCGCTGTTTCTAAGCAACATGTCTTAAAAACAGACATAAAGAGGGAGAAACTGAATTTAGGTTCGGATTTGAGGTTTTCTTAGTGGCTTTTCAGTTCGGTGTCTCCGAACCTTAGGTTCGTTTTATGACAAAATCCGAAGCTAGCGTTCAGATTCCTACCTTTTGACTTGCTGCGCGGCAAATCTGAACATTTTGAGCTGGAACTACTAAGATTATGTCACGTGGATAGTTGGAAGCCGTTGGATGCTAACGTCGACTACTCCCTCTCTTTATGGGCCGTAATGGGCCTATATGACCAATAATTTTATGTGGACCTGAATTATGGTTCCTGCCAGTCTGGAGCCGACGGTTCTAGTTCCTTTGAATCGGATCGAAACTGGGCTTCAAGGAGCTGAGTCGATTTCAAATTTGGTTTCGGTTCTGTTGGATTTCTGATAAATATTAAAATAACAATGTTATATATATATATATATATTTATTATTGCATTTTCCTCATGTATAATTTATCTGTCTTTTACTTTGGTTTTAAATTGAAACCGAACTAACAGTTTATATTCTAAAAACGAAACTAGAACTAAGAATGGCAATGGCTGAGTTTAACATTAGGTACAGGGTAGAAAAAGTTTTTCAAACTGGGTTGGATTCAGATTCGGGTAGTATTTACTATATTTTATTTTATATATTTTTATATTAAAACTATATTTTTATTATTTTTTAATATATTTATTTAGTATTTTAATTATTATTAAATATAATTAAAGGAATAAAGTCTAGATTTAAATAATATTTAATATATTTTATAAAAAATTATATATATAAATATTTCGGGTATAGTTTGGAGCAGAACAGAGCAGAGTGTCTTAAATTTATTCTCATCCCGGCACTAGTAACGAGGTGGGTTTCTTCGCCCTGTTTCGATCAGATACGGATTTACCTACAAGTACGGAGCAAATTGTCATCTTTAACTAGAATCGGATAAATCATTCCAATTTATCATCGAAATAATACTGTATAAAAATTTCGATTTCAATTAAGTTAATTTTATAGGTGGCTAAATCATACTGAAAATCAATCTTTTATTAGGTATAAAATATTATTAGTAAAGAAATCTAAGAGGCTGCCAATACAGTTGGCAAATAATTAAAGATTGTATACAAGACAGGTGCTACTTGAATGTGTTTACTAAATTAGTAGTTGAGGATGAAATTGCCATCTATTTTTGCAGTGTAGTATTGCCATTTATAGGTTTTTCTGTGTGATTATTTTAGAAATGATCCCTCAGAATTCAAATCTCACCAATATGAAGATGTATTTGTTTATAAAAAACTGTGTCAGTTTCTTATAAAAAATTTAAAATATTTACATAAAACATAAAATTTTATATTTACTTGTGTTATTTTTCAAATAAAAATAAAAAATAATATTCTATATTTTAAAAATTATAGCTAAATCTTAAAAAACAAGCTTTAAGATATTTTTATATTTTTCTTTACACAACAAATCACTTATTTTTAAATAAAAATAAAAAAAATTACTTTATTTATTTCAAGTTTATTTTTGAAATTTTAAAACTTATTCAAATACATATGATAGCAAGTTTTATAAAAATTTAAATTTGAAAAATAAAAAAAGGAAAAGGAATATCTACAACTAAGCAAGGGCTAAAGTTATATCACTTTTAACATTATATATCACTTCAACACGTATGGTTCAAAGAAATTTTTAGTTAAATCTTTCTACAAAATAATAAATTATATTTTTAGTATTAAAAATTATCTTTCTTAATTATGATGTTCGGACTTTCCTCCAAACATGAAAAGTAAAAGAGTG
Organism: Ricinus communis; assembly: GCF_019578655.1. Taxonomy (NCBI): domain Eukaryota; kingdom Viridiplantae; phylum Streptophyta; class Magnoliopsida; order Malpighiales; family Euphorbiaceae; genus Ricinus; species Ricinus communis. The sequence continues at coordinate 13,216,612 of NC_063265.1, forward strand.
CTTATCTTTTTAAAGGTATCTCTTAAAGTTTAAATTAAAAGGATTTAAGGACAAAAAAGGAAAAAGTTAGGCAAGGGAGTGTTTGGAGGTTCTTTAACCTAACACTTGTTGACTAAATCCAAACAAAATAAAAAGGAATCTGTGGCAAGAAGAGAGTCACTCCCAGGAACTTGCTCTTGTTGTCCTTGCCTTGTGTTAAAAGGAAAAATATTATTTAATTTGATATTTTTATATTTTTACTGTCTTAAAATTAATATTTTTAAATTTTTATTATTTAATATTATTATTATATTTATTTTCTATAACAAAATTACTTATATAATTAATTTATATTAACTAATGTTAATATATATTTTTTAAATTTTTCTTAGACACGAAATAACTTTAGAAGTATTTTGATAATTAATTTAACAGTAAATTATTATAAAATAATTTTTATAATTAAAAATTATATTAAATAAAATTGTAGATGAAGGAAAATGAAATCATATTTGTACTTTAGCTGTATGTCAAAAATATTGATTTATTGGTAGCAAGAACTTTACAAGAAGCTGCTGTTTACTTTGTAAAATGGGTTCATTCGTGTGCTTAAAACTCGTCTGTTAATTTCTATTTTCTAACAGAAAAAGGAAAAAGAAAGGCGCACGATAGCAAGGGCAGTTTGTTGGCAGACGTAAATGTGACCAAACAAGGAGGGATAATATAGTAATTTAGACTGCACTGTAACGGTTCTTTTCTTTTCCAAGGTGTTTAAGTAACGCGTCATTATTTTTGTGGGCCTGCGGTTTCCTCCACAACCAACTCAAAGCTTGTTTTTCGGGTTTCCGTTGAATAGACAATGCAAATGCAATGCTACGGGCCTTATAATTTTCTTTTATTTTTATTTTTCAAATTTTTAGAAAAATAGAAAATATTATTTTTGTCAAAGAATTGTAAAAATTTGTAGAACATATTTATTTTAAAAATATTTTATTTTTTATTTAAATAATAGTTTAATTATAAAAGTAATTTGAAATATATAAACTAAAAATATTTAAAAATAAGTGATTTTTTGTATACATAGAAATAAGTGACTTCTTGTACATGCTCAACTTGTTTTTAAAATTTTTCATAAGTTTTAGTTATAATTTTAAAAATATAAAAAATTATTCTCTAGTTATTTTAGAAAAATAATACAAATAAACATAAAATTTTATTTTCTATTTTTATTTAAAAATATTTTAAAAAACTATATAATTTTCTATAAATAAATAGACTCTGAGGATCCTTCCTATTTCCACATCCACTATTTTCGACATGTATATATATAAATTTACTTTAGAGCATATGAACGGAATTTTTATGATATTAAAATAAATTTTTTAAGAGTTTTAATATACTATATATTTAATATATTATTTATACACTTTTAGATTTATTTTCGCTATTTCGTTGTAGGCGGACATACGGCCACATGTCCATTTCTTACCGGACTAGCCCAAAAATTAGGTAAGATAATGGAAAGTATTCAGTTAATTTTTTATAAATTTGGCTTGAAACCAAAATTAAACTAAAACTACGACTTGATATGATCCAAAATAAATCATCTTAACCAAAACTAAATTATTATTTGTGAGAATTAAATTTTGATTCACTTTAAAACCACATGTCAAGTTGTAATTTCAGTACTTTTGAACTAGTTATCATGTTTCACTCTGTTTTTTTTTTCTTTATCAATATTTCAAATTTCGAATTTTCATTATTGTCATCCAAATAAAAAGTTTTATAATATGATCTATATTTATAGCATGTCTTATTAAAGTCCATCATTTGTTTTTTTTTTCTTTTCATTCATTTAGATATCTTTTATTTCATCAATTTTGCCCATATCCTCATTTTATTTCCAAAAAAAGGAAGAAGAATGATCTTCTTCAGTATACATCTATTTAGTCCCATTCGTTTCAAAAGTTGTTTCTATTTATACATCTAATTTTTCCATCTATATTAGGAAAAAGATTTAATTGTTGAAATAAATATTCGTTTTTAAAGTTGTTTCTATTTATACATCTATTTTTTCCATCTATATCAGGAAAAGGCTTAATTGTTGAAATAAATATTATCCATTGTTGTAAGATTTGATACATTATGCTTGATAAGTTAGGTAAAAGTATGAAAAGAGGGAAATTTGAACCTTTAATATAAGTTAGGTGAAAGTATGAAAAGAGAGAAATTTGAACCTTTAATAAATAAAAGCCTACATACCAGTTCCAATGCTACGCCTTGAACTACTTGACCACCTTTCCTACACAATGATTATAGCTACGAACTCGAGGGAATTGTGAGTTATTTATATTAAATTGTTGAATATATATAGTACGTACAATTAATTCTAATTAATAAAAATATAAAATTTTTAATCAAATAAATAAATTTCCTTTGAAATTGAGGGATATATATATTTATTTATTTATTTATGAAAAACTCTTTCTTAAAAGTAATTAAGATATGCATTTATTATTGTTTATAAAAATGATTCTTCCGTCTTTTTTTGATATCTATACTGATTTAAAATAACAAATATTATTATTTAATAATTGATTATTAAAAATAAATTTTATGTTGTAAAAGAATAAATTTATCTTCGTCCTAACTACTTAATAATTTCATACAAAATATGTGATTTTTTTTTTTACTACAAAATGACTAGACATGAATATGATCAATTCAAACATCAAAATTTTTTAACTAAATTAAAATATTTAGTTTTAATCTTTAATTCGGTTAGAATCATAAAAAGAACGAATATGGTCTTAAATAATTTGATAACAAAATTTAGAATATAATTCAAGTGCTAAAAAGCATTTGCTATTGATAATCAAAATATTCATATGTATTAAATAGGGTTTTATCTTTTTTATGACAAATATAAAATGGTAACTATACTTTGCTATAAATCTATTCATGGACTTGACTGCATTGCGGTCCGCCCGAAAATTTTTAAATTTAGACAAACATTTTTCACTTTAAGTTTATTTGAGCTTTTCTGATCAATAGTGTTTCATATTTTTATAATAAATTTTAAAATTCAAAATAGAAATATAAAAATCTTTTTTTTTCTTTTAAAAGAAAAAAACAAATTAGGCTGGGCTAGATTTCAAACAGATCAAGAGGTTCTAGTAATCTAACTCCGAATTTAATATATGCCCTCACTTAAATTGCTAAATTGTCCTTATAATTAGATTTTAGAAAAAAATTATAGATTGCAAAATCAGATTAGACCCAAAGAAAATAGCTCCTTTTTTTTTAAAATACTATTTTTTAAACTAAAACTCGGAAAACCAATTCAACCATCGTGAATCTGACACTGACCGCAGAATCAACATGACTAGTCTACCAGCAATACACCTTTCTATACGTTTATATTGGAAAATTGCAACCCATTAAAACGATGAGCCCTTGTCATGTCCAATTGGCATAAACTGATTGGTATATGGCAAAACTCGATTATCCAATAATGATCCCAAAGACCATTTATTTAAATCCATGCCACTGCCAGTGAGTAAACTGGAAGGTAAGAGTCCAGAAGACCCAACTCGCAACCATCTCTGGCTTGACTTACAGAGCAATAAGCCATCTCATCTCAACTCAAGACCACAGCAGCAGCAGCACACCCTTTACTGTTCTTTGTCTTTTAATGATGCCACCATCATCTCCGGAATCAACGCGCACGTTAGCGAAAGGATAAAAACGTAATCTTTCTCTCTCTCTTTTCTCTATCCTATGAAATGCTCATTCTTCAAGTGCCCAAATAAGCATCCTTTGTTTGTCCAAATCTTTATGTAAATAGACGCCAAATCCACCCCTCTCTATATCTCCGTCACTGGGTTTGGTTTAGGTCACCAATTTCCTTATAGAAAAATCAATCTTTGAATTGATCAGAGAGAGAAAAGTTATGGGCGGAGAAGGAGGAGCAGAGCCACAGTATGTGACGGCAAAGATTTCAGTTTGGTGGGATATAGAAAATTGTCAAGTGCCAAGAGACTGTGACCCACATGCCATAGCTCAAAATATAAGCTCTGCTTTGGTCAAGATGAATTATTGTGGACCAGTATCTATTTCTGCTTACGGAGATACTAATCGGATTAATTCAGCTGTACAGCAAGCTCTTTCTAGTACTGGCATCGCACTTAATCATGTTCCAGCTGGTTCGTTACTTTACTTTTATGTGGTGTTGGCTGATCTGTTTGTTGGGTTTTTGGATTTTGATGATTTCTTGTGGTTTTGTGGTGGAAAGATTGGATCTTTACTTTTTTCCGAGTTCCTAAAGTAGAAACTGGATCGATTTCATTTTGTAACGATTGATTTGCTGCGCTTATCGTTTTCTCCTTTTTTTTTTTTTTTTTTTAAAAAAAACGAAAGACCGAATTCTTTTACCAAATTATGGAGGACTAGGCAGTGGTCTAGTTCTGTGTTAACTGTAATTGTATTTTTTGTAGTATTACAGTTAATTTGGGTATTCTAAAGACTACTCAGTTTCTGAAGTATGCTACTGGTTATGGGTGGACAGCTTCCCTTTCTCAAAATAGAAATTTATGACATTTATTAAAAAAGGGAAAGGAAAAGAAAATTTCCCATGCCACCATATGTATATAAATTTACAAGAGATTAGAGAAATGCATTCAAAGCAACTTAGAACAGCATAAAACACCAACATGTCAACATGACAATAAATTCTTTACAACATCTCCTATATCTGCTTTACGCAACTGTGTCAGTTAGATGATTAGCATGTATCTAACCATGTCATTTATTCAGAAAATTTATCTTATTCTGCCTTATGAGTCCTACTATCTTATATTTTTTTCTCTAATTTGGCCATTTGTTTCTCTATTTCGTAAAGGACCTGATGCCTTGATTTTATTATCTCATTGGTTATATTTTGCTTGTTAACAGGTGTTAAAGATGCGAGTGACAAGAAGATTCTTGTGGATATGTTGTTCTGGGCAGTGGACAATCCTGCACCTGCTAATTATTTGTTAATCTCTGGTGATAGAGACTTCTCTAATGCTCTCCATCAATTGCGGATGAGGAGATACAATATTCTTTTAGCACAGCCCCAACGAGCATCTGCACCCCTCCTTGCAGCTGCTAGGAGTGTATGGCTTTGGACGAGTCTTGTCGCTGGAGGACCGCCAGTGAGAGAGGTTGAATCACTGCCACTTGGTAATATTAGTTATACATCCACTTCAGACACATTACATATTCCTGTTACTGACACTGTTCACTTAAAGCAACCATCAGATTCCTATTCTGAGAATCCCCATATGGGAAATCAGAGAACTACTTACATAACTAAACAAAAAGGGAAAACCAATCGAAGAAACTTAAACCAAACAAATGGATCAAAAACGTCAAATGCGCCTGTTTGGGCTCAAGAAGATCAGCCAAATTCAAACTCCTATCAACCTGGTCCTTATGTCCCAAAAGTTACTGTAAGTGGGCCTTCTCCGAATTTCAATCCTGGAAGTCCTAACTTTACTTGGAGTGATGTCACTAATGTTCGTGACAACCATCAAAGTCACTTTACACAGCCATTAAGGCCAAATGCCTCAGCTATGCAACCTGATTTTGCAGCTGGTAACATGTATCCTCCTAATTTTCAAATCCATGCTCCTCTAATGCCTCCTAGGCCCAACGGAACTACCTTCACCTCAGAGCCTCCTACAAATGTGCCTGACATTGGCAACTTGCACATTTCTGGATACCCTACCAGCTTTCACAATCCTCCAAATGCTCAAAGAAGAAATGGAGAGCAAAAACATGATGCAAAGAGAAAAGCTCCAAAGTCTGTAAATTTAAATAATTCTCAAAATGGATATACGACGCAGAACAACCCATCAGGATATCATGAGACAGTGAATAATAGATACCCTGGTGGTTCAGAATATCCACCATCATCTTCATCAGCAACAGCTACTGAAGTTGCTCCTGTTAATGTTATATGGGGAATGCCAGGATGCCCAAAACCTTCAGAATATGTCCAAGGCCTTATAGGAGTTATCTTACTTGCCTTGAACACTCTTAAAAGTGAAAAGATTATGCCAACTGAAGCAAATATAGCTGATTGCATTAGATATGGAGATCCCAAACATCGCAATACTGACATCAAAAAGGCCCTTGAGAGCGCTATTGAGCAGCAGATGGTCATGAAGCAAAACCTAGGAGCTGTGCAATTGTACGTTGGTAAGAATGAGAAACTGTGGAGATGTGTTAACCCTATAGGTGGTAGTCTGAAAGAATATCCAAAAGCAACATGGGATGAAATTCAGAAATTTCTTGCATCCTCTGCAGGACGATCTGCAATCATGTCTTCTCAGTGCAGGTAAAGCCTATCCCTTTGCTTTAAATCAGTTTGGATACCCATGATAGAAAATGACTCAGTAAGCTTGTTATGTCATGTGCATGAGCTTCAACCATCCAATTGAATGTGTATAATCCATTGAATGGTTGTACACTCGTGTGTATGTATTACTGTCGAAGTTTCTGCTGTAATTGTGAACATGCTGTCAGACATTCTTTCTCTTCTATCATACAGGTATGAAGCAGCTACTATCATAAAGAGTATGTGCTTGAAAGAACTTGCTTTGGGTAATATACTTCAGATCTTAAACATGGTAATTGCCTTAAAGAAATGGATTATACATCATCAATCAGGATGGCAACCACTTACCATTACTCTTGCAGAGGCCAATTGTAATTTAGGGTCTGCAGCTGGGACATAGGTTCAATTTATGGTACAAGGGAAAGGGCTTGGTAGATAGTTAAGGGCACTAAACAAAGTTATCATAGGTTAAGAGTGCTTAAAATAGCAAAAGCTCTTTTTCTTTAGATATGGAGAGGTGGTGGTAATAGAGAGACTTTTATGGTGGTATGATAAGCGCATTGGAATAGCTGATCTTACTTCAATTTCTCATCCCTGGTAAAGGTCTTAAGCTTTATCTTGAGGAATATAATTGAAGAAGTGCTTAAACAAGCTTAAATTGGAAACTACACAAGACAACTTCTCAGTTTCTGGTTTTTAGTTTATATACATGCTTTTGGCATCTGAGTTTTACCTTCAATATCTAGGTATTATGACAGTGGCCTCTAGTTGCGTTTATGTCCTCTTTTACATCTTCATGACTTTACTGGGGTTTTGCATACTTGTCTGCACATGTCCACGATTGTTCCAACCATCAATTCCGGTGTTCTGCTTGATTGCATGGCTGGGATGCTTGTGTGCATGAGCGCAGAAGTGTGCCGAAATTCACCCTTATTAAGATAGACCTGTTACAAGCTCCCAGTTCAAGCCATCCAGAGAAAATTGCTGGAAAGATTTCTATTCTCCAGCATATGGATTATATTAGCTAATTAAAGACCGCCTTTCTACTTGTTAAACTAGGGGGTATTAATTTATTATTTATTACCTCAAATCATACATAAGTTACTGCCCTAAATTACTGAACCAAACTATACTTGATGGGAGGATTTGAAATTGGTTCAAGTCAAGAGGCGGGAAGCTTGACTAGTTGATTGAAAAAGATGCGAGTTGATCATTCAAATTATCAAGTTACACATCAATGACATATCACTTATGTATCATATAAAGTTGGGAACTTTTTGCTGGAAGTCTGGGAGCTCCGACAAAGATAATTTTCAAATGAAAGAAGTGGGAATGAGAAACTCAACAGAAAATGATGTTTTTCACACTCAACAGCAAAGTGTGGACTTAGGTCAATAAGAAGGTGATGTTCTTGTACTTTGTTAGTTTTTTGGATTATTTTGTCTGTTTTCCCTTTTCCCGCATAAATGTGTGAAATTCTACCGCATGAGCCTAAGTATGTGAATAAAAGGTTAATACTTTTTCAATATATGGCGAGTTGTGTATGGACTTTTTCATATATGTTTAATAAAAGGGAATATATAAGATCATTTTTCTTCCTATATTTTCTTAAAGATTTACTATATTTCTGAATCCTTTTCCTTAGATACCAATGCAACTCTTATAATTTGTTTTCTTTTTTTGGCACCTATTGATGTGTTTCAAATTATTTTGGTGTAGCCCTTAGCAAAATGGTGTCGCTCTTCCACCAAAGGCTATTGAATGAAAATCGATAATGCAGATACCTTGTGAGAACATGATGCTGAATTTTTTTGTGACTAGGGTCTTTGCTATAATAACGCTAGCTTTCTTTACCAACATATAACTTTCTCCGATGGAATTTGCCGACATATAACTGAAAGTCAGTGATTCTGAAGCTTTCAGTAGTTGTATCTTCTGGGTTCTGGCCTTTCTTATAGAAAACCATTTCTTAAAGTGGTTTTACGTATCATCCAATAGTGGAAATTGTTGGTAAACTCAAGCACCCTGTGAGCTGAATGAATCTGGTTCATAATGTTGTTGGAAACCATCAATCTGGTTTCCAACCAACAAAAATGGCAGATGATAGCAATGGCTCCTTGGTCCCCACCAATACTTTGAGGTGCTGGCTTTTATTTGAGTCCTCTCAGTTTTGACCAAGTAATTTCAATTAGGATCAGGACGCTTTCAACTTCTCTTAATCTTGACAAGTCAACAGAGCAAAAAAGAAACTTGACAAGTCAATGTTAATTCAACTGAGTCAATAAATAATGCAGTCATCCAAACCGGTTTACAAGAAACTAATTAAGCACTCCAAGCGAAAAGAGATGGATGAAGAAGATTTATTAATATATTAAATAAATTTATAAGTTACAACGATATCATTTTTAATAATTTAATGTATTATTTAACTGAAATATTAATATATAGAAAATATGAGTTTTAAATTGTAACTGGAACTTTTTATAATTACATAAGAAATATAAGTTAATATATAGAAAAATTTATTTTTAAAAAAGAATTATAATATGGATAACATATTACAATATAGAATTTATTTTTATTTATAATTAATTTAAATTGTTATAATTAATATAAAAAATATAAATTAATATATGGAAGAATACATTTTAAGAAAGAATTATAATATGTACAATATATTATAATGTAGAATTTATTTTTACTTACAATTGATTTAAATTGTAACTGAAATTTTTTATAATTATATAAAAAATATTCTTATATACAGTATTATTATAATTTTTTTACTGCAATTAATATAATAATTATCTATACAAAAACTAGATACAATAATTAGAAAATTATATATAAATTTCTATGTTCTTATATTAAAATTATATTTATGTCTCTGTATCATAATTATTAAATTTCTTTTGGGTTTGAATTATATATTTGTAAAGTGATATTAATATGTTAAACTAGATTTCTTTCAATTGATTAGATTCAAGAATGAACTAGTTATCCTTTAAAAAGAAAAAAAGAATTAGTTGCTTTGCGCGGCAGTCGGTATGAGTTATGACTTAAATCTGACGAAGCTTTCCGGTATCTGTAGAAACTAGAAACCGAAACCAGTAATAGAGAATGGTTCCGAAAAGGAAAAAAGAAAACCAGTAATAGAGATAAGTAGGCTCAGATCTTTCGTCGACCCAATACAGCGTCTTCTCCTTAAAATTACTTAACTTTCAGCATTTTAACCTCAAATCGCTTTCAGATGCTTCACTTCTCAGGTTAGTCATCAATTTTATTTCGTTTTTATTTAGCTTTGCCACGATTTATATGATCCTTTTTAGCCTCAAAGAACACAGCGCTGACTGCGATGCTCTCTCCTCTAACACTTTCAAAGAGAATTTCCAGATGGGTCAATCTAAACTCAGCTCTTTTTTCAGTTTCTTGCACTAGTAGCATCCAAATTAACCCAGAAATTGATCAAAGCATATTGAACACCACTGATTTTGATGCAAAGATTCATATTTTAAGGAATAAGCTCTACCCAGATAGCTTAATCAAGGTTTTGCAAAGTACTAGCGATATAAACTCTGCTGTTAAGATATTCAAATGGGCTTCCCTTCAAAAACGTTTTAATCATACTTCAGATACATATTTTTGGATAATTTTGAAGTTGGGTCTTGCTGGTAACCTAAAGGAAATGGAGGGGTTTTGTCAGAATTGGGTCAAGGATGGGTGCTCGGGCGTAGAACATGCTGTTTTTTCACTGATTGCATCATTTGTTAGACATCATAGGCTAAATGAAGCGATATGCATTCTTGTTAACTTGTGTTTAGGTGGTTATAAGCCTTCCATCAATGTATTTAATATGATTTTGGGAGCGCTTGTAGAAGACAAGAAAGGGTTTAAAGAAGTGGTGTTTGTTTATAAGGAGATGGTGAAAGCAGGAGTGGCGCCTACAATTGATACTTTGAATCATCTGATGGAGGTCTTGTTTGATACTGGAAGGGTTGATTCTGCTTTGGATCAGTATAGGAGAATGAACAAGAAAGGGTGTAGTCGTAATAGTAGGACTTTTCAGATAGTTATAAAAGGTCTAATTGTGAATAATCAAGTTGATGAATCCATTGCAATTTTGCATGAGATGCTAAATATTGGGTGCCTGCCAGAGTTGAGTTTTTATACATGTATAATACCTGAGCTTTGCAGGGAACATAAATCAGAAGAGGCAATTAGGTTGTTTAGGATGATGCGGGCCTCTAAATTTGTTCCAAATTCAGTTATTTATGGTGCTTTGATACAATGTTTTTGTAAGAACCTTCAGTTAGATGATGCAGTAAACCTTCTTGAGGAGATGGTGGAAAGTTGTTTGACACCAGATAATGATGTTGTTATTGATGTTGTAATTGCTTTTTGTAGATTAGGAAAGACCAATGAAGCTGCAAAATTCTTGGAAGATATAAATGTCCTCGAAACTTCTCCATACAATACATTGCTTGGAGCCTGTTGTGATGCAGGTAAATTTATTGAGGCTAAAGGTCTACTTGAGAAGATGTCTGAGAGAAGTCTAGCTGATTGTGATTCTTGGAATATTCTAATCAGATGTCTCTGTGAGAAGGCAGCAATTAGGAAGGCAAGTGAACTTCTTGGGAGAATGATTATATCTTCATTGGTTCCTAATAGAGCCACATACTCGGCTCTTGTTCTTGGTCACTGTAGGTTAAACAAGTGTGAGGATGCTCTACAACTTTTCCTGCAACTCTGTACCAAATGCTGGATTCTGGATTATGTTTCTTACTCTGAGCTAATTGAAGGCCTTTGTGAGGCAGGAAAGCATCTAGAGGCTACCGAAGTGTTTCACTACATGTTTATGAATGGATGCTTGCCTCAGTATCTCTCATTTAGCAAACTGATCAAGGGTATTTGTGAGAAGGGAATGGTTGATAAAGCAGTAAAACTGCAGCAGATGGCTCATGACTTTGGTATGTGTTGTGCTAATGCCACGTATAATTCTATTATGCTTGGTTTGTCTAAATCAGACAAGGGAAGAAATGTTTTAGTGTTTCTCTCACAAATGCTGGTTAAGGGCTGCAATGTTGATGCAGAAGCATATTGCATTCTCATAAAAAGCATGATTGCACAAGATCAAGAAAAGGATTCTGCTTTATTTTTTAATGCTATGGTGAATGAGGGTTTGAAACCTGATTCTGATACACTGCATAAGTTGTTGTCATATTTGGCCAACCGGTCTCGGCTGTACTTGATTTTAGCTACAATTGACAAACTTATTCTTAATTCTGAAGTTCTAGATTCAGGCATGTACAACATATTGGTTTATGGTTTCTGGAAAGAGCGCCTCAAGAATGAGGGGCGTCGATTATTAGATTTTATGTTAGAGAAGGGTTGGGTCCCAGATGCTGCTACTCATAGATTGTTGATGGGATCTGTTGAGGGGGAGGAAAGTAATGAGAAAATGGCAATACGTGAAAAATTCACAATCAACGATGGTGTTCTTGACATACTTGCTGAGGGCTTGAGCGAAACATAAGTATCATGCCCATTAGGAAGATACAGTTTGATAACTACCACTTGATTTCTTAATGATAGATCATCTTGAATTTTCCATCACTTTTTTGTTCATTCTTTTTTGTGGTTGTCATGAGCAGTTTGTGTATAGAATAGATGTAATAATTTAGTTAATTTGGGCTGACTATTACTCGCACAATTCTTCTATTATCATACTCTGTGTTATGTACAATAAATTAGGTGAAAACTGCACTGATCGTTGTTATTTGCTAAAACAAGACAAAACTAAAGAAAGAGGAGACAAATAATTCCGTTCGTTATTTAAATTAGTTGGAAAGCCCAAATCAAAGTGGTAGTGCAAGACTCTCCTGGTTCTGTATCTGAGGTAAATGAATAATAATGTGGAGAAAATAATTACTCGATTGTAATAGAACAAATCAATATGTTGCAAATAAGGTAATGACTTGGAGCCTCTGAAGCTCAACTAAATACTCTCCCCAAGAAAACCTAACATCAGCATGGACATGCATGAGCAGAATACAAGTTGCCTTGGAACACAGGCAAAGCCACAACCATGTAGTTATAATGGTAACGATGTTATAGACACTTATGATTCAATATCAACAATTTCGACGAAACAGCAAAAAAGAGAAGAATAATAAAGAAAGAAAAATACCATTTAAATAATATCTACTGCATTAGATGTTTGCCTGTTAAGGAATGTTTTCCCAACTCCAAAACTCTTATGTAATTAGTAACAACTAACCTTGTGTACCAATAAACAGAAACTGACCAGGATCATGAACATGGAACATATCAGGGAGATGAAAACTAGACAAGACTGGTATGGTATGCTCGAGGAAACAGAAAGTTGCCTACTTGCAATAATAAGAATGAACACTCTTATAGAAGGAATGGAAGCAATAACAAACTAAACTTTGCTAGCTCAAAACTCAATTTCAAAATACAAGAATAAATACCCTAATCATGAAATTGTACACAAGAACAGGCATCTCATACTGAGAGAAAACTCAGGACTTGTTTTGGGTGAGGAAACATATGAGCGAAGCTTCCTCCCTTATACTCTAATGAATCTGCAAATCAAGCAAATGACTAATAAGTTCATCTTGATCTTTCGTAAAATAATCAATCACAGACAATTAACTTAAAATACTTACAATTTTAGCTATGAAAATTGGAAGGCCGGAAAACAATGATCAAGAATTTTCTTTAATCTTCTCCGCGTTAGATGCATTAGATGCATGATTACCATTACCATTAGTCTTGGCGCTGTTCGCATTTTGAGGAGACCCAATTGTAATATTATTAATAACTCTTTTACCCAAATGAGCAGAAGCAGAAACCTGGACAGAATCAGCATCTTTTCTTTTAGCAAGAAACAAGACATGCTCCAAAGCCTCTCTAGCTCTCTTCCTACAAACAGCAGCTTCTCTAACTCTCCTCTCAGCTTCCGTTCTCGCGACATTAACTGCTTTCGCCATTGAATTAGCCGCTATTTTGGCTGCACAAAGAAGAACCGTAGCCATGTCTTTGTCAATCGTTTTTTTATTGATATTCTCAAAATTGAAGAAGTTGAAATTAGCGTCTGCACAAGGCGGGCAAAGGAAAGGAAAAGGCGGAGATGAGGTGGCGCAGTGGGAATGGGTGAAGGAGGTGCAGTTAGAACATGAGATGCGTTTTGAGGGAGGAGGTGGCGACGTGTCGTAGAATGTGAAGCAACATGGACAGAAGGAGGACGGGTGGGCCCGGAGTACGCAGGATGTGCAGAGCCGTCGGTGGACCCCACGCACTCTTACGTGGTGGAGGAGAAACGTTTCTTTCGAACTGCAGTTGCCGCATCCTCCGATGGTGCTTGTGTTTGATTTGTTGGGTGTTATTGGGAGATTCATTTTTTTTTTTTGTTGTGGGGGGTGGGAGAGTGTTTTAGGGTGGTAAAGAAAGGGTCTTAGGGTTAACTTGTAGCGGCGCCGCGGCGGCGGCGGTTATGCTGGTGGAGGAGGGGTTTATGAGAGAATTTCCGACTGAAGGCGAATTTTTTTTTTTCTTGGAGAGAGGAGACGTAAGAGGGAGAAAAATGTATCTGTAATCTCAAATGATTAAACAAAATATAGGATTTGATAATAGCGACGTCGTTTTACTCTGAGTCCAAGCCATGATGCGGAACGGAGTCGTTTTGCAGCAAGCACAGAGCACTGAAAACAGACACAATGTTCATTCTTGAGAGTCTCAAGACATAAAGAATCTCATCTAATTGGCAAATTTTATGTACCGAGTGTTCTTGCATCATCCCCAAAATAATTGACTGAATGAATTGCAGCAATCTTGTATCATCCCTGGCCCTGCTCTGATGAATTTGTGGATAGTTTCCTCCATACACCAACCAAATTTGAGCACCACTACCGAATACTTGTATGTTTACATCCAGCAAAAATGGAAAAAAGAACATAAGAGACGTGCTACCCTTCCCTAACACGATTGTCAAGGTAAATCCATGTTTTATTCAGGCTAAGCTACAATAACTCAAAAGTTAGAATTACATCTATCAAAGAATACCAACTACTGCTAAGAGTCTCATGCCTCAGATTCCTCCACTTCATGCTGCAGGTTTTACTCAGCTCGTATGTATAAATTCTGATGCCTCTGGTTTGTGGATGCCATCCCTATTGATGAAACATGAAAACATTTCGTTTCATTAGCTGCATGTGCAAATTCTAGTTAACATGTGAGAGAGAGCATTTGACCACTTGAATTGCCATGACAGATCACTCCAAAGCAACTCATCTATAGAAATGCGGCGCAGGTGAATGTTTATATGGTAAAATGACAAGCACAAAATCTCAAAATTAGCATCTGGGCCAAGTTGTTGATAAGAGTTCCCCAAGTAGCACAAGGAATGAATATATGCCCGTTTATTGACATCAGGCAGTGCATATGAGAGTATAACAAGAGATGCACATCAGTTTCTGTGTAAATAGGTAAAACACAGAATATAATCTAATGGTGCTAAGTGCTGATCAAATATGTTTCCAGTTCATTGAAGCTGCTTCTATAAAGTGCAAATAACTAATACTTACAGTGCCTAACACTTTACAAAAAGCTCTTCTAACACTATAAAAGCTCCTTGCAAGTGGATTTGTTGTGGCCAAGTCCCTTGCATCTACTGCACTGGAGCTGACGTTTAACTACATCCTGTAGTCCAGACCTCTTTGTAGTGGGCCGGCCTGGAGGACGTCGTGTTGGAGGAGGGGACACAGTTACTATGACCTGAGAAGAATCTTTCTGGACAGGCCAGTCGACATTTGGTATTGGGTGAACTGACTCTGAATATGTTAATCTGTAGCTCTCAATTGTGAAGTATCTTGAACAAAATTCATATGGGTTCCTCTGAATACAACTAATGACAGCAATGGCATGGCAGCAAGGTAATCCAGTAAGCTGCCACCCTTTGCAGCTACAGTCCCACTGATCAATATCGAGTACTTCCACTGATTCACCTCGAACCTCAAATGTGCTGCCAGCTGAAAGTAGCACTTGAAGGGAACGGGATTTTAAGATCTCCTTGTCAAGTTTTTCCTCCATGGAAGGAGTTAACCTTGTCATCCATAGGTCAGATTCAGCCCGCTGTGTATAAATCAACTCCATAATCTTACCCCGTATAGCATCAACCATCTGTGTTATTGGTAACTCATGAGCTTCTGATGCCCAACTATAGAACATCTCTCCAAAATTAGATGTCAAATGGTTATATCTTGCACCCTGGAAAAATGCATTTGCCCAGTTTTGGGGCTCACTTTGTATGATCCAATTGTAAGCGTCTAGTGAAATGCTTTTGATGCTCTCAATGCACCTCTGGAAGACTTCAGGCCTGAGTGCACAAGCAGCAGAATAGAAGTCCTCAATCATAAGCCGCTTCACCTCATGAGAAAACTGCCCCTTCAAATCTCGAATAAGTTGCTCAGTCAAGTACCGCAGGCAATAGCCATGGTATGAATCTTTAAATATATCAGCAATTGATTCCTTTAAACCCTTCTGTCTGTCTGCCACAAATGTTATGGGACAAGATGTTGATAGTGCAGTTTTGAGTTGTAGTAAAAACCAATGCCAGTTATCATCAGTCTCTGCATCTACTACAGCAAAAGCTACTGGAAATACACCATCATTCCCATCTGCGGCTGTTGCAGCTAACAATGTGCCTTGATATTTTGACTTCAAAGGTATACCGTCAAGGAAAAGGAGAGGCCTACAACCTTGAAGAAAACCATACAATGAAGCATGGAATGACACAAAGAGGCGTTGGAAGCTCGAGTCTTCCTTAGTGGTGAAAGTAGCATAACTGCCAGGATTAGTTTCTGTTATCTTTTCACAGAACAAAGGTAACTGATTATATGCTTCTTTGTACGAACCTTGAAGCTGCTCCTTTGCAATTTCTTTCCCACGCCATGCCTGAAAATAATTTAGTTGAATTCCATATTCTTGTTTTATGTCATTGACAATATCCTTAGGCTTGTAATTTGGAAAAACTTTCAACTTTTCCTTAATGATGCTAGCCACCCAACTTCGAGTTGCTTGATGCCCAGTCGTCAGCACAGATCCTTCACATGTATGTGTTGGATTCATTTTCTTTATACAGATTAGTTGTGTGGTTGATAACCTTGATGCATGAATTCTCCAAGGACAACCTTCCGCTTTGCATTTAACAGTCACTCGGTGACTGTCATTCTTCTTATACCTAAAAGCAAACTGATGTGCAATGGCATATTTACGCAATGATTCACGAAATTCATGAACACTGCTGAACCTTTGACCCACCCCAGTAATTGTATTCTGCCACTGCTGTGCACCTTTTGCATGCCCCTCATCACTGGAACCAACGAGAGGAAGAATTGGTGAAATGTCAAGTGGCTGATCAATCTGTACCTCATCAATATTGATATTTACATGATCAGTATCAACTACAACATCAAGAGGTCCAGCAAGTTCGATAGCTGATTGCATAGTACCATTGACAGCCAGAGGTGCATCAACAGGAGGCACTGCTTCTGACAAGGTTGTTCTGCTTGATCTACAAAGAAAAAGTTGCCAAAGTTACACCATATCATCCAAAAACAACGATATATTTTAGCTCAGACATAAGAAGACTACCTACTGGCGGGCAAGTTTGAGATATCAGGCAGAATAATATCTTCCATTATTACATATATGTCGGTGGTGACAGAATCGCCATGAAATTTTATCATCCGCTTTAGGTCTTTGTCATTGGAGATGGTAATGAGAGTCTTCCTATTGCCCGGTAGAAAGTACTTGAGAGATATGGTATTGACGCTGCAATTAAACATTTCAGCAACTTCTGCCTTGAAGTCACTAAACTCCATTTGGTCATCAATATCTATAGCATGAGCATCGCCACCTCTATAAGACAATGACCCTTCGTTATCAGTCTCAAATTCACCGCCCAACTGGCAAATCGCTATTAATTTAGTCCCCTCCATGGCCTTGCCTAACCCCACCAAACCACTAAGAAAGCAGCTTCAAATCATTCCGAGCAAAAACAAATAATTCTGCACATTCACAATAAAATTCGGTATGTCCAAAATCTCACTTGTGAGAAGTCATAATATCTCATTAAGTAGACACTGATAGATACGCAGTTATCATGTTAACCACATAATGTCATTAGCATCTTATAAGTGAAAAACTTCGGTTAGCTGCACTACATAAAAGGAAGAGAAAACTGAAACTGGAATTTTTCAATTTTCTGAATCTTCAAGGAAAAAAAGAACCCTTACTGTACACTTAACGAACATTATCTAATCTATAAATGCCAGGACAAACACGAGCTAAAGAAACCCCTTATCTTTCGCAGCCTCAACTAAACAGAGAAAGAAATAACCAACCCTTCAACTCAAACAATTACAGCCGCATTCTAAACAACAAACAAATGACCAAAAATTCAGAAAAGGTGGATAAAACAAAAGCCAAAAATACCAAAAAGCTAACGACTTCGTGAGGATTCCTGCCATACCCAGAAAATATTAATGGAGCAATTCAATCCAGTAGCCAAACAGAAACCCCAAAACCCTAAATTTGACCTAGAGAGTTGAAGTACAACAAATGTATAAGAAAAGCTATTACCTTTGGGTTTGAATCAGCAAAGGAGCAAACACTTCAAAATTAAAAAATTTCCTATAAACCTAATTGAAGTAAAAGATTTGAAAACAAAAATTATGATTAGAATTGGGTCTCTTACCTAATTTTGGGTAGGGAATTAGAGACTACTGTTTGAGGAAGTCTGACTACGTTAACAGGTAGGGGATGCTCATGCGTTTTCTCGACCAATAGGTTTCATTACAGTTCGTGCTTTTAGGTATTTTGGTTGGTGAATTTTGATGCCACGGCTACCATTCCGTACAGATTCAATGATTTCGAGACATTTCTTTTGGTGGGTCCTTTCTATGATTTGATTGTTTTACTGATGATGAGGTTGCTGAAATCAAGTTTTTACTTTTTAATTTCTTGGTTGTTCATTCAGGCAATTTTTCCCCTTCTGTATTTGCTGATTTTCCTTTTTCATTTGCTGCCAAATAGGCCATCAGCTGCATGTTGAGATTTCGAGCTGGAGACGCCTCTTTTTTAAAAATATATTAATTTATTTTTTTATTTATAATTTTTTTTTTTTATAAATTAGATAATCTAATATATTAACATGTTGATTATATTCAATGTTAAAAAAAATTGAGAGTGATGACAAATTTTCAACAATATTAGTGAATATCAATGAAAAGACTCAAATTTTAAACTTGACAAATAATGATGCCCATTTCAAATATATACATAATATATCAATTAATATTATTATCTAATGAAAATGTTATAACACATAGTTAATACTTTGATTTTCTTTTCATTTGAGTCCTCAGAATTGCATTAGTGGAATATTTATTTTGATGAAGACAAATAAAATAATTATAATATGCATTAAAAATTTATATAATTATTCTAAAGAAAAGATATATTCTACAGTAAGAATATTAAAAGAGGTATGGAAAATAAAAAATGAAATGTGATGCAACCATACTAAACAGAAAAGAAAATCTATCATTTTTATACTCAAATAACAGAATTATGATTCCAAGTTATGGGTGGCACCTTTTGTGGATTGTACTGATACTGACTGTCCTTTTTATAGATCATACTTTTTGTTGAGTGTTTTTTTCTTTTCATGTATGTATTTCTTTAGGAATTATTTAATTGTCAAAATTTGATTAAAGGAATTTAAATAATGATTCTTTTGATATATGTTTGTATATAGATGTTTTCCTTTGCCTAGAAAAGGATGAGGATATTAATGGGAAAAAGATAACGAGGAAAACCAAAAAGGAGCTATCTTCTTTTGGGTTAATGGCATAGCAATGGACTGTTTTCTGTAGGCAAAACAAGACAGAATAATATCAACATTAGTGGCATATTTATAGCATGATAGGGAACCACTTCCTGAAAGTGACCCTTCTAGGGAAACAAGAAAAATACACCTTAGCTTCACTTCAGAAGATCTAGTTTGACAAGGACTCCTGCACATAATTGATGTTCTCATACCTCAAATGTTTCCTTGTTTTATCACCCATATTTTACTATCTCAGTAATATATATATATATATATATATTTTTTTTTTTTTCTGTTGATATATGGGAATTTTTACTGAATCATCAATTCCATGATCAATTGTTTATTTGTGATGTGTTGAAGGCAATTGTAAAGTTACCTTAGTGAATTATGTGATCGACTCTTATTCAATTAATTCTGTCTGATTTACCAAAAAACATGTGGTCAAATCAGATAACAGAGAGTGAAGAAGTTGTGCAAATGGTAATGCTTGCGTTTTTTATTTGATATTTACTTGCTCTGTCATCATCTTCGTTCAGTAGTTGCTACAGCAAGGATCTGAACTTGGACATAAAAGTGACCATCTAAATGAGCTTTTTGGTATATCATTATAGCAATCGGTGGTGGTGGTGGTTGCCTTGTCACACCACTCCTAAAATTTACCAACCATAATGCAAACTTTACATTGGTATTATCTGTTATCTTCAAACTCTAGACTATTTTCCTTAAACAGATTCTTAATCATAAAGATCGCACTAAAACAAAAAAAGTATAGCTAATAAAAGAGAATGAAAAATGGCAGTGCAATAAAAACTCTGCAGACGTAAAAGTTTATACATGGTATTCCAAATGCGTCAGAATCAGCAAGTTTCTCCAACTGAATGTTTAATGAAATTCAGCAAATCAGCTGGAGATGCCACCTTAACCTGACATGTAAGATCCAGAAGGATGATTATAACTTCTACAAGCCCACATTAATGCAGCACGCAAGCAAATTCATGGTTTTGTGAAGGAGTCATGTCCATTTACATGGTTGAAGAGTTACAAATGCTAAAATTATCATATAGTACAGTCAATATCTCTTTCTAGTACAACTGACAAAGTTCATAAAACTTTAAGAAAAGAAATGCTGGCAACTTCGATGCAGGCGCCTGTCTGCAGTTTGTTTCTCAGCGTCTTTGTTTTATTTTCTTGAAGTGGGGGTGGGGTGACATTGATGCTTCATGGTACCGAAACCATGACCACTGCCCAAGAATAGTTGCTATCATTCATCGGAATACTTCTAGCATACCTCCCTGAGCTACGAATGAACAAGAAAGTACAGGTTAAAAGGAACTTCTAATTACAAATACTTCTGGTACCAAAGCAAAAAGAAATTCTATCTTGCTTTACTTGGACCTTTTGTTGTTTTATTTTTTTTTTTTGGTCTATATCAGACCATATTAAGTGAAATTTATGGTTGATCAAGTTGGGAAAAGGGCTTAAAAGGTGAAAGCTGGAGATGAAGTAGGAGCAGTAAAATAGACATACATGACACATTACTAAAGAAAATGAGACAGAAGAGCCATCATTATTTTCATGAGAATAGGGATGGGTGGAGTTCGGGATAAGTATTTTTTGCTACTACAACAATGCAATCCCATCTATTGTTTGCCAGCCAACTGTTTGAGGAAGTAAAAAAGAAGTCCAATTCGCCATTGATTTTACCACTCTAAGAAATATACCATCTTACTAACAAATGGATATATAAACAAGCCTGTAACTGATAACATGACAACATCTGCCATAAACATGTAGTGCTCAATTGCAGATCTATCTTAATCATGTGTCCACCTTCAATGCAAATATCCAATTTCGTTCAAGGTGTTGCAGTTAATGGTTGTACAAACTCTCCTGCAGTCTGAACTTCTGGAGTTGTGGTTCAAGGGAAGTAGCAAGTCATAAGCTAGCTAGGTTGGAAAAAAGTGTAGCAATGGGAATGAGATAAGTTGCTATCAAAACAATCTCCAGATATTGGCCAAGACAATTTTTCTAAGCAATAGCTCGAGTCAATGATAACAGAAGGAAAGCAGTTCATTGAACTTCCAGAGATGAAAAGTAACAAAAAGAAAGTCCATTGACAAGAAGCAATGAGGTCATTTGGGACTGTGAACGAAATACGGTAGATTTTTAGATCAAGCTTAAACTATTCAGCAGAATCATAACCATCAGCTATGAACAGAATCTCCAAAGCAATAAAGAGAAAAAACACCTAAGTCTTCAAAGCAAATAACAGTAGGTGACATTTTCACTAATATTTGAAGAAAAAAGATTGTATGTTCATTTGTGGGCGAATGTTTTGCTTAGTTGTTATAGTCAAGCTATAGAATAACACATGTTCCATCACAAGCACTTCAGAACCATTCAAGCTGCAGTTCTTATAACTAATACAATTTGTATAAGAACATCTAGAGTTTTCCATCTTAACCTAACTATGTTCTCGCCAAAAAGTTCTCAAAGCTTGGCATTCTTCTAGGATAAGTTGTTACAATTTAAGCTAACTCAGTAAAGGCATCTTGCAGAACCTGGACAAAATGGACAAGACACTGTTGGCCTTTTCATTATTTTGAACCTTTCAAAATCTTCACTCTAAAACGACCCAGCTCTAAAAATTAAACACAATTTACCAACCTTTCCCATACTCCAGAATCGACATATCACAACTTTAGGAAACTGATTATACAAAAAGAGATTACTGATTGTGTTTGTTTGAAGAAAGAGAGAATATTAAAAAGCAAACATCTTTCACAGCATCTGAATGACCAAAAGCAGGGTATACCTCTTCAATCAGGGAGACATGCACAAGTGAAGCCATCACTAACCAATTTGTTGACAGCATCCCTAAACTTGTAATAATCCTCAACTTTGTTGTAAACTTGATGAGAAATCCGAGCATAGCCAGTAACACAATCAACCTCCTCATCTTTAGGAGCTCTAAAATAGATAGGAGCTTCTACACCCAACTTATCCCTCAAATGGGTCCTCAACTTCAAAGAATCAGACTCACTAAAAATTCTCAACGAAACAGGCAATCCAACCATAATCATACTCCCGCACATCTCAGGCGGGCAACCAAGATGGGTCCCCCAAGCTTTAGCCAACATTTTCCCCATTTCCACCACAGTCTCGTGATTCCTTTTCTTAATTCCCTCAATCCCACCTGGAAATCTGTTGATAAATTCCAAAACTGAAGGAACTACTAATTGAGCACTATAATCTCTAGTTCCAATCCAAGCACTTTCTACAGCTAGCCCATTACCATATTCATGAGATACAACAGGATGATGTAAATCATCATCATTATTAGTACCTAGACCGCCTTTATCGAACTTTCTACAATACAAAAAAGCAACCGAAGGAGGACAAAAAAACCATTTATGCAGATTACTAGTGTAAAAGTCAGCACCAATTTCTTTCATATCAACATCAACACACCCAATTCCATGAGCAGCATCAACAAAGACTTGGTCAACATTTTCCTCTCTACAAATTTTAACCAACTCTTTAACAGGAATAACTACACTAGGCATTGAAGTAACATGATCAATTACAGCTAATCTTACTTTTTTACCATCCTCTTTCCCTCTTCCCAATGCTTTCCTAAATTCAGTTACAATTTCCTCCTCCGACTTCACCGGAAACGGTAGCTGAACTTCAATCACGTGACCTCCAGCGCGTGTAACATATGCTTCAACAGATTTTTTAACTGCTCCATATGCATAATGAAGCATAACTGCCACGTCACCTTTATTAAATCTACCTTCGGAGAATGACCGAGCGATTCTCTGTAAAACAATTGCGGCAGCGGTGGTGGCGTTGTCGACGAGAGAGACCTCGTCAACGTGATTAGCGTTGATTAAGGTTTTGATGATTGATCGAGAGTGAAGGATTCCTGGTTTCAGTTTATTGAAGTAGAAATTGTCTGGTTGTTCAAGAAACTGGAGTTGCCAGTCATGTTGTGCGGAAATGACGGAGTTAGGGCAACTACCGAAGCTGCCGTTGTTAATTCTAGCGACGGAGGCGTCATGATGGCAGAATTCGGATTGGATTTCGGATTCGGTGATAACTGCTGGCGAAAGTTTTGGTTTCTTTGTTGTGGTGGTGGTGGAGTCGCCGTTGAAGGTGTGGTTTTTGTGTGTTTTATTGGTGGCCATTGGATTTTGGAGAGGGAATTAGGGTTTGGATAGATGGGGAGATGACATAGAGGAAGCAGAGAGTGGAGCAGGAAAGGGTCAAAAAAGACGATGATGATTGTGGAGAAAAATAATGATTTGGTGACAAATGGAAATAACCATTAACTGAAAATGGCAATGCTTCCTCAGCCGTCATCTTCTACTTGGTCCTTTTTGGCGACAAGATAACACTTCAGTAAATGTAATTAATATATTTCTTTTATCCGTTTCAAATTATAATCCTATTATTTCATTTATCCAATATATCATTTAATTTATACTAAATATTATATTTTTGATAATAAATATTCTAAAAAATAATAATATTAGTTAAAATCTTATATTTTTAATTTATGTATAAATTAAACATAGATTATCCTTAAAATTAAATTTTTATTTACGCCTTTTTTAGATTGAAATCCTATCTTTTTAGCACAGTAAAATCTTTTAAATTAGATCAAGTGATGTGCATTGCATGGAGTAAGCACCCAAAAAGAGAAGATTTTATCTTTTTAAGTGGGTAGGTTTTCATATTTCTGCAAAGAACAAGAAGATTGCAAAGTGGGTACCTTTTTTTCTTTTAGGATTAAAAAAAGAAACAAGGGCTGATGCTAAGTGGGCATATCTGTTAGTGTACAAGTGTTAGTGTAAGTGGTGACAGTGTATTTGGAAAGGTGAATAGCGAAAGAATCATACCAATAGTGAAGCTCAGAAGGGCAACAACAATTGTGGAACTTGGATCCTTTTTTTGTAATTCAATGATATTACAAGACATGCTGCATAAAGACAATTACTTTGGCCGGAAATTTCAATTATTTGTGTCTTTTTCAGCCACAACATCATCTTATAATCTTCTTGGTTTTCTATTGTCCTGAACTTTATATCATTTCAGAGTTGCCTCCAATTTTTGTCTTATTAGGTCCACCATAACGAATATAAGAATTAATTCAAAGTTTCTATTAACTATTTCACTGTCAAAACTGCCTATGTTTTCCTCAAATTGCATATGGGTTTGTGGGTTGTAATAATTCTTTAATATTTTTGTCATCTTTCTTTTAAGTTGAGGAGGATTAGCTTAAGTTGAAGAAGGTGAGGGTTGCGTCTGAATTTGTTGTCATAAAGATACTGCATTATTGTGACTAGACTCTTATTTCATTAGTTTATTTTCTTGCTTTGTCCACTTGCATCTCCAACTTGTAATTTTACAAAAATTTCCTGCACCCTTATCTTCTTGGAAGCAGTATTTTTAGAATGAAGGCTCTAATAAAATAAAAAATAAAGAAAACAGACTCATTGAAACAACAACAAAAAAAGAAAATCAAGAAGAACCCTTAAATTACTAATAACGTCGAACATGAAAATAGAAAAATAAAAAAGCTTATTAAAAATAGTGTACACTTTAATTGAAGAGCTATTAATAAAAATTCAATAAATTCAGAACTTCTAATGAGTTTTTCTTTCATTTCACTGAATCAAGCACAACAATTCAATATTCTCAAAGAAAAGAAAATTGAAAAGGAAAAAAAAGGAGTAATGGGCAAGTAGAGAAATGGGCTGACAATAAGGAATGGAGGATCAGATTCATGGCTTTAACTCCCACTGAATAGGCATCGCTGTCCAATATACAGAATTTAGAACATTTCCTTCAGCTTCAATCGCACTCTTTAGTCTTTTAGCCCATTTTGTGGCTCTGCAATACAACACAGTTGCAAGAATCCACTAACTTTCGTCTCAAGAATCAACAAGACAAAATAAAGAAAAACAAAAGGAGAAACAAACAAGACCAGACCAACTGTTCTCAAAAGGCTTCTTGAGATGGCTCTACACGCATCAATTTCTTTTATACACAAGAGGCGCAATTAAAATGAGTTCGTAGTGGTCAAAACAGGAAATTCATTTAGGATTCAGATCCCGGCAAAAGACTAATATATGAGCTCGTTTAAAGCATGATAATCTCAAGCTTGAAGAACAATGTATTATACTATTTTGCTCTGTCAAAAGCAGCTATGTTCTGAGGTTCGCATTCAGGACTGAAGAGGCGGACCAGGAGAGCAGTTGTTGAACTCGTAGAAATAGCTCCGCAAGTAGCCCACCGAAGGCTCCTAGGAACTGTAATTCTTGGACCTGCACAATAATGCAAGTGATCAAACTTGCACGTTTAATAAAAAACATGAGACAGAAAAAGAGAAAAAGCATCAAGGCTGTTGTTGCAATGCCATAAATATGAGCCACTGTAAGTCTATAATCAGATATTTCAATGTTTGATTCTCCTAGTCTGACTATATCCTTCCTCTATATGCTTCATATTTGTATCATCAGTTTCTTTGCTCAAACTATTTCTATTCCTACAGAAATGATCACCCACAAACCTGTCCATCAATTTAAATGAAATTAAGATTGAGTAATTCCTATTCACATACATTCCCAAAACTAAGTTCTGAATGTTCATGACAGCAAGTTGTTGTCTTCTTATTTACAAGAGCTAGTCAGTAATAACATATACACCTTGGAAAGCAAGAATGCTGGATATAGCTAAGTAAAGAGTCTCATAAGAAATGAATTATTTTGAAAAAAAAAAAGGAAGACCGAAACCAAATATAATTGGGATGGTCAAAATACTACCATAATGCAATCTACAAAGAATCCAGAAACCCAGTGCTCCTCCAACAGAAAAAACCCCTGCTGTTTGCCTCATTAATCTAGAGCAGGGTTTACAATCTGACCTCATCAGCTCACCATCCGAAAACCCAAAGAAGCGCCTCAATGCCATCTATTGACTCTAGTAATCCAATTCAATGCCTTTTAAACACTTGAATCTGCACAAACACTTATCACGGTTTAGAGACTGTTCTAATGGCTTAATTTCATAATAATAAATATGAGAAGGAACCGAATTTAGAATTTCACGTAAACCCAGATAGATATAACATCATAAGCTTATAAAACTATCATTATTGCTATCACTGCGGCATTTTGTCGAACAAATGGATAGCAACAAGTTAAACAACCGCTGAAATCCTGTCATGGACTGATATAAGTGATATGGAAAAAATAAACGAATTATACAGACAAATGTTCAGGACGAAAAAGAAAAGAAAGGAGTTTCCAGCGAAAGCTGAGAAGTTGAGGCAACCTCAAGAAAAGAAACGGAGTGAAAGCTCTTCGAGTTTGCTTCCAACTTCTTGCCGTGTTCACTTTAACATGGGGATGCAGGGGCGAAATGGACTATTTGGGTCGGGTTGGACATGAGAGAGCGGACTGGGTTCACAAGCTAATGATTTCGGGCTTTTGTTTATTTGTCATAAGTGTCAGGTTTTGGGCTTTCATGAGGAAAAAAAGATCTGAATGTTACACATGTTTAGACCCTATACATAAGCACCTTTAAATTCTACAAAAAAATAAAACAAATACCTATCTTTTTTATTTTTTATTTTTTTTACTGTATGAGAATATCAAAAATAAAGTTTTTTTAATTTTTTTTAAATATAATATTGGTTGTTTTTTAATTTTTCTTTGGTTGTTTTTTTGATAAAACAACAAAAAGAAAAATCAAAAAACAATGAAAAAACAACCATATAGTATTTTTTTTATAAAAAATTAAAAAAATAACATTTTTTGAAGAAAGAGTGTACACATTAAAAATGATATATTTTTTTATTTTAAGATATTTTTGAAAAGTTTTCTAAATTCTATGCAAGTACAGAGTTAGTCTTCAGAGTAAGTGTCTAGATTTTCGAGTTCCAATTAGAAAAAAAAAGAAATGAAATAGGAATATAATTTATTTCTCATTTTATCAATTATTTGCTAGATATTATAGTTTGATTTCTAAAATTATATTAGAAACTAATTAATAATCATTGTTTACTGAGTGGGGTAAAATAAATAAAAATATTAAAGAATAATTTAGTGAAAATAATATATACCAAATGAAGTGGAGAAAAATTATAATAAAAAAGGATAGAATATTTAGTATTTTCAGTTCATTTTTCACTCTTCACTGATATTCATGTATAATATTTTATTCTAAACTATAGTATTTGCTTATAAAAAGTGGAAATACTGAGAGGGATAGAGCCAATACCAAACTTCACACTAAAATAAATTTGGATGGTTGTTCATCTTGGCATCACCTTAGAGTACGATTGGCTATTTCTGTAGCCTAAAATCTTTATGAAAGTTCCAAGTAATTTCGGCAGCCATGAGGAAAAAGAATTAACAACTTCATACTAATATACAAAAATAACATCATTTTCCATATCAAAACAATGGAAATTTCATGGTGTAGATATTTGTCATGTAATGTGTAAATGAACTTATTCAGATTATAATGCAGACTTTATGTATGTATGTACGTATGTTGTTGTTGTTGTTGTTTAGTACATTATTACTACTAGTTGCCTGTACTTGTCAAACAAATTACAAAAATAAAAAATCAGGGCTTGCTGGCGTTAGATTGGAGAGTGATACGTTTCCTTTTCTTTTATTTTATCCTCTTTCAAAAATTGTTATTGCATGGATTTTTTTATGTGGTTTTAAGACAGAACACCACTCCACTTCTTGAAGGGTCTTTCTTCCCAGCCTTGAGGAGAAAAATCTATCTTTCCTTTTTCTTCTTTTTTTTTTTTTTCAGTTTTTCTTCACTTTGCTACTCTTCATTCTCAGCTCAGGTTTGGCTCCAAATACCTTATGTTTGCATAACCATCATCATCAGTTTCACATTAAATTTCAGTTCTTGATCACATGCACATGTTGTATGCATCGTAAAGTAATTGAATTTCTATGTTAAGCTTTGATGAAATATGATAGTATTGCTGGCTAGCTTGCTTGCTTCATTGCTATATTCCAAGCTGTCCTTCTAACTTGTTTTATAACCTGTAATAATAAATCATTTAAGTTTCTGCTTTTGGATTTTCTTTTGCAACTATTGAGGACTCTTAGTTTCTAATTATGGTCATGTGGTTCTACTGTTGAATTTCCATTTATGATTTATCCTTGGGACATTTAGGTGTCTAATAATATAAAAAAAAAAATACAATAATTAGAGAATGGACAGGTTAGTTATCAGGTTTTTGTGGATACTGCTCATTCACTGAATGCAAGTGATATGTGTTGAATCCTACTTTGCATACAGTAATTTTCACACTCTTCGTTATTTTAACGTGTATTGTCTAGTTGCAGTAATGCAAGAATTCATGCCTCATCCATTTTTCTTTTATTGAGAAGTTGTAATTTTCTTTTCTGTGATAGGAAATTACTTAAACATGGGGAACCCAATTCTCTGGATGGCTGCCTTTTGTTTATGGGCTTTGACATGCTCATTTCTTCCTGCTAGCTCTAATGGCCTAATGAAAATAAGTTTGAAGAAGCGTCCTCTGGATCTTGATAGCATCAATGCTGCCAGAACTGCAAGACAGGAAAGAAAAACCAGAATTGCTGCAAGTAGCATGCTTCACAGTCCTGATCCTGATATGATACCTCTCAAAAACTATTTGGATACCCAATACTTTGGAGAAATTAGTATCGGTTCCCCCCCACAGACTTTCACTGTCATATTTGATACTGGGAGTTCCAATCTTTGGATTCCATCAGCAAAATGCTACTTTTCTGTAAGTTATACTGACTAATTTTAGCTTTAATATCATCCTAAAACCAGAAGCAGATATTGACTCATAATTATCTACAGCTTGCCTGCTACTTCCATTCTAGGTACAAGTCAAGTCGGTCCACTACATATATCAGGAATGGTAATGATTTGGTCCCTGTATTTTCAAATTTCTACGTGTTTCTTTAGAGTTAATGTTACTATTACTCTTAAACTAAAAGTTTTTTTATTTCTTTTCCAAATGTGATTCAGGAACAACTTGCAAAATACGTTATGGAACTGGATCAATTGTTGGTTTCTTCAGTCAAGATACTGTTGAAGTTGGAAATCTTGTCGTAAGAAATCAAGTACGTAACCCGTTCCATGTGTGTTTAATTTTAGAATCACTTCTCTTCTGCTAACAAGAATGTGGATATAATGTTTTTAATTCAGGTTTTCATCGAGGCGACGCGAGAAGGAAGCCTTACATTTGTCTTGGCAAAATTTGATGGAATATTTGGGCTTGGATTTCAGGAAATCTCAGTTGGGGATGCTGTTCCAGTGTGGTATCATTCTGTCTGTACATATTCTTTTTCTAGTCCTAATTGTTTTCTTGGAAGGCTAATCAGGAATAGCTTTCATATGTCTGTAGTTCTTTCCTTCTAGTGCCCTTAGACACATTGGTTCACCTGAATACTGCAGGTACAATATGGTGCAGCAAGGTCTTGTAGGTGATCCAGTCTTTTCGTTCTGGCTCAACAATGATCCAGACGCCAAAGAGGGCGGTGAGCTTGTTTTCGGCGGTGTTGATGAGAAACACTACAGGGGAAAACATACCTATGTTCCAGTTACCCAAAAAGGTTACTGGCAGGTATCAAAAAACTTAACTTCAGACAATTTTAATCCCTGTTCGTATAATCCATTTTCTGTCAAGACGAAGGCTAGAAAACTGACCCTTAATGATCTTTTCCATCTTCAGTTCAATATGGGAGATTTTATAATCGGGAACCACTCAACAGGTGATTTTCATGCAACCTAAGCATCTATATGTAGTTATATACTTGTGTTCAAGAAAACCGAGTCTGAAGAATGGACTGTCAGGAGAATCCCTAGAATATGAACTGTGGAACACTTCCATTCCAAATATTTCAGATCATGAGTCACTTCTATTTATAAACTCTCAGTTGTTTCCGGACTAATTATTCAGCTTGGTGCCAGAATTTATTGAGGAAGTGCATAGAGAATTCTATTCCATCTGTATGAAACTAAGGATGATCTGTTGCATTTTATCACTTGGAAGAAAGTGCATCGATATTTGAAAAACATGAATGATTTTCCAGGTGTTTGTGCGGGGGGTTGTGCTGCAATTGTAGATTCAGGAACATCCTTGCTTGCTGGTCCGACAGTAAGTTCTTTTCATCTTTTCAACAATTAGCTTCAGGTTTCACCGATCATCTTTGTTTCATCATTTGACACAGTTATTGTTGCTAAGATACATTAATTATCTGTGATATCAAGCCAATTGTGGCTGAAATTAATCATGCCATTGGAGCTGAAGGGATTGTAAGTGCTGAGTGCAAGGAAGTGGTTTCACAGTATGGAAACTTAATATGGGATCTATTAATATCAGGGGTGCGTCTGATTACTAATCCATCTATTTTCATTCTTTTCTTCATTTTCTATCCATCTTCTTATGCATTTCAAACGGTAGAAACACTAAAATTTAATATCTTTGTCTCCAGGTACAACCCGGCAAAGTATGTTCACAGCTTGGTTTATGCACTTTCAGAGGAGATCGATATGAAAGGTAAGAGAGCTTATTGTTCTGGAAATCTCTTAGTATGTCTTGCAAATATCATATTACATTCGCTAGGCATTGAATGTGAAACCTGATTACCTGCAGCAATGTAATTGAATCGGTAGTTGAGGAGGAAAACATGGAGGGATCATCAGTCGGGGACGATGTTCTGTGCACCGCCTGCGAGATGCTTGTCATTTGGGTCCAGAATCAACTAAAACATAAGCAAACAAAGGAAGCAGCACTCGAATATGTGAATAAGGTGACTTATATTGAAATTGGAACCCCCAACGCTATCTCAGAATCAAGTCTGTGTGAGTTTGTATTAATTCTGAAGCTGTGATCCTTGACAGTTGTGTGAGAGCCTGCCAAGTCCAATGGGAGAATCGATAATTGATTGTGCTAGCACTACAGGCATGCCAAACATTATCTTTACCATAGGAGATAAACAATTCCAGCTCACTCCAGAGCAGGTTTGATTCATTTCATGATGCCTTCTTGCTTGTGATTTTTTCTGGAATTTGGTGCATTACGCACCCAAACAAGTATCTATTTTCTGTCCCATCGAAAATAACGTGTTTACTTGCAGTACATTCTCAAAACTGGAGAAGGTATTGCTTCAGTTTGTATCAGTGGATTTATGGCCTTAGATGTGCCTCCTCCAAGAGGTCCTCTCTGGTATGCATTCCTATACCTGGAGTTTAGCCATGTCCATCATCATGTATACATAGCTTATATTTACTTTACCTCTCATTGTTTAATTGCCACAACCGCAGGATTCTTGGAGATGTGTTTATGAGAGTGTATCACACAGTATTCGACTTCGGTGATCTCCAAGTGGGTTTCGCTGAGGCTGCTTGATGCTCCTTCGCTTAGATTATATATTTTATTGTAGTGCTTCCGTGCCAAGATTTGTAGTTTTAATGACACAGGATAATGGATTGTGAAAAAGCTTCAGGAGTTCATCCTTGCTTATTCGTTTTATGTCAATGCATAGGCAATCAAATGGTAATAGTATAGTACTGTAAATTGTGCTTAATAGATGCCCAATGGAGAAGCTCCTACTGTCACGTGAGTTTTGTTACTAGCACTCTCGGCAAAAAATTTTAGATTTGAGCTCCACGGTGTGACACTACGGGCTACACTCTTTGCTAGTTTTGTAGCAGCACTCAAACCCTTTGTTAGAAGGTGCTTTATCTGACCACCACAACTTTAGCTGGACTACCGACCTATAACTAGTATGCATGTTAGAAAAGAGCTTTCAAAACCTCCTTCGCCTTGGCCTGCTTAGTGGTGGGTTATAATTATATTACAAAATCTTGGCATTGAACTTATAATTTGCCTATTTATAACATCTATTGAAAGTCCAACATATTCTTAATGCTGCAACAAATGTGAAGTGAAATGTGCCAGCATGTTACTAAACAAACTCGCAGAGAATTTATGAAGCATGCCAAAGCTTAAGCATTAATAACTGTTTTACCCTCATACAATTTATGTTTCCAATAATGTTATCAATGCTTGTAACAAATTCAGGTTCAATTGTATAACTTCTAAATGGGACATCACAAATCATGACCATCAAGGGCTTTAAATTACAGAGGCCATACAAATACAAATCATCAACCAAATAACTTGAGAACATTACAGAGAGCTGAAGGCCAGCCACAGGTCAAAGTTTACTCTTCTTCATCGCTGTTATTGCTAAAAACTGAGGCCACGGTAGCTTTTGGCTTCTTTACAGCACTGCTAGATGACTTCTACAAATGAAAAAAGGGCAACATATTAACAACGAGACATAAAGACGTATTAACACCCATTCCTTGAACTAATATTCCACATTGCGATGCAAATAATTATTTCTAACACTGTCAATTAGCATGCAGAAAAAGAGGCCCCCAATATTTCAAATGACCTAATAAGAACTGGAAGCTACTTGTATCAACCATGTGTCTACACACTAACAACAAACATTTTGAACTGCAATCTGATGAATATTTTATACACAGTCCCATGTAAGAAGAATTGATATTATCATCATAGTTGCTTTGATTCTTCACTTTAATGAAAATATCACCACATTTCGGAAAGTTGAAACCAAACACTGGGAAACAAATCAATATTATATACTCGATCAAACTTCTGTAAGTCACCTCAATCTTAGTTTCATAAACTAAAAAATTAGTAATAGCAAATTTGTTGTGGCCGCTAACAAAAAAATGTAAGACTAGGAGTGACAAAAAATAGGGTGGAGACAATGAAGCACTAAGAGTTATCTGTATGCTAAATGGAGATGCCCCGCAAGACATGAGTAGGGAGGTTCTGTATGTTAAATGGACCATAAAGGTTATAGCTTCTGCACTCTATCACATAGCTAATTGTAATTAATTACCCACGTTATTGGCAAAGAAGAAGAAAGTCAATTTTCCAAAATTTTAACAATCTTTCATATATTCATGCCTTTTGAATTCACATTCATGATGATTTCATTTGTATATGCAATAAAATCAAGCTTTTTAACCATACTTTTTAGACCCAGCCTGGTTGCCAGAGAAGGCAGAAGATTAGAGGTTGAACCGGTGATTAAATACACACATACATTATATTTATATATTCAGCTTATGATTGGATCTATAATTGTAGACTTGTTATCTTAAACATTATTAGAATTGGAAGATGATACTTATTTGACTTCATATTTTATTGGCCTTGACTATGAAGTTAAGTCAAAAATATATTTTTTAAGGTGTTTTTATACTAGGCATAAAAACCTCGGACCCTTGATCCTCTACCTTTTTTGGGTCAATGACTGAGGCAGGTTTAAAAACTATGCTTCTTAACTAAACATACGATTTAGCTTCCATGCATACATAAACAACGTGAATACTAAGAAGCTAAATTACTGTTCTTAAACTAGGATGCATACCTTAGAAGTGCCACCCTTAGAAGAAAACCCAAATTTTAACACCTTCCGCTTATCCTGCTCAGTCAGTGCAGTCGTAGTTCTTACTGAATTGGAAACCTGAGCAGACTCTTCCACTTGCTGTTGTTGTTGCTGCTGCTGCTGCTGTTTACGAGCATCTGCCCTGAATTGCGTTACATAATCAAGAATAAATATTTAGGAGATCAAACCCTAATAATGATGCGACACTACAAGGATTAAGCTCAAAAGACAACTATGAATGAATTGGTTACATCTGAGCAAATTTAGCCATCTCTCTCTCTTGCCGTTGCTGTTCTCGTTTTTGCCGATCATCACGGCTGCTAGTACCATGCATCTCTCTCATTTCCTTAAAACGCTGTAAGCTCATGCAAGACCAAGACAATCACATAATAAGAAAAAAGGGAGAACAATAGTGATTAAGGTGTAAATAAACTTCATAAAAATAAGATAGCCATATACCTTTCTGTGATTGTGATCATATGAGCTCAGGTGAACTTCAAATTCCATTGCCAATTTGTATTGCTTGTTGCAGAGATCACAATAGAACACCTTTCGAATTTCTTTCACCTCAGTTTGAATTTTCTGCTCACGTTCTGCTAACACCTGAATTTTCATAATGTGCACGAAGCAGGCAGTAGAAGCCACCAGGTAATAAAAACTGCAGGAAATTCTCAAGAGCTTCCAAAGTTGATGTTCCCCTATGATATACCATTCCCGTCAAAAGACATGCATATATGCTATATGCTGCCTTCTGCTATTATATTCGGGTTTCAGAAAAAGTAAAGATCAACCTCAATATATTTTTCTTTTAGGCAAATACTTATGGTGATCTCTACAAGTTTATAAGCATACCTCTCGTTTCTTTGCATGCTCCTCTGTTTCTTCAATCTCAATATCAAGTTTCTTTCGCTGGATATTTTCTTCTGCAGTAAAAAAATCATCTTCTTCTTGTTTTCCAATCCCTAACTTGGGGTCTCTAATCCCAGACTTTATTGGCTCAATTATTCCTGAACAAAAGACAAAACCCCAATGAGATTGTGACAATCACAAAAGAAAAAGGTAAAGAAGATATTCCAACGACTCAATCCTTGTGGAGCCTGGATATCATTACAATGGAAGAGGGAGGAAATGAGAAGAACCAATCATTCCAACATCGCTAGAGAAAATTGCATACAGAAGATCATTTTAGCTAGAAGACAAACAAGAAGGCATGCATATATAGTATTGTGTAATTATGTTTTAAACATACCCTGCTCATCCTTTCCAAGACCTTTCCCTTTCCATCCCATTTTTTGAAGAAGCCTAAACCCAATATTGGTTGCTGTCAACTTTGTGTCCAATGATGCTTGTTCAACATTTTCCAGATCAACATTTTCTGTGGGTCTGTGATTAATAGGCAAACGGAAATCTTCTGCCAAGTCCTCAATAAGAGAATCCTAATAAGCACATATTGCAAGTTAAGACACTGTAGCGTTCATAAATCTCCTAACAGATGAGGATAGACACTTGCTAGATATTTCAATGTAGTAAAATTTTTTGTGTCTGTTGCCTATCACACAGGAAAAGCATAGAACTTTATAACCGTAAGTCTTACCTGGTTCCTATCTTGTTGACTTTCATCATGGGAAACAGTTTCCTGTTTGCTGCCATACCATCTGCAATCCATTATGTATCACCTACGTTGCAAACCAAGAAACAGTAAGTTTGAACAGTTTATTTCAGAACTAAAGAACAAGGGGAAATACATCCTGATTAGGCTTTCAACAGAGGATATAACTTAGTGAGACTGAGTACAATTTCATGACATTAATCTCATGACAGAAAAATAAGCAATAAGTTTAGTAATTTCCTTATCAATTGTAAGAGAAAGAACAAATGTGAGATTTGCTGGAAAAACAAGTAATCTTAAGCTCATTAAACCGATTTCAAATAATTCTACTTTATTATTACCCATCCTAATTTTTTACCAGCAGATAGGAGGGGAGAAAAAAAAACAACTAAAAGAACGAATTTTCTCCAAGTCTTAAACCAATTCCTCAAGAGAATTACCTTCTAATTAAAGCAATAAAAAAAGAGAAAGCAAATCAATAGCTAATCAAAGTTACTCCACATTCAAATTACAATATATGTTTCACACAGCTACAAACACTAAGATTTCAGATATAAGAGGTTACCTTCGAATTTAACAGAAGCAGACAGAAAATTAACCGTTAAACCATAGCAATAACTGATATTTAAAATAAATAAATAAAGCGAATTAGGTCTACAAGCCCGAAATCAAGTTTGCCAGCCAAGCCACAAATATTGAATTAAATCGAAAATAAACTCGGGATATGCTAAAATTCAAAGTTAAATAGATCGATTGATTGAAATTGAAGCTCACCTGATTCTAGATTTCTGATTTCTCTGTTTCCGGCGCTCTGATTTGGTACTTGGTTAATCTTTCGGTCACTTCAATTTCATAATCGTACTAACTGTATTGTTGAGTAAAGGCCGGGCTTGTCCTGTATGGGCTGGGTCGGTAAGTAACTTAGTCGAAGCAATTTGAGTTGGGTTGGGCTGGGGTGGAGCATAATTAACACAATTTCAAAATACTACATATCCTTTAATTAAATTTTAAGAAATTCTAATATAAAATTAAAATTTTCAAAATATAGAAAAATTGAAAGAATGGCTTAAGAGTTAAGTTTTGTTATATGTGATCAAATTAAGAGTGCAAAAACATACATCATAATATAAATTGCTGTCTTTAATTATTGAAAAAAGGAATAATAGATTTTCTACATTTTAAAATGTTATAAATTATTGAAATTAAGCAAATATTCTACCAATAAAATACTTAATTTGAATAAAACATCTAAAAACCAATGCTCAAAAGTTATATCATAATATGTTTTGTCAATTAAATCAATCTCTTCTTCTTCCTTTGTTTTTTTCTTTTTCTCATTGCTGAAAAATAAAAATATCTATGGAATATTGTAAGGCACTAATTGTATGGGATATTGCAGTAAAATTCTGGAGCAAAATGGGAACCAGCAATTGTACTTAGTTGAAGAAATATAATGTAAATAAATAAACATTGATATGACAATTATGAGAATACATGTGTATAAAAAAGCAAACATTTTCAAGGAATTATCCATGCAACTTCATTTTTATATACATTAAAGTATGCTTATAAGTGTAACATCAAAGAAAGAAAGGGAAGAAGAGGGTATGGTCAGGTAGTTTCCAATAACAAAAGCAACACATATTTATATTCTTAACAAGAACATTAATATAAAAGCAAAGTTGCTTTAGCATATATATAGTGTTGAAAATAAAATAATTTTATATTAATGTCATTTTCTAAACAATATATATATATATATATATATATTTAGTTATATCCAAGAACATGTTAAAGAAAAGGAGTGATCAAGATATTGATTGATGATAAAGATAGCAATGATCAGCTGATGATTTCCACTCCATTCATCTAGAAGTTGATGTAAAAGTAATGTATGTTATTAATTATATAATATATATTTGCAAAAAAGAGAACGATCCAAGATCTTGCACTCTGCCTCTTTTTTGATCTTGTATTGTATTTGCTTCATCGAATATTTTTATACAGCATTTATTTATTTATTTTATTTGCTTAATTTCTTTTTTATTTTTGAAAACGATAAAGAAGAATAAAACGGATGCAAGGAAATGATTATGCTTAATATACATATATATGTGAATCCTTTTTTTCTTCACCAGATAATTATGGTTTCAATGCTATTATATAATCTTACAATAATTTTAAAAAAGGTCTAATTTCATGCAATGAATTGAACCCAGATTGTTCTTTCTATCAGTCATACCTCATTATATAGCTATAATGATGGATTTGGATGAGTTAATTCGAAATTTAAGAATTTAATTAAATAAAAAATACACAATTAATCTCCCTTCCCTATGAAAAAAAAGAAGAAGAAGAAAATTGTCCGATTATGATTTCGTTCTTCAACGAAGTAATTCGGTTTCAAAATTAATGTAGAGAATTGGGTTTTATAATTAATGCAAATTGAAATGAATTAGTTTCTTCATCTGATTGTTATTTTTAGTGGAACATTTTGGAGATGAAAACACTTTCTACTTCAACATACATTAATTTTGCTTATAAGTTTGTCCATATACATGAACCTGACCTAAATTGGCCAAACTTACAGCTACTAATCTGCTGAGATTTCCTTCATCAAGAAGAATTAAGCAAAGCTAATAAAATTAATTATGTTTCATTCGTATAAGACTTCTCGGCCCACTTTGATTATAATCACAATATATATAGTATTTGCTGTAGTGTCAAAAAAGTATTATTTTTGTAGAATAAATAAATAAATTTAATTAATCAATCATATAGATTACAGCAAGAAGGCATTATCTTGATAATCTTAATTAAAATACAATAAAAAAATTAGTTCCGTGCGCTTTACTACAGAGATGTGAACAGGATGACAAACCCTAGCTTTTATACAAATTCTAGGGTTTTAAGATACTATACCTTAAAGTTAGACAGCTTGCATACATGTTCTGTTGGAAAAGGAGGACTTATGGCTTCTCTGCTTCATCAAATTTCTATGGGTTTTTTTTTTATATATTTTTTTAGCAGTTTAGGTACAGTGCAACCAATAAAAAGAAAAAGGGTATCGTTCATATGCAATTTAGGGTTAACTTGGCACTCATGTAGTGGTGGAAATCTGGCTGCTAAATAGTAGTATTTTAATTATGATTTCAAGAGGAACTTTCTTGCAAGGAAAGGGGGAAGCATCTTCTGTTTCTTTTCTTCTTTCTTTCTTTCTTTTAAGAGAAATTGTAAAGAAAGATGATATTTATTTATATATTGAAGAAAATCTCTAAACCTTACCAACTAGATAGCTACAGTGCATGAACCATATATACAGAAAAGTAAGAAGAATTAGGTTAATCTTTTGACCACTTTTTTTCTACAGTCTTTTGATTTTGTCAAGTCTGTATTTCTTTCTTCTTCTTCTTTTTGTTCAGTAACGAATATTGCTTTAAGGTTGGGAAACAGACAGTTATTTATATATATAGCATATATGTTTAAGTAAACATCCATTAGTTACTTAATCACAGATGAAACGTGTTCTAGGCTTTTAATGTCAAAATCATAAGTGGTATCTACTTAATATATATATATAATTGCACTTCGTGCAACATACGCTAATCCAAATTAACATAACTTAAAGCATTTTAATTTGTAGTTCAGTTAACTAAATCATCACTACTGTAACATGTTTTAAAACTGTTTAACATTAAAATCATTCAAAATAAGATGTTTAACTAATTATAATATAAGGTTGTGAAGGATAAGCCAATACTTAAGAATGTGATGAAAGATAAACTTTTTCTTAAAAAGAAATCAAAAGATGAGAGAATTTTTTACAGGTGGTTGCCAAAAGCATGTGGGTTTTACTCCTTAAATATTTGAAAAATCAAGAGGAAGAAGAAAAAGGAAAAAAGATAAAAAAAAATAAGGTCACTAGAAGAAATATATACTTTATATAACTCAATTTAACTAAAGGCTTAATCCTAAATTTATTAGGGTTTGTTGGATAAATTCTTTTCTACTTATCTATATTATAAGATGAGATAAAAGTTTTATATTTAATATTATTTTTATAATTATTTGTATTTATTGGATATTTATTCAGTAGCGAGTAAAAATTAAAATTTTATCATAAAATTAAATTTCAAAATATATACAATTTTAAAATGTATTTCACTTTAGAGGGGCGCATGATCACTTTTAGTCCCTTCTAATTCCGTTAATGTATTTAAGGATTATCTCGAAATATGAGCAGGTAAAATTCTCTAACTATTTCTTAATTTATTTTTCTTAAAAGGAAAAAAAAAAAAAAAAAAGCAATTCAAATTTAGATAACTTTTGGTGGAGAAACGAATGAGATTGAAAAATTGCCAGGAAGGGTCCATTAAAGGCATTGAATAACAATAGCAAGAACAGGCCAATACCAACCAAAAGGTGTCAAGAAAGTGCACAGAAATTAATAAGAAAAGAGCAAAAAAAAAAAGGAGTTAGAGAAATAGACGGCCAAGAAATACCAATGCCCTGGTGAGGTTCTTTAAATTAGTTGATTGGGTTAATGGTATAATATAAGGGTCAATAAGCAAATTAAGCGGACCACAATACATGTGCTTTTGCCTATAGTTTTACCAACATAGTATACTTAATGTTTTCATTAGTAATCTCTTTCTTTTTCTGTGTGTGTGTGTGTGTGTGTTGATCTTTCTTCTTCACCATTCGTATCAATTTGAATTCTAAAGATTCTCCACCCATTAATTTACTTATCAAACCCTCTCTACCTACCTTAGCCCTCCCGCTACTATAAATTCATTACACCATCTTGCTTCTCATTTCAAACCCAAGAAACAAGACAGGGAACACCACCACCACTGCTGCTACTGCTTCTACTTCTTCACTAGCCTGCTCTCGATCTTTTCTTGCTTTCTTGCTTTCTTCTTTCTTTAAAGCAAGAAAACCATCATCTTCACCGACTGTTATCATGGGTGGCAACAGCAGACAAAACGGCAAGAAGTCTGTTTTCTCTGCCTTCAACTTCTTCAAGAGAAAGCCCAGAAGGGTAGAGGATTATAGCTATGATGATGTCTCAAGTGCAAGAAGGGTTTTTCCTAGTGATGAAGATGGTAGAGGTTTTTGGCGAGTTGCTGATCCTTGTATTGATACTAAAACTTCAGCTTTCATTGCCCATTTTCATTCAACTCGTTTCTCAGAACCCGACCGCCAAATTTATCAGCCTGCAGCAAAGGCTTAATGATTTTGTCAGAATCAATTCTTTTGGAATTCTTCTGATGAATGAAAGATGTTTATGTCATGTGGCCTCCTGTAGTGTTCATATATGTTAATTGTTTAATAATGTTGTAACTATGTCGATTGTGAATCCTAATGAATAAAAACTAATATCAAGATTTGTTTCAATCATTACCAATTGTATGGTTTTTTAATTGTCTTTCTACTCTTCACTTCTCGATTGTTTTAGATGTTTCCAGAGCTTCCTTTTTTATGGGGATAAGTAAAAACAACTTCAGAATAAACTCTTAACACCCAGTATGACCTTTAAGGTATCAATTTCAGTTCCAAGCTAGTTAGCTACTTGGTAGAGCAAGTGATTTATACTCTAAAGAAGAATATTGCATTGTATATATCTTAATATTATTCATAAAAAAAAAAAATCAGCAGCACTGCAGGAACTATTGCTGCGGGATTTATTCTTATCAGAAACAGAAATTGCAAAAGAATTGTTAATACTATTTACAGTCAGAAGTACTGAATGTGAGAAAGTTTCTATCAGTATGCATGGCATATGCTCATCCCTGTTCTGAATGTCATGAAAACTTCCATTGTTTGGTACATGTATCGATCATATATACTGGTTTAGCTTTGGCAACGAGCAATGCCTCACTAGAGTAATCTCTGGGATAAGAAGTTTTACGAGTTCAAACTCTTATCAAAGCTCAATTGACTGAATAAAGAAAACTTAGAAAACAATAATAATAACACCCCCAATTAGCTAGCTTCATGATTGAACTATATGGTAACCAAGGTTGGAATGCCATAGTGCACTTTGTTATAAGTTCCTCGAACTACAGAACTTTCATATCATTTTTATTAATTCCACGTTTCTTCATGCATCAAGGAAGATGCTGCTTGCAAGAGTCTTATAGTACACATTATTGTTCCATTAATTCTGGAATCTAACATATTTCCAAGAAGAGGGGTTGTGGTTTATTCAGGACATACATTATTTTTCAATCTTTCAGTACCCTTTTTAGCTTTAAGTCTTCTCTGACAACCTATTCCTTTTTTCTTCATCGCTTTTGTTGTTTCATTCTTCTTTATCCTGAATTCTTGCTTTCTTTAGGTGCCCAAATTACATACTGTTTGATAAAAATTGGTGGCTACTGGCTACAGCCAAAAACCAAATTGAATGGCTCTGTCAACTTGCTTAACAACATGCA
Organism: Ricinus communis; assembly: GCF_019578655.1. Lineage (NCBI taxonomy): Eukaryota > Viridiplantae > Streptophyta > Magnoliopsida > Malpighiales > Euphorbiaceae > Ricinus > Ricinus communis. The sequence goes on from NC_063265.1 coordinate 13,258,466, forward strand.
CAGAAATGATGGAATATTAGATACCCTGAAGTGATTAAACATAGAGACAAAAATGGTATTAAGGTTATAAGCCATTCAATTGAAAAGAGAAAGGAAATAGCTTTTGTCCTGGCATGTAGAGTAGGACTGACAGGAAAGCACTGGAGAGGGCTAATTGGTCTGATACATCCTGAATAACATATTCTTAAGGACTAACTCATGTCAGAGGAATGCATTAGGGCATCTTTATAACCAAACAATTTATAGAATCTCTCAGTTATAGAATCTCAAAGTAGTAGTGTAAATTTACTGGGCATTTCTGGGATTGCTGTTGGTAGTGAAAAAAAAAAAGAAGAACATATTTACAAGTAGAATTGGTGTAATAGATAGGTTTCTAAAATACTTTATAATCTATTTTTAGAGAAAACATTAAGTTTCTTTAGAAGCATTTTCTAAAATTCAAAAAGAATTTAAAAAATCTTCTTTTTTTTCTTTTGCCAAATGCAATTCCAAACAAGGCTTAAGAGTGACTACTTCAAATTAAGGTTAAGGTCCTAATTAAGGGAATCGTGCCATATTAGTTAATATTCTTAAAAGAGTATTTATTTAGCTTTTTTTATTTATTTTAATTTTCTGTACCGAGAGTGTTTATTTTGCTCATTAGCTGTAATTTCTAATAATGCTGTTTCTAATTTAAGATGCTTTTATTACCCTAATTCTACTTGCTTTGTTGTGTTGAACGATTATTAACCAATCAATTTGCATTTCTCTTTATCATTCTTTTTCTTAAACGCAACAGAATTTTGTCTGAAGGAAAAACAGGAAAAATTAGAAGATTTTGGGCTAAAATTAGCAATATTTGGATTATTTTTTAGTTTTTATATCATCAAAGATTTGATTGTCATAGCAAGTATAACATACTAAAATGCCAATTGAACTTTTAAAAAGACCATTATCATAAATAAAATAAAAAATAGAATTTATAAAACATAGAACTACTTGTTCTCTTACTTTTATCGGTTAATAATATAATATCTTAAAAGCATCGAATTCGAATATGTACTACAGTCTCACAGACTGAGTCCAACGATAGATACATATCTCAATTTGAACAAGATTTTAAATTTAAGTCTCACTCTCTTCATTTGTAATTAAGAAAAACTCTTATATACACTTTATTTTACAAATACTTTTATCGGAGCTAACCTAGTAATCTCCTATTAATTACATGCTGCACCAACTCATTCAAAGAAATGAGTTAACCAAAATGCCCATAAAACTACTTCAGATAGAGCTGATTGCCCATTTGAACCAAGGAAATGTAAATTTGGAGTGATACAGGACAAAGAAGAAAGAAAAAAAGAAAAAGAAATGGAAACAAGCAGGTATAGATGCTAGACCTAAAAGAAAATATGAAGGGGTCTGATTTGCCTTTATGTATAGCTGTAAGGAATGGCGACCATCTAAATTGGTAAGACTTGTACCCTTTTAAGATCCCTTTGTTAGTCTCTTTCGATGGCCCGACCATGTGACCCCCTAACACAACTGATATAAACCTTCCAAATTCTTGCCTTTCTTCTCCACTATACTATGCTTATGTTTCCTACCTTTTTTCTTCCTTCTTTTCTTATTTTTACATTTTGCCCTTTCTCTGTCATTTTCACTTGCATTATTACTGTAATCTGATTATGAATTTGGATTGATATCCTTTTTATGTTTTAAATAATGCGAAATATCATGTCTATATGATTTTAGTTAAGATTTTAGGTTATATTTTATGAAAAAATCTCAATCATTCGATTATAGAGCACGATAAATCATGTTCAACGTAAACATGAGAGAATCTCAGTCCGATGAATTTTATATTGAATTTACTTTAAGAAACTAAGTGTATAGCTAAAAGCCTTCGAGAATCTTTCATATAATAAAATCTTTAGATATTTTTGTTCAAAGTTGTCCATTGGCAAACTATATTATTTATACACAAAAATCACAGATTCTTACACTTTTGAACATCTAGAATGGAAAAAAAAAAAAAAAAAAAAAAGAATTTACTAGATATAAAAATATCTCTGGTTACCAGCTAATGAAGTAGTCAAGCCTGTCATTGCTGATACCTACATAACCAATGGTTCTTAGTTAAAAATTAACAATAATTGTCGAAGCTAATCTTCACGCCACTTATTGCTTTCAAAGGCATATACTTCACATACAGAACAGCTCCTGATAAATAACCCTTCGGGAAATTTTATTTAGTTTCTATTTCATAATAATGTATTTTATGATATTACATATGGTTAAGAGACTAAATATAGTATAATTTTATATTATTTTGTTGTTCCGGACGTAGTCGATATTATTTTAATAATCTAAATGAGAAATACAATTGTCGAGAAAATAATAATTTTAAAATAATATTATATTTTATATACAACTTCTGCTCGAAAGTTATTTATATATATATATATATATAAAAGTAAATTATGAGTCAGAATTTCCACAATCTAGGTAGATTGATATAATGTCTCCATCATCAACAAAAACTATATATTCTGCATAGAATTAACTGTATAGTGGATACTGGAGGGGTGCATCTCTAGTTTACTAAAGAATCAAAATTAAAACAATTATTAGATTCAGGTTATTCCTCTTGAATAAGAACCAAAAAAAAAAAGATTTTTTTTTGGGAACAGCAGTAAATTTAACTTGTTTACTTTGGGTTAAAAATAAAATAAAATAGTCTCAGTTGTGAGTTTGCAGATGAACATAAAATCATTTAGTTATTAGACCCATGCATTCTTTCTTGCATATTTCATTAATGATGATGGGAAGTTACATATAAATTTTTATTTTATTTGTGATAAGCTGAGATTAACCTTAACATATGTAAATAACTAGGCAGCAGTACCTTTTCTCAGAATTTTGTCACTAGTTAAGTTATTGAAACACAATATTAATGAACTCCAATCCTGCATGAAAAGCCCCCTTTCCAGGCAGGCCCTGGCAAAAAGTGAAAAATTGGGCACCTGTTGCTAATTGTCTGAGAAGATGATCACCATCAAATCATAGTGATTAGCCTTAGTCAGCTTGATTTGTTGGCTATATTTTGAAAAATATACTAAAATAATTTAAAATGAGCATAAACTTCTTTTTTTTTTAAATACACTTTACTAACTATAACTTTCAGATTTATATAAATTTCAATTTTTATCGTTACTTTTCAATTGTAGTTTAGTTATTTTTTAATTATTTTATCTAAAAACAACCGAAAATAAAAAGATTAATAATTTTCATAAATTTAAAAAAAAAAATATATCTTTCTGATATTTTAATTCGGTAAAAGTTTAAAAATTAAAAAAAAAAACTGTACATTTGATAAAAGTTAAAGGACATGCGTATTTCTTATATATTTTACAATTTATTGTGATATATACATTCATAAATAACAAAAAATATAAAGATAACATATTGTTCTATTTTTGTTTTTTTAATTTGGGATAAAAACATTAGGATCTCTAAAAGTTATGTCCTTTTTACAATTCGGTTCAGATAGTTTTAATGTTCAATTTGCTTAAAACACTTGAGAAAATGTACCATTTGTTAGCCAAGGGCCTATAGTCTAAAATGGGTGGACTGGACCTTTATTAAATATCATTACAAATTTAATAGAGATAAAACACCTCTATTCCTCTAATGGTTTTGTGCAAATGAAAGATTAGAATTGAGATAACAACATAAGAATTTCCTATAAGTTAGGTTGTTTATTACTATGTGCAAAATACATTTTATTTTTATACTAAGTTCTAAAATAATTTTAAAGAAAGACATCAATAGTACTATATATTATCCAAGGCTAATATATGTTTTATATTTTAATATCGTACTTTTAAAAAATTATAATGGTGAATGATAATATCAGAAGAATAATGCAAGTCTACATAAGTCAAAGTATAACTTTGACCGCTCGATAATAACTTAATTATAAAGAAATTAGAGGCATTGTAAAAATAATATCACTTTTAAAATTTATGATGTATATTTTTATAATGTAAATAGACTATTCATATTTTCTTTTTATAAAACTTTTTTATAAAACTTCAGATGTAAGTTATTATCAGTTAATATAAGGTAAATAGAGTATTCATACTCTTTTGCGCCAATTGCATGCATTCACATATCGGTCGAAATTATGTATAATTACATTGTTCTTTATATGGCAACAGTCAGATATCTTTAGTGCATACCTTATAAAAGAATTAATAGATTGTTATGCTCTATTATAAGCTACCATGTAATTTGACAGAAAATTAGAAAATAATGAATAAGACTTAAAAGTATAATAACTAAATGATGTGTCTAAATTAGTACTCGCAAGTATGCGAATCGAATGATAATACGGGCAAGTTCACAACGAGGTCGATCTCACAAAACATTGTATAGCATATATTATAAAGACCAACTATCACACAAAATACTAAAAATAAATCTAAACATTCTAAGCCAATGTTTTGAGAATGATCTTAAGATTTATAAAAAAAATTAAATAACTAGAAAATAAATATGCAACTAGAATAATTCATATAAGCTTAATGATAAAATGACATTTAGTCTAGCTTATATTTAGTAATCCCTTTATTTTTTTTAGGTCCAAATCTAATAAATGAGATGGTGATGTGCGTTTTCCCCTAAGTTACTAAAGCTAATGATGCAACCTAAATTTCTTATACCAACATAGATTAAAGTAAAGATTATGTTTCTAATACTTTTAACCTAAAAATTTTCATAACAAATATTACTATTAAATTGATATGATGATCAACTAATAATAATATATGAAACTAATACATATATGAAGGTAAAGAAATCATTCATTAAACTCATAATATATAAGATTCATATATAAATAAAAAGTCAAACTAAACACTTATGGAACTTAGTCTGATATACTTAAATCAATGATCATTGTAATTAAATAGAAAGACATAAGATACAAAGAACAGAAAATTAAAACTCTCTCAAAATCCAAAGGCCCTTCAAGAAATGAAAAAAATTGATCATCACTCTCCACGTCTTTAAAAAGTTTATTTGATTCTTGAAAGAACAATATAAAAAAACTAATTAGACGTAGAAGATGAACTGTAGGAATTCCTACATGGGGAATAGTGGAAACTTCTAGCAGACAGAATAGTAGAAGCCTCATTTATTTAATTAACCTCTACTTCTTATAGAGACCCCATTTTTTAGAGTAATTTTTTGAGCATAATACTACTATAGTTATCTCTTTACTGTCATAAATAAAATAAGCTACTTAAAAGATAACTATCAATTAATTACATCATAACTAATTAATTTTTCCTTTGTCGGCCTTGAAAAGTTCGGCTAGGCCCGCGCTATTGGTAGTCCACGTGTCTTATTTTTAAGTCTTTTACAGCCGCAATCTATTTAAAGTTCATTTATATATTTTTAGCTCAAGTTCTCCTCTTTAGCTATTACTTCCTGAAATTAGATAAGAAATCTAAAATGAGGTAAAAAAACACATATTCCTGCATATTATATATATAAAACATATAGATAAACTACTAAAATATCGTAATTATATATACACAATATGAACCTATCACTAAATTATAAAAAAAAATAAAATTAAACCACATAATAAAAAAGGATATAGTTTATAAAACTTCGAACGTACGTTGTTAGTAGTTACATATATAATTGACTTAAGGTAAATAAACTATCCATACTCTTTTTGGCGGGAGGTTATGCATTTATAAATTTGTTAAAAATATGCATAATTACATTATTCTTTATTTGGCAACATTCACCATAAAATGAAAGTACAATCAGATATCTCTGACGTATACCTCAGAAAATTAATAGATTTGATATGCTTATACCATATAATCTAACATAAAGTTTGTTGATATTACAAACATATAATCCTTCACATATCTCAACAATAATTACTATTTATATGCAATTCATCTAGAATTAATATTTCCATTTTCTGTCATTGCTAATATGTTCCAAATATTCTTGGCATCCATCTGTAAGTGATAAGCGCGAAAGTTTTTAAAACGAATAATAATTATATTTCTTTTGGTCACTAAAAACATATCATAAAAGTGCATATAAAATGTTAAAAATCTCAATTCGATCTATTAGCAAATAATGCAATATAGTGTAATTTTTACCCAACATTAATTGTTATGAATAAATTTGTATGTATAGTTATATTTTTGTTGTACATTGGAATTAAAATGGTGGGTTGAATTGGTGACCTCAAATCGCAAAAATAAGTTGAGGTATGAAAAATACAATAACCTTGAGAAAGGATAGATAAATTTGACAAAAAGTCAGTGAATGTTAAGATCAAAATAGAAATTAATTGACATTTAGGTCGATAATATCATATTTCTTAGTTTAAAGTGAATAAATACTCTAAAATAGTGCAATTAAATGACTAGATGTCTGAAAACCATTGAATGCATTAAAGTAAACATGTAGCTAACAAGATAACAATGTGGATTCAGCCATCAAGGGCTTATGCAGATATAAGGTCCCCAAACATGGCTGATTACACATACAATACAAAAGGACATTAGACATAATTCAAAAGAGGACATTAACTAGACATGTAAGCCCTAACGTCTAATTCAAGGAAAAAAAGAACTAGACCAAAGAGAATTGTGATTAGTATCCCCAAAAGGCAGCATCATATCATCCCCAAGAAACCCGAAATTTTCATGTGGACTCATAGCCTCCATTATCCACTGATGTCTCTGCATGGCTTCCATGTTCGCTTCAAAAGTTTGCCTTTCTGCTTCCTCTTGAAATGGTGCAACCTCCATAATAGGTCCAGCAAAAATAGATGTTTCTGGTGTAAATGGTGGTGGTGATGGTAGTTGTGGTGGTGGTGGTGATGGTAGTTGTGGTGGTGGTGGTAATGGTAGTTGTGGTTGTGGTTGTGGTTGTGGTGGTGGTGGTGGTGGTGGTGGTGGAGGTGGAGGTGGTGCTACTGCTATCATTTGGGAAGTAATCTCTTTGTTATTTGTCTCAGCCTTCTTGCGAATATCTTTCAAGTGTTGATCAATAATCCAGCTGAGATCATTCAAGTCGATCATGTTCAAGTTAGTTAGGGTCCTACCAATCAAGCTCTGGAACATGACTCGAGTCACCTCCTTCTCGCGATTCTCCTTGCGTTGTTTCTTGAGTTGATCATTGGCCTTACCAAGTCTTTGCTTGAGGAAACTCTCTTGATTCACCATCTTTTTGCTTTGCTCCATCTCGGGCATGTTCCTGAATTGGGACAACACATGTTGGACTCCCGTAGGAGAAGGCCAAACCTCGGGTTGTGTATCATAAGGGCTATAAATAATTACACAAGCCTCAATACCACAAAGGGTACTTAACTCGTCCACCTTCTTAATGAGACCCTTCTTCCTCTTCTTGAAGGTTGCTTTTCTTGCAGAATCATTAGTGATGTATGCAAGCTTAACCTTCTTTCTAGTCATGGTGAAAGGCAAAGAAAGCAGACAAAGGGCAAGAATTTGGAAGGTTTCAGTCTTGTATAGGTGTGGTTTTTTCCCCTTTACAACCTATGATATATATAGGGCTAGGAAGATGACCGCAATGTTAATATGGGATTACTGACTTGTTAAATCTTAGTTGGAGATATTAATGGGTATTTTGGGTGGCATATGTGGGGCACCCTCTCTAAATACATTCTTATCATTAAAATTACCTAAAATGGGCTTGACAATTATCATTATCTCAACATATTTAAGTAAGAAAAATAATATGATTTGAAGGGGCATTTTAGTCTAAAAGGGCTGATTGTGGGTGCTCTAATCAATATGGAAATTATAACAAGTTCTTTAATTTGGGATATGATGAAATCTGAGGCTAGAGATATTCATAAATTTGGTGAGTTGGTGGGAGTGTGTATAATTAGGTCTTTTCACATTGGTTGATTAGGGCAAAATACAATCCAACAATGAATCCTGACCGTTGGTTTTACAAAAATGCTTCACTGGTGCTTAGTCATCATTTCTTGTACTGTAGTGTGTTGTGCTATTTATTTTTGTTGTTTTTGGTAAACCAAGTTATATTCCATATTTAGAGAGTGGGAAGATTCAAGATCTATTTGTGCAATGACACATGACATATATATACATATAAACACATCTTTATACATATAATTTCACATATTTACATATAATATCCCATGATATAAAATTCTGAAGAAAAAAAAATGATTATATTGCATTTATTGATATATATATATATATATATATATATATTCATTAAAAATAATTTAAAAGTAGAAAAGTAATTATATTTTTTCTATTAATAAAACAATTTAATAACCAAAGACAAAAAAAAGACAATTAAAATCACGTGGCCTACTTATAAAAATTCATTATTATGACTATATAATTTTTTAGCTTAGTTAAAGTTTAAACTTTAAGCTCCGCCGCCAATGTGACGCAATGTATATGTCATTTTCCTAATATAGTTTTTTAAAAATAATTAATAAATTTAAAATTTTAAAAAAACTAAATGTGCATTTTTATATATGTGGCACTTCTAGAACATTTAATTAATGGGATAAAAATATAAATTAAAGATAAATATGAAAATAATAAAATTAAAAATATAATTGGTGTGAAAAAAAATAACAATATTAAAAATTAAATTTTAAAAATTAGAAAATTAGGAATAATTATAAAAATTAGCGACGATAATAAATAAAAGTTAGAATAATTTTATAAAAAAATTTTAAAAATTTAAAAATTTAAAAATAAATTTTGGGGGTCAGTGGAGCGGTGGCCCCCACTGGCCCCAAATAGAATCACCACTATGTGGATTTTAAAAAACTAAATAAGTAACCAAATTATGAAGAAAGAAAAGATGAATAAATGGTTACTAAATCTCTCATTTACCATTTTAAAGTTGAATGAATTGGGTGCAATCTAACCCTACTACCCTGTTTTGTTAATTATCAAACACAAGGCCACTCACTCTTAAATTGGAAAAATTATAATGAGGAAATAATCTAAATTCTAAATTCTTTTTTTCTTCAAACAAAACATTCATCTAGAGACTAATTAAGGCCATTACAATGCTAAAGGATAATGGACTTAAAGGTCCAGCCCAATGAGAAACCAACATTATCCATAAAGTCCCAAACCAAACTCTCACCTTTAAACACCACCCAAAAAATAATAATAGTAATAATGAATAACAGTAATAATTATTAATAATTGAACGGTTTTATTTTCGTAATTAGAGAGAGAAAAAAGAAACTCTAAATTAATTTATAATTTCCTGTAATAAAATAAATACGTCATTCTGTCACTCTTAAAATCGTTAAAATAGCATGATTTGGATTTTAATAAAAGAATTTGATATTATATTAAGAATATCGAGCAAATCCCTTAACGTCATTGTATAATCTAATCACATATTAATTTATAAGACTTTTAAATTCATAGGAAAATATCAAAAACATTTCGCCCAAAATTACTTAGTCCGAGAGAATTAATAAAATTTACGCTTTGTAAAATAGAGGGTGGCAGTAGTAATATAATAAGATAAAGGCGGGTTTTGACATGTTTTTTTTTGAAACGTCAGGGGGGTTAGTGAAATATACAAAACCTCAGGGAGGGCACTAGTATTTTGCCCCTTCTTTTACTCTTTCTCCCACTCATTCTCGCCTTCTCTCGCTCGTTTTCTCAGAGCATTGTCAAAGAAATGCGAGTTTTCCTGTCCTCATCGTTCTCCCATCACTAAACGCTCTGTTTGTCATCCTTCTCAGCTCGATTTCGTTGTTTTCTCATCGTATATATCGCTGTCACGTGTAAGTTATATTTTAGTTCTTCGATTTCTTGTCACTCTGATGCTTTCGTTTCACCATCGCTTTAAAGCTTTAATTTCGCTCTTTTCTTTTCACGTTGCACTCGGTTTTTGGTTTTTTTGGATGTCTCAGATGCTTTAGTTTCTTTTCACTTTTATACAAACTGATTGAAAGACGAAGGGGAAGGATCCCTTCTTGTCAAAGAAGGAAGGAAGGGGAAGGAGCATCTCTGTACTGTAAGTTCTTTTAAGAAAATAGTTAACTTGTTAATAGCTGTGATAAATTGGTGTAAAAGTATTAGATTGTATCATCCGCCGATTATGAATTTTTGAACTCCTAGTTGAGCATTAGGTTATGTAAGAGTAAAGTGAAAATCGTATCCGAATCAGTGCGACTGTATCGGACTATTTGGCTAATATTTAAAAAACCATGGTTATAACTGAAATTAGTTGATTGTTATTTAGGGTAAAATCAAATTGAAGATATAAGTGGATTTCTGCTATGAATGGATATATCTTATAGTTGTAGTATAGTTTGATTTATATATTTATAATAAATAGTGACTCCATCCAGTTTGTTATTATGATATGGTTGTCCTCTTTTTGCTGCAGTTTATGAGTTAGTTGCTATTGTTTTGCTCACTTTTTGAATCCCATTTTTCAAGCTTAAATTGATGCTGATTTTTAGTCAGTTTCTTAGTGAGCTGCTGTCTAGTTTCCTTGGAAGTTGGCAATTGGATGTCTGCGGTTAAAAATTTAATGAATACTTCTGTTGAAGTTTGGGTACTGAAAAGAGAAATTGAAGACTGGTTATCAATTTGAAATTATGGCAAATTTTAGGTATAACTGACCGGTGCTATACAAAACAAAGTGATGCACTTTTATAATCCTCATTTCTCTCTTTTTTCCGCTAAGCTTCTCTGCTCAATTAATTACTAAAAGATGAATTTCTATTTGTTATCCAGTTTTGATTCATGATCTCAAAAGTTATTGTGATTTACTGTGTGGAATCTTTGCTCTAAAATAACAATTTTTGGCTCTGCAGGAGAAGAAGATAATGAAAGTTAAGCTCTTGCGTATCCTTAAATAAATATGGTTTTTTGTCTTTTTATTGCTGTTTTAGTTCCTCAGTATGTAGATATGATTTCTTGGTTACTCTAACTGATCCCTTTATAAGGTTCTGTTTTGGGATTTTTTGTTATTTTGTGAATTAAATGCAGTAAATGTGCTAGATACTTCGCTACTCTTGAATAACTTCCTAGGTTGCTGAGCCATGATCTTTATTTTTTGAATATTCGTGTCATTGAGCCTCAATGGCAATAAAATTTTGTCTTGTTTCATTGTTAAGAGTTTCAGGGAAATACCATTTCTTTATAAGTAAATTTGAGGTAAATATGGTTAAAAAAAAAATAATTGTTAATGCATTTAGCGCTCAAAAATTCGCGGTGCAGTCATATTTTGTAATGTTAAATATCTTTTCCATGAATGTATCATTTGCCGTTTTGTTGTGCATAGACTGATTCAGTCAAGGGAAATTGTTTAATGTTGCTTTAAATGCTTATATATGCACTCAACATTTTCCTGTTTGACATTCGAGCTTTCCGAGAAGGTTTTCTCTTAACCTGCCTTCTTTCTGATTGTCCACCATGGCTTCTAAACAGAGTATGTTCACATTATCTCTGTATATTGTTTGTTTCAAATGTTATGCAATTGGAATTGAACATCTAATATAGCCTGCAGAAATTTTGTGTAAATTTAAATTCTTATACCTTTTAATGTTTAGGCCAGATTTTGCTTTCTATATGTCAAAGAATTCTTGATCTTGTCCTTTAGCTTCTCGTACGCACTGCAACTCATCTATCATCAGGAATATTGGAATTATACCTGGATATGGTTTCTTTATTTTGGCAGGGAGCTAACTCTTGTCTCTTGGATGGATTATAGGTGGCATGCTATTGCTTCATGGACTTGGGATGCTCAAGACGAAACATGTGGGATCTGTAGGATGGCCTTTGATGGCTGCTGTCCTGATTGCAAACTCCCTGGCGATGATTGTCCATTAAGTGAGTTTATCGACAGTTCTCTTAGAAGTTTCTTTCATTTTCCATTTTCCTCATGTAGTTCATATTTAATACTGAGAAGTTCCTTAAACAGGCTTCTGCACTGCCTGTGGTTCAGAAATTTGTTTTCCTACAGCCTGAGTTCCTGTCATTTAGTGTCTTTTTTTTTTTTTAATGCACTTGGGTTGTTATGTGGGATTTTCTGGCATTTTTAAGCAGCAACTCTGTATTTGTCGACTGAAAATTCAGCTATTATATAATAGTCCATAGGTCTCACCGTTTCTGCTTTAGCATTTGTCCATTTACCCTCTTAAATGCTTCCAATTGAATTGGTAGCACTAGACTCAAACAAGGTTCATTACACTGTTATTATGGACATTGATCTGATCGGAAGGTTAAAAAAATGATCAAGTTTTGTGGTGATCTAAATCACAATTTTATGGAGTTACTTTGAGGCCACTGTTTTTCTTTTCCTGTGGGAATGCAAGGTGGGGAGCACAATTTTATAACATACTGTGTAAGAAAGCATAGGATTTATTGAGATTTTAGTTGGATTGAAAATTAAAATTCTGATTTCAGTCACCCTGTGTTTCGTAAAATTGCTGTCTAATTCAAAATGAATTTATATCAATATTGGTGATATGTTCATAATCATAATCACAACATACTTGTTTTACCAATTACTCCAGCAGCAAGAAGTTACAGCTTTTCAAAGATAAGTAGGTATGCATCCCGTCATGTAACTATACATTTCTCAATTGTCAAATGGATGTATTTTAGTTGTTATAAGCTTGACTGTTGCCTTATATGTGTGATATCATGTGGAAAATGATGTAGGCGAGGCTAATGTACATGACAAGTATCCATTGATATTTGTCCACATTACTCAGCATAATGTATTGGTGCTTTTGCTTTTCTTATGTCGGCAAGATAATGTTGCATCATTTGTCTCTGTTGTTCCGTGAATGTAGTGTAGATTAGATATCAAGATTCAAGTTCTTGAATCATATAATCCACTTTTAATTAGTTGGTGAGATCTCTTTTCTTTCCTTTTCTGCAGTCTGATGACATGCTTATGTAGCCCACTTTAGATTGTAGTAGTGTTATGATTACTAAACAACTTGGACTGATGTATGTTGGTATTAGAACTAATGGTCTTCACTCATTGTCCTTTTGTTGTTGTTGTAGTCTGGGGTGTATGCAACCATGCTTTCCATCTTCACTGCATCTTGAAATGGGTGAATTCACAGACTTCCCAAGCACATTGTCCTATGTGCCGCAGAGAATGGCAATTTAAAGGATGATGAATTCTTCTGTTGTATGATTGATGGCCTTTTCTTTGTGGTTGTCAATCCTGTTTCTCCTTGGCGGCTCTTCTGGCGAACTCCAGAAAGATGAGCTTGAAGCTTCCAATAGTTAATGTCTATTCGAATCTGTCGTTTCTTGATCTGTCTCTTTTAACTTTTAGTTGACATTAAATATTTGAGCCGACGCAAGTGAAACAGCACAGTTTTTAGCTTCTGGTAAATTATTGTGGATGTTGGAGGAAAGGAGAAGGTATCAGAAGAGGAGTGATCATTATTGGTATTCAGCAGGAAGACAAATACAGAGCATTTCGGTTGCAAGTTTCATTTGTCTGTCTGGTTTGTAAGCTGCCCTGCTGCTACTATTATCTTGTACGATATGTGTCATTATCTGCTCGCCACCTTTGCACATATTGTCATTAACACCAAAGCATTCAGCTAAATGGTGGCACTTCCATTTGAGCTATGATGCCACCGTTTGAAAATCTGAGTTTTGCTATGGGTTAGCTGTGTCAAATTCTATGCCCTGGTATAATTATAACAAGCTGCTTTTGATTATTGACTGCAACAGGTAATGACCTACTCTTAACACGAGATTTTGGAGTGCTGTTTAAGAGGAATTTTGCAGTAAATTTGATTGTGATATATAACACTACAGATAGATATAAAAATGTAGATAATGCTAAACCTGGAGCCAACACTTAGAACTAAATCAGAGAATAGAGGGGTTAAATGGCCCGCTGGTATCAAACTTTGGTCATTTATATTCAATTCATACTAAATTTTCAATTTGTTTCTTTTTGATACCCCTTCTATATATATATGCTAAAGCAACTTTGCTTTTATATTAATGTTTTTATATTAATGTTCTTGTTAAGAATATAAATATGTGTTGCTTTTGTTATTGGAAACTACCTGACCATACCCTCTTCTTCCCTTTCTTTCTTTGATGTTACACTTATAAGCATACTTTAATGTATATAAAAATGAGGTTGCATGGATAATTCCTTGAAAATGTTTGCTTTTTTATACACATGTATTCTCATAATTGTCATATCAATGTTTATTTATTTACATTATATTTCTTCAACTAAGTACAATTGCTGGTTCCCATTTTGCTCCAGAATTTTACTGCAATATCCCATACAATTAGTACCTTACAATATTCCATAGATATTTTTATTTTTCAGCAATGAGAAAAAGAAAAAAACAAAGGAAGAAGAAGAGATTGATTTAATTGACAAAACATATTATGATATAACTTTTGAGCATTGGTTTTTAGATGTTTTATTCAAATTAAGTATTTTATTGGTAGAATATTTGCTTAATTTCAATAATTTATAACATTTTAAAATGTAGAAAATCTATTATTCCTTTTTTCAATAATTAAAGACAGCAATTTATATTATGATGTATGTTTTTGCACTCTTAATTTGATCACATATAACAAAACTTAACTCTTAAGCCATTCTTTCAATTTTTCTATATTTTGAAAATTTTAATTTTATATTAGAATTTCTTAAAATTTAATTAAAGGATATGTAGTATTTTGAAATTGTGTTAATTATGCTCCACCCCACCCCAGCCCAACCCAACTCAAATTGCTTCGACTAAGTTACTTACCGACCCAGCCAATATAGGACAAGCCCGGCCTTTACTCAACAATACAGTTAGTACGATTATGAAATTGAAGTGACCGAAAGATTAACCAAGTACCAAATCAGAGCGCCGGAAACAGAGAAATCAGAAATCTAGAATCAGGTGAGCTTCAATTTCAATCAATCGATCTATTTAACTTTGAATTTTAGCATATCCCGAGTTTATTTTCGATTTAATTCAATATTTGTGGCTTGGCTGGCAAACTTGATTTCGGGCTTGTAGACCTAATTCGCTTTATTTATTTATTTTAAATATCAGTTATTGCTATGGTTTAACGGTTAATTTTCTGTCTGCTTCTGTTAAATTCGAAGGTAACCTCTTATATCTGAAATCTTAGTGTTTGTAGCTGTGTGAAACATATATTGTAATTTGAATGTGGAGTAACTTTGATTAGCTATTGATTTGCTTTCTCTTTTTTTATTGCTTTAATTAGAAGGTAATTCTCTTGAGGAATTGGTTTAAGACTTGGAGAAAATTCGTTCTTTTAGTTGTTTTTTTTTTCTCCCCTCCTATCTGCTGGTAAAAAATTAGGATGGGTAATAATAAAGTAGAATTATTTGAAATCGGTTTAATGAGCTTAAGATTACTTGTTTTTCCAGCAAATCTCACATTTGTTCTTTCTCTTACAATTGATAAGGAAATTACTAAACTTATTGCTTATTTTTCTATCATGAGATTAATGTCATGAAATTGTACTCAGTCTCACTAAGTTATATCCTCTGTTGAAAGCCTAATCAGGATGTGTTTCCCCCTGTTCTTTAGTTCTGAAATAAACTGTTCAAACTTACTGTTTCTTGGTTTGCAACGTAGGTGATACATAATGGATTGCAGATGGTATGGCAGCAAACAGGAAACTGTTTCCCATGATGAAAGTCAACAAGATAGGAACCAGGTAAGACTTACGGTTATAAAGTTCTATGCTTTTCATGTGTGATAGGCAACAGACACAAACAATTTTACTACATTGAAATATCTAGCAAGTGTCTATCCTCATCTGTTAGGAGATTTATGAACGCTACAGTGTCTTAACTTGCAATATGTGCTTATTAGGATTCTCTTATTGAGGACTTGGCAGAAGATTTCCGTTTGCCTATTAATCACAGACCCATACTACAGGCTTTTTTTGTTCTCTTACTTTTATCGGTTAATAATATAATATCTTAAAAGCATTGAATTCTAATATGCACTACACTCTCGCAGGCTTAGTCCGGCGATAGATACATGTCTCAATTTGAACAAGATTTTAAATTTAAGTCTCACTCTCTTCATTTGTAACTAAGAAAAACTCTTATATACACTTTATTTTACAAATACTTTTATCGGAGCTAACCTAGTAATCTCCTATTAATTACATGCTACACCAACTCATTCAAAGAAATGAGTTAACCAAAATGCCCATAAAACTATTTCAGATAGAATTGATTGCCCATTTAAACCAAGGAAATGTAAATTTGGAGTGATACAGGACGAAGAAGAAAGAAAAAAAGAAAAAGAAATGGAAACAAGCAGGTATAGATGCTAGACTAAAAGAAAATATGAAGGGGTCTGATTTGCCTTTATGTATAGCTGTAAGGAATGGTGACCATCTAAATTGGTAAGACTTGTATCCTTTTAAGATCCCTTTGTTAGTCTCTTTTGATGGCCCGACCATGTGACCCCCTAACACAACTGATATAAACCTTCCAAATTCTTGCCTTTCTTCTCCACTATACTGTGCTTCTGTTTCCTACCTTTTTTCTTCCTTCTTTTTTTATTTTATATTTTGCTCTTTTCTGTCATTTTCACTTGCATTTTACTGTAATCTGATTATGAATTTGGATTGATATCCTTTTTATGTTTTAAATAATACGAAATATCGTGTCTATATGATTTTAGTTAAGATTTTAGGTTATATTTTTAAAAAAAATATCAATCATTCAATTATAAAACACGACAAATCATGTTCAACATAAATATGGGAGGATCTCAGTCTGATGAATTCTATATCGAATTTACTTTAAGGAACTAAGTGTATAGCCAAAGGCCTTCGAGAATCTTTCATATAATAAGATCTTTAGATATTTATGTTCAAAGTTTTCCATTGGCAAACTATATTATTTATACACAAAAATTACAGATTCTTACACTTTTGAACATATAGAATGAAAAAAGAAAAAAAACAAAAAGAGAATTTACTAGACATAAAAATATCTCTGGTTACCAGCTAATGAAGTAGTCAAGCCTGTCATTGCTGATACCTACATAACCAATGGTTCTTAGTTAAAAATTAACAATAATTGCTGAAGCTAATCTTCACGCCACTTATTTCTTTCAAAGGCATATACTTCACATACAGAACAGCTGCTGATGAATAACCCTTCGGGAAATTTTATTTAGTTTCTATTCAGAATAATGTATTTTATGATATTACATATGGTTAAAGAGACTGAATATAGTATAATTTTATATTATTTTGTCGTTCTGGACGTGGTCGATATTATTTTTATAATTTAAATGAGAAATACAATTATCGCGAAAATGATAATTTCAAAATCATATTATATTTTATATACAGCTTCTGCTCGAAAGTTTTTTTTTTTTATATATATATAATTAAATTATGAGTCGGAATTTCCACCATCTTGGTAGATTGATATAATGTCTCCATCATCAACAGAAACTATATATTCTTTTCATTCTGCATAGAATTAACTGTATAGTGGATACTGGAGGGGCACATCTCTAGTTTACTAAAGAATCAAAATTAAAACAATTATTAGATTCAGGTTATTCATCTTGAATAAGAACAAACAAAAAAAGATTTTTTTGGGAACAGCAGTAAATTTAACTTGTTTACTTTGGGTTAAAAATAAAATAAAATAGTCTCAGTTGTGAGTTTGCAGATGAACATGATCATTTAGTTATTAGACCCATGCATTCTTTCTTGCATATTTCATTAATGATGATGGGAAGTTACATATAAATTTTTATTTTATTTGTGATAAGCTGAGATTAACCTTAACATATGTAAATAACTAGGCAGCAGTACCTTTTCTCAGAATTTTGTCACTAGTTAAGTTATTGAAACACAATATTAATGAACTCCAATCCAGCATGAAAAGCCCCCTTTCCAGGCAGGCCCTGGCAAAAAGTGAAAAATTGGGCACCTGTTGCTAATTGTTTGAGAAGATGATCACCATCAAATCATAGTGATTAGCCTTAGTCAGCTTGATTTGTTGGCTATTTTTTCAAAATTATAGTAAAATAATTTAAAATTATCATTTTTATTGCATAAACTTCTTTTTTTAAAAGTACACTTTGCTAACTATATTTTTCAGATTTATATAACTTTCAATTGTTATTGTTACTTTTCAATTATAGTTTAGTTGTTTTTAGTTATTTTATCTAAAATAACCGAAAATAAAACAAATAATAATGTTATAAATTTTAAAGATTAAAAAAAATTATATTTTAGATATTTTAATTCGGAAAAATTTAAAAATTAAAAATAACTGTATATTTAATAAAAGTTAAAGGACATGCGTATTTCTTATATATTTTATAATTTATTGTTATATATACATTCATAAATAACCAAAATATAAAGATAACACATTATTCTAATTTTGTTTTTTTTAATTTGGGATAAAAACATTAGGATCTCTAAAAGTTATGTCCTTTTTACAATTTGGTTCAGAATTTTTTTAATGCTCAATTTGCTTAAAATACTTGAGAAAATGTACCATTTGTTAGCCAAGGCTTGATTTGTTGGGTTTATGTGAATATAGTCTAAAATGGGTGGACTGGACCTTTATAAAATATCATTACAAATTTATTCGAGATAAAACACCTCTATTCCTCTAATGGTTTTATGTGTGTTTTGTGCAAATGAAAGATTAGAATTGGGATAACAACATAAGAATTTCCTATAAGTTAGGTTGTTTATTACTATGTGCAAAAATACATTTTATTTTTGTACTAAGTTCTAAAATAATTTTAGAAAAGACATCACTGGTACTATAAATTATCCAAGGCTAATATGTGTTTTATATTTTGATATCGTATTTCTAAAAAATCATAATGGTATAATGTTGGAAGAATAATGCAAGTCCATGTAGCTTTGACGAAGTATAGCTTTGGCCACTGGATAATGCTTAAAAGTATAACTTTTATGATTTAATTATAAAATAAATTAGAGGGCATTGTAAAAATAATATGATTTTTAAATTTTTGATGTATGTCATTATCAATTATTTATATATATATATAATTTTTGTAATGTAAATAGAATATTCATATTTTCTTTTTATAAAACTTTTTTGTAAAATTTCTGATGTAAGTTATTATCAGTTATATATATATATATATATATAGTTGATGTAAGATAAATAGAGTATCCAAACTCTTTTGCGGAAATATTAAAAATAAATCTAAACACTTTAAGCCAATCTTTTGAGAATTATCTTAAGATTTATAAAAAAAAGTTAAATAAATAGAATAATTAATGTAAGCTATATGATAAAATGGCATTTAGTCTAGCTTATATTTAGTAATCCCCTTATTTTTGTTAAGTCTAAATCTAATGAATGAGATGGTAATGTGTTTTTTTTCTCTAAGTTACTCAAGCTAATGATGCAACCTAGATTTCTTATATCAACATAGATTAAAGTACATATTATGTTTCTAATACTTTTAACCTAAAGATTTTCATAACAAATATTACTATTAAATTGATATGATAGTCAACCAATAATAATATATGAACTAATACATATATGAAAGTAAAAAAAATCATTCATTAAACTCATAATATAAAAGATTCATCATAAATAAAGAGCCAAACTAAACACTTATAGAACTTAGTCCGACATACTTAATTCAATGGTCATTGTAATTAAATAGAAAGACATAAGATACAAATAATAGAAAATTAAAACTCTCTCAAAATCCAAAGGCCATTCAAGGAGTGAAAAAGATTGATCCCCACTCTCCACATCTTTAAAAAGCTTCTTTGATTCTTGCAAGAATCATGCAAAAAGACTAACTAGATGTAGAAGATGATCTATAGGAATTCCTATAGAGAGAATAGTAGAAACTTATCGTAGAGAGAATAGTAGAAGCCTCCTTTGTTTAATTAATCTCTACTTCTTATAGTGATCCCATTTTTTAGAGCTATTCTCTCAACATAACACTACTATAGTTATCTCTTTACTGTTCTAAACAAAATAAGCCTATTAAAAGATAACTATCCATTAATTACATCATAACTAGTTAATTTTTTCTTTGTGGGCCTTAATAAATTTGGCTAAGCCCGTGTTATTAGTAGTCCATGTGTCTTAGTTTTAAGCCTTTGACCGCCGTAGTCCATTTAAAGCCCATTTATACATTTTTGGCTCAAAATCTCCTATTTGGCTATTATTTCCTGAAATTAGATAAAAAATTAAAGTGAGATAAAAAACACATATTCCTGCATATTATATATATAAAACATATAAATAAACTACTAAAATATCGTAATTATATATACATAATATAAACTTATCACTAAATTATAAAAAGAAATTAGACCACATAATAAAAAAGGATATAATTTATAAAACTTCGAACGTACGTTGTTAGTAGTTATACATATAATTGACTTAAGGTAAATAGACTATCCATACTCTTTTTGGCGGGAGGTTATGCATTTGTAGATCTGTTAGAACTATGCATAATTACATTATTCTTTATTTGGCAACACTAACCATAAAATGAAAGTACAATCAGATATCTTTGACGTATACCTCAGAAAATTAATAGATTTGATATGCTTATTAAGCATACCATATATTCTAACATAAAATTTGTTGATATCACAAACATATAATCCTTGACATATCTCAACAATAATTACTATTTATATGCAATTCATCTAGTATTAACATTTCCATTTTCCCTCATTGCTAATATGTTCCAAATATTCTTGGCATCCATCTGTAAGTGATAAGCGCGAAAGTTTTTAAAACGAATAATAATTATATTTCTTTCGGTCACTAAAAACATATCATAAAAGTGCACATAGAATGTTAAAAAACTCAATTTGATCGATTAGCAAATAATGCAATAGTGTGATTTTTATTCAACATCAATTATGATGAATAAATTTATACATATAATTATATTTTTGTTGTTTATTGGAACTAAGATGACGGGTTTAATTGGTGACCTCAAATCGCAGAAATAAATTGAGGTATGAAAAATACAAGAATCTTGAGAAATGATAGATAAATTTGGCAAAAAGTCAGTGAATGTTAAGATCAAAATAGAAATTAATTGACACTTAGATCGACAATATCATATTTCTTAGTTTAAAGTGAATAAATACTCTAAAATTGTGCAATTAAATGACTAAATGCATTGAATGCATTAAAGTAAACATGTAGCTAACAAGATAACAATGTGGATGTAGCCATCAAGGTCTTATGCATAAGGGCCCCAGACATGGCTGATTACACATACAATACAAAAGGACATTAGACATAATTCAGAAGAGGACATTAACTAGACATGTAAGCCCTAATGTCTAATTCAAGGAAAAAAAGAACTAGACCAAAGAGAATTCTTATTAGTATCCCCAAAAGGCAGCATCATATAATCCCCAAGAAACCCGAAATTTTCATGTGGGCTCATAGCCTCCATTATCCACTGATGTCTCTTTATGGCTTCCATGTTCGCTTCAAAAGTTTGCCTTTCTGCTTCCTCCTGAAATGGTGCAACCTCCATAATAGGTCCAGCAAAAATAGATGTTTCTGGTGCAAATGGTGGTGGTGATGGTAGTTTTGGTGGTAGTGGTAATGGTGGTTGTGGTTGTGGTGGTGGTGGTGGTGGTGGAGGTGGAGGTAGAGGTGGTGCTACTGCTATCATTTGGGAAGTAATCTCTTTGTTATTTGTCTCAGCCTTCTTGCGAATATCTTTCAAGTGTTGATCAATAATCCAGCTGAGATCATTCAAGTTGATCATGTTCAAGTTAGTTAGGGTCTTACCGATCAAGCTCTGGAACATGACTCGAGTCACCTCCTTCTCGCGATTCTCCTTGCGTTGTTTCTTGAGTTGATCATTGGCCTTACCAAGTCTTTGCTTGAGGAAACTCTCTTGATTCACCATCTTGTTGCTTTGCTCCATCTCGGGCATGTTCTTGAATTGGGACAACACATGTTGGACTCCCGTAGGAGAAGGCCAAACCTTGGGTTGTGCATCATAAGGGCTATAAATAATTACACAAGCCTCAATACCACAAAGGGTACTTAACTCGTCCACCTTCTTAATGAGACCCTTCTTCCTCTTCTTGAAGGTTACTTTTCTTGCATAATCATTAGTGATGTATGCAAGCTTAACCTTCTTTCTAGTCATGGTGAAAGGCAAAGAAAGCAGACAAAGGTCAAGAATTTGGAAGGTTTCAGTCTTGTATAGGTGTGGTTTTTTTGCCCTTTACAACCTATGATATATATATAGGGCTAGGAAGATGACCACATGTTAATATGGGATTACTGACTTGTTAAATCTTAATTGGAGATATTAATGGGTATTTTGGGTGGCATATGTGGGGCACCCTCTCTAAATACAATCTTATCATTGAAATTACCTAAAATGGGCTTGACAATTATCATTATCTCAACATATTTAAGTAAGAAAAATAATATGATTTGAAGGGGCATTTTAGTCTAAAAGGGCTGATTGTGGGTGCTCTAATCAACATGGAAATTATAACAAGTTCTTTAATTTGGGATATGATGAAATCTAAGGTTAGAGATATTCATAAATTTGGTGAGTTGGTGGGAGTGTGTATAATTAGGTCTTTTCACATTGGTTGATTAGGGCAAAATACAAACCAACAATGAATCCTGACCGCTGTTTTTACAAAAATGCTTCACTGGTGCTTAGTCATCATTTTTTATACTTTAGTGTGTTGTGCTATTTATTTTTGTTGTTTTTGGTAAACCAAGTTATATTCCATATATAGAGACTGGGAAGATTCAAGATCTATTTGTGCAATGACACATGACATATATATATACATATAAACACATCTTTATACATATAATTTTACATATTTACATATAATATCCCATGATATCAGATTCTCAAAGAAAATTTAATTATGTTGCATTTATATATATATATATATATATATAAAAGTAGAAAAATATTTACGTTTGTTCTATTAATAATTACAATTTAATAACAAAAGACAAAAAAAGGACGATTAAAGTCACGTGGCCTACTTATAAAAACTCATTATTATGACTATATAATTTTTTAGTTCAGTTGAAGTTTAAACTTTAAGCTCCGTCGCCAGTACGACACAATGTATATGTCATTTTCCTAATATAGATTTAATATTTAAATAAAACTAAATATGAATTTTTATATATGTGGCACTTCTAGAACATTTAATTAGTGGGATAAAAAATGTAAATTAAAGATAAATATTAAAACGTAGTTGGTGTAAAAATAAAAAAAAATAACAATATTAAAAAGTAAAGTTTAAAAAATTTGAGAAATTAGAAATTAATTTGTAAGAATTAGAAAATTAGGAATAATTATAAAATTTAGCGACGATAATAAATAAAAATTAGAACAATTTTATAAAACAAATATAAAAAATTTAAAGATTTAAAATGTGATTTTTGCAGGTCAGTGGAGCGGTGACCCCCACTGGCCCTAAATAGAATCACCACTATGTGGATTTTAACAATCTAAATAAGTAATCAAATTATGAAGACATAAAAGATGAATAAATGGTTACTAAATCTCTCATTTACCATTTTAAAGTTAAATGAATTGGGAGCAATCTAACCCCACTAGCCTGTTTTGTTAACTATCAAACACAAGGCCACTCACTCTTAAATTGGAAAAATTATAATGAGGAAATAATCTAAATTCTAAATTCTTTTTTTCTTCAAACAAAACATTCATCTAGAAACTAATTAAGGCCATTACAATGCTAAAGGATAATGGACTTAAAAGGTCCAGCCCAATGAGAAACCAACATTATCCATAAAGTCCGAAACCAAATTCTCACCTTTAAACACCACCCAAAAAATAATAATAGTGATAATAGTAATAATAATAATAATTGAACAATTTTATTTTCGTAACTAGAGAGAAGAAAAAGAAGTCTAAATTAAGTTATAATTTCATATAATAAAATGAATACGTCATTATGTGACTTTTAAAGCCGTTAAAATAGCATGATTAGGGTTTTAATAAAAGAATTTGATATTATATTAAGAATATCGAGTAACATCATTGTATAATGTAATCACATATTTATTTATAAGACTTTTAACTTCGTAGGAAGATATCAAAAACATTTCGCCCAAAATTACTTAGTCCAAGAGAATTAACAAAATTTACGCTTTGTAAAATAGAGGGTGGCAGTAGTAATATAATAAGATAAAGGCGGGTTTTGACATGTTTTTTTTGAAACGTCAGGGGGGTTAGTGAAATATACAAAACCTCAGGGAGGGCACTAGTATTTTGCCCCTTCTTTTACTCTTTCTCCCACTCATTCTCATCTTCTCTCGCTCGTTTTCTCAGAGCATTGTCAAAGAAATGCGAGTTTTTCTGTCCTCATCGTTCTCCCACCACTAACCGCTCTGTTTGTCATCCTTCTCAGCTCGATTTCGTTGTTTTCTCATCGTATATATCACTGTCACTTGTAAGTTATATTTTAGTTTTTCGATTTCTTGTCACTCTGATGCTTTCGTTTCACCATCGCTTTAAAGCTTTGATTTCGCTCTTTTCTTTTCACATTGCACTCGGTTTTTGTTTTTTTTTTTGGATGTCTCAGATGCTTTAGTTTCTTTTCACTTTTATACAAACTGATTGAAAGACGAAGGGGAAGGATCCCCTCTTGTCAAAGAAGGAAGGAAGGGGAAGGAGCATCTCTGTACTGTAAGTTCTTTTAAGAAAGTAGTTAACTTGTTAATAGCTGTGATAAGTTGGTGTAAAAGTATTAGATTGTATCATCCGCCGATTATGAATTTTTGAACTCCTAGTAGAGCATTAGGTTATGTAAGAGTAAAGTGAAAATCGTATCCGAATCAGTGCGACTGTATCAGACTGTTTGGCTAATATTTAAAAAACCATGGTTATAACTGAAATTAGTTGATTGTTATTTAGGGTAAAATCAAATTGAAGATATAAGTGGATTTCTGCTATGAATGGATATATCTTACAATTGTAGTACAGTTTGATTTATATATTTATAATAAATAGCGACTCCATCCAGTTTGTTATTATGATATGGTTGTCCTCTTTTTGCTGCAGTTTATGAGTTAGTTGCTATTGTTTTGCTCACTTTTTGAATCTCATTTTTCAAGCTTAAATTGATGCTGATTTTTAGTCAGTTTCTTAGTGAGCTGCTGTCTAGTTTCCTTGGAAGTTGGCAATTGGATGTCTGCAGTTAAAAATTTAATGAATACTTCTGTTGAAGTTTGGGTACTGAAAAGAGAATTGGAAGACTGGTTATCAATTTGAAATTATGGCAAACTTTAGGTATAACTGACCGGTACTATACAAAACAAAGTGATGCACTTTTATGATCCTCATTTCTCTCTTTTTTCCGCTAAGCTTCTCTGCTCAATTAATTACTAAAAGATGAATTTCTGTTTGTTATCCAGTTTTGATTCATGATCTCAAAAGTTTTTGTGATTTATCTGTGGAATCTTTGCTCTAAAATAACAATTCTTGGCTCTGCAGGAGAAGAAGATAATGAAAGTTAAGCTCTTGCGTATCCTTAAATAAATATGGTTTTTGTCTTTTTGTTGCTGTTTTAGTTCCTCCGTATGTAGATATGATTTCTTGGTTACTCTAACTGATCCCTTTATAAGGTTCTTTTTTTGGGATTTTTTTTTATTTTGTGAATTAAATGCAGTAAATGTGATAGATACTTCGCTACTCTTGAATAATTCCCTCAATTGCTGAGCCATGATCTTTATTTTTCGAATATTCGTGTCATTGAGCCTCAATGGCAATAAAATTTGTCTTGTTTCATTGTTAGGAGTTTCAGGGAAATACCATTTCTTTATAAGTAAATTTGAGGTAAATATGGTTAAAAAAAACTAATTGTTAATGCATTTAGCGCTCAAAAATTCGCGGTGCAGTCATATTTTGTAATGTTAAATATCTTTTCCATGAATGTATCATTTGCCGATTTGTTGTGTTGAGAGTGATTCAGTCAAGGGAAATTGTTTAATGTTGCTTTAAATGCTTATATATGCACTCAACATTTTCCTGTTTGACATTCGAGCTTTCCGACAAAGGTTTTCTCTTAACCTGCCTTCTTTCTGATTGTCCACCATGGCTTCTAAACAGAGTATGTTCACATTATCTCTGTATATTGTTTGTTTCAAATGTTATGCAGTTGGAATTGAACATCTAATATAGCCTGCAGAAATTATGTGTAAATTTAAATTCTTATACCTTTTAATGTTTAGGCCAGATTTTGCTTTCTATATGTCAGAATTCTTGATGTTGTCCTTTAGCTTCTCGTACGCACTGCAACTCATCTATCATCAGGAATATTGGAATTATACCTGGATATGGTTTCTTTATTTTGGCAGGGAGCTAACTCTTGTCTCTTGGATGGATTATAGGTGGCATGCTATTGCATCATGGACTTGGGATGCTCAAGACGAAACATGTGGGATCTGTAGGATGGCCTTTGATGGCTGCTGTCCTGATTGCAAACTCCCTGGCGATGATTGTCCATTAAGTGAGTTTATCGACATTTATCTTAGAAGTTTCTTTCATTTTCCATTTTCCTCATGTAGTTCATATTTAATACTGAGAAGTTCCTTAAATAGGTTTCTGCACTGCCTGTGGTTCAGAAATTTGTTTTCCTACAGCCTGAGTTCATCTCATTTAATGTCTTTTTTTTTTTTTAATGCACTTGGGTTGTTATGTGGGTTTTTCTGGCATTTTTAAGCAGCAACTCTGTGTTTGTCGACTGAAAATTCAGCTATTATATAATAGTCCATAGGTCTAGCCGTTTCTGCTTTAGCATTTGTCCGTTTACCCTCTTAAATGCTTCCAATTGAATTGGTAGCACTAGACTCAAACAAGGTTCATTACACTGTTATTATGGACATTGATCTGATCGGAAGGTTAAAAAAATGATCAAGTTTTGTGGTGATCTAAATCACAATTTTATGGAGTTACTTTGAGGCCACTGTTTCTTTTTTCCTGTGGGAATGCAAGGTGGGGAGCACAATTTTATAACATACTGTGTAAGAAAGCATAGGATTTATTGAGATTTTAGTTGGATTGAAAATTAAAATTCTGATTTCAGTCACCCTGTGTTTCGTAAAATTGCTGTCTAATTCAAAATGAATTTATATCAATATTGGTGATATGTTCATAATCATAATCACAACATACTTGTTTTACCAATTACTCCAGCAGCAAGAAGTTACAGCTTTTCAAAGATAAGTAGGTATGCATCCCGTCATGTAACTATACATTGCTCAATTGTCAAATGGATGTATTTTAGTTGTTATAAGCTTGACTGTTGCCTTATATGTGTGATATCATGTGGAAAATGATGTAGGCGAGGCTAATGTACATGACAAGTATCCATTGATATTTGTCCACATTACTCAGCATAATGTATTGGTGCTTTTGCTTTTCTTATGTCGGCAAGATAATGTTGCATCATTTGTCTCTGTTGTTCCGTAATGTAGTGTAGATTAGATATCAAGATTCAAGTTCTTGAATCATATAATCCACTTTTTAATTAGTTGGTGAGATCTCTTTTCTTTCCTTTTCTGCAGTCTGATGACATGCTTATGTAGCCCACTTTAGATTGTAGTAGTGTTATGATTACTAAACAACTTGGACTGATGTATGTTGGTATTAGAACTAATGGTCTTCACTCATTGTCCTTTTGTTGTTGTTGTAGTCTGGGGTGTATGCAACCATGCTTTCCATCTTCACTGCATCTTGAAATGGGTGAATTCACAGATTTCCCAAGCACATTGTCCTATGTGCCGCAGAGAATGGCAATTTAAAGGATGATGAATTCTTCTGTTGTATGATTGATGGCCTTTTCTTTGTGGTTGTCAATCCTGTTTCTCCTTGGCGGCTCTTCTGGCGAACTCCAGAAAGATGAGCTTGAAGCTTCCAATAGTTAAATGTCTATTCGAATCTGTCGTTTCTTGATCTCTCTTTTAACTTTTAGTTGACATTAAATATTTGAGCCTACGCAAGTGAAACAGCACAGTTTTTAGCTTCTGGTAAATTATTGTGGATGTTGGAGGAAAGGAGAAGGTATCAGAATAGGAGTGATCATTATTGGTATTGAGCAGGAAGACAAATACAGAGCATTTCGGTTGCAAGTTTCATTTGTCTGTCTGGTTTGTAAGCTGCCCTGCTGCTACTATTATCTTGTACGATATGTGTCATTATCTGCTCCCCACCTTCGCAATGATTGTCATTAACAACAAAGCATTCAGCTAAATGGTGGCACTTCCATCTGAGCTATGATGCCACCGTTGGAAAATGTAGATAATGCTAAAACTGGAGCCAACTCTTAAAACTAAAGCAGAGAATAAAGTAAAGTAATTTAGGTGGGACGCATAGCATCTTCCTTTGTTGTTTTGTTCTGCTTTTGTAAAAGCTTATCTTTTTCTTTTCTTAGCCTGAAAGCCACCAAATTAACTTATCAACTTGGGATTATACTCTACAACTAGGAAATTCCATAAATAAAGTTTGCAAGGCTCTAAAAGCTTTTATTTGCTCTTGTAAATGTTCCACAGTACATTCTGTTGGAATAGCCATTTGATTCCGTGAAAAGTATATATCCAACAAAAGTTCAACATACCTTAAACCAACAAGTCAAAGGGATGATAGGAGTAAAGAAAACGAAGACATGATGACAAAGAAATATATATCATCACTTGCATAATTCAAAGAGACACTAACATCAAACATGATAATGGGCAACTCATTGCCCTACCGACAACAAATCCACCCTCTTTAATTACACTGAATTAATAGGTAAAATTAACAAAAGGGCAATTAAATAAATTGTCAGAAATTTAAAAAAAAAAACAAAACAAAAGAAAAGAGGAAAAAGAAAAAAGACGTTGACACACAAGAACGATCCATCTGAGTCTGACTGCTCCAAACTAGAAATGCTCCATGAAATCAAATATGATTATAAAATCTCCACCTATCCAAAAAAATGAAGTTTTTAAAAAAAAAATTAATAATAATAAATTTTAAAGCTAAAAACAACTTTCTTAAGTCATCATAATCGCACAGCTAGACTATAAGTAACAAGTGTTCATAGAGAGGTTAGGGCCATGTCACTGCGGACCCTAGCCATTAAACACTGTCTCTGTGTTTGGTAACGCATCATTTTCAGCCACGAATCATGCCAACAATTTTGGATTATCATTGCATCATAAGCAGTGGATGATAACTCAGCATTTAATTGGCGATACCGTATGGTTTTTTTATTATTATTAAACCATAGTATGCGAGGAGACTCGAATCTCATCCATTATTATAATTAGGTTAAGAATATATGGGATGAATTCATTACATACGATAAGCTTATTTTATAAAAACACTGCTATGTACATGTAAATAAGGGGACAAAGAAGGCTATGTTACCATGCATATGTAGAAGAAGATGATCACTTGGTGATAGCATAAACTGCATAGATAATCCCAGGAATGTACCCAAAAAGGGTTAGGATCAAACAGATCCAAAACTCCACCTGCACCCACCAAATGAAATTCATGTCACAAATGATACAGCAAACGCAGAGATAAAAGACCTTTTTTCTTTTCTTATTCAGTTTTTATAATCAAAGAGAAATGAAAAGGAAATTTAAGAATCCCAAAAGGGTAACAAAATAATTTAACAAAAATCCAAGATTTTACCTTGCAACCATACTTAAGGAAGACACCGAGAGGAGGCAAGATGATAGCCAAGAGAATATCTATGCAAGTAGCTGCGCCGTCTGCCATATGATCTTTCACTTGTGCTGCGCAAAAACGTTTAAGTATGTGTGTGTGTTTTGTGGGTAACTAACTACTTCCTGCTTAATACTCTCTTTTTTGCTTTCCTTTGGTTTTTGTTGTCCGGCGAGGGATGTGGGGGAAGCTTATCCATCTCGAGCCGGGTATAAATAGAGCATTAAGTTGGAGGGTAGACGTGTAAGTGAGTGATTGGATTGTCAGTGTTCACACGCATTAACATGTAAGATTTATTTTGAGTTGTTTCGTAATGCATGGAGAAGGTTTGCCTGGTGGCTTGCTTAGGGTCGAAAAAGCGAAACTATCATATGTACAGCTCAATGTAATAAATCTTGCATGATCGGGCCACGTGCTCTCCCCCCCATGTGTACTTACCCTTGCTTTTTCTTTTTTCTTTTTCTTTTTTCTTTTTTCTTTTATAGAAAAATAAATGAGAATTAAGAAATGGTTTCGTAGTTTCTAGTTTCAAATTTCAAATTTCAAATTGGATTGGAGGTTCTTTATTAACCCACAATAAGAAATAGCAAATTACTTTTATCCCTGACATATAATGATTATTAGCAATTTCATCCCTTTCATTTCAAAATTGAACTATAAGAATTTTAATTCAAGAAACATATCGTATTTAATATAATGTTTAGGGTTCACAATAATTTCTTCAAAAACCAAATGGATTAGACTCCTCTTTTTCTGAAACATAATTGCTTATTGTTTAATTATGATTATAATATATCGACTTGAATTCCATAACATGTGGATCATGGGTGGTTATTATTAATTTGACTTTATTAATTAGTAATTTATAATTTTTCATTAATCTAGATTGAATTCTTCGCAATAACACATCTAAAATAAAAATAAATAAATAATTATCTCACTAATTATTACATTTATCATAACTCCAAAATAATCTTATCATCCAATAATAATAAAAACTTAGTTGCCGCGTAGAAAACGACCGACCAATAGGGTTTCTCCAAGTGCGTTTGCGGACGATAGCCTCAGGAGGCCACGTGTCCTATAACAAAAATCTCATAACCGACAAGAAAACGGATCATGGAATCTGGACGTAACCGTCCATTTGAAATGTCACGTGCGACAGGTATGAGAAGGTATATCAGAATCCCATGTTCCTATTCCTATGACAGTTAAACTAGAACCTTTTATTAGCTGTTCGAATTTCTTTTGTCCAATCTCTAAAGCTTTCATCAAAAGATGCCCCTGTATTTCCTCCCATTAAAAATAATAAATATATCCTATCACTTTTAAATAAATATCTTTACACTTAACTCATTAATATTTATTCTTTATTCAGTGTAATATTTTATACCCAAAAAAGAGTGTAAGAATTTATATTTTTTTTCCATCATAAATAATATCTGATCGGAGACGATGATTAATATTATGGTTTGTTCAATTCTCATGTTCTGTAACATAGTACTAGAGCTGGCCTCACACTTTGGTATTTTTGTGCTTATGTTTGTGCCACGTCTTAGTAGGATGTGACACGTAAGCTGATTTGTGCTTCCATGTGTCACTACATTTGGATTAATATGCTTTGCTGGATGCCACGTGCTGCAATTGGACCAAGCATGTGTAAAACCGAGTTACGACATAAAATCAAAGTATAGCGCGACCTTTAAAATTACAGTTTTAATAATGCTATATTCAATTGAAATTTATAAAATAAATATTATAAAAAATAATAAAATTAAATTAATAAAATAAATAGATATTTTAATATAAATACATCGACTTAATATAGGATCTAATTAGAAATTTTATATATTTTATTAAAATTTAATTTATTTATAATCAATTTTACATAAATTTAATTATATAAAATAATAAATTAATTTTCACTATATTTAAAATATATAAAATTTAGATTTACAATTAATTTTATAAATTTTATAAATTTCAATTAAATATAATGTAGAAATTTAAACAATTTATTCTCATAATTTAAAATATAAAAAAAATCTAAATTAATTTTATAAATTTAAAAACATGATAAAATAAAATAGTCATACTTTACACTTATTATAAAAACTATAATGCAACTACTTTTAAACATTTATGTGGCAAGAGCAAGCTTTGTTCCCATCTTTAAAAAAAAATCAAAAGATAATTTATAATTTAAAATAAGAAGTAAGTATAAAAGTAGAGTATTATACAATTTTACTATTTGATAATTTTAATGTGTCTTTTACACAAAATGTGATATATAGTTAAATTTTATGACAAAAAGAAGTACGATGTAAACCTTCTAAGGAAGAGAAGGATACACGCCAAGATCGATACTTATAAGGTTTGCCAAAAAATATTTACGGAACTATCGCCATTATTTATAAAGAAATAAGATCAATAGCTATAATGGGATGAACTTAATTAATCCTAGAAACTAACAAGTTAATAAAATTAAATTAAGATAGAAGTGAAATCAAAACCGAAATAATAAGTTTTAATCTCAATAACACTTAAAGAAACTCTTTAAGCAAAAACAAGGTATATATATGCTTTTGCAGAATTACATAGCTCTATTTATAGAGTTTAAATTCTCATAATCCTAGAATGATTAGGATATGCTGCCAAGACTCCTAAATAAACAAATCTTGAAGTAAAAGAGTAGCAAACTCCTATTTTGACTTGGACTTGTTAAAAGAAAACTCCTATTTTGACTTGGATTTTGACTTTGAATATTCAACCTTGGACTTGGGCCTTACGTTTGGGCTTGAATTCAACATAAATCAGATATGATCTTCATGTCTTCACGTTGGGCTTTAATCCATGAATGAAATACAATTAATCAAAGTTGAATCTTGATCTTCTAAGTCCAACTCGCTAACCTTGCTTCTTGAATGCATCTTATCTATCACGTGGACCATGAAAGAATACAAGGCAGCCTTGAATCTCTTGCTTTTAGCTCGTGTGATTGGACCTTCATACTTCAATAGATCCATTTTTGGCTTGCTTGGTGGTAAAGGATCAGCTTGATTTCATCAAAGTATTTCACCATCAAAATTTAACATATTTTAATCAGCTATTATTATCATATTCACATATTTAATAATGCTTAATAACTTAAAACGTCATTGATAGGCTATCATTATTATATTCATATATTTGATAATGTTGACAATCAAATGTTATTGTTAGATTGTTAAATCGATCTTATTGAATTACTGCCTTAATCGTGATTTAACAGTCAAAAAATAAAATTAAAAGTTATTAAACTCTAAACTAAAATTAGTAGACACAGATAATATGATCAAAATAAGAAAAATTAAATTCTAACTAATTGATATTTTTTAATCGAAAAAATATATTTTTTATCAAGATTTTTAACTATTAATTTATTATTTAAAAAATAATAAATTTGTACTTATCTTTTATAATTATTTATTAAAAAATTAACTGCACTAGTATAACTTTTTTAAATAAAATTTTTATTTTTAATCTGTACCAACTTTTGCTCGAAGAAAATGCAATTGTCAAACTTAAATTTATGAATTAATGGACTATGTAACACACTTCACTCTACATATCACTCTTCTTAATAAAATATTTGGCTAATTAGTACTTTGAACATTTTTGAAGAAAGCAAAGAAGCTTAATAATTAATCTTAGAGACTAAGGTTAGTGCACATGTCTTTATCATAGTGGGTCCAGATTATGATCTCATTTTACTACCGAGTGGCACCAATACGGTACCTATCTTAAAAATGCTGTACAAATCAACATATCCTAATTGTTTATTCTTGTATAACTATCATTATTATTAATATTATTTTAATTATAAAATTAAATTTATAAATATAATTAAATAAATTTTTAATTTTAATATTTAATTTAAAATAGTTTAATAAATAATAATAAACTAACTAAATTTTAAAATATTTTTAGACTTTTTCAATTTTATTGATATAATTAGATTTTTTAATTAAAAAATGATATAATATTAAAATACAATTAATATACTATTTTTAAAAATAATTATTATTTAATTAAAAATTAATTTATTATTAATATATTATTTTTTAAATTAAAATAAAAATTTATTTAAAAATATAATTTATTAATTAATAATTAGATAAATAAGTATATATATATATGTGTCAAGACAAGAATCCTATATATCAAAAATTAAACACCCATATTAAAAAAAATTAAATTCTCAAAAATTAAAAATTATATAAATAGTAATATTTATAAGGCAGATTCACCCTTTAATTAGCAGATGATCATTGCAAAAATTGTTTAGTGGGTTCTATTTTATCTTAACGTTTCAGAAAGGATAAAATTTCTTGCAACGCTTTCTTTAATTA
The DNA here is from genome assembly GCF_019578655.1 of Ricinus communis. NCBI lineage: Eukaryota > Viridiplantae > Streptophyta > Magnoliopsida > Malpighiales > Euphorbiaceae > Ricinus > Ricinus communis. The sequence goes on from NC_063265.1 coordinate 13,292,663, forward strand.
TAATAGAAGGCAAGAACATGGGCTTGGAATCCAATGCCATAAAGAATGTAACTTTAGGCATAACCCACTAGGCCACTAGTGCCTGTTTTCTTGTTTCCTTGATTAATAGTACAGCAGATGAGAACAGACAGAAAGCTCTGTTTCTTAGCCTTTCTCGCCATTGAAATTCAACACTCTTTTTATCTCTTTTTTGTTCCCAAACAATCCCCAGCTTTTGAATTTCAATTACTTTCATATTTGATCCCTTCTTGAATATTATCAACTCCTATAAGTTATTATCCCCAATGTATAAAGGGTGGTTCATGTTTCATTATCATTTCTTTAGGCCAAGGCTTTGTTTTAATCGATAATTGGAATTTTCTTGTCTAAACACAAGAAATCAAAAACTAAAAACAATATCTAAATCAGAACAAATTTCATTTGTACTTTTCTGCCTTAAAGGGCTAAGCTTAATCGATTCGTACAATTGATCGTGCTCATCCTTATCTCATCAGTGAGATGTCATTATCTTGATTTGTTTGATGTTTGATGTTTGATGTTTGATTGCATCCATTAACTTAATCTGATAACAATAAATCTATAAAAAAGTCTTTGACCTTGCGTTTCTCTCTTTATTCGTAACCAGAAAAAGAAAAGAAAAAAGAAAGAGCATGAATGATTCATTCACTAACAAGGGTTGTGGAAAAATTAAATATGTAAACTCCACCCAGCAATCCAATGTAGGATTCCAGTCCCATGACAAAACAGATCAAGAAACCTGCAAAACAGTAATCAAGAAAAAGATGGTAAGACTATTTAAAAAGTCACAAAGGAATTAAGCACAAACCAACCTCTTCTACGTAATTGTATAATACAGGTAAGTGAAAGAAAGAAAGAGTGAAGTGAGAAGCTTTGATGAATGAGGAGAGGGAGGAATAATAGGAAACCTATGGCATGGGTGGAGTAGGGAACATAATAAACACTAACACTGAACAAAATATTGTTAGTATCTTTTATTTTCTTTAATTGAAGTTATCTTCTCCACTCACCCATCCCACAACCTTCCCAAAATCCTTACTCCCTTCTCCATTTCTTCATCTATTCTCTTTTTTTTTTTTTTTTTTTTGTTACTCTGAGTCATGAGGTTCTTGATCATGGCTTCATTTATATACTCCCTGTCAACTATCAAACCCTAGCTACTCTTGCATATTCACCGCTGGATTATAAGAGTGTGGAATGATCTTCACCCTTGTTTTTTTTTCTTTTTTCCTTTTTCCCCGTGGTGGGAACTGGGTATTGCCTTTTGCAAGTCTTTCGGCCTATCTTCTCCTTGGAAATTTACCTTCCTGGTAGTGGTCGACATAAATGTGCAAGGATGTTGCCTATTGGGCTTGGAAGTTTTGTCCACTATATCTGTCCAAGCCCTAAAACCTTTGAGCCTTACTCTATTTTGTTATGCAAAATAAGGATGGGCCAGTAAGTTGATCCAACATTCACCATTTTCATTCTCTTTGAGCAGTTTCCTCTACCGAGCAGCACAAAACAACAAAGGAATACAATGTTATCTGGGGGACCATATCCATGAATCATGGGTATGAATTTGTGGTGTTTGTATTGCATTACAGAATAAATAGTACAAGCACTTGCTGGGATAAGGTTCATACTTTTTCCTTACAAAATCCACCCGGTTACACCATGAGTGGTTTGTCACTCGTCAGCCTCCTTCGTATTCACTCTCCCATCAAATATGGCACTTTCTGTTCCCAAAATTTCAAAAGAAACCCATCAATCAACTGTCCCCTTTCAGTGTCATATTTTTATCTCACAAGGTTCTTTGGCAGGGTATAAAGGGGGCAATTTTATTTTAAATATAATACAGCAAAAATTTAAAAATAATGCTATTAGTTTTTTCTTTCTAACATATGAGATTATAGATTAATGGTCATATAGTTGGAAGCTGAGGCTACAACTTAAGAACCTGATAGGAAGGAAATACCATATTCAGAGGCCTTGCTTTTGTGTATGATTAATTATTTATTTTGGGTGGTGAAAACTCCTGTATACTTTCCTTAATTTCCACGAGTGGAACCAGTTTGACTCTGGATCACCTCATTTAAGGTGGCAACATATGGAAGAAAGAAGATTAGGTAACAAATAAATATGGACCATGTCGGTAGGGACCATTGGCATGAATCATGCACATTTTATAACAAAGAAATATGTATATCTATATAGCAATTTGATGGCACAGAAACAACTACAATTAATTGCATTAGGCAAAAGTAAGAACTCTTTTTCTGTTTTTGAAGGAAAAACACATCGGTTTCTTTCTTTTCTTTTTCTGTCTGACACAACTGTCATCGCCTCATGTGATTCAAATGGACTAACATATTCTCATCTCATCTACCCCATCATTACTCATCTATCATCAATCAGTCCCTTTGTCTCTTCCTGTTGTTACCTTGTAAGAGAAAATTAACATATCACATTTAGCAGCAGCAGCCTCAACAATAATAACAACATGTACTTTAATTATATGCATGCAGCTATAGGAGGCTTCACAATCACCACCACTTTAATTCCCCCCAATTTCATCTGTCGTCATGTAGGATTGGTATGGGCAGAACCTGCCAAACAACCATAGGATTTAACGATACCAAATCAAACAAAAAAGAAAACCCTCATTGAATTGAGCGACTTGGGTACTCTCGATGAGTTTCACCCACCATTTGCTAAGCAATATGTATCATAATTGTTTGTATTTAGACTTTAAGAAAACCATACATATTTATTATGAATAATTATTAAACGATCATTAGAATTTAATATATCAGTGATGAAGGTAATTGACAAAAATTTGAATCCTGTCCTATCCTTTTCATGTCACAGGATGCACCTGATATTTTTTCCAAAATATGGCAACTATAAGTACAAGTCCAAGAAATTGTGTACTTGTACTGAATAGGTAATACCGGGCTGGTTGTTTGTGTTTATGGCACTCTGGCAGGCCACTGGCTTCTGCAATATAGCTCTCTAATATATATATATACAAATTTTGTGCAAAAGGAAATTCTTTTCTTTCTGAAAAAAATAAAAAGAAGAAGAAGAAGATAACTGTGCTTGTTAGATGGGTGAAGTGGTCATGTGCAGATAGCAGAGAAGCAGAGACAATGGTCCTACACATAACCACTAATTTTTAAGAAAGAGTAGAGAAAGAGAGAGCATGAGTCAGTGTTCGGGTCATAATTTTGCATACAAATTTCTAAGGCTCCGCAGCCAAGAAGCTATTAATTGTTTATAAAAGTTGTTGGGTTGGGTTGGGTCGGGTCCTGCTGGCTCTCTGGCCAGCTCTTCCATTGCAGAAAGGGTCACAGCTGCCAAATTTCTTTCCTTTTTATATATTATCTTTGATCTGTTCCTGCCAGACTCGTGCAACAGACACTGTGCGCATATAATTTCTTATTTGTTTATGATTTTTAGTGCCAACAATTAGACATCCTAATCTCTGTTGATAAGAAGCTTTGTTTTTTTTTTTTTTTCTGAATGATGTTTGTTTACAAAAATAATAATAAAATAAATAAAGGGTTTGTAAGGTTATGGTGGGGGTGATCGCAGCTAATTTGTAATGCAAGAGAAAAAAGAATGAAAAATTGTCAGAACCTTTTATTTTTTTGGTTTCTTTTACGCAGTCTGGCAGATGGGTTGCAGGTGACAATGGCGGCTTCAGGATTCTTGGATGTCGAGTTATAATAGACCTCGTAGTCATAGGTTTTGGACAGGGAGTGTACAAGAAAATGGTGCGGTCAGGAGTCCCAGAAATTTGCAGTTCAGAGAACATGGGCTAGCTACTTTAGACTAGGTATATACTCCCATTTCTACTGCACCCTCCCCAAAGGATCTATTCATCAGCTGTTTATACTTCTATAAACAATGACCTGAAATTTCTATCTAACCTTTTCTTCTTTCCCTCAATTTGATCCTTTTATATTATTACTGTTATTATTATTATTCCAAAGAAAGATGAATCATGTGCATGTCTATTCTACTAATGGGCAATTAGAAGATATCCCCAATCCCTAACTAGTTTAACTTATAACCCTATAAGAGTAGTCCATTAATCTCTTGCATCTATTCTAATTAAATATCTAATCCGATAATCATATTAAGATAAGTTAATTTAGTTAAATTAATGTTTATTACACAGCATTAATGAATTTATAATTAGGTTCAAATATTTCTTTTCTATTTATTTTGAGAATCGTATTTAATTATTAGTTATTTTGTATCAAATTAAAACCAATTTTAAAAAAAATATAAATATATATATAATAAATTGAGATAAACATGAAGCAGAAACAAAGAGTCCAGTGCAGGTGCAGAAACCAAAACTCCAGAGCAATGTAATGCGGTGGGAAAGGGTTGGGACAGCAAACTCGAACTCTCATGGATAGCTCAGAGTGGGTCACGTGAACTCCAAACTCTCTCAATTCTTTTCTTCTCAATCTCAAATGCATCACTTCTTATTATTATGATCTATAATTACATTCTTCTAATCAGTTAGTAAAATATATGTTACTACTGTCTTGTCAATATTATTGATACTCTTTTGATAAATATAAGAGTGATTATTGTATAGTCTATTTAAATTAAACATAAAACTAAATTTATTGTTGAAAAATACAATTCAATTAAAAAATAAATATTAATTAATCAAATGGTAAAAATAGTCCGGAAACATTCTAGTAGACTGACGACTAGTAACAGTGGTGCATACATTAAAGGGACTGAGAATAATAAACGGATGCTCTAAATTTTGATGGTTCGTTTGGACTTTGTCGAATCCCTTACTTGATCAATAAGGATCCACGTGGAGAAATCTTGTTTGATCTAGGGTTCACTTAAATAGAAAATAAAAAAAAAATTACTAAAAATACGGTTGAGTATTAAAAAATTTATTTATTTATTTAGATAATTCTAAATATTTAAAATATAAAATAAAATTAAAATTAAAATTTATTTTTTCCAACCTCGATATCCAAGCATCGGAAGGTTAAATTCGCTCGCCTCATATATGCACCTATGATGAATAACGTGACAATTTTTCTCTTGTATCCCTACACCTAAGTAAGGAATCAAATCAAGTCACAGGTTACGACAACCCAAAGAGCCAAACACCTTTGGTAATCATCCGAGTGCTGCTCATCTAATTAGTTTTATTTTTATTTTATATAATTATCTTTAGTGGGTCCTTTTCCCATCTTTTCGTAGATAAAGTTGGCGATTTTGGTGTCTCCTCACTCTTTAGCTCATGATAGGAATTGTATCCAACCAAATGCCAATTCTGACCCCAGTGGTTCTTCTACTTAGCTTCTTATAATCATGGACAGGTATGATATTTGAGCTACCTTAATCCGAGCAATCAGAGAAATTATGCTGTAATCTCATAGATTATATAGACTAATCATGAGCTTTTAGATATCAACTTTTTTCTTTTTATTTATTAAAATGGAGTTTAGATATCCATCCTTTTCCATTAGATTGCAATTATTCACTTCTTGTCAAGAAATTTAATTTGATGACGAAAGGGAAAAGAAAACACAATACCCATCTCTACATTATTGACATCCACACCAACTTGCATATATTAACATAAAAAGTCTCTCCAAAAATGAAGGGCAGGAAGATTAATTGAAAAAGCCCATCATCACTGAGTCAATGCCTTTCTTTTGTTAATCCCCCCCATAAGCATGGATTTTCAAACCTTGGTATAATTGTGAAAGCAAAATAAGAGGGGCCAAAGTGCTCTCCATTCACCCTTTTTTTTAATGGCCTAGATTTCCATACATTTAATTTTTGTTTTCCCATTATAAAAGCAAGCATAAGAGCCCATATCAACACAACCCATTCCCAGTATTGTAGGATAACTTAAGATAATATGTTCTATTCAAATTGGGAAACTTCCACCTACCTTATGAGAATAACTGCCCAACGAACACAATTAACATTTCCCTCCCCATCCCAACCGGTTACTTCATGTTCTAACTCTCTTTATTCTTTTTCTAAGGCATTATTCTGAATCTCTATAAGTGATAGCTGTCATAGATTAGTTTCCAGCCTATTACATCATGAGATAAATAATCCTGAATACGTTTCCATTAAGTCACAGAATATGACACATATAATTAAATAAATTTAAATTTAAATTTAAAATAAATACTTATTTAATTCATAAGTCACAAAAATAAACATGTTTATTAAATAGGTCCATAAATTAATAAAAATATACTGTATACGCATAAACACATTTAAATATATTTATTTTCTCTTTTTTCATATAAATATATCATCACCATCTTCCTTCACGGTAGAGTTTATTAAGCTCTCGCAAAATTAAATGGCGGAATAATACCGGGGTGTAGATGGTCCCACAGTACTAACTCAAGAAAGTGGCCCTACAAATTAAAAATAATACACCCAAATAAAGAAGAAGGAAAACGACAAAGTAAAAAGGAGGAGGAAGTAGACAAACCATGGCAGCACAAGCGAGGTTAAAGCAACAAGAAGGGGTTACAGCTTAATAAGGTGCGTGTGTGTGTGTTTTTGGTGAGAGTCTCTGGTCCCCTGCAATCTTTGCTAGCCTTTCGCCGTCTTCTGCGTCCACTTGGCTCCTTCCTTCTCTCTCTTGAAAACTTGAGTTCTTCTCTTTCTTCGAGCTCAGTTAGGAGCTTTTTAAAGATCCCAACTTTTTTTGGTAACTTCTATTATGATTCACAATCAAAGTTTTCACCATTTCTAATGCATTTGGATTAGCATACTTTTGCTTATTCGAGAAGCTCTGATTTCCTCAAATTTCTCTTCTTTCTTAATTGATCTGTTATTGAGTTTTTATTGGTTGGTTACTGGGTTGGGAGGATTTTTGAGCTGTTCTTCAAGTTTCAAGTTAATTGCTTTACTGTTGTTTACTTTAGAAAATCTGATGATCTGGGTTTTTCTGGTTTTTAATTTTAATGATTAGAGAAGCCAAAAAGATTCATTTTCTGCTATTTTTTAAGCTTAAAGCAGCTTAATTTGGAAATTTTCTTTTCTATTTTTCTTTTTTAAAAATTTCTGTAGGATCTTTAGGAGCCATTAAAGAATAGGTTTGACTGGTACTTTATATTTAATTATAGGTTTTATATTAATATATCTCTTACTGATTACTGATAAGGACTGGTGTATTTAAAAAGAAAGATTATGTTCTGTAAATTCTATAACTGTAAAAGTAGCACTCTTTCCTTTTCTTTTTCTTTTATTTTTATCCTTTTATTTCCCTTGTCAGTTATACTAACTGGGATTGTCTTATAGTGTGGGGTTTTTGTCGAGTTTTTTTATGTCTTGAAAACTCGTTGGCTCCATAAATGTTTTCCTTTTTTTTTCTTTTTTAGGTTCTTTGAACTTGTGCTAGAGTTAAAAGAGTAGTGTTTGGAAGGTACCAATAATGGTAAGTGATTCAATTTTGGGGAGTGTTTGAGCGAGAAAAAGCGGTGCCAACCCTTTCACCATGCCTCTATCTGAGCTAATATGTCGATTGTCTAAAGGAAAGTTTGATTCTTCCTCTCAGGAGAAGAATACAACTTGCTCAACTGATCTATCTACTGGGTAAGTTGGATTTGTCAACCTTTCTTCAGCTCTTTCTCTTTGTTTTAAGTTTACCGTATTCTCTTCTTATGGATTATATTGATTGCTTTTCTCTGTTGTCTTTTCACTTTTTGTTTCGTCTCCTTTTGTTCTGGTATGGTGCTCTCAACACAGACCTGAAAATGATTTTCTTGAGCTAGTATGGGAAAATGGTCAAATCCAGTCCAGTAGAGCTAGGAAAATTTCTAATGGAGTACAATCTCAAACCTCCAAGTTTAGGGATAAAGATATTAGTATTGGCATTGGCAATGGCAACAACACAAAAATGGGAAGGTTTGGGGCCATGGACTTTGGACTAGATGAAGTTCCTATGTCTGTTCCGTCTGTTGAAATGGGTTTGAATCAAGAAGATGACATGGTTCCTTGGTTGAATGATCCAATTGATGACTCTTTGCAACAAGATTATTGTCATGAGTTTCTTGCTGAATTATCTGGCGTTACTGTAAATGAACATGCCCAGAATAGTTTTGCATCATCGGATAAGAAAAGTAATGGTAATCAATCAGTTAGAGACTCACATACTGCCTCTGTACATAATGGCTTGAGTTTAGAGCAAGGGCACATGCCAAGGGTTTCTTCAGGAAGGGATGGTGATGCAACTAGGTCTAGAACTACTGCGAGTCAGTTATATTCATCATCCGTGCAGCAATGCCAAGCATCATTTCCACATTTTAGGTCCCGAATTTCAGCTAATAATGCTGAGAGTACAAATAATTCAACCCATGTTGCTTCTTCTGGGGATCCAATACGAGGTTCACCGTCAGGAGGTGGTTTTCCTAGCATAAAAGCGCAGAAGCAAGTTCCAGTCTTAGCCACTACTAACTCCAGTTTGATGAATTTCTCACATTTCTCAAGACCTGTTGCTCTTGCTAAAGCTAATTTTGAAAACATCGGCACAAGGGCTGGTTCAGGAATATCAAGCATAGAAAGAATTGGAAGTCAAGATAAGGGTTCAATTGCAAGTAGTAGCAATCCTGCAGAATCCATGCTCAATGAGACATTTAGTGGTTTAAAAAAGGAAACGAGCTCTCGTTGCCGTCCTGTTATGGTATCATCCAAAGTTGATGATAAACCATTGGACCATAGGCCTGCTGAGGAACCCCTTCTAGCAAAGCAACCTGAGGCTATGGAAAATGACTGTAAGAATGATAAAAATCATTGTCAATTTGCTGCAAGTGCAACAAAAGGATTGGCAGATGGTGAAAAGACTGCAGAACCTATAGTAGCTTCTTCTTCTGTTTGCTCAGGGAATAGTATGGAGAGAGTTTCAGACGAACCAATGCAGAATTTGAAAAGAAAACACCGAGAAACAGAGGAGTCTGAAGGTCCTAGTGAAGTAAGACTAGATATAGGCTTCGCACCTTTCATTTTTGCTGTTCTTATTCTTTATCTCATTCTTCCATCTATCGATAAAATCGATATGTGCAGGATGTTGAAGAGGAATCAGTAGGTGGAAAGAAAGCAGCTCCTGCTCGAGGAGGTACAGGGTCAAAGAGAAGCCGAGCAGCAGAAGTACATAATTTGTCTGAAAGGGTGAGCAAGACTGCTTTCAAGATTTATCAGAACAAACTTTTCTTTCTGGTATTAAATTGAGAGTTTTTGAATTACAATTTTTAATCGGTTTCTATTTGAACTTCACTGAACAGAGGCGAAGGGATAGAATCAATGAAAAGATGCGCGCTCTACAAGAACTCATACCAAACTGCAATAAGGTGGTTATCTGAATTTATAGTTTTCTTTTATTTTACTTAACTTTCTCCTCTGGTCCACGGAATTATATGCTTAGCTATAATTTAGAGGATACATACCTATACAAAGGCTTGGCCTAGTCAAAATTGCATTAATTAAACTACCCATGTCTATGAGAGCTACCTGGACTGACTTGTGTTTGCTAAATCCCTGATATAGTTGAAAGTTTATGGAAATAAATTCTCCCGGCTCTTCAACTATAGAACCCTGATATAGTAGCTAAGACTGGAAAAATAACTCCTTTCATCTCTACCTCTGCTGACTAATACTTTCTTTCCCTATAAGGTGGACAAAGCTTCAATGCTCGATGAGGCTATTGAGTATTTAAAGACTCTTCAGCTTCAAGTGCAGGTAATACTTTTTCCGTCCTTCTCAAAGTTTTGTCTCTTATGTTACAGCAATAGGATAATCCACTAAATGCTTGGGATCATCGGCCAACTTTGTGCAGATTATGTCAATGGGAGCTGGTTTATATATGCCATCCATGATGTTGCCTCCAGGAGTGCCTCACATGCATGTTGCTCATATGTCCCAATTCTCACCCATGGGAGTGGGAATGGGTTTTGGGATGGGTATGCCTGATATGATTGGCGGTTCTTCTGGATGCTCTATGATTCAGGTGCCTCCTATGCATGGGGCACACTTTCCTAGCCCACCAATGTCAGGGCCAAGTGCTTTGCATGGAATGGGTGGATCTAATCTGCCAATGTTTGGGCTTTCTAGTCAAGGACATCCAATGCCATATCTATGTCCACCTGTAATGCCAATGTCTGGAGGACCACTTCTGAGAACTACCTTGGGACTGAATGCTGGAGGGGTGGCAGGTCCCACGGATAATTTGGACTCAGCCCCAGGTTCTAGTTCAAAGGACTCAATTCGTAATGTCAACTCACACTCGATACAAAATGGTGGTGCCAATAGTTCAATGAATCAGACATCTACTCAGGTTTGTGAACTTGCTATGAAGTTGCATCTCGTGTGATAAACAAAGTGAAGCCTTAAACATGTATAAATTTTAAACCAGACTATTCTTTTATAGAAAGAATTGACATGTTTTCTCTCCCCAGTAAATGACCCTCTTTATAACTCATGTTTGAGAAGAAATGCATTAGATGCAGAAGCAGACCCTAAAATTTACATATAAATATTGCAGTAAGGAAAACTTGACTTTCATCTATTTGGTCGAAAATTTATGTACTTCAATTTCTTATTTCCTCGTTTAAACTATTGTCATTTGGCTTTTGTTACTTGCGATTGCTTGAAGAAAAGTTATTGTTAATCAACAATCAACAATCATTTCCTCCATTATCATCCAGTTTTTTTTGTTTTCTCTAATATCTGTTTGATGCTTGTGGATATTTTATGATTATTAATCAAAACATGGGAAGGTCACATTTGTATGGAGAAATGTGAATTTGGACAGGAAGTCCTTATGCATTCAGTACGATATTAAACATTATGGATTTAAGGGGGGGAACCTTTTGGGAAGTTATATTGTCTACTTAATCTGAGATGTGCTATCCCATTAGTGCGCCTGAGCCTAAGAAAACTTTCATTATTTTGTAATGCCAGTGCCAAGTGACAAATGAACGTTTTGAACAGCCTGCTTTGGTGCAGAGTAGTGCTCAAGCCTCAGAAGTTGATAGTGGAGCTCTTAAGTCAGCTGATGAAAATGACAATGCGCCTAGTGAAGCTAATGGTAAGCATGCACTTGCAACCATAGTTAGCCACACTTGCTATTTAAATTGATGTGGTTCGAAGGGTTAATTCATTTTATTTGCAGCAGATTGTGACTGACAGGCACTTCTGATCATCATCATTAAGAGGTGAATCGATCTAAAGATCAAGGCTTTTCCTTGTTCATGGCGATTTGGGGCACATATGAATGTTTCAGGGGGATGGGAATGGGATGGACACTGAATGAAGTTGATTCGTATTGACGATCATATTGAACTCTAATTTCAGGACAGTTAGAATCCACAAAGATTTTGGTACGTTGAGGAGACTTTATAGCCCTTTCTTGCATTTGTACATCCACTTACATATCAGAAATATGTTTCCTAATTTCTTTTTCTGTAGACCTTTCAGTACAAATTCTTTAAATTAATGAAAAAATAATTCGAATACATCTTGTGCAACTCTCTCTATCTACCTTCTGTTGTGATGTAATATGCTGTTCTCGTGTACGAAAAAATAAGACAATAGAAATGGCAGCTTGGCATACTTTCCACCCCTCTTCTGAATCTGCACGATGGTCATTTTGACAGTTCTAGCACAATACAATCAGGAGAACCTAGGTAAGAAAATGTGAAAACCACAAAAGCATTATCTAGATGTTTCCAATATTCTAAATTCATAATTACTTCCCCATAATCTTCGTGTATAATGGATTTTGTCTTTAGTGTCAGTCATCAAATTGATTCTGTCAGTGCTGTAGGATTAGGATGAAACTACAGTGGGAACTGAAACCCTATTCAATAGACTAATTTAGTTATTAACAGTTCTATTCTATCTTATTATATTTTCCTCCTCCTATAAAAGTTGACCTAAAAATCATGCAAACACCTACAGGGTATGACAACTACATTCCTGTGAAGCAATGATCAATCATGTTAATCTGCAAGCATGGCCTTGCATGAGACATTTCAGGTAACAACGCTGAGGATGAAAAGGATGCCAGATCAATATCCATGTACAAATCATACTCCACTTATATATTAAGTTGCTTAAAGCAAATATTTCATTTTCGACATGACTTGGACTAGAGTCCTAGTTTTCTTTCCATCAATTACCAACAAAAGCATCATAAAGAAATTTCCTGATAGCAGTAACAGGTTGACGAGGAATTTAAAGAAGTGCAAGGAAAAAAGGATAGATATTTAAGTAGCAGAAACCTCAGGTCAACTTACTATTGAAGTACAACGAGCACATAAAATATGTAAGAATGACAAACTGTATCTACAAATCAATCTTCACAACTGGATAAGTTTTCTGTACTGTCATAATTGAAAATAGCCAACAAACAGCACACAAGCAATACATACTACTGAAAAGAATAGGGTGAAATGTAGGAACAATGAGTTTTAACACACAACTGAGTTCTGTATATCACAAAAGCAGATTCCACAACCTTATGTTCACGCAAACTGTTTCCTTCCCTTTCAATTATTTGACTTTAATATCATCCTTGGTATCAGAGGCGAGGGTCTTCGAGCTTGGAGATTTCCCGATGATAGCTTTCTTTGCCTTCACCAGTGACTGTTTCACCTTTGTTAAAATGTTATTTGATTGCTTTTGATTGGGCTTGGCAGGAACTTCAGTTGGCAGGTCCCTGGATGTTTTTACATCATCACCACCCTTGGTAGACTCCTCAACATTCTCTTTCTCTAACTTATCTTCGCCCGTATTTGCACTTACTTCTTTCACTGCTGAATCTTGGGATTCTTGAACGGATTCAGCGACAGTGGTAGTGGTTTCATCCCGTTTTACCTCTACATCCACGTCATTTCTGGTTTCAACTAAAGCTAGTTTCTCATCTGTTAAGTTCTCTTCTCCCTTGTTTTCTACAATAGGTTCAACACCTTTACCTGTGATTTCTTCTTCAAATGATCTTTCAATAACTTCAGCACTTGAAACAGCATTCTTAACATCATCCACTTTAATTGGCTGAGCTACTTCTTCATTCAGCACATCTCTATCTATAGTTTTGATAGTATTTTCCTCTTTCTCCTCATCACCCTTTTTTATGTCCACCTCTGCCTCTTTTGATAACACTTCGGCTACAATAGTCCCCTCGCCTTCCTTTCTTCCATCCTCCAGAGCAGCCTTCACTGTGACATCAGGAAGAGAAGATGTGCAAGATTCTGCTTCTTTACTGGCTTCCTTTTCCTCAACAGATGTGCTATCCTCCACTTTATCAGCCAATGATCCTTCTTCTGTCAAAGTTTGGCTAACTTCTGGTTCTCCATCTGCTTTTACTTTGACATCAGACTGGACTGGTTCTGTTTTTTCATCTTTGGACTTTAGTTCAACTTCTGCAACTTCAGATTCTTCCTTTGGTTTCACCTTAGCTTCAGGATCTAGCAATTTTGGCTTCTCAACTTCTTCAATTACTACTACTTCAGATTCTTCCTCCAATTTCACCTCTACTTCAGAATCTAGCAATTTCGTTTTTTCAACTTCAGCCGCAGCAGGTTGTTCCTCTGGGACCACAACTTCAGGATCTAGCAATTTCATTTTTTCAACTTCAGCCGCAACAGAATGTTCCTCTGGTTTCACCTCAACTTCAGAATCTAGCAATTCTGTTTTCTCAACTTCCCGTGCAGCAGATTGTTCCTCTTTTTTTACCTCAATTTCGGGATCTAGCAAATTTGTTTTCTCAATTTCGGACACAACAGATTGTTCCTCTTGTTTCACCTCAACTTCAGGAGCTGTTGATTCTGGTTTACTTGCATCTTTCACCACTTCTGACTCTTCAGTATCTTTATCTTTTACTAGAGCTGCTTCTGGTTCAATCACAGGAAGAACTTCCAATGACTCTTGTTGTTCCTCAACTACTTCAACAGATTGTATTTTCTCAACTTGTTCTGTAACTTCAGGTTGTTCTTTTGGTTTTGTTTCTACTTCAGGAACTACTGATTCTGGTTCAACTTGTTCTGTTTCGGATTGTTCCTTTGGTTTTGCTTCTACCTCAGGAACTACTAAATCTGTTTCAACTTGTTGTGTAACTTCAGATTGTTCCTTTGGCTTCTCGTCTGCTTTAGGAACTACTGATTCTGGTTCATCAACTTCTTTGGATGCTGCTACTGAAACTTCAACATCCTTCACAACTGCTTCTGATTCTTGGATAGATAGAACTTCCGGTGGTTCCTGTGGTCTCCCAACTTCTTCAACTGATTTTAATTTTTCAACTTGTTCTGCAGCTACAGATTCTTCCTCCTGTTTGATGTCAGCTTCTAGAACATGCATCTCTGGTTTTTTAACTTCTTTGGACACTGCTTCTGAATCATCAACATCTTTTACAATAACTTCTTCAGATTCTTTGGAAGGAAGAATGTCTGATAGCTCCTTTGGTTTCTCAACAACTTCAACGGAAGGTGCAGAAGCATCAATTATCTCAGGTTGCTCAAGTTGCGTTTCCACCACAGATGCCTTTGCTGGTTGCTCTAATACTTGTGCAACAGATTCAGTAGTTGGTTGTGTGACTTGTTCGCCATTAACAGTGTCAGCTACTAACTCTGGATCGCTTTGCCCATGTGAATGAGGAACAGGATCTTTCTCTGCCTCAATTTTATCTTTTCCAGGAACATCCACAACTGAATCATGCTCAATCTTCATCTCAACTGCTGGAGGTTTTGTCTGTTTATCTTCTGCCTCTTCTTCCAATATAGATATCTGCTTTGCCTCACTTGACAGTTCCTCAGTTTCACCTTCTTTAACTTCCTTAGATAAAAGAACAGTTTCTTGTTCCATAGGCTTTACTTCTCCAATCACCTTTGTCTCAATTGGCTGCAATGGATGCAAGATTAGCTATTAACTTAAAGGATGCAAAAGATCAGAACTTCCAAGATTTCAAAATTAAAAAAGGTGAAGTAATGGAAAGTGGAAGTAATTTTGTCAGTGGAGAACATTATGAAAGATTAAAAAAAAGAGTAAAGACCAATCAATTATCAAAAAAATGCAATAGTGGAAAGTAAAAAAAAGGCAATCAAGCACAGGAAATGTCACATTTCCATCTCTCCAGGGCCACTGCATCTCAAGTTGATAAGAATTTCCAAGACTGACCCAACCTGTATGATCATGGTCACAATTTTTCTTATATATATCTTTTTAATAATAGAGGAAAAGATGATTAAACACTTTTTTTTTATAAAAGCATAAAGATACTTTTGAAGTTTCCAAATGTTGACTGTACATATATACCAGAATATGATGACCAGGAGGACTTTCAGTCTGTGGCATCCATCACTGAACCTTGTCAGCAGTAAACTTCTCTCATAATACTAACAAATAATTTCTTGAGTTTGTTCTTCAAAATATATCATTTCTATAATTCCAAAAAAAAGAAAGAAAGAAAGAAACATGCATATGTATTTGTATATGTATGAGCATGTAGGAACCATGCAAATCCCAGTTGCCATCATCTGAAATACCTTGTACTCATAATCAAGAAAATCTACTAAATCAAAATATGACAAACTTCCAAAGGTTAGACTATAAAGTTGGATCCAAGATTATAAAGATAAAACTTAAGAGTTTTTTCCAGATAATTCTGACAGGTCTACCTATTAATAGTAGAATCCTTTCCACCAAAAGAAAAACACTCATCAAAGATTGATATAGTACATGGTATATAGATGTTAAAAATACATATCCTACCATATGCAACACAAAGGAGAATCTGAATCAAGTCCATAGAGTGAAACAAACATATTCTTTTCTAGAGATAATACTATGCTTGCATATGTTTGAACAAAAGAAACAAGAGGAGAAAAGGACTAAAGAAAATCAAACTTGGGTTCTTGATCAAAACACCAAAAGAACACATAAAAAGTTGATCACAAGTTATTCATATAAAAATTTAAGAAATAATAACAACCATCGAGAACTCTAAAAAGAAAGTTGATCACTTAGTACAGTTGTGTATATACACGCATGTATGTAAGACATACATACCTCTTCAGGAGTAGTAGTAGTGTGGAGTGATGATGTTGAAGATTCAGAAGTAGCCATGAGCAATTGAAGAAGCAAAGAGAGAGTGTATGTGATATGATCTTTCAAAAGTATGCAAGTAAGTTGATAAGAGATTCTTTCTGAGAGAGAAAATAATAATAGTAATGATATGACAGAAAAGGAAATTGGGAAAAAAGAAAAGATAACAGAGTTGGCAAAACTGACCAAAATTAAATAAATAAAAGAAAAGAAAAGAAAGTAGCAAGAAGAGAACAGCAAAGAAAGCAAAATAGTGAGTGACAGACTGTATCACATGATCAATCCAATATGAATGATTAGGATTCCTATTAATTTTATTTTACCTTTTCTATATAATAACTTAGAATAAATAACAAATCAAGACAATAAAGAATGGGGTTTGGTTTGGGTTCTGGTTGGATGATTAGGAAGTTTATTGAGCGAAAAAGAAAGAAAGTGGAATTTGCTAATGGCTACCAGACAAAGGTCTTTTCAGAAGGGGACCATTTCTGTTACTCCTATACTATACTTATTATATATAAATATACACACATAGAGAGATAGAGCTTTTAGGCTGTTCCATTGCATCCTTAGATGAATGACAGGTATTTTAATATTTTATTTGATTTATTATACGACGCCGTTCTGCAAAGGAGTGCGTTTAACTAACCGCCACCTCCATGAGAGAAGCCAGACGCGCCATTTCATTTCAATTTTCAAGTGTTTAGCCGTTAAAGGAATGGAACGAGTTTTCGGGCCGGTAGAAATGATAATGGGCCTGGTATTGCTGAAATAATTCCCCTTGTGTTTTCTTAGTGTAAATCTTATTGGCCCAAAATTCACAATTTTGATCTGTATATGGAAGCCTTGAATCCAATGATAATGCTGGGCCATTAAAATGATAATTTTTCATGTTGAATCTACTAAACCATGAGATTTAATTACCTTGTCCATCTTAAAGAATAGATGTGAGTGGTATGTCCAGTTTGAGGTATGGGCCCTTGAATTGATCCAACAGCACAGTGTTAAAAGGGAAAGAGATCAGAAAGAGACAATCAAGCTAGGCCTAGAACTAGAAGAAATGATGGATTGGATACTGGAGTGGAGAGGCAGTGAGCATTTCTTTGTATGTTCCTATGTTTGTACAGCTTTGATTAGACACAAACTTTTGATCAGAAAATCTGTTCTGTGGCAAAGCTCTTTGTGGAGACTGGACACACAAAAGTTCCTCAATCACTCCATTTTGAGACACATAATCCTCTCTGATAAGATCCACCCCACTGACATGTCTAGCAGTTTTTATTTTTCTTTTGTTGGGTTTTTTCTCAGGAAAAGAAACAAGAAAGAAAGAAAGAAAAAGAGTAATCATGTAAATGTGGCAAGAAAGTTGACTATCATTTCCCACTATATGGCTAAAGCAAACATGTCATTATAGCATAAACTATGGAGACAATTTCAACCAGACAGACACAAAGCTCTTTCTTTTTTAATAATTGATAGGATTAAAGGCCCCTTAAGCCCTTTTTTTTTTTCTCCTTTATCATTGATGTTGCCTTCTAATTAAAGTCAATTTCCATTATATTAATCTCTGAAAACTTTTCCTTGTGTACTGTTAATTGCAAATACTTTCTGCAATTTAGAAAAACATCCTATGATTTACTGCTTTTATACTTGACAATTAAAACTATTTTTTTTTTGGTATTTTAATATATTGTTAAACGCCACATGTAAATTTATATTTTAGTGATGACTCATATTAAATATATATAACATTATGTAAAATTGAAGTAATAGAATACTAAAGTACTAAAAGAAATTCATTATCATTATGTTTATGTAATGTGGGTTTCACACGAAATATCAAAAAAAAAAAAAAACTAAAAGAATAAATGACGAAATATTTAATTGATTTAAAAGTGTAACAGCATAAGTTTTTTTTTTTTTTATATATAATCTGTTTATCTAGTTAAAATTACTTGCAAACTGCTTTTAATGTATATTTATGAAACTATGATAAAAAGAAAAATAGAAAATCAGGGCCATATAGAAAGAAATATAGTAATAAAGAATAAGCTAAACAATGATTATTAATGAGATAATAAGGTTCTATTTATGGTAATTAAGCAAATGGGATGATAAAGACGTTCATATAATTTCAGTCATCATCATTTGTTGCTTTGACAAGACAAAAGTTGAGGCAAGTTTAGTTATGAGTTAACTGAAAACTTATTAGATATCCATGTGCTTATGTTTGTTAATGGGCCAATCAAGAATGATAATAATACATTAAGGTCATCTCACGAGGACCCCTCCCCCTATTTATTCAATCCTATTACGTTTCACTTGCCTAGGCAACACAATGTGAGATGTTTCTTACAAATTCTATCAACTCCCCACTTACCTTACTGATGCCCTAATAATAAAACTTTTCTCCAAATAATGAATATATAAAAATATTTTAATATTTAATTATTTAAAATTAGTAAATACTGTCACAGGTAAGTTGGGGTTTAGCCCCGGCCCATATGACTTGAGTTCAATCCACCAGAAATCCCTTGCCAATACAGGAATGCTATCCATATTTAACTCCCACCAAGACTTTGTAAGCAGGAAGTTAGTTAATTGACCTGGGAGTTTCACCCATTTGAACTGCTTTTCATAGTCCTGTAATAAACTCATCGCCTCTGAAATCTAGTTATTAAAATATAGGTTTCGACGGTTAATTCATTTAAACTTAATTTGTTTCATGTCATAAATGAATTATTTTGTTTTCGATGTAAATAATTTACACCATCTATTTTTTATCAGTGATTGATACTGTGATTAATTGAAAATGAGCGCAGTAGAAATGTTTCGTATAACTGCTTGGCATTATAAAATGTCATTGCGGTATTGTAAATAGCTACGTGACTATTGTAATATCTTCCAACATTGTATGATGAGTGACCCTAAATTAATAAGGGTACTAATTTAATTTAAAGAACAAAATTATATCGGAGGCGCGCATAATTGATTCAAAATTAAAATTCATGAATTATATGTAATTTTATATTATTTAACTGCTAGGCGTATAAAGTTGCCAGCCCTATCTAGGTGTGCTCTGGTGGCTACATCCTTTCTTGCTAACTTGTAGGCATGACATCCTTTGGCAGGAATAGCATAGCATGTATGGCGTTTGATAACTTGTAAGCAGAGGGAAAAACTAAAAAGAAAGAAAGAAGGAGAGAAAATCTGCAGTAGTGATTTAAGGGTGTAGCCTAACTGCAGAAAGGGTTAATTTTGTGGGTAAAGCAACAAATAATGCCAGTTCCAACTATTAATCTTCCAGAAAAGATTATATTGTTGATAATTATAGTGGAAAAGGACTTAGAACATGAGTGTGATGCCACTATTTTAAGAGTAATAGTTGCTCTTTCTTGTCAATTAGTTGTCTGTCTAAGAATCAACTTAGGAAGAGATGCCTTTAAGGATAATGGAAAAAGGGTTCTCTAGTTTCAAGGGCATATCGATTATGTCCCCCTCAAATTTAAAAAAATGACCATTGGATTGTTATCTTCCTTATCTTTGCTGTTCATGAATCTCGATTCACATACTTCCCATCAATAATACACACTTAAGTAGGCCATTATGCTTCCCTAATTATGTCTATTTTTGTCTTACAAAGATGTAATTATGATTTACACCTTGTTTTGAATTATGATTTATTATTCAAACTTCACACTTGATGATGAACCTCGAACCCTGCATGTGGCTTCAAATTCAAAGAGACAGGTCTTAATGACGCAAGACTTCTTTCTGCAGAACTCATAAACTCTAAAGTTGGCAGCAACTCGAGCAAATTCCCCAAGTGAGAACTTCTATTTCATTTGATCACTTACTGATGTAATTATATCTTATCCATATTCATACTTATGTTATGTTCTAATATGATTTTACTGAGTTACTTATTTAATTGCACAATCCAATACATAACACGGTTCACAAAACAGAGGAACCTTTATCAGGAAACACCTTTTTTTTTCTTTTTCTTTTTCTTTTTCTTCTTGCAGATTAACCCTTTTGTTCAGATCAAAGGTTCTTTCTTTTGCTTTTCAACTCCGAAGACAATCCAAGTTATTGATGGTCTCAAGGCCCTACAAATATAGTTTGCTGTCACATATCCTAATTAGTGAAGTCCCACAAAACAATTCCTTAGTGGTTCCTAATAAATGTGTTCTTACAGCAGATGAATTCTGAGGGGACCAACATGGCCACCATTTTTCAAGTGTTTCAGATCAATAGTTTATCCATCTCCTTGAAGGAAACCCAACTCATTAGCAATATTATGTGACAAAAACACACATCAAATGGTTTTAGAGCTGATTTGGATTAGATTTGTTGTTTAAGCATTGTATGGCTGCAGTTATTAGCGAACATATATTAATATCTTTCTTTTTCCCCCTGTCTTCGTCGGTCACCGACGAATATTTTTGTGGAAATTATACTTAACAAATGTAAAACCATATATATATATTTGAGCCTAGTGAGAGATTTTGGAAAGGAATTATATATGCAGTATTTAGGATTAACAGGGAGAATTTTTTATTTTTATTTTTTGGTTTCAAATCTTTGAGAAAGATTGTTATAACAGAGAAAAGCTGACTTCATAAACATACAGCAAAAAAGAACATTAAGAAGTAGAGGTAATGGAACAGTTAAGTGCCTCGTGAAAGCAAATAAAGTTGAATTTAATTTTCTTTTTAGTGGAAATTAATTAATCATTCAAGGACATTGATTCATTCCCTAGAACTGAAGCAACAAAAGTTTGAATTGAAAGAAATAAACAAAGAGGGCATCTTATCATCAAAAGCTAGAGTAAACAATAGTTTATAATCATAAACAACTCAATTTATTAATTAAAAAACTTAGCCACCCAAAATGGCATGCATGGTTGGTGTGTATGAATCACAAAATGGCTTCATATTCATAATTTATCACAATTACGATTATTAAATCTCTGATAAAATTAAAAAAATAAAATTAACGTACAAAAAATAACAGTATGGAAGTTAAAATTGAAAAAAAAAAAAAAAAAAAAACTGAAATGGGTAAAGGTGAAAAGAAGAATTAAGAATAAAAATGGAAAGAGGCATAGTTGACTTCAAAAAACAGCTCATAAGATAAGCGTACGACCGCATAATGAGGTATGGAGATTACAGGCATCTCTTTTTATTATTATTATATTAATTATCCAATTTTGATGTCTGAATTAAGACATTGGCATTAGGTCAAGGGGAGGAGAAAGGAAGAAGGTTCGTTATGTTAAGAACAAGCAGACAGGCTATCAAATTAAGATTTATTATTGTTTAACTCTTCATTATTGTTGTTATTATTGAAGGTTCTTTCTCCAAAGTCTTAAACGTGTTTTAAGGAAGATAATTAAAAAAAAAAAAAAACTATAACCCTTTTATATTTATATTTATTATTATTATTATTATTTTCTTCCAATTATACTTTGTGTTTATATATGCCCACATGCATACCTTCTCCAAGAATATATTGTCATCCATGCATACAGACAATTAAATAATTAAAACTATAAATATTATTAAGCTCTCCTAACAACTACATTCAAGATATGTAATCATCTGAGTTCTTGATTTCTTTTTATTTTATTTTGTAAAACTTTTAATTTTAGCTATATACTTATTCCTTAATTACTTGTCAATTTTGTCCTTTTCTGCTTTACATGTAATATTAATAATGATAATGAATATATAATACAATATTAATAAGACTTTGGGATATTATATGTTCCATCCAATGAATTTAATTATCTCCTCTTAATGTATAATATATACATCTCAGCAATTGCCTTATGGTCTGTCTTTGTAGACATTTCAAGAATGGGGTTGTGCAATAAATCCATAGCCTCAAGAAAGTTCAAATACAGATATGGCTGTTGTGTACAATTAAATTAAATAATGTCATATTAGGGTATATGCCAGTAACTTGTAATAATTCATCAGAATTTGTCTTCATTCAAGTATCAGAAATACATTGCTCATATATATATGTATAGAGAAAGAGGACAACTACATTATTGCAATTGTCGTCTTTACATATACACTACTTTACTTCCTGATATTATTTTGACTTTACCTTCTTGTACACAATCATAGCACTTGTGCAAGTCAGAAAATAAATGAGGAACATATCTTTCTATTTAATTAAATTGCTTGAATTTTGTTTTTTGGTTTCAATTATGATAGATGTAATCAAGTTCATGGATGGAGATAAAACTCTAAATTCCAATGAACTTTTGACTGAGTAGTAACTTAAATCATCTCTTAAGTTGTGAATTTGAGGTTTCAAACCTCATTTGGAATTCATTTAACTAATCAGAATTTCAAACTCGACACTTTCTGCATTCTTAAATTTGATACCTCAATCTAAATGCTACTGGAAAATAAATTGTACAATTTGGAGGGTTTTCTTAGAGAAAGGGGGATACCCTAAATTCTATAATATGACCACTGCATCTTAATTATGAACCTCGCAGAACAGTCCTGAATATTGGAAAATTACCCAAAAAGCAGAAAAGAAGAGAAGGATGAATATAAGACCGAAAGGTACACGAAGCAGAAACAGCTAGATAGAGCTAATCAAGGAAGATTATTAAAAGAGAGGGTAGCAGAGAATTCAGTATTTTTCCACATATAAAACAAGACTCCAAAAGGTATTCAGATATAGCTTCTGCTGCTGCTATCACCAATTTAATGCAGTGTACTAAATTTGCTTGTCTTAACTAATTCTGGGCATTTCTTGTTTACAAAAATTCTATCCATTTCTAAATTCTTGTGACTGATTTTGTATTAGGAATCTTAGGGTAGACTTGGTTCAGAAATGGGTATTGCTTAAAACTCAATACCAACTTTAAAAAGTTCCTAATTTTTATAATATCCTATTTGCAAAAATCATTAAATAAATAAATAAACATACTATATGTTTTGATTGTTATATTTGTCTGATGTTGGCTTCTCTGCGTCACTAAAACCATTTTTTACTTCAGTTCCTGAGTGTAGCAATTTTACTAGTTGAGTGATTCCATCAATGAAATATCTGCCAACGATAGTCCCCACCATTAGTACCATAATCATAAATTCTCAAAAATTTGACACAAACTCAAAATTATTGGCAAATGCATTCTCTTCTTTCATGTGTTTTCATCAGAGCCGTCCATTGGGATGATGGAGCCCCTTTTTGGTGGTCCCCCATATTGCTGACATGGATTTAGTGACTAAAGAAGGAGGAAAAGAAAATATATTTCTCTTTTGCATAACTTGGAAAATCATGTATAAAATTTGAATCCACAATCTTCAATCACCTTCTTGAATGTGACTTTTCTCCTTGAGGTTTCTCCTATTAATATTGATTCCCTACCAAGCTGCCACTTCATTTTCTCAACCTCCTTATCATTATCTCTCTCTCTCTTTCTCACTCTTCCAAGAATCCATTTTCAAAGCCTGTGCTCTTCTGTTGCTGACACAAAAAAACTTGCCACTTTTGAAAAGTTCTCTCTTGATCTTGCCAGCATTGCAGCAGGTTTTTTTTTCTTCTTTTCTTTAGTTGGATATCCACACATGGGTAGGCATTCTTGCTGTTACAAACAGAAGTTAAGAAAAGGGTTGTGGTCACCTGAAGAAGATGAGAAGTTACTCAATTATATTACTAAGCATGGACATGGCTGTTGGAGCTCTGTCCCAAAACTAGCAGGTTTATACACTTCTTTTTGAAGTCCTTTTTTTCCGCTAGTACAATACATAATGCAACAAAGGTTGTCAGGATTTGTACTATATATGCCTCTTCCCTATCTTTTTACTTAATGATTGTTGCATGTTGTGTATATATCGGCAGGGTTGCAAAGGTGTGGAAAAAGTTGCAGGTTAAGGTGGATTAATTACTTAAGGCCTGATTTGAAGAGAGGAGCATTTTCACAGCAAGAAGAGAACTTGATCATTGAACTCCATGCAGTTCTTGGCAACAGGTATATAATCTTGTTCTTTTTCTTTTGTTGTTGTTTAAAGATTTATTGTTTCATTTTTTTTTCCTTATATTAAGCTTATATTGATAATAAATTGTTGCAATTTCTTGGTTATTTGCTGCTTGTTTTATATCAGATGGTCTCAGATTGCAGCACAGTTGCCAGGAAGAACTGATAACGAGATAAAGAATTTATGGAATTCTTGTATTAAAAAGAAGCTGAGGCAAAGAGGCATTGACCCAAATACTCATAAACCTCTTTCTGAGGTTGAGAGTGATAAGGAGAAGCAGAATTCAAGTTGTAAGAATATAGAGAAATCATCTCTTGTGTCTAATGAACTGAACCTGATTGAAGCAGCAGCAGTAGCAAATTCAAAACCATCTACTGCTATTTCTTCCAGTACAAAGATGACCTCTAATAATGATAGCAGCAGCAACTTGACACCAACTCCACCAACTCAAGAATTCTTCTTGGATAGATTTGCTAATGCTACTTCTCATGAAAGCTCCACAACTACCAGTTGCAGGCCATCTGATTTGGTGGGGTATTTTCCTTTCCAGAAACTGAATTACAGGCCTAATATAAGTCTTTCGTCTGTCAATCCAGATTCTACCATCTGCTTTAATCCAAATTCCTCTTCTTCTGAAATGATTTCCGAGTTCAATTCCACACAAAATATTCTTCCATCCATATCAAGCTCAATCTTTCAAACTCCTATTCGTGTAAAGCCTTCAGTTAGTCTTCCATCAGAAAATCATTCTTGTGATGTGAATGGAGTTCAAAGTTGGGAAGCTAGTAGCTTCAGTAACAATAACGGCAGTAGCAGTAATGGAAGCACTAGTAGTATTGAGCTTCAGAACAACAGTTCCTTCTTCGAAAACAACACTTCCTTTTCTTGGGGGCTAGCCGATTGTGGAAAATCCAGCCAAGAAGCTCATCTTCGCTCGCTCGAGAATGATGCAGAAGAGATCAAATGGTCTGAATACTTAAGTAGTACTCCATTTTTTCTTGGAACTGCAATACAGAACCAAACATCTCAACCTATGTACAGCAATGAAGTTAAACCTGAAACACACTTCATAACACAAGGGTCGAGCACTAGTTGGCAACAAAATAATAATCATCATCATCAACAAGCTTTACAGCCATCAGATATCTACACAAAGGATCTGCAAAGACTTGCAGTCGCTTTTGGACAAACTCTTTAGGTTGTGTTTAATTAACATGTGCAGAGCCTAATTCAATTAAAGTCTTCTTTTTGTTCTTTTTCAGTTTGAGGGACGGATTGGCAAGAAAAACAAAAGAAAAAAAAAATGTCCTCTTTCTTCTACAGGTGTGTGCTATAGAATTTTTCTTTTGAGTTTTGTAAATGTGTCTGATACAAAAACAGTTGAGCCTTTTGTTACTAAATATTTGTGATTTGAGCCAAATTATAGACTGTTATATGTTATTTTGGCCATTAAACACTGTAGCATTTCTGAATAAGGCTCATTCAGATACGGGTTCTTTTTCTTTTCCATTCATATGGTTTAATACAATTATTTTCTTTTTAATTTTAATCCTAAGCGAAAAGAAATTCGCTTTATTATAAACTAATACTTATTTAACTGCTAAGAACCGCTGCTGCTGCTGATGCGATCAGCTCTATATATATTATTCAATTCAGAATAGAATTTAACAATAATCTCCGCCATTCCTTCGCCTTTTCCGAATTGAAAATTCTGCAAGGATTTTTGACTATTTCAGCAACAAAAAGATACGAGAGTATCTTTTAGTTTTCTGGAATCCATATTAGCTTCAGTACCATCTATCCATCCTTTTCTGTATTCATATCCTTTTCAGAATTACTAATAAAAATTTCAATAACATGTATATGCTTTTGTATAATGCAAAACTCAAGGGACCATTATTCTTAAATGGGTGTCTATCACTGTCTCCTAGAGATATATATGGTTTCACTTTTTTGACAGCCTTCTTTAAGTCATTTCCCATTTTCCTTCAAGAGACAACCGTTGAAGACAAGAAAATTATAGTTGTCCTTCTCTGGATTATATTACCTCCTCCATATCCAAAAGGTTTCTTCACATGCTTATTATTATTATTGCATAGTAAATTAAATAATCAAAGTGAGAATAATTCAACTAATAGACCAGTAGTGGAGTGTCCACTGTCGTATTGTATGAGATGAAGAGTTTTAAAAAAAATAAAAATAAAAAACTAAGTCCAGTTCTAGTCAGTCGATAGAACTTGTGTATGTGACTTTCAGTCTGATAAGGGTCATACGTTTTTTCCTTCTTGCAAAGCTCTTGAGGGTACTGACATTATCTCAGAAGGGCAATGGTTGAAGCAACAAACTGCCAATTAAACACTATCTTTTTTAGGGCAACGAGGGTGAATTTTTTTGAAAAAGAAAAAATGTACAGTATTGAATTATATAAGTTACGAAAAGGAATCCTGACCGTTGATCTTATTAGGACATTTTTCTGCAATGTCCTTGATGTGGGCCTGTTCTTTTACTTCTTCTGTGAAGAATAGTAAAAGGGGTCCCTCCAATATGGGCATCTTTTGATGGTGAAACTTTAACAGAGGAATTTTAGTATTTTCTTGCAAAAGCCAAGAGGATTATGCAGTGTATATTCAGCAGGAGAAAGTGAAATGAAAGCCACTATGTGTCTTCTATGTTTCATCTGTTAATTTTTTAGTGAAATATAATTACTCTTAAGAGTGAGAGTTCTTGGTTAGGTACATACCAAAGAGATGCAGTGTGTGAGTAGTATCTCGGGCAACATATTTATTTTCTTTTGTTCAATAAATACTGTCACATTGTTGTTTCTTGTTTGCCATCATTTACTGGCTTTGTTTTTTACTGTTCTGACTTCATGTGCATTGAGTGGATGCTTTTATGGTCACCCTTATAATTACCATTGCATGAAAATGTCTCTAATTATTTTTCATAATTATAAATTAGGAGTAGGCATATAAAATTATGTTCTATTTTCATTATTTGATAATTTTCAGTATGTGATTTTTTTTAGATAAAAAGTTACATATAATTACAAATCCTGACAAAAAAATATTTTTATCGTTAAAAAGTTTTAATTGATAAGGATTTAGCCGTCTTTGCTTCGATCAACAATTATTATCATATTTTTCGTGTTTGATAATATAAATTTAGAATTTAGCAACTCAAAATGTCATTGTTTAGCTATTAAATCGAAAATATCGAATCAATAACTTCTTTAAAATTACAATTTAATGGTCAAATATTGGAATTATGAGTTATCAAGCTACAAATTCATGTTATCAAATACAAATAATGTGATAATGATAGCCGATCGAAATAAAAGTAACTGGATTCTTGCAAATCGAAACTTTTTAAAGGTAAGATATTTTTTTATCACTTGTAATTACATATTTTTTATTATTTGAAAAAAAAAATACACATACTAAAAATTGCCAAAATGATAAAATCACAAGATATTTTTATATATTTAACCCTATAAATTAAAATCAGTTAAGAGTTTAAATTCATATTCGAATCATTATCATTCTCGAGTTCAAATTTGAGAGAATATAAGTAATAAAAGAAAAAAGAAAGAATTATAAATCATGAAAATTCCCCGTAACAAGATTCTAATATATTAATGGTACATATCAAAAATTAATTAGTGGGTTACCATTTCTTTCTCTTGCATGCGACAAGAACCTTCATGTTTGTCCATGTGCAGACATACCAAACGAATAGCCTTCTTCAAATTAATAAAAGAAAAGAATAAAAAGTTCAGTTCTCTTTCTTTACAAGAAACTCTTTATAGTTATTTATTCGTAAACCCCTTCAAACACATGTGATACAAATTATTGGGTCTTTCTATTGGGGACCTACAATCATGGGTGCAGAAAGAGCACAAAACAGCCATTGTTTTATATATAGAGAAATGGCAGGAAGTGAATTAGACGGCCAACAATGGGGTGGCAAAAGTTTTGATTCCAATTATATTTTTAAACTGACTTTCCTACAATAGAAAATTAAAACCCTAATACAATCTTTACTTCTTAATTTTTCTTTTCACCCTTTCTTTTTCAATAAGCGTAACAATGATGGCGATGACGATGACAATGATTAAGATACGCAAAATAGCATTATCAAGAACTCTTATATGTATGTCAGGAATTTCATAAACTTGGCATAATACAAGGGGATCATTAAGTCAAGGTGATTAAGACTAAGACACAAGTTTCAAATAAGATCTGATGGAGAGATTAGAGAAAGGCTGATGGGTAATATATTTATATAAATATAGTAGCATTTGCAATGAAAAGAAGGGTGAAATGTGGTCAAATGATTTTGTGATAGTGATATAAATGTCAGATGTAACTTTTTAATCAAGTTGATGGTTTAGACTAATTTTGTAAAACCAGTTTGCATTAGGGTATTATATATCAATTAACATGTCATCAAAAGAAGGGTGGTGGTGTCACATTCAACTTTTTGTGCTGGTGTCTGTGTTCTTTGCCTTTGTGTACACATCAACCTGTTATTGTTAACTTCATAATTCTGCAGTATAATTCGTTAGAGCAATTCCTTTTTTAATATTGGAAAGAAAGAAAAAAAAAAAAAAAAAAGAGACACCCAGATTTTAGAACTTGAAGATCTTTTAAATAAGAAATGAATGCCATGAAAATAATTTGAGAATGAAAAATGGGTATTTTTCAATTTTACATGATTGATAATGGCCTTCTAAATTCCCTAAATCAACTGTAGATAAGATACATTTAATATTTCCCTTATCCTTCTAAATTATTGTTGATTTATGTTGATTCTTATTGTACTGTATAGAGAAATCATAGAATCATTTTGGCACCCCTAAGGAATACATTACTTTAACTCCCAGAATAGGCATCTCATCATAACTAATCAAAAAGCCAATGATTAAGGAATCTCAGACTATAATCAGAGCTTCTGATTCTCAAATCTGCAATATATGTGAATTCAAGCAACTTGTTCCAATAAATATGAACTATAATTTTTGTTTTTAGATTGAAAAAAAAAAAAGAAAGAAAGAGAGTTGAGAACATGGCAATTTGCATGATTAACAGAAAAATGTAACAAAAATAATATAATTGAAATGAATGATAATTTATCACCTGGACATGACTCAGTGATCATGACTCTTTTTAGACCTTAGGGTGACAGGTTTAAGCTCCCTTTCTAGAAATGCTGGTTAAGGATCCTATTATAAAAGGAAAATAAAAGATCAAATGAAATTTTTGAAAATTGAAAATTGTTGTGGAGTCCTTTATTATCATAATTCAAGTTATTGGTATTTATGGCCTTTATCTTGGGTGATACCTAATGTCTATGAATATGGCACAATGCTTTTTATGTAATAAAAATAGTTGGAATATACTTATTTTGGACTTCAGAAGTACCTTTTTTTTTTCTTTCTTTTATAGTGATCAGTTACAAAGAATTTTCATTTTAATCCAATATGCAGTTTTTTTTAATCTATATGTATCCAAAATTAATCTAATTAATCTAAAATATAAACAACATGATTCTTACTAATGTTAAAATGCTATATCAAAAGTTAATAGAATTGAATGTTCAAGACCAGAACTTGAAACCTTAATTAAAGTTGTATATTAAGACCAGAACTCGAAGACTAGAAGAAGAAGAAGAAGATTATACAATCTTTTGATCACCACTGGTCACAATATGAATCAAGGCTTGAGGGTCCAGAATCAAGTTACTGTGGGGACTTCCAATATTGCCGACCTAATTGAGCAAAGTTAATAACTCAACCTGCTGCATAGTTGCAGAAATTATTGGAAGGTCTCGAACACAATGCAATTCAACATGCAAATGTTAAGAAATTGGACCCAGAAAGAGATCGAGAAGAGATACTTGTGACATTATTGAAGGATAAATGGGATATAGCAACTTGAAAAGCCACCATGGCACCTACCAAGAAATTGACCAAACTTTCCATTGTACTAAGGACTCTCCTAAAGATTGGACCACCCGATCTCAAATGAAAGATTTACAGGTTTACTCAGAACCCAAAAGGTAGTCACAACCTCAGTCACAGGAATGACATGAAACACTTGTTATTAATTATTTCACATCTTCTTTCCACTTTCATTGGATAATGACTTCTTTGTCTAGCTGTGATCAAGATCATATACTGTCGGTGTGGGCAGTTCGGTCCAAAATTCTGAGCTGTCCTACCTCAATCCTCAAACAAAATGTCAATTGGGCACTACACAAGATAGCAATAAGCACTAACATACAAAACATGGACTTAAATTGATTTATCATAAATAGAATAAAATAGAATAAAAGTGATTTATCATACTTCTCTGAAAATAGAATAAAATAGAATACCATTTGATATTTTGAAGACAACAAAAAACTACTGCAACTTGCTATGCACAAGAAGTGCTACAACAATGCTTTAAGGCTTGCCAATGAATTTGCATTTCTCAGCAACCTTGGTTCTTATTGTCTTATGTAAATTTTCATTGAATTGCAGAGTTTCTTTTCCAATAATAATGGGAAGATATATCA
Organism: Ricinus communis; assembly: GCF_019578655.1. Taxonomy (NCBI): domain Eukaryota; kingdom Viridiplantae; phylum Streptophyta; class Magnoliopsida; order Malpighiales; family Euphorbiaceae; genus Ricinus; species Ricinus communis. The sequence continues at coordinate 13,323,349 of NC_063265.1, forward strand.
GGGAACTTTAAATAAGATGACTATGTAAGCTAACCCTATTGCTTAAATAATTTGGTTCATCTGAAAACCAGATTGTGGCAGGTGTTGTCACATGGATAGGGGCAATCGATCAGCTTCACTCCTGACCGATCAAAATACCAATCTCCAACAGCAATTGCAACTGCCTGCACATTTCAATCATGAAATTTGATTTTACAATACTTTACTTTCCTTAACTGTAAAACAATTTTTAGTAAAGCACATGGACAGATGTCGAAATGCAAGAAAGGTATATGCATACCTTATTTCCAATAACAGGAGAATCATCGGCAAACCATGTATCCTGCCTCTCTGATTGGCAGTGAGCAAAACATGAATTTATAAACAATCCATTTTGTTTTGACATCGAGAAGCCTCTTATTGCACGCAGCATTTGATTTCTAAATCCTGTTCCAAAGATACAAGAAAGTAATGCCCTGCTAAGTATGCGTAATTCATTTGTTGTGTTTCCTAGATTTTGCAAGTCAAAGTTCTATTATTTATGAAATTACCTTGCAGAAATTGGATCTGGGGTGCAGAACATTTTGCATGGTTCTTTCTGCATTCATTCCAATAGCCATGGGGATCGGCAGATGGTGGAGCTAAGCTTGATTGTATCTGATTTCACATGGTAGAAAAGAGTCAATAATCTTTTCAAGTCTTTCCGCACAAATAAGTTAGATTATGTTCTTTGTTAGTCATACATTACAGCACTATTCTCTTGCAATCATTCCTACATATGACTCCTTAGATATATAGACTATGCCATGAAGGAGAGGATAACTACCTGCCATGAATCGTAGGCTGCATTAAGAATGAACAATGGAGTTTTTACATTGCCGATTATGTTCTGGGGGAAGAAGCACTGGAAGAAGAGAAAAGTACAGAAGCAAAGTGAATAACACAGTTACATGGGCATGATGTCTGAGAAAAATAAAGATAAGAAAGATGAGAGTAAACAAGAAAACGAAGAAATTACCGAAGTTGGATCAAGGTGGTTAGTGCATATACGAGGCAGGTTATTCTGTACCCCCTGTGATAAATATGAAAATCTACTTAAGCATGCAGTGCCAGAAATTTAATCAAAACAGTTACAAAGTTCTATTATTCATATTACCTGCAAACCCACCACACCACTGTACATATTCCTCAGGGTGCGGCCACCAGAAACATCAACTCTGGAATATAAAAAGAAGAGCCAAGGGGCAATTGAGATACTAAGTAAGTCGACAAATAAACACAACTAGTGAAAGAAACAAAGCAGAATGTCTAAGTAAGCGGACATTACGCGTCAAGGAATAAACCAGCATCACTCAGGCACTTGACTCTAGTTCTTCTGGGAAATAAGTTCCTAAATTCATCACAATGTAAAATAGAAGCCAAACCCCCAGCAGAGCACCCAGAAAGAAGAGCCTGAAGTACAGAAGCAACAAAAATAAGAGACTCAAAATGGGAAGGTTAAAAAAGAGATTGAAAGCTTGAAAAAGATCTAACCTGGTTGGCATAACGCATTCCCTTTGACATTAAATCTTGCATTGCAGCTAACCATATGCGTTGTCCTCTAAATTGCAGCTGTGCAGCCTACATGCATAGCCATTTGATTGTATCCTATGGTTGTTTAGAATTTTCTAACTAAATCATGTAGATGGCGGAAGAGTAGATTCAGGACACAATACAATACCCACCTTATTTTCATTATCTCCAGAAAAAGAGGCACCATCACAGTAACGGAGTTTTACTCTGTTCCAGTTGAAAAAATCTGCAATACAGAACCAAATACAATGAATAAAGCTTAAGGACTAAAATCAAGAATTTGATAAAGAATTTCATTTAGATTGAGAATCAAACTAGACCAGGATTTTCTTGAGGCTTATTGCTTAGGATTCCCGTAAAGGCCAACTGCTTTTCCATGTATTTCGATGAACCACGCCGAGTTTTTTTGCGGTAAACACAATTTCTAATGTTATTACACCATCCTCCACCCTACACAAGATTTTTTACAAAGTCATGTTCTCAATCAGGACATTGTTAATGAAAAGGATCTATCAGAGTTGCACAACCACTTCAATAAGCAGACGGGCTGCATAACGAAAAACAATTGTACTAGTTTTAGGACAGTAGATTTTAAAGAGAGAGGTTAAAGCTATAATACTGCATCTAAAACATAATTTGAAGAGTTCAGACTCCTTGATCCAACTACAAAAGGCAGAAAAATCGTATATGAACACTCGCAATTTTTTTGTATAGTTATCGATCTAAAACTACCCAATGGCTGGAAACAAGACACTGCTATCGAGTTGCATTACTTTACATTGTTAACAATTGGCACAAAGGCTTTGCTGGTGTAGATTAAGACAAAAGATTACTAAAAAATACATTAGTTATCTTATCCTTAACAGCAGGGTACCCGATCCTTGTGAGAAATTCAATCCCAATTAAGAAACGCAGGCATGACATTTGAATCATGTTAAACCAGAAACAGAAATTATATGAGATGCTTTAGTATTAAATATGAGAGACAAACCTCCAATTGAATGAGCCAGCTATTTGCTCCTGAACCATATCCACGATGCAAATGATAGCCAGGCAATGTGCCATCCAAACAAACTGTAGAGATTGAAAACCACGTATATAGCTGATTATGACAATATATCACATAAGACAAACTTCATTGTATACACAATATCAAATATCTCATGTCACTGTTGCTAGAAACTTACAATAACATTAACTAAGCCAATCTAATTGCAAAAAAAATAAAAAATCAAACATCTCACGTCCCTATTGACAAAGACGAACACTGGGGACTGCTTATCATAATTTAAAAATCATCATGTTCACATCTTTCTAACTGAGAGACGGAGAAGGACGATGAAGTAAAGAAGATGGGGAAGGTATAAGCATAGCATCATCAAATAGAACAAACACTAATGCAAAAATTCGGATTAACTGCTATACTTAGTAAATAACACAAAATACTACCAAAAGAAAAAGAAAGAAATAAGTGAAAGAAAAAACAACAAAGAATACATCAATAGAACAAAATGTCTCACTCTTACCAATGAGCCAACTTAGGGCAAAACGATTGGACAGAAAGGAATAACAAAGAAACTTTGCTGCAATACTGTAATAAATATCTACCCAGATTTAAAAATCAATTTCGTTTGAAAAAAAAAAAAGTAATAATTCTCTGCAAATAGGGCCCTCTATTTCTGCTTTTGTTTTATTGAAAATAACAAAAATATTTTAAAAAAAAAAACAAATCTAAAAAATAAGAACCCAGAAACAAGCAGCAAATTTATTCAAAGGATGTGACGATGTAATCCGTTATTCTATAAACATTGAATCAAATCCACAGCAAAAGAAAAAAGTACAGGTACCAAAAACAAACAAATGAAGATTTAACATAATTATAACAATGAGAGGTAGAACTACGTACCAGCTCCTCTAGCACCAGCACTTCGAATGAGAGTAAGTCCTACCATCAAAGCATTATTAAAAACCAAGGATTCATTAAAATAACCTTCATCACTGGCAACTCCAGTGTACAGTATTTCTGGCTCAGTCTCATTCAGTTCCAACCCAGTTGCCCATTTCCCAATAACACTTACCATAACAAACATAACCCACAAAAGCTTCCCCATTTTTATCTCTTTCTCTTTCTCTCTCTCTCTCAAATCTTGAAAAAAGTTTTAAACTTTGGCTTTAACACTCTCAAGAATTTGCTGGCATTATCAGTAAAGTGTGGCACTTTCTTCAAATCTGCATGTATTTAAGCTAGTAAGCTAAATATAGAAAAGTTTCTCTAACTCTGATGAAATAAATTAGTGAAATCTGAAATCTAGAAAGAGAAACAAACAAAATTTAGAGAGAGAAAAGACAGAGAGAGAGAGAGAGAGAGACTGTGTGTTGAGCTGTTTTGCAAAGCACAGAATTTGCCGGGCTTTTTAAGGTTTATATAAAACTTGGGACACGTTTGGAATCTTACAAAGATTTTAGGTTAATTAGCAAATCTAGTGTTACCAACACAGTTTCGTTACCGTATGATAATGTGATTTAGTTATTTTGTGTGGTCGATTTTATGGGTTTATGGTGCACCCTTTGACGACAACCGCCAGCTGTCTTTATTGAGGTTGATTTACCTGTCATATAATACTTGTGGTGACGAGCCTTTAGCGGCAAAAATTAATGATGTTACTGCCTATATAAGATCTCCTGCCTTTATTACCCAAATTTCCTTCCTTTTTCATTTTCATATATATTTTCCTTCCTTTTATAAAAATAATAATTTATTTATTTGTACCTTATGAGAGGCCACCTCAGATTTTGATTCTATATTTTCCCTCTATCATTAATAGGTTTTCTTCCCCTTTCTCATCATTGTTTTGTATTAGGGAATTTGTTTCTCATAATTATTATTTTCTTTTTCTGTTAGAAATTTACAACTGATCAGTGAAATAATTTAGCTCTCACTGATGAATAAAGTTCCAACTTTTAACCTAATTTTTTTATTTCTTAATATAGTTTTAGGACATTAATTGTTTGGTTGGTCTCATAGAAATGAGGAGGGAAGGGGAAATAAGATTAATTTTCCTTCTTTGATTTTTTAAATTTAGAAAAAAAAAAAGTAAAGTGAAAAAAAAAATTAATTTAAATACGAAACAATAAAAGCCATTTAAAAGGGCTATAATAGAAAAGGTAGATTTATTTTTTATTTTCTTAGTATTATAGTAAAATCTCTTTTTATATTGTAGTTTGGATCAAATAAAATTTATAATTATGAAAATGTTATAATTTAATGAGATTTAAATATTAATATTTTTTTTTTAGATTTAATATTCAATTTTATAGATAAAACGATATAAATTATATATAAGATACGTCAATATTTTATTATATTATAAAAAAACTGATGAAACAATAATACTACAGTAAAATAAAATATAATATAACATATATTTTTTAAAATTATATATATAAATATTATTATATAGAGAAATTTTTTTTAAAACATGACTTAAAAGATTTATAATTTATTATAATAGAGAATTTATTCCTATTATAATTTATCTAAATTGAGACGTAATTTTTTTATCACTATGTAGAGGTTATCTCTATATAGAGTATTATTATAGTAAGATTTTAATGTATATCCAAATAATAATAAAAAAATCTTATTTAATTCTTTATTTGATAAGTGATGTATGGATTCTCGAGAAGAGAGAAGCCGTGGTGGTCTTTACAGACCGCCCGAATCCCATGAGTAAATAGAAAGTTGGATCTATATTGGATCTCACCTGAATCGCCTATTATAAGGGCAAGAACATAAATTTGAAGTTAAGATATTACTAATATGCATCAATCAACTGTCAAATTAAATCTATTTTTAAGATTCCTTTTTTTTTTCTTTATGATAGTTAGTGCATAAAATAAAGAGTAATTATAAAATTTAAAGTAATGTTAATATTATTAACAATATATATTAAAGGTCCAAATTAATGAAAATGGGTTATGGTTGGAGTTACACATATAAGTATATGCATTTGAAAGATTGAGACAAAAGAAAAGTACAAATCTACTTAAATTAGCAAACCAAGGGAACACACATTTTATCTTTTGATACTTATGAATGCAATCCTCAAGCATTCAAATGATTGGATTCAGAAACTAACTTCTATACTAAGCAATACCTAAAACAAAATGTCCAAAAAGTGATATCAGACATGACATGACGCACCAAAAAAATTGATTATTAACTAAATTAATTATATTCTAACATCTTCACTGCACCTTCTAATTAAGAGGCAACACTATCCTTAAAAACCCACTTGCTGAATGTTGACGATGATGCTTCTTTGCAGAAGAATCCGATCCATCTTTCTATTTATTTATTTATTTATTTTTTAGAATAAGAAAAACTAAATATGCCCACAAATGATGTGAGATCCACGAAACAATGTGGTGTCTATTTTCTCTATCTTTTTTTTTTGGAAAATAATTATTATTAATTTTGGAAATCTAACATTATGATTGTGATTTATTATTAGTGTGTCTTCACTTTTAAAACACTTTCCCTTGTTGAGTATCTTGATTTGGTATTATAGGTATCCAATTTGTAGTGTAAATCTGCAGCATGCAAACATATTTTAAAAGGTTTTGCAGTGATTAACATTAATAATAATAATGGTGCTGCTGCGTGCTCACTGTATATAGATTAATGGGTGTCCGTCCACATGATTTTAATTAAGATTAAACTTGGCATGCCTGAGTACCCTTTTGCTTTGCCATCTCTCTCTAATTATTGTTTACTAATTATCATTAGCAGAGCAGTGAAATGTATAAAATTGGTCCCCGGAGTGAAGTGGCTGAAAAGGATAATTATTAACATTGACAAATTATTGTGACTGCAATGCTTTTTAATTTCTTTTGGCCTTGTGGGTGAATCTCTCGAGTTAAAAATGGTTCGTCGAAAAGCTTTTCCAATAAATATTATTATTCATTAATCACCGACAGGTGCATTTTGAGATCAATTTCCCATTGCTTTTTGAAAACCAAAACCAGATTTGTCAAAAACGCATGAAAAGCTTATTAAAGAAATCAATGAAATGAATAAGAGTTTTATGAACATGTTATTTTTTCAATATTTAAAAAATTAACCCTAAAGAATTGTCATTTTCTTTAACATATATATATTATTATTTTTCAAAATCCTAAGCTGGAAAGAAAGAAGAAGAAGGAGACATTGAGATACTTACAAAAGAGAAACATTAGAATCTGTATACGAGTGTGTTTGTGGTGGGCACTGATAATTGAGGGATGGAATTAGGATAGGGACCATAAGCTTTTCGCTCCCTGGGGCTTGGGTTAGCTTGTCAACACAGTAGGGCCAATTATTTTTGTGCCATTAAGCTGTGATTGATTTATGTATATATACTGGTGCCACTGTACTGCCCATGTATATTTCTGTTTCTTTTGAAAAAAGAAATGCAATTTTGCAAGAATTTGGAACCTCTGTTCCAAGTGGGTCGGTCGTCACATATTTGTCGTTTCACGATCTGTAGCCCCATTCTATGGGATTGAGAAGTAGCTTTCTTTTTTTCTTCTTTTAATTGAGAAAATAAATTGCATACGAGATTCATGATATCGGATATTAGGGAAACATTTACCCTTATTTTCAGCATTGCGTGATAAATTAATCATCCAATTGAAGGTATTAAATTAATATTTTCTTTTAATAAACCACAAACACTATATAATATATGTTTTCAGAAAATTATAATATATGAACCCAAATCTTATCGATGTATTTAGTTTGGAAGCATTTAGTACATAGAAAATTATGAATATGAAAATAGGGTTCTAATTAAAATGCAACAGAGACAGTTTGTTAATTTTCGAATATTTTTTTGTTGAGTTCCTATCAATTTCATTAGGGCTCTAACAGATAAAAAGACAAAAGGCAGTTTAGAGATGTTTGATTGATTTTATTTAATTAGACAGCCTTCCAGAATGTAACAAAAGAAGGATTGGAATGTCCTAAAAAGACCAGTTTCTTTATGGTTAGGTTACCCAACAAATTGGAATTGCTGTAACTAAATTAATTAGGGTTAAGAAAGAGCGATGAATATGCGTGTCTTCCTACTCTGACTATATTAAGTCCAAAAGAAGACTCCTTTGCGTAAACGCAACTCCCATCCCATAATATCCTTTCTATCTAATATCTATCCCTTGTTACAAGTTAGCATACATTCCCACCAAAATCCAATTCTAATCTCCTTCTTTGAATGTGTTTCTCTATCCATTTGCAAATATGTACTGGAAAGATCCGATGGAAGACGTAGTTATTGATTTTGACATATATAAATACGATGATAAAGGTCTCTTTTAATTTAATTAAAATATTATTAATAATAATAAAATTTTATCAAATAAAAATATTTAATTAGAATAAAAATTGAAATAAAATTTTATTTTTATTATTGTTAATTAATTATATCATTAAAAATTTTATAATATAGTATAATACAGTCAGTTGTTAAATTTATTTTATTTTTAATAAAATTAAATTACAAATATTATTATGCTTAGATTATTATTTAATGTCATGTACATCCATGTATGTTATAATTTATTTCTGATAATATTTCTTAAAAGAAATTTCCAACTCATGTCCACATAAAATTGATAATAGTTTTTATTTTAGTTATAGATAAAATTCACAATAATTTAATTTAAGTGGAGAAGCATATTTGTATTATTCTATACAGCTATAGTCCAATCAGCAAGAGGCAAATGTCAATAAAATGGCGGGAAAATGAAAATTCAGATAAAGAAAAAACATAATAAAGTAAGTGGTGGTCAAACAAGTAATTATTAACAATCACATGCATGGAGCAAAGCAAGAACACAGCACTCAAATTTTTGCATTCACAATTCAATCTTAAAAGCGTGAAAAGAAATTAATTAAGAAACCTTTAAAATGGATGATGCACGTGTCAGAGAGACCGTCTTTGTCTTCATAACACTACCACCACCCTCCTCCACATGATGCACCTTTTTGGTGGCTGGCTGGCTGGCTGGCACTAGTCTCCAGTCCAGGTCATGTCCTTGGCAACCACCACCATATCCGGGTCTGGTTTTCTTTTTCTCCTTCTTAATTACTTTTAGCTCCTGTCATCAGCGCTCACAATTAGGCTCGCATGTGCCTTAAATTCGCTATTTGCATCGTGTTTTATTTTTTTGGGATAAAAGTTCCTTGCCATATTTCTGATTTATAATTTAAATATGTATTTTATTTTTAAATAAAAAATATATATTCATAAATAAATATCTCACTGTTAAAAATTTCAATTTATAAAATTTTTACTCTGTTTAATCATTATTATGAAGTTCTCTGTAGTTAGTAAACAATAATTTGAGTAATGCAATAATTGATCATATAACATATCAATAGCTTTTTAAACAATAATTTGACAGTTAAACAATGAAATTAATAGTTATTAAAAACTAAATCATGCTATCAAATATGAGTGATACAATAATGACAGTCGATCAAAAAAATTAATTAAATTTCTGCTAACCAAAACCTTTTAGCCGTGAATATCTTTTTTAGTATAATTTATAACCATATCTTTCTTTATTTAAAAGAAAACATTCTTAAAGTTATAAACCCTAAACCACAAAATGTTTTTCTTATACCGATCTTTTTGTTTTTTTGTCTTTTTTTTTTTATATTTATGATAAAAGTGATATAAATTCTATTTAATATTATTTAACAAAAGATTAAAAATTTTAAACTCGAAATTTTTCATAAATAAAAACATCAATTATTAGGTAATTATTTTCAATTATACTTATTCTAATTTTTCTTCATAACTTAAGGTTATATTTATTCTATTTATCTAAAGAAGAAAAAAAATCACAAATTATAAGGCATGGTATTCCACTTTAGTATGAACCATTTAGCAGATGTATGTCCAAAAATCATTGCATAAGTTACAAACAAAAACTGAAACTGAAACAAGTTCCAGTACGCAGTTTTTAAAATGTTGTCGATAAGTAGTTTCACCATTTTCTATCTTATAATTAAGAAAGGATAAGTGTTTGTTTTCTTTTTCTTTTATTTTTTCCTTAAAAGGCTGCCCACAACTTTGGTGCATGGAATGAAGGAAATTGAGTGGGATTTGTTGATTTGTCGTTGATGGACCTTCGACGAGCCCTTTTTCTGGAGCAATCTGCCTTTCACATGTGTTCATATATCTTATGGCCTCGGCAGAAACTGTCCACTATACCTGAAAAAGTAAAGGGTAGTGGGCCTAGGTCCTTCTGAAATTACTTAAACCCTGATAATGCAGTTTTCTCATTATAAAATCATTAAAAATTGTCTTATTTATAAGGTCTCGTTTCAAGATTTTGGTCAGTTGCAAGAAGCAAATCCATTCATCAGGCGATGCCCATTTCTTTTTGATCAAACAAGAAGGTTAAGAGATGATAAAACAAACTATAGTTTATGAGAAAGTGGATCGCTCGAAATGGGAGATCAAATCGTAATTAACTCTTATTTTCATGCCCAGTGGATTAAAGATTGCCACTATCCTACGTACTGAAGAGATCTAAAAGAGCCATTGATGCTCGAGTTGTAACTATCACGGGGAGGAACTGCAGGTTATATTAATCTCCAACCATAAAGAAGGCTCTTTTTCTCATTTCTTGTGGGAAAATCTTCTTATTACAGTTAAACTGAAATACAATCAAACAAAGAAAATATAGATCAGGAAATAGAGAAGTCTCTAAGTATTACCAAATTGGCGCACATTTATGTCATATATAACAGAATCATGTCATACATAAGCTAGTTGCTAGATTGAGTTTCTTGCTGATGTATTTGCTCCTTTTCTTCATCATCCTTAGGCTTTTCAGAATGATACGTTTGCTCTTTTTCTTCATCATCCTTAGGCTGTTCAGAAGATGGAGCTTGAGCTTCAGCATAACTTGTATCACTCATCACCTTTTCCACTGTACTTTCTTCTACTTCTTCTTTCTTTACCACACTTGATTCAGGATTGCTTGCTACCTTGGCAGGAAGCAATCCGTCCGTCGACCCCTTCGATTCCATCTTTAAATCTATATCATCGGCCTTGTATTTGTACCAGGATGCCATACAAAGATAGACACCAAAGTTGATGCAGCTCAGGATAGCTAAAAACCAATAAAATAGGTTTAAATTGTTGCTGTTTATATCATCACCATGTAACCACCCTTGTTTGCTTGGAGTAACTCTTTTAGTAATAGCATTGATGAGGTTAACCAAAACAGTACTCAAGAAATACCCAAATGATAAAGATAGCCATGTAAATGATGTAGACAAGGATTTCATTCCTGAAGGTGCTTCCTTGTAGAAAAATTCTAATAATCCAACAAGTGTAAACATGTCTGCTATTCCGAAAATTCCATACTGAAAAGATAGCCAGAAAACACTGATGGGATGTGCTAGATCCTTATGTGCTTGGTCTCTTCTTTTCACCTCGACAATACCTGCTACAGCCATTGAAATTGCAGATAGAACAAGACCAATTCCTACACGTTGAAGTTGCGTGATGCCTGATGGGTGACCGCTGATTTTTCGAGCAAAAGGAACGAAAAAGAACTCGTACATTGGAATAAGTATGACCATAAAAACTAGGGGAATTATAGGAACTGATGGGGCAGGAACCTCAAACTTGCCAATAAACCTGTTCATGATGTAACCCTGTTCTACTGAGAAAGTTTGGAGTTGTGCCAGACATGTGTTCATTATGATAGTACTGAATAAAATTGGCATCATTCTTGTCAGGATCTTCACTTCTTCAACTTGTGTCACAGTGCATACTTGCCATGGTGCAGCTGTCAGGTCTTTAGGTAGAATGGCAGCTCTATCTAGGAATCTGGTTCAGTAAGCGAAAAATCAATAAGAAAAGAAAATATTATCACGTATCAGAATTATGTGAGTGAGCATTAAGGCTATATCAGAACCTGAATTGGTCCGTATGTGCAATTTTTTCATCTGAGTATATTCTTTCTTCGTCACTGATCTCGTATAGCTCTTCAGGATTCTCTGGCAGCGATAATTTTCGGTTCTTGATTGCCACAACAAAAACCTGAAAAGGCCAATGGAAGGGTATCAATTGTAAGGAATTCTGTGCATTCTCGCACATAAATATGCGAAAGACCGCACTATAATTATCGTATTTGATTTGGGACCTAATTCAATGGTCAGCACGTTAGTTCTTATCGAATCAGAATTCATAATAAAAATGATCGAGTACCTGTACGATCCTGATGAGGGGACTCTCTCCAGGTTCTTTGAGGTGGTAGTAACGTTTCCCACAGGCAAGAACAATGAAACCAACGAATGCGGCAATAGTTGATATCATAAATCCTTTGTACCAAGCATCATTGACACTAACCCAAACTATGCCTGTGACACCTACTGCTGCACCAAGTACTGTGCTGAGTGTCATCCAATTGAAGTAGGTTGCAAGATCCTTGGCCTCTTCAGGATCATTCTGATTAAATTGGTCAGCGCCAAGTGAAGGAAGAGCTCCCCTGACTCCACCTGAACCTAAAGCTAACAAAGCAAGTGATGCGTAGAGCGTAAATTCTATTTTTCCTTCCACACACTTTGGCTTGCCACAATACGGCGGGTGCAGACTTTTTGCATGAGCTTGAATTGTCATTAACACCATAGCCTGGATGTTTAAGATCCTTTAAGATATAGAAAGAAAGAAGGCGTATAATTAATTAAGATATATACAACAGTTCTTGGTGTATTACCAAGATTTCAATCACTGCAAAAAGCAGCACAGTGTAAAGTTTGTTCAAGAAAGTATCAGAAATGAAGCCACCAAGAAGAGTGAGCAAGAATATCGATCCCATGAGGTTGGTTAGAGTGTTGGCGGAATTAGGTATATCAAAATACATAACCTTGAGGAAGTAAAGAACCAAGCTAACCATGTTTGCTATGAAACCCATATTGTCCAATGCCACCAGCACTGCACAGGAATGTGGAATTAGTATATTGTAATATTTACACACGTAGACCACACAGAAACTTCTGAATTCTGATAAACGAGTTCTTGTACACTTACCAAAAACAAACATGCAAGCTCTAAATCCACCTTTTCCTTCCTCTCGCTTGTTAAGGGAATTGTCTTCTGCCTTACTAACCTCCATGTCGCCCTGCGTTCATACGATTTTAGACATTAATAATAAGGAACTTGATCTAATTTGAGTATGCGTCTCATAGTGCAAAGAAGAGCGAGCGCGAGAGTTCTTGAGACTTACCATATTTGGGCCTTGGCGCGAGAGGCAGTTAAAAGTTAAAACGAGAGAAATTGGTAAGTGGTGCAACAATGACCATCAAAATATAGCACATCGAACACTTTGTTTATGACGTTGAATGGCATCTAGTTCGGTCCGCCATTTGTCTCTTGCCATGGCGACAGAGCCCTGGAAAATTAACTTGGGTTTTCCAATTAATCTTTCTGTTCCGATTTTCTCTAAGAACAGCAGCATTATACTTCTTAATTCCAGGTTAATCAGTAACAGCCACATCATGCTTTAATTACCCAGTCCAAAAGTTTCCATGTCTGTTTTCGGTCAAATATTGTAGACAAATGGCATTATGGATGTAATATTCTTTAATCTGCCTTCACATAAATTAGCACTAAAACATGCCATTGCTAAGTTACAGCTAATGGCTCTGAAACTCAGTTCCTTTTACTCCAGGAACAGATGGATCGATGAAAGGAGAGAAAGGAAAAGACATGTCAGTCTTGCAAGAGTACTAAGTTTGAGCATAGACTTTTGTACAAGGAGACGAACCTCATGTATTTATTTATATAATGCAGCAAAATTATATTATGATCTAGACTTATTAAGCTCAAACATAGACATGGTTTCTCTTGTTAATCATACTGAAAAGGAAGGTTTGCTGCTGTTGCTATCCAGCGTTGAGATTCATGATTATCACTTGTTAGGCCAGTTAGATAACTACTTGCAGTTTGGTGCATGTATATATGATCTAACGTTGTAAGTAACTAAAACCATGCATGCATAGAAGCTGAGATGTTTGATCGAGAAAACCATAATCTAACAGAAGAAAAAAGGAATCTAGCTTTCTTCAAAATCAACTTAAAAATAATCGCACTCTGCTGCACAAAAACAATCATGGGATCCAAGTGTTTCTTGTTGTCACTTTGAAAACTTAAGTTTCCTTTTTAATATTAGTTTTAATTTGGATTTGACGGATGAAGCGATGCTGTGGTTTGGAATTATTCTAGATGATGCTTTACTAGTAATTAAATTAGTTGCTTTTTAATTAGTTGTAATTAAATCACTAGATTTCTAATTACTAGTCGGCAAATTATCCCACTGAATATGTCATTCCTACTCTATACTATATAATGAATGATCTATTGACTTAACGTTAGAAAAACAATGATTTTCATGTTTTAAATTTTTTTATATGAAATAATGGTTTAGAATTATAATTTTCATATATTATTTTTATATTATGTTATATGATATATATAATAATATCTCAATTTAAAGTAAAGTCTTAAATTTAAATTTTCTTTTTTTTATTTATAACTCTCTCGTCATAAAAAAAATAAAAATTGAGGTTACCCCGATTTTACCATGATATGCCAAGTGGCCTATGTAAAAGTAAGGTAAATTATATTTTTAATTTCTTAAATATTTTTATTTTTATTTTATTAAATTTTTTATTTTTTTTAGGTAAAAGCAGAAGACACAATAGTTCAATAAAATAAACAAAAATTTCATAAAATATATGTAAAAAGTACTCAGTAAAAATATGAAGACTGGAATGGACAAAATACAAATTAAAGGCTAAATATAATAAAACTAAAGAGTTGAGCGACTTAATAATAAATTTTACTTAAAAATAAATGGATTTTAAAGTCAAGTCAGTATTGGGCAAAACCCAGCCCAAAATGATACGGCCCAAAAATAAGGCGCCAGTAGGCGGGAAAGATTGTGCCTTTGTCGCTCAATTTCTACAGTGGTATAGCTCCTGCTTTGCGACCTAAACTCCCTCCCAAAAGAAAAGAAAGAAGTTGTGATTCCCATTTTCATAATTATCAATGGGTATCAAGGTTAGTTCGATACCTGTAAATTTCTCCTCAATTTGACACCATTTTCACGGTAATGACTCAATTATTTGGGAATTGGTTGAAATTGTAGGGTTTAACAAAGCTGTTGGCTGATAATGCTCCTAAAGCTATGAAAGAGCAGAAGTTTGAGAGCTATTTTGGCCGCAAGATCGCTATTGACGCTAGCATGAGCATCTACCAGTTCCTTGTATGTTGTGTTCTTTCACATTTCTTTTTTTTATTCTTTTAATTAAAGCTTTTTTTTTTATTTATTTTCTTGGGTATGAAATGAACGGGTTGCTGCTATGAATTGTTGCAGATTGTAGTAGGAAGAAGTGGAACTGAAATGTTGACTAATGAAGCTGGTGAAGTCACTAGGTTCTTACTCTATTACTTCTCCTCTTTTTTCATTTCCTTTCCTTTCTCTTTTTATCAATGTACTGGAGATTAATTTTTTTTTTTTTTTGAAAAATTTGAATTTTGGGGCCACCTGGACAAATTATATATATGCATGAGTTTTTGTATAGTTAACATGGGTTTTATTTTTTCTTCTGTTTGTATCGATGTTATCTTGCAGTCACTTACAAGGCATGTTTAGTCGGACAATTAGACTTCTCGAGGCTGGAATGAAGCCCGTGTAATGTGTTTCTACTCCTTTTCCTCTGCAATTTGTTTTTCAATTATATATTGCTCCTTCGCTTTAGATGTGAGATGGCGAGGTCTTTTGCTTCCTCTAAATCACACAGTCCATCTGTGTTTTCAGCTACGTGTTTGATGGGCAGCCTCCGGATTTGAAAAAACAGGAGCTAGCAAAACGGTACATTTGATTTTTATGTTTCTTATTTTTCACTTCTTCTGTCCTACCTATGCTTCTTGTTTTGGCTTCACATGTTTGTAGTTTTTATTATTCATATGATGGTTAAATAATGATTTTACAAACAAATTTTGCAATTTAGTTACTCAAGGAGGGCAGATGCTACTGAGGAATTGGCTGCAGCTGTGGAGGTACATTTTAATTTTACTATTCAAGGTTTCTTATTTTTATCTTGCAGTTCTCATTTGACAAAATTCTGTATGCCTATTGTAGACTGGTAATAAGGAAGACATTGAAAAATTCAGTAAGCGGACTGTGAAGGTTAGTTCTTTGCTCTATTCTTGTTCCTCTAATAGTGGTTTCTATGGTCACTGTCAACATCGTAATCACTTTGAACAGAGATTTGAATAGCAAGATCATTTGTGCCTTTACGTCTGCAGGTGACAAAACAGCATAATGAAGACTGCAAAAGACTTTTAAGACTAATGGGAGTACCTGTAATTGAGGTATTTTGCCTTAGTTAATATAACCGGTACTGTTTTCAATTTCAATTGTGAATATAGCACCTACAAGAGTCAATTAAGAGTATGCATGCACAAATCTGTGACTGATGATGAAATACATGTAGATTGATGCTTGGACATTTCTTCTTTTTCTGCAGGCTCCTTCTGAAGCAGAGGCAGAGTGTGCTGCACTTTGCAAATCAGGAAAGGCATGTACTCTCTGTTTAGATATTTTGGCTATTTTTGGTTCTTTTCCATGCCCATTATGTTTTGCGCAGCATTTGAAATTGGCTTATTTTGTGTCTAATGCTTGAATCTATTCTTGTTCAAGACTGCCTTCAATTTACTGGAAATAAGTAGGACCATTTGCTTTCCTAAGGTTTACCAAATTTAGTGAGTTGGGACATGTTTCAAAATTTTTGTATCTTTCAGGTTTATGCTGTAGCTTCTGAGGACATGGATTCCTTAACTTTTGGAGCTCCTAGGTTTCTTCGTCATTTGATGGATCCCAGCTCAAGAAAAGTCCC
This sequence comes from Ricinus communis, assembly GCF_019578655.1. Taxonomy (NCBI): domain Eukaryota; kingdom Viridiplantae; phylum Streptophyta; class Magnoliopsida; order Malpighiales; family Euphorbiaceae; genus Ricinus; species Ricinus communis. The sequence goes on from NC_063265.1 coordinate 13,339,865, forward strand.
AGTTATGGAATTTGAAACTTCAAAGGTGCTTAGAACAGTGACCACGGTGCTCTTTTCTGATATTTAATTCACTTTTCTGATGATAATTTTGTTTCAGATTTTGGAGGAGCTGAACCTTACCATGGATCAATTTATTGACCTCTGCATCCTTTCTGGATGTGATTATTGTGACAGCATTCGAGGTATTCAGAATATTTAGTTATAGCTCTTCCATCTTTAGTCATCTTTATTAAAATATATGTAAGAACTAAAGCTATTATCATTAGTGTGCTTGAGGTTTTGGTAATGCATTAAAGTATTGCAATGGCTAATTCATGCTACAGGAATTGGAGGCATGACTGCCTTGAAGCTTATTCGTCAGCATGGCTCCATAGAGAATATTTTGGAGAACATGAATAAAGAGAGGTGATTTTATCTTTCAGCTACAGCACACATAATTTTCAGTGGATGCATGTGTTTCATGTCTTTCATATGGTGAATGAATGATCCAATTCGACATACAATGATAACAGTGTTTTCATTATAAATGAGCAAAATGTATAAAAACTACGTTGTGTTATTAGTTTGTTCTTGTCAATGAATTTTCAGTTTAAGTTGAAGTGTATAGTTATAGTTTATTTTTCTAGTTAGATCCTTGAGTTGTCATGTCTGTTTTAGACTAGACTGATCTTCATCTTGGCAAGCCTATTTGCTTGGCTAAATATGAGCACTTTAACAATCCTTGTACCGTAGGTTTTGATGTTTAGGCATTTGAATAGTGGGTTCACCTTAATAACTATTAGCACATTAACATGTAAACTCTGCGCTATAGTTCATGGTTTGTTCTAGCACTTGAATATTCTGTTCATGAAAATGGCATTGTTATGATTCTATCATCAATAATTGTCGGCTGTATATCCCGCAACTTAGAGTATGCTGGTTATGCAGAATGATCATATTCGTTTGCATGATAAGTAGCTTCTTTACATATTTCTTACTGTTTCTATTCGGTATTGATTCATTTCAGGTACCAAATACCAGAGGATTGGCCATATCAGGAGGCTCGGCGGCTTTTTAAGGAACCACTTGTCCTTGCTGATGAAGAGGAACCTGAGCTTAAGTGGACTGCCCCAGATCAAGAGGTGATTTAACATTCTTACATTATGATGTAAACTTTATGGTCTTCTAGTAGGTTTTTTGGCATGTTTCAAGCATTATCTTATCTCATCATCTTTACAGGGGCTGATAACTTTTCTGGTGAATGAAAATGGGTTCAATAATGATCGGGTGACAAAGGTGAGCCTTCAATTCATTATTACAAATATCCAGTTGCATGTTTTCTTGATGAATGTGTGTTTATTTGCTTTCATTTTCATAATTGTAACAGGCCATAGAAAAAATTAAAGCAGCTAAGAACAAGTCATCACAGGGCCGGTAAGTGATGTTTTGAGATTGAACTGAAACTCTAAGGAGTAATTTGCACTTATCTCATTTTCCTATTTAATTGTCTAATTATGCCCTGTGTCATTTTGTTTCTGGATTTCCTTTACAGATTGGAATCTTTTTTTAAGCCAGTTGCCAACTCATCTATTCCCATTAAGCGGAAGGTGCGATCCCATTAAGCATTTCAATTGTCATACATTTGCATCTCTGCCTGAATGTGTTTTTAAGTTTAATACCCAATTGAATCAGCTCTTAGTCCCAAATTAGTTGGGACTGCTGTTTGGGTTAATTTTCCATCTTATTTTGGGATGAAAATTGTTTTATCTATTGCGAACTAAGTTACTTTGCGACACTTCAGCCACACTGTCTCTGATTTATGTTTCCTACTATATGCTCCTAACCTCCTATTGGGTTGCACATTCTATTCTATTATGATATTGGTTGCTGGGAGATATTATTGGCAAAGTTTTCAGTACATTGAGAGTCTAATTTTTAGCATCAGTTGATGTTATGGCTGTCATTGTTGTGACTTAACTTGCTTTATGTAATTGGCGTGGGCTTGCTGGTGCTTTTCTTCCCCAATTTCTAGTTTTTAAGCAATTGTTTGGACCCATGATGCTCAGACCTCGCTGGTTTTAACTTGTTAAAACTCCAAGAAACCATGGTGTTGCCTCCCTTAGCTTACACTGTTCTGTATCCACAATTAAAATTTCCACATCAAACTTGTACAATAATGATTTGGTTCTTGTTATTTATTTTTATGACTGCTGGAAGGACGTATGGACAGTAATCTTAAATGAGATTTAAACCCTCTTTTTCCTTTCTTGAAAATGTTTTAGAAGAATAATGATTCCTCTCCCTTATTTAATCCATTGGGAAGTCTAGAACTGATTGGTACCATAACTTCTTGGTACATTGGATGACAGGAAACTAAATGCGTGCTTCAATCTCCTAAACCAGCAATCAAGTTTAAAATGCTGTCTGTGCAAGCTTGTAATTGTTCCATGCCCAAGGTCATTGGCAGGTTAAGCCTGCCAATTCTCAATCTAGGTTCCAAGCTCTCAACGCCAGTATCCAGAGGTGTCTGCTTCGGCATATGAAGCTAAAAACTCTGGTGAACCTTCAGAGCTAATCTCCATTAATCTCTATTCTACTTAGCTCTTTTAGCAGCATAGTTGTCATATACTTGTAGTTACTTTCATGAGGAAAGTGAACTGCTGCTTCTAATTTTTTAATTCTGTCCAATGCTATAAATAGTGGATACTGTCAAATTATATATTGGATGTTTAACTCATGGAGGTAATTAGTTGAATGCCTCTTCTCATTCTTGGTTTTCATTCTTTGTACATTCTTGTGACAGGAAACACCTGATCACACAGCCAAAGAAACAAGTGCTAAAAAGTCAAAGGCTGGAGGTGGTAGGAAGAAGAAGTAGTTAGTCTGGCATCGTAACCTCATCCTACACATGGCTGGTGATCAGGTAAAAAGTTTTTGTTGAATTGCTTGCTTGCTTCTCTTTTATGAAGAGTATGATAACTGTCTGATATACGGCTATCCAAGCCATTACCTGAGCCCCTGCCCAGCCTCTTCTTGGATGATGACATAGAGAATAAAATTATTCTAAAGGTTCCTTAGGAATGGGAAAGGAGGAAAAAATATGCTGGCAGTTTCTCTATGTGGAACAGTTACTGCGTGTTAAGCGTGTTTAATTGTCTAATGTCCATTATTATGATGCCAGACATTTTAGAAATTTGTTTCTACTTCCTATTCCTGACAGTTAAATATTTCTTTTTGCTTCTATTTATCAAGGTATCAGTTTTTACATCAGAGAACATCCCTCATAGATTATCCAGAGGATGCTTAGAATGCAGAATGTTTAACCTTCATTGATAATTCTTGTATCTATCTGGGAAATTTCGAGGTATATAGTACTTTTTTTTTCCTCTCTCTTCCTGTAGGTTAGTAAGATTTGTGGATGTTGCGATTGATTAATCTACACTTTTGCTTCTGGTTACAGTTTAGTGCCATGGCATAATTTTATGTAGTTGCTAGTAACATTGGTCTAGATTGTATAATGCTAGTCTTCATTTGGGGAAATCTGTAATTTTTAGTTGCATTTGGAAGTACCATGCAGAAGCACGTTAGACCCAGGTTAGTTAGGTCATAACAGTGTTTGGGAGGCAAGAAAGAAGAAATTTGATGGAAAAGATGAGAAAGAAAGGGAGTAAAACAGAAAGTTGAATTGTATTGGTTCGCAAAGTGTGAAAGTACGGCTACACGACTCTCTTTTCTTATCTTATATTGGAAGTTACATGTTTGATCACTAAGCTAAATAACTACAAGCTAAACTTCCACATATGAAGGTCACTAAGCCAAGTCAATCCTGGACCATTTCATACTATTCTACTTTTAAATTACAAGCACTATAGTCAGAAACATTCTTCAAAATTCCAATTTGGAATCTTAATATAATTTAAGCGTAGAGGTTGAACTGGAGTATTCGAAACTGAGATTTACTAAATTGAAATTAAAAGAAATAACTGCTTATGGTTTAGAAAATCTCAGTTCAAGGAAATCTTAGAAATGTTGTATGCATGCCAGGTGCCAATTGATCTTTGCATGAACAGATGACGGGCCAATCTATATAAGAAAGCCGCTGTTGATTATAACATGAAACATTGCACTGAATCGTCTGGCTTTAATTAAGGAGGTTATGTATTCTTCCTTTGAAGATTAATATTGTAAAATCTACAAACTGAGGGGCGCATAAAAGAGGCTCAAATCTATTATTCTAAGGGTCACGATGGTGATGGTGTCCTATTCTTAGCAGCAATGGTTTCCTTTTCATTTTCACAACTGAAGCTCATGGGTTCATGTGTCCTATTCTTAGTAGCAATGATATCCTTCTCATTTTTAACTGAGGTCAAGCATTCAGTGGTATAGGCCGAGTATAGAACCTTCATCAGGGGAAACTTAATTTAGTGCTTCCTTTGCTTGGCATCATCAATATGGAACATAAGCTGCAAAATAAGCGAATATCAAGAAAAATTGAAAAAACAAAAGAAGAAAACTCATAATCTACTCTTCGAGATTACACAAACATTTCTCGACAATTACCTTTGTCCCCACATAAAATGTTATAAACATGCCACCAAATACAGGTAATCCTGCAAGATGGAATATCGTAGCAAATACCCAGCTGCATTCAGGTGTCTTAACAATTTCAGAATAAACATAAACATAAAAGGAGCAAGGTGATTACTTGCCTTTTCTGGTAAGAAATTGTGAAATCAGCCAATTAATGCCTGATGGTCCAATAACATAGCCAACAAGGTTTGCGACCTGGATATGAACAGTTAAAAGAAAAATTGCACACATGGTTTAGATATGTATGTTTGATATTTTTGTTTCTATAGTGAGGCATATTAGAGAGGCAAGGGGATCTAGAAACAATGGATGTTAAATGCATCCCTTTTCTTGTAGCAACAGTTTTTGCCTGAACAACAAAATGTTGGCCATTTCAAAAAATTTTGTCAATGAGAAATAATATTAGATTATAAACATGTGTGCTACAATAGCAGGTGGAGCACAGTGAATGCATGACAAAAATTGGCCCCCATCTACAATTAAATTATACATGTTCATTTAAATACTTCCAAATAGTTTGAAGATAATAACAGCAAGCATGTCTGCCTTCTGTGCAACTATCATCACAAAGCAAACAGCCGTATGTAGGGTCCAAATCATTGTATTGCATTCAGCCATATTTTGTCCATGTCTTCTTTGGGTCAAAATCTAATAAAGACTATCTACAAGAACTAAAAAGAAATGCACCTAAGATGCTCAGAATTTTCCAATGATCAGCATATATATACACTCCACTTTTATATATAAAAAAGAAAATTTAGACTCGGATGGGAGTTCTGGATTTAGAGAATTCTTATAGTGAAGATCCTAATTCAAGTCTTAGTACTCTTTTTTCTACCGCTTAAAAGAAACGTTGACCTCTTGTTGGGAAATGGGTCCCAAGTTAATAAAATGATCGCAGAAGAAATTGTATGCTGTGTATACATACCATTAGACATGTGATGGTGATAGCACCGGCCACTGCTCTAAGTTCTCGGAAAAGGAACTCCCCAAAAGCATTCTCTGCCTGAGAACGTAACATAGATAACAGAAATAAGGGAATAGGCCATAACCACGGTTCAAACTGAAGTATCTTCTTATAAAGTCAAGTATCATATTGGATAGTCCACAGAATGACACCTGCATTCCATTTGCCACCGACTTCACCAACATTTCTGGGATAAAGAATAAACATGTCAACCATGCCCATGAAATAAGTTTCCTAGGACCAAAGAGAATAAGGTGTCAGGTAGGGGCACATTATACCATGTCTCATACCAGAAAAGTGATAAAAAAAGAAAAACTTGGTAGAAGTTAAAATACCACTCTAGATCATGCCAGACCGCAACAAATGTGAATATTACCCATATATTAAGTAGCTTTCTCTGTGTTCCCCCCAGGGGAATATACATGTACCTGAAATCAAGTGATTCATAAAGCATACATACCACAGAAAAAACAAGGTCGGGGCTGAGGTATAAGAGTTAAAAGTTGCACCTCACTAGCCATTTATTGTATGAAGCATGCCAATTTTTCCAAAAAGTCTCCAAGTTGTAGCAATTATTAATGCACCTTGGCATGTTCTCAGGGGCTTCAACGCCACAAATCTAAAAGAAAAGTAATTGTTAAGAACTTCTTCTTATGGTGTAATTAGACACCAAAAACAACAGCTTATAGTTTGTTTACAAATTAGGACGAAATTATATAACTGAACCAAGAGACTGCCAAGGGGGCTAGACTAAAGACAGTTCAAGTCCACCAAGGAAAAAAGATTGCAGCCCAACAAACATACCAGTGACCAGAATCGGAAATAGCGCCAAATGAGGTAAAATTTTAGCCACATGAAGTTTAATACCTGCAGCCGTACAAAAAAGTGGTATCATATAAGATAACCTGCTCAGAATCTTGTTCAAACATGCATATAAAAAACTTGTAACATGGTTAAGTATCATCTTACCCCGTATCCTATGATGAATATGTCCATAGGGGATAACAATTTCCAGAGGCCACTGGTTAGTATATACAAATGTAATTAATCCTGTTTTACGAGGGACAAAAATATAATTTTTGTATGTGCCATATCCTTGAGTTCTAAACACTAACCTGATTGCAAAAGCATTGTAATGAAAAAGATGAGTGAAAAGTTCCATCAGAAGAAAGCTAAATATCCAACGCGACCCATACCAAAAAACATCTCGGGCAGCATAATTCTTCTGAGGCATATCTAACTGCAGGAAGTATAGGATTTGTAAGTTTCTGTAAATGGAACTAGGAATTACCTAACATTTTGGGCAGTAAAACTAAATGAACGATGGTCCATACATTTAGCTGCAACCACAATCTTCAAAACCAGAAAACTAGCAGAAAAACGCAACTAGATATGATTCTCAAACCTAACCTACTGTAGGAATCTGATCCCATTCTCTAGTACTATTCTACGTTTAGCCATAAACAAAAAACATGATCATTAATATGCAACAAAAGATAATAATACAAATGAAAGTCACAGACCTGTGAGGCATAGGCATTGAAGCTCATAATTGGTCCGGCAATATAGAGTGGTGCATATACCAAATAAGAAAGGTATATGCTAAAGGAAAAATTCACATTTGGGGTACTTCTCTCCTGGGTAAAATAAATAAAATTAAAACTGGAAAAGGAACAATAACATTTTGATGTTACCAACAAACAGACAGCAAGTACAATAACAGTTGGACTCATTATTAAGAAGCAACTAACCTGTAGAAATTGGTAGCATGTTTTTCCTGACTTGCAAACATGGCAACGTTGAATGTGCTTCTAAGATCACCAGTTCAATAAAATATCAATGAAACTACCGTGTGTTTAGGCACAATTTACTATATACTCTCAAATGACAAAACTGTACTAGCACAGAAAGACACCCAAATATTGAACACCAGAATAAATATTTCAATTTTGCATAGAATGTAAACCAATCTCCACAAAATAACTGTATGCACTTAATGACATGGGTAATAGGGATTCAGTTATCAGCCTAGGCATCAGTAAGATTGTTTCATGCACGATATAAGCATAATTATAGGAGGACAGCAAGGCCGGGCATCATTTCCCAATGAATAGGAAAAGCAAAGTTGTTTAACTTCTAGACTAAATTGAGAGAAGAAGCATGTAGTCATGTGAAATATACACAAATTGTAGAGAAGTTATGTAACAATACCTTTTGATCAAAACGAGAATCTTGATTTGCCCAATGGTAATCATATCCAAAGCTTATCATGCGTAAAATAACTGTCAGAAACAAAGAAAAAAAACTTTCCATAACTCTTTTGTTTCCTAACTTGCAAATGGGGGCGTTAAACAATACTTGTGAAACTCAGATCCCATAAAACAAATGAAGTAAAAAGAATTCAATTTACCAAAATTAAAGCAAATGTGCCACCGAAAGGTGCCTCGAAAGTTATCCAAAAATGCCAATCTTTGACTATAGAACAAGGGAAGAACTGTTAGTGAACAGAAGAATATAATTTCTTGTAATGTGAATTAGTAAACAGGTATAGGCATAGGTATAATAACCTTATCCAACTCACCCAAAAATGGAGAATGAATACCCTTCATAAACCCGATTACAAAGAAGGAAAAAAATGTTGAAAACCCAAAGTAGGAAAGAGAAGTAGTTTGTTTGTGCAAAAACCTGCGGAAACACAAATCTAGTAAAATATAGCACGAAAATCAGGAAGATGAACGACAACTTAATCAATCTGAAGTGCAACAAAAGATTGTAAAATTGAAAAACCAACAAAAGCATTAAACTCATTAGGAAAAAAAGCAAGCAAACACACACACCTTTACTAAAACAAAATTAGCCGAGGCAATGAGCAGGATAAATAGAGTGCTGTAATAATACAAAACAAGAAGAAGGGGAGATTAGAGAAATAACATAAACAACTAAAAAGCATATTAGTTTTGAATAGACGGAAAACAGACCAAGCTCCATGAAGATATAGTAAGTAGGCTAGAGAAATGAAAAGCCAAACAATTGACATTCCCTTTGCTTTCAAATAAAAAAAAGCTCTGAAGCTATTGGCCAGCACACTAAACATTCCAAAAACAACAGTAAGAATTGGTAAGTTTACGCGAAAGTTTCTCCATTGAGCATCGGAACCATCCTAAATCAATACATAAAAATAATTAGAAACAGTAATATTAATCGATAAAGAACCAACAAGACTCTGAATTTAATGTAATTAAGTTACATTGAGACGAGGAGGAAGAAGCCATCCATTGCGTAAACCGTAGAGCTTTGATTTATGATCTAGCATTTCCAGAACAATTTTAAACGGAAAAACATTATTTACAAAAAGAATTATAATAATTCAAGAGAAAAAGAAAAGGAGAGGAAGAAGAAGAAGAAGGGAAGACCGTGAGAGAGATGAAGGGACCGATGGATTATGAAGGCGTAGAAAGCAATCGCATATATCACTAATATGCTTAGCTCTTTTCGCTTCCATTCTTTGCTCATCTTCGTTTTTTGGACGCAGTTTACTGTTTTTGATGAGTTTAGAAATCACAGACTTCTTCTTCTTCTTCTTCTTCTAAGAATACCAAATTTAATCAGGCGTCGAGGAGACAGCACCAGTGGCAGTTTGCTCCCACGATTGTGCAGAAGATGAAAAATCACGCCATTTTATTTCACAATTGAAACTGTGTCGTTTCTGTTGTTCCGTTGCCATGTCAATCATGGGACCCACATGCAATGTGCCATGTCACAGTTCAAACGAGAGAAAGAAAAAAGACAAGCACTTCTGGACTGGGCTTAGGAGGGCATTACTCGGATAACTTTCTTTTAAGTAGCCCGGCTCGCATGGACCAACATCGCAAGGCAGGCATCAACTAAATCTTCCAACTGGATGTCCGCACTTCACCACTAGATATCAAACTGTCGAGAAGGAGAAGAGATTAGCAATAGCTGTAACAAGAGATTCAGAAAAGGGACACTTGCTGATTCAACATTGAATCATTAGAGCCAGCCAAAGATGGTAAAGTATTTGAGACTGTATGCCTTAACAAGAAAAAGTATTACACCTAGCTCTCTTTCTTGAAGAGCCTAGCCGGAAATGAACCTTCTTTTCATAGCTCAAAATGAATTTTCGTTTCATCTCTCCTGTGCTCGGAAAGTGCGATATTAAATATTCTTTCTTCTGTTAATTAAGATGCCTTCATCAATCCAATTCAAGGGGCAATCACTTAGGCCCGGGCCAAGTCAGTGGGGGATCCTGTCGGACAATCGTAGTCTATGCCATATCATTGCCACCCATTGGTATATGCTAATAAATCCACCCGACCGATAGGTTCACCGGTAATTCAACACTAAATTGGTTAGATTTTTCTATTGAATTAAATAAAAATATTAATCGGTAAAACTCGAGCAATCTAGCTCGATATTTCAATAATTTGATTATCAATTCATATAGATCGATAGATATTGTTCTAATTCGTGACTTTTCTTTGGATAAATAAAAAAAGACCACCTTCAATTTTTCTTTTCGAAAAAACATTTCAGTTTTAGTTTATTCATTGGCAAAAATAATTTTGTTATTTTTTATAACAAAAAACTACTTAATAGCTTACTTTGATAACAAATTACTATAACTAGTCGTTTGTCCGTATTTTGCATGACCATTGTTATTATTTTGATTATAAAATTAAGTTTATAGGTATAATTTAATATATTTTAAATATTTAATACTAATTAATATTATTTAAAAAAATAATAGCAAACTAACTATAATTTTTAAATATTTCTAACTTTTTTTAAAAATTTATTAGTATAATATTATTTTTAAAATATTTATTTATTAATTCTAATATTGTATAAATGAATACTACCAATATAATTGATACATATGTCAAAATAAAAATTCCATATATTTCAAAAACTAAATATATATGTCAAAAAATTTAGATCTTAAAAAAAAAAATATATATATATATATATATATATATTAGTTCTGAAGTGATTTTTGCATTTTTTATAATTTTATATTCTATAATTTTTTGAAATATTTATATGTTCTGTATTTTATTTTATAGTCCTTTACATATTTCAGTCAATTTATAAAATCCGTACATTACAATTTCAACAATCAATAATAAATTCTTTTAAAGTTATTGTACATAGTTATATGATATATCTAAAATTTATATTTTAATTTAGCTATATATTATAAAAAATATATACTACTATCATTTATTTTAGATAAAAAATAATTAGTTGGTTGATAAGTTATTTGAAAACAATTCTTGTATTAAAAATAAATGGTATTATTAACAAAAAAAAGAAAAAGAAAAAAAAATCAAACAGATCTTATTATTCCATAGCATATTTCAGAGGAGTGGATATCCCATATGAACAGAGACAAACAAAGGGAACAGGGATGATAATAGACAGTGCGATATCAACTAAGTACCAAATCCATTTGATTTTCTGTTACCAATTTTAAAAAATCATAACCTGGAAGTAACCCTGAAGCCTTCAGTGTATCAGGAATTCAATGAAGCTAAAGTTTAAAAACTGAGTAGGTTAGGTGAAGTGTTATATCAACTGAAACTGTAATGCTTAATGAGGTTGGTAACAAGAATTCACTTGCGGGGATCCAAGTTATTTGAGATAACAGTCAACATATTACAGAACCCCACAACACAAGGAGTAGAATTAGGTTTGAATTCTTGAAGGAAAGCCTGTATTTTCTTGGCACACATTCTCCCCCTCCAGAAGCTACCAAATTAACAGTGACTTGTAACCTTCTGCATCTTGCATGCTTGGCAAGTGATTGTTAATTTGCATCTCATCCCCTGCAAACAACAACAATTAAGATTACCAAGTTGCATAATGTAAGTGCATGTTTTCTTTTTTGTTTGGGAGCCAGGAAAGTCATACTATTTCTTTAGGAGGGAATTCCATCAGCAAATAAGTAGGATAAAACTTGTGACAAGGGATTAAGACTTTAATACAATTTGATCTGACTGGTTCTTGTATTGCAAATGATGAGAGTGGAAATTACGAAATGTGCCAATTCTCCAACTCATCAGCTTGCAACATTTTATTCTTTGACTTTCAAAAAGAATTTCTTAAAGAAAACCCATCTGGAGATCCAATCTAGAGTCGGCCTCCATCCAAAATTCTTTACATACATCAGCAAAGAGAAGACATAATAAGAAAGCCATCTATTTGGACATAATCATATTTCACAATAATGGAAACTTGGTAGCTTTTATTATATATAACATTAATGTTAAGGTTCCTTTTTTTGCTCTGAAGGGTTGAATAAAATTGTCTGCATGAGGATAACCTATCTCTTTTTAAGTCAACTGTAAAACCTATTTGGCCATTGAATTATAAAAATGAACAAGCCATCCATCCCAGATCTCTTCCTGATGGAGCTAACATAGATTTAATTATACATCCTAATTAATTATAATCCACATGGGTCCTATGCATTAAATTTTAGTTGTGAAATGAAAGTAATTTTGATGTGGGTCACCATCTGTACATACCCTGAGACTTGGTCCAAGCATACTATAAAGAATACAAAGCATTGTGGCTGGGGTCCATGACTTGGTGAGAGGCAAGAGCCATGACTTTCCTTTTGGTCTAAGAAGGCAAGTTTCGTGCTTTAACATTCACAGCATCCCCCCCTTAAAACCCTTTTTAAAATATCATCTTCTCCATATCTTAGCTGTTACTTATAAATACATTTCCCATTCCTCTCCTATTCATTCATTTCCAAACTAACACTCATCCATCTCCTTTGTCTTCTGCTATAAACTTAGCACGAGAAATAATAATATAAAAACTGCAGCTATGGCGGCTACAGTGGCCTTATTTGTTATGGCTTTTGGTATCGTGTTGAGCTCGGTTGCAGCTGATCCTGACTTGCTTCAAGATGTTTGTGTTGCTGATCTTACTTCTGGTACTTCCAATTTTCATTTTCCCCTTCGTCCTTTCTTTCTTAGAACAATTAAGCAGGCAATAGACACTCAACTGCTGAGCTAGTAATGGAATTCATCGCTTCTTCAGTTCTTTCTTTCTAACTATGTTTGTGTTAATTTCTGTTTCGCTATAATTTGTGAACAGGAATAAAGATAAATGGTTTCGTCTGCAAAGAAAACATAACAGCAGAAGACTTCTACTCTAACGTGCTAGCTAAGCCTGGGCTCACCAACAATACCTTAGGTTCTCTAGTCACAGGAGCCAACGTTCAAAAAATCCCAGGTCTCAACACCTTAGGAGTCTCTATGTCTCGAATTGACTACGCTCCCGGCGGCCTAAATCCTCCCCACACTCATCCACGCGCCACCGAGATGGTCTTTGTCCTCGAAGGCCAGCTGGATGTAGGGTTCATCACCACCGGAAATGTGTTGATCTCAAAGACCATCAGCAAGGGTGAGATATTTGTTTTCCCGAGAGGCTTGGTACATTTCCAGCAGAACAATGGAAAGTATCCAGCTGCTGTGATTGCTGCCTTCAACAGCCAGCTGCCAGGAACCCAGGCTATAGCTGCCACATTGTTTGCTGCCACACCCCCAGTTCCGGATCATGTGTTGACTAAGGCTTTCCAGGTGGGTACTAAAGAGGTCCAAAAGATTAAGTCTAGGTTGGCTCCCAAGAAGTAAACAAAAGTCTTTTAGCTTTGTTCATTCAATGTTATTGGTATTTTAACAATTTACGGGATTTGTTGTGCTTTGAACATTTGAATTTGTTTCTCACTCTTGTCCTTGGAAAATGAGAATAAAGATGTGTTACTCTCAACTTTGTGTGATATTTTCTGCATATCCTACCCTTACTCGGTGTTTTTAAGTGTTATCTTCTTTCTTCAAGTAGTTGTCATATTAGAAATTACTCATCAATGCCACATGTTCATTCTTGTTTTATTTGGTGGTATTGTATGAAATCAAGAAAATGTTATTAGTCTATACGAAGGAAGACTTTTTGGAGATAGCGTAGAGGTAAGTGGGCTCTTAATCTTTCTCCTAAACCCAAAAATTGGCATGATAAACCCATCATTTGGTTCACCTTTTAAAGTTGACTTGTTAGAATAATGGTTACCTTTTGTAGGAGAGGAAGAGTATACCCAGTGTATTAAGGAGGTGGATGTGAAATGGTTTTATGGACCCATGAAGTACAAACATTTGTTCTGCTTGCATCTTCTAACATGTAATTTTGTAATAGCTTCAGCCATACTTCACCATTATGGGTTAGATAAAACAAGAGAAAATTAACCACACTGCCCAAGAAAAGTCGAGCAATATTCAAGTTGAGGGTAGACTTGGTGGATGGCTTAAATAATTTCTTAATCCCATCAATAGAGGTTTACCCTATTAATAATTACAAATCATGATTAAAGGGAGCCCTAAAGGAATACTGTTATTGGGGACATGGATTTGATTCTTTACCCTTAATGTGCTGTTTTCCCCTTTGTCCATTATCCCAATAATAATAATAATAATTATTATTATTAGGGAAAGCCAGCAAGCAGGTATTGTCATATTGTATTTTTAATTGAAGTGTACTCCAATTCAAAGTGAAAAGGGTCTAATTTAACTTGGGAAATATGAATGGGTTTTCTTTTGTTTATCCTTCAAGATGCAGAACAGGTTGGATTAGCAATTGTTGAGAATTAAGTAGAGGACTAATCAATGAATATCTACAGGGAACTCTTTTGTTATTTTATTTTCCAAAATGAAAGTGACAACACATGATTCAACCTTGAAGGACAAAAAATTTGGGTGAGATGTCAAATAATTGAGGCTAAAATGGATAGTCCTGGCACGTGTATGACCTTTAATAAATAAGATGCAACATTAATATATCATTGCTTTTGGAATATTCTGAGATCATAAAAAAGAAGAAGAAATGCAATAAAATTATTACCGCACGGGAATATTATTACTTCATTTATATCCATTAATTGCAGACAAACATGGACGTGGGCATATCGATTCTTCAGTCCAGTAAGTTTACAGGGAAAGAAACAATTTGCCCTTCAAACCTAAAATGGAGTTGAGGTTGAGGAAGCAAATCTGAAAGTGACATCTTACCTAGTATAATAGAGCAACAGTGACGAATCTGAGAACCAAACTCCTTTTGCTCTCTTCCAATTTGTTCTCCAGAGTCCACTACAAGAGCCACTGAAATGCAAATAAAGCATGGAAACGGCCAACCCCAATATTCCCAATTATAGACGGACAAAACGTAGAAAGGATGCATCCATCAACACACAAAATCATTCCTAAATTCAATAAGAACATCTCAGTTTTGGTATGTCTCACTGCACGTGCAGCTTCAGCCTTTTCTACATTGCCATATTGTTTCAATGTGAATAACATCAGCACTAATCTTATCTGAGCACCCGAGTTTAAATAATGTAAGTGCATATTTTAATTCATTAAAATACGTATAAAGATAAACGCGAACCCAGAAGGTGTTCCATCAAAAGTTTCCGACAAAAATTGCATATCCAAGCATTAGAACATCCATTCTCCTCGCTTATATAAATAACAAATACATGTAGTTCAATTTGATCTCACAACCTGAAAATCGTCTAGTCAAATGTGAAGATCTACTTTGATGAGGTTGGCTGCCTGCCATCTGGAATCGCAAGTAGAACGATAGGCTTTGAAGGTCTGATAAAAGGAACATCACATCTGAAGTAGCCCTTCCTCTCCAGCTGCAATATCTCTCCACGCTTCAAATTCCGCATGTTTGAATCCCCAAGTGCTGCAGTCTCCTTCTTGGTACATGGGTTAAGCACATCGAGGAAATTCTCACCTTCTTCCAGCTGCATTCACAACAGCAACAAGCAATAATTTACTAGCAGATTACTATTAACCACATCAAATAGTTAAAACTCAGTTTACAAGTCATAAATCATGTATAACCTACATTAAAATATCGGACAAGTATTCGACTTGATTCTCCTACCCCCTGTTTATGCATCCCCAACCCAAACTAAACATGCATGCAATCTGACCACTCCGAAGACAAGTTGGGCAAACTTTTCAAAGAAGCATCCATTTTCCCCAAAAGCAAGAAAAAGACAGTTTCCTTCTCATATCCAACAAGTAATAGGAAAGGTAACATGCCAGGCAAATGGAATAAAAAGCTGGACCCATTTGTGAGGATCCAATTATGAACCACATATACTCATACGTACTTCAATAGCAAACCAGACCCAACAATTACAGTTTTCAATATAAGCATTTTTCATTTTGACAAGACAACCGAATTGATGAATTAGAAGTTTTCATTGGCAAGACATTACCTTTTTCTTTGTTATTAGATAGTCGAACTCCACGAGCGAGACGTTAACTAGTTCACTCGTCTCCGGTAACCAGGTGAGCTTCAACTTTGTCGTCTTGACAGATCCTTCAAGATGTAGAGCCCCAATCAACTCTGTAACTTTTCCACTCTCATCCTTCACAATCTCTTTCACTATAGCATTCCCCCAATCCATTAAGGTTACTTCCTTATTTTCCTCCTTCTCAATGCACACTGCATCATCATAGTCTAACCATATCCTCTTTGTGTATGTTGTAGCCTTCTCTCCAGCACCCTCATGCTTCTTGTGTCTAGGTATGATGCGAACAAAAGGAGTTTCAGGACCATCAGTCAAGGTCAGTAGCACACGCCTTTCTTCAATAACAGCAGTGTGTCTGGGACAAACAGGATCTATGATTTTCTTATTAATTGTCCAGAGTTTGTCCCATTCCATCAGGTTAAGATTTTTTGATGCCCCCTAAGCAATAAGGACAAACAAATTAAACTTTAAGAATAAAGGGGCCTTTCACACAAATTAAGCTAGACACTAGAATAAACAAGAAAGCACGCATTTGTAAATGGATGAAATGAGTAACGAGTAAATTGAGCAAACACAAATAAGCAATTAATCTGAAATTGCCTTCCTAAGCTGTTCTATCATCAATCTTAACAATTGATACAGCAATCTAACAAAAGAATTTTATATAGTGAAACAATGGAGCAATCCAAGAAGGTAAACCTCATGAAGCAGAATTTCAGCATTTGTTTTAATATTATCTAACTAAAACTAGCTTCCCACAATACTAGCACACACTCGCAGTCCTTGCATACAGTTAAAAGCATCACAGCAGAAAGTATAATTCGGACACATTATCTTACCTGTTCAAGAATAAATTGCACTAGTGCCTCAATTTTCAAACCTCTGCGTACAATTCCTTGGACAGTTGGAAACCGAGGATCATCCCATCCATCAACCTTTCCATTTTCAACAAACCACCGAAGATTACGTTTACTGAGTAGTGTATAGACCATATTCAACCGACTGAATTCATAAATGTGAACCTTTCTCACTCCCAAATCCTCTTGAATCCTGTGGTATTGAGCATTTCGATCATGATACTCACTTGATCGAAGTGCATGAGTTATACCTTCTAAAGCATCCACATAGGGACAAGCAAAATCATATGTCGGATATATATTGTACTTGGAACCAATCCTGTGGTGAGGAACAGGATTGCAACGGTAGTAGACTGGATCCCGAAGAGATTTATTTGGATCTTGCATGTCTAACTTCCCACGAAGGCAGCACTGCAAACCCCTTTCTGATCCTACAATCATTTCCTTCCACAATTTCAGATTCTCCTCCACATTGTTGTTCCTACATTTCGATTCAATACCATCCATTCTTTCTTTCTGCATTTGCTCACGTGGTGTGTCATCAATATAAGCTTTACCCTGCCTGATCAACTCTTCAGCCTTCTTCATCAACTCATCGAAGTAATCTGATGTATGAGTAACTTTTTTATATTTAACACCCAATGTCTCAACATCTTTCAGAAGATTCTCCACAAACTCACTGCTTTCTTTTGCTGGATTTGTATCATCAAACCGAAGAATCAGCTCACCTTGATATCGTTGAGCAAAATACTGGTTTAGTAATGCTGCCTTTGCATGCCCAATGTGAAGATAACCGCTGGGCTCTGGAGCGAATCGCAGACACACCTTTCCAATCTCAGCATCTGGAAGATCAACTTCAGCTGTTTTACTACCTGCTTTTCCCTTTTCAGAGATATCTCCATTGACGAATTGTTGTTCTTTTGATTTAGCTGTCACAGGTTTTCCCGCGCCTCTTTTGCCAACATATGTTGATGTGACTTCAATCAAGGCATCACTATACTCTGCAGATATTGAGTTGAACCAACGTACTAAATTTTGGTATTTCTTTGATTTCCTCAAACTTTCCCATCTCTGCCCAGATCCTGCAGAAGCATAGAATGTTATGAATCAGCATGGATCACGCAAACCAAAATCCAAATGTTATAATAACACAAATTGAAAATTTGGATGCAGTTTCTCGCATCAAACAACAAAAATTGAATCTTTAACTAAATTTTCTTTAACTCTATGAGAAGTAGAAGGTGGAGGCTTAAAATACATATCAATCATTTATAAGAAAGTAAAAAATTGCAATTCAACTAAACACCATCTTCAAAAGAAACGTCTCCTATACTCCAGTAGGTTCTTTACCAAACAGCAAATTTTGATTCCTCGACACAATATTAAACCAAATTAATACATAATCATAGAAGAGAAGATGGCGGGAATATTTTTATGCAGTCAAAGCAAGAGGTATAGATGTGCGCCCATAATAATAAGAAGTCATGATCGAAGTAAGCATATACCTGCTAGCCCTGACCAAATAGCCATATCTGCAATAGATAAACAATATGCAACCAAGAAAGTACGCTTCTCCAAATAACTGTCAATATAGGTACATGCACTCTCAAATTCAGACCCTGATGAAAGTATACTGGAATAATCCAGCCACTCGTCAATCTGCAAAGAGAGTGAAAACAAGAATTCTGGTAAAAGAATAGCTAAATTGAAATTTGAGTACAAAAAGAAAAAAGCTTCACCTGACTAGATTGGCATGCATCATGTCCATAGAAATTGGGAAGGCTAGCAATCCGGCCAATGTACCGAAGAAGTACAAATGTACCTCGTAATTTAGTCCTGCAATACAAATCAAGTAAAAATTAGTAATAGGCGAATTTGAAATTAGAAGAAAAAGTTAGTAAAAAGAAAAAGGAGATTGGAAAGTACCCATCAGAGAAGACAATGGTGGGAAGGGAAGATGAGTCGGTGAGAATAGTAGGAGTAGGAAGACAGACGGCGGCGACCTTCGCAGCGGAAATAACGGAGAGCGGGGGGCTATCAGCTGCAAAAGAAAACTCTTTTATCTCCATTTCTTTTTCGCTGTTGAAAAGAAGGATGGAAAGGAAAGAGGAAGAGAAGTGAAATTTAGAAGAGATGAGCCGCCCAGAGCAGAAGAAGCAAGCGAAGGAACGCTAGTTCGTTTCATAGAATAGAATCGCAAAAAGCGTGTCCAATTTGGATTTGGGCTTAGCCCGTGGTTTTCTTTCAATCCCATTGGCCAGCCATCAGCTTCGGTTGTTTTTCTTTTCTTTTAATCTTTCGGCCACCCAAAATATATTCCAAATAAAGTGAAAATTTAAAAAAGAAAAGAGCTTATTCATGAGAAATCGTTGAGAATGTTATATGGAGAAGAAGGAAATGTTGTCTCTATTTAGAACCTTCTTATATCACCATTTTAATGAAATATATTAATCATTATATTAAAAAGAGAATTAGAGAAAATAATATTTTCTTTAACGTTTTACCATTAAATAAGATAACTTTTAACTGGAAAAGAAAAAAAAAATTAAAATCAGTCCTTTTCCCTAACAGTAAGTTAAAAATAAGAGTCCTTTAAGAATTGATTGACAATATAGGAAATGGTTTTAGAAGGGTTGAATTGACTCCTAATTATAAAACCTATGGATTTTTCCATAGTTTTAGTTCTTCTCAAGTAGGAAATGAAAATTCAAAATCCTGAGGAAATGGTAAACCAGTTGGTTTTGGAAGCCAGGTTGCCTCATTAAGAAAAGAGATGCATTAAACTTTGTTGCAAATATAAGATGTAAGAGTTTGTCAAGCAAAGTTGAACTGAACTAAAGTCCATAAGACAGTGAAATTGCACATTATCTACAGCTTGGGAGACCGATAAAATTTTGATGAAGAAAATTGAACAAATGCAGAACTGCAAAGAGTGGAAATTCACTTCATCCCAACTCCGAAATTCTTCTTGCTCTATACAGGAACAGCTTGTCAATATTATTACATCCTTCAAAGTCAGTTACGCCTGTGACTTACGGCCGGCTGCAAGTTCAACTGTTACGATAAAACTTGACTTTCCTGCTTCCCTCAAGTACTGTACATCTCCATTCATGAGCTTCACCAACTTTCGACTGATAAACAGGCTGACGCCCTCATCAGAGACATCTCCATCACTACCGAACATTTGGTTCAGTAACGGTTCAGGTATCCCACCACCAGCATGCGTTATCCTAACCAACATTAAATGCCAAATTAAATTAGCTAAACTCAAACAGAACAGATCCATGCATATTTGACATTTCTCACAAATACAAGGTTTAATGCCAAATGCACATACATTTCACTTCTGGCATGTGCCTGAAGTATTACCTGAGCTCCAGATGCACAAGATGAACTGATTGCCCTAACTGATCCTTAGTAAACTTAGCTGCAATTGTAAGCTGGCCTCCAGGCGGTGTAAAGTCTACTGAAGCAGCTAAGAAGTCAGCTAACACCTGTTGAAGCCTAATGCTATCACCATATAAGGTTTCAGTCATGATCACTTCAGCAGCATCATTGACTATTCGTATGCCCTTTCCTTTGCTCTTTATTGTGACTTGACTGATGGCTGCAATTAGTACCTCATGCAGAGTAAACTCGACCATTTCCAAATCCAAGTAGCTGTCAATGATTCAGACAAGAATAACAATAAAAAATATTATGAAAGAAAGGAAAGGTTTTCAATTTCACATCATCAATCTATACTTTATAATGTGTATAAATCACATTTTCTTTACAAGCAAACTTTGGATCTGCACCACAATTACAGGATGAAGTAGGCCTCAGCAAAGTTTGGTGGTTAGAAACATAGCAATGTACTTGCCCTTAAGCAAACCTGAACAAAGTCAAAGGTTTTGTGCTGTTAGGGGAACACATCTCCTTGTTCCTAGTAAATCCTCATAAAATGGGGGAAAGGAGATGAATGATGTAGGATGTAAAATGAAACGAAATACAGTCTCTCCGCACAATAATTTTCAGGATTCATAATAGATGCAAAATTAAGATTCAGAAAAATAAATTCTCAAAGGATCGGAATGTATCATACCCTTCAACAATGCTATCAATATCCGAGTCATCAAGAATTTTGCTTAGTTGGCGCTGACACTGGGCACTAGTATGCAGAAGCTGCTTTTGTTCTGCATCCAATTCAGTAATCTCCATTAATTTCCGAGAAAACATAATCCCAGAAAGGGGATTCTGTATCTGCCTTTTTATATAAGCTAGTGTTTTCAATCTTTTCAAAGCAGTTTGCTCTGATAATCGCTGGATATGAAGTGCTTGTTGCAATTCTTGGCTTGCAAGCTGCAGGAAGCAGAAGACCCCAGTAACAGCACCCTCTCTGTCCAATTTCTTACTCACACACAATAAGCATTCCACATACTTCTTGTTCCGAGCAAAGAAGCTGAAAGAAACCTTTTCAGGTACCTGGCTAGTCATGGCATTATTAATTAATACCCCAAGATTTACAAAGGCTTCTTGATTTTTCAGACAACAGCAAGCCCTGTTGATCCCAAAAACCTCCCCCAAAAGCATTTTATCCATCACTTCCTCTCGCTTCCATCCAGTCAATTTTGCCATTGCTGGATTCCACTCAGAACACCAACCAAACTCATCCGTTCCAAATATTGGGGGGATCAATGGGTTTGGATTTTGTACGATTGCTTTGTAGTCACCTTCAATCCGAGTGAACTTATCCATAACTGTCTTCTGGCCTGTGATATCTTGAGCCACAAAACATACCCCAACAACATTTTCACTAATGTCCCTGCTTGCGCAAGCATTAACAACTAAGCTGATGGGGCCACTTTCAACCTTTGACCCATGCGTTTTGATTTCAAATTGAATATTTTGCTCCTCTTTGCCTAATCAAAAAGAGAAAATAAGGGTCTCCAAAACGTTCTACAACTTAAGAAAAAGCATAGAACAATGAAATAGAAAACCAACTCCTTTTGCGTCAAGCATGTTGAATATATAAACCCCCAATTTGCAAACATTGACCCACACAGCATGCATGTTCACTTAACAGCAAAATTCAATAGAACATCTAATGCTTTCTTATTCTTTCTCAATATATAATGCACATGCATTGCAATATTGGATAAAAACTAGAACTACAAACCCTGCCTCCCTAAACTGCCTACTAATCCTGCTCACTACGGCAAACTACCATCATTCAACTCAGTGTGAAAAACTCACAGGTAGGTAAGATAAATGGAATTATACAAGGATAGGTGGCATTACAGAAGGTGGTGAAACAGAGCAGCATTAAAAGCATTTTCTTTGCATAGAAGGACATAGGCAACCACCAACTCGAATATTCCTATATAAGCTTATCCTTGTTCTCTTTAGTAGCAAGCCTAAGAACTATTAAATTTTTAAGAATATAAATTTGGAATAAGACATACCTTGCAGGGCTGAGAACAGCATGTTTTTTACTAAGTCAATTGAACCATCTTCCACGAGTGTCAGCAAATGCTTCCCAATTGCTTTATCGACAGGAAGACCTGTCAACTCAGCAATTTTTGTATTCCACCCATTAACAAGTCCATCAACATCAACTGCCAAAATTGGCACTGTGGCTGTTTCTATTAATCTGACCATCTCACTAGTAACCGCTTCCAATTCTTGCATCCCTTCAATTTTGAGGTCACTAAGCCTCGAATGAATTGCTTTGGCATCCGCATCCATGGTTTCAGCATCTTTGAAAGCATTCCGCAGTATAAGCTGAAGAGAATGGATTGCATCCATTTCATAGTCCTTCCAAGGCAAACTCCTTGTCTTGACAACTTCAAGGAAGGCCTTGAAGGATGATCTTGGGTGCATCTTCCTACCGTCATCCTTCTCACCAGGTTCATGTTTGGCTCCACCCCATCGAATTTCTGCAGCAGTCGGAGCCCTAAACCAAAAGAGCATGTCCTTGGAAGTTATTCTCACAGCTGCCATTCCACAAACTACATCCTCAAGAGACAGAGCAGCTGAGTATCCAGCATCATACAAGCTATCTGTACTTAAGCCTGTGGAATCCATATGATACTCTGAGAGCCACACAGCTATATCTCGAATTTGGAGATCACTGGGAGTTACTCCCAACCTCCATATCTTGTTCTTGTACAATAGTGCAGCTCCATCACACTTCACAAGATCTGTTATATTTGGACTTTGTGTCAGAATACCCAAAGGAGCATCTCGCAGCAACATATCGCATAAGAGTGTCTGGGTGCGCAGGATGTTCTTTTCAACAATCTGATTTTCCAATTCCAATTCCTTGTTGACATGAATAGCAAAGACTTGAGCTAGAAACTCACAGGCATACCTTAGAGGGAATGGAACAAATCGTGGAGTTGTATTATGGCATACTACTAAACCCCAAAGTCTCTTTCTTTTCTGTGGTTGCACAGAAGTAGGACTATCATCATCTTCATCTCCTTCATTGACCACAACTGCCATAACCAGAGAAGCAACGGAGTCCATGTTCTCCATATACTGTAGATGGCAACTGTGTGGGGCCCTTAGGGTTGATCCGCACAAGGTTAGTTCTAATGGAAGCTTCTCATCTTGTAGCACCTTGACATGTTTTGCACGGCAATCAACAATCATTCGGACCTTATTCTTCATAAATAAAAATCGTGCAGCCTGAGGAATATCAGTGGCAGGATAATGCAGACCCAAATATGGCTCTAAACCGGGCTTTGTGACCTCAGAGATAACTTCTCCATGGTCATCATCATGAAATTTATAAGTCATCACCCTGTCATAACCAGTGAGCTCAAAAACCTCCTGAACCATTGTATCACAAAGCCTTTCCATACTCCCACTAGGCAATGACTGCAACCGGGAAATTGCTTTAGCGGCAAGCTTATATGACTGCAAGGCCCCTGCAGCAGTCATGGGGACCTCATATGGTTTTACTGGTTCAAAGTCGATTATAAAACTACCAGTTACCCGATGGACAATAGCATAGAAGGGCTTCCCGGAAGTCTTGCAATGGACTAAAATGGGATTCAATAGAGAAACATCACCAAATCCTAGAGCTTTCTGCAAGGCAGAGGCACTGGGTGCAGTGAAGATAGTCCTTATGTCAGTTCCAATACCAAGAACTGGGTGATCCCCAACACTTGGAACTGCATGACTAACCATGGTCAACATTTCAGGGGCATTCTCACTATATGCAATAACCTTGTATGTTTTTTCATCTAAGGCTAGCAAGCAGCCAAAAGGCTGGATCAGCTTCCCTTTCTGTATATGATGAAGATAAGCTGTGGTTACTTTGTCTGACCTGGGTGCATGATCTAAACCAGTAGAACTGGTAACATGCACAGAGTTTGAGTAGTCAAATGAACTGCCCGACTCCTCAAAATCTGCATGAAGCTTTGCATCTACAGCGGTCTGGGAAATAATCCTAGCACTGTGCCTTGATCTCACAGAATTGCTGGATGAGTGGCTGGGTCTCGAGGAAGACATCTTCACCCAGTCTGAACGAATATACAGAAATGAGAAATACAATCTTAGACACCACGACTAAGAAACACTTGCAAGATTTCTGGATTTGGTCTTGCATAATAATAGTGGTCATCCCACCCTAATTGGCATCAACTCAAACTATATGAGCACATATTATTCCTATCAAGACATGTATTTATCGATTTAAATCTCTAATAATGTGGCATGATTGTCATTTTCTCATCAGCATAAAATGAACTCGAGAAATTCCTGCTAACATCCCTAATAATGTCCGTATGTAAGAGTTCCTCACAAAGTCCATCAACTACACAAGAAAAATCAGTAGCAGAAATCCAGTCTAACATCTTCCCTGAGATTAATGAAAATCAATCATTGATTGTTCCAAGCATGCTTCAACAGCAACAATAGGAATTCAGTAAACAGAATTAGAAAAAGATGCATTCCTTTTAGAAGTAGTAAATTTTAATCATACTATTAATATGCCTTCCTCGTATCTGTATTTTGGTTTGACACATTCAGCTAGTAAAATATTAAAGTTTTAGTTACTGAAGAATAAGCTTAGGAATACAAATTTCTTCAGCAACATATATAACGTAGTAGTAAAACAGCAAAACCTTTTATCTAAACCTTTGTCCCTAAGCTTGAAAGATAAGTAAGTAGATAACTAGTACCCATTAAATACCAAAGGAAAGAAGTTTCAAACCTTGCTAATGAAGCTGAAAAGAGCCAAACCCCAGTACAACCTTGTCCAACTGATAAGGTTAAACTGCTTCAGAAAGAAAGAAGAACAACAAGAAGAAAAGAGCAAAAGAGCAAGACCCAGTGGAGGCTTGGAATGGGAATCCCAATCTCTTATCAAACAATTAAAATAAAGAGAATTTGAGTGCAAAATCTCGATCACCGCCTCTTATGTCTGTGACCCCTCCAATCCCAGCACAGCGCCGGGACCACCATAATATTATAATCACATAATCATATAAATCATAGAATTAGATAAAATAATTCACTATTCATTCAACAAAATCGACAGTGACTTCCTTTGTGGGTGGGTTTCCTTTTTCCTATGTGTCTGTCTAGCTTCAATCTTTAGAAAGCCGATTTGGGTGTCTTCACATTCGGTTAGGCAAACCGTTAGTAATCTTTTGCGAACCGTATTTGGAAAAGGTCCTAAACTTCATAAAATTTTGGTTCACTACTGCCTGCTCAAACCCATCGTCCCATTCTCATTAAACCGACCTTTGCAAAAGATTCTAACTTCATTAATGTCTTGCCTTCCACCGGATTTTGAAAATATCTTAATTTTATAGATTTTTGGTTGCTACTCCTGCCCAAACCCACTCAAAATTAGAACTCCCAGCAAAAATTAGTGCACAATGAAAAAGTAGGAATATATAGTTTGTGATTTGATGTCTTTATTTACATATATATATTGCGAGAAAACATTATTTTTCATATATTCAGTGAATAGAAAATTAATTGCTAATATGCGGTTATTAGTTAATTTAATTTTTTAATTTTAATTTAATTTATTACAGATTTAATTTTATTTTTTAATAATAATTACTTTTTAATTATGAAAAATTCAAGAAGCCGAAAATTACACAACAATGATAACTATTTTTCTATATCTGCTGTAAAGATAGAGATTCATCAAATGAGGTAAGAATTTGAAAGCAAAATCTATATTTTTTAATCGCAAACAGCAAATTCTTTTACCATTTAAGTTAGTTTTTAAATATTAATAATAAAATTTATATAATTTTTAATTTAACCAATGAAAATATATTTAAAATTGTTAAGATATTTCAAAGATGTAAATTTATATTGTCTCTTAAATTTCATAACAATTTATAGTTTTAAACAGATTAAATATCAAAATTAAAATACTAATTCATTATATAAAATAAAAGTAAAATTACTGTTATACAATAAAAAAAATATTTATATTATACAAGTCTTTTAAATGCATTACATAGTTTATTTTATTTAATATGGATGCAGCTATAGAATAATTGCATCAATTTGCTCACACCATAACAAATTATAGCCTAAGAAGTAGAGCCATATCTCTTTGGAAAAATCAAATCAGATTTGTGAAGAAAAAGAATTCTAACCGAACCGAATGGTTAGAGCGATAGACATTTGTGGGTTTGATTTTTTCGAGTTTGGGTTCGGTTTTTATTGGATTCCCAATTACTTTTTGGGTGTAAGAATATACGAGGAGAAGAGTGCTAATATTATATTTGATCAAGTATATGGTAGCATATTGTTATTACCCCCACAGCCCAAATAGGACGTACCAATAATATATTATCATTTTAATTGGACTAAGCTTTCTAAAATTAGACATATATAATAATAAAAATAAACCAAAAAGAAAATTGAAGTGGGATCACGGACCCAACAACAAAAACTATAAACAAATATCAAAGAAAAGGGATAAGAAAGAGTGTACTCTTGGTGTGGGGTTGCCCTACATCAACTAATTCTTTACCAGATATATACATATACGAATTTTTTTATCTTTTTCTTTTTTAATTTTATTATTTTTCATAATTGGATTCTTAACTTCCACTTATATTTCTTTAAAAATAAATATCACTTATTTATTACATATAAATTATATATTATTTTTTAAAAAATACATCATTGATAATTGAAACCTAATCTAAATGGCTAAAATGTTTATTTTTTTAAAATGAAAGGTTTTGAATTCTGAGTAATTTTTCTGCATTAAATAAAATTTTATTTTTATGGCGAGTATAAAGAAATAAATTATTTTTTATAAAAATATATATATATATTTATATGATAACGCATTAAATTATACGATAATTATTTATATTTTCTTTTATGTTTTTTCTTGCAATATCAATAATATGATGCTTTGGTGAAACTTCTTCAAACCAGGTTTCTATGCAATAAATTCTATATTTGATTTAAATAAAAATCAGAGATTTTTTACTAATAATATAAATACATATATTAAAAGTTAATGACTCCTCCACAAAGAAGAAAGTTTTTAAGTTAATAGTGCTGTGAGGTGAAATGGAAAGACTAGCAAACAACAAAATAATAGCAAAACAATAAAAGTTTATTACATATATCTGAAAAAGCGTTTTGAAAATTATTTTATGATATTTTTGAACTATATTATAATATTTTGTAGTAATTTTTATTATTACATATATATATATATATATATTTATTTATTTTAGCTACACTTTTATATATTTTAAAATCATATTTGATATATTTTTAGTATATTATAATTTTTTAAAATATTTTTTTTATTAAAATAAACATATAATAACATTCAGTCAATGAATACCAAACAAAAATAATAAATCTATTTCCTTTAATTGATTTCATAATAATATAAATTAAAATAGTATTTTATAAGTATCTTATAAATATATTTTTAGTATTTTTTAAACAAAATCTTAAAAAGTAAATTCATAGTAATACAAATTAAAATAAATAAATTTTCAGTATCTTTTATATATACTTTTAATATATTCTTACGATGAGATTGTAAAAAAATAAAAATTAAATTTACAATAATATAAATTAAAAATAATATATATTTAATATCTTATAGATATCTTTTTAATATTTTTCTTTTCGATTTCTTGTAAATATTTTTTTTTTTATTATAAAATTTTGAGAAAAAAAAATAAAAGATAAAAAGGATATAAAATAAAAACTAAAATCACATTAATATAAATTTTATAAAAAATTTTCAAATATTTTATAAATATATTTTAATATCTTTTTTCCGATGAAATTAAAATTAAAAAAAAAATCGTATGAAAAGAAATTCAAAAACTAGTACATCATGAAAACTCTTCAAATAATAATAATTAAAAAAAAAAAAGAGTAGGAAAGGAGTAAAAGGGGCCATAATATCGATAGAGTATGATTATTAAATTAGTGTAAGACCATACCTCAATCTCGATGAACTCCAAAAGAAATAACAAAACAAAGAAACAAGGAAACAAAAGAAGAGTAATGGCAGCCATGTGTACAGCTGCGCCCATCACACCGTATGCTTTAGGTTAGCTTCCACCCATACTTTTAATAATACACACACACTTGCTGCTTCTGTGTCTTCTTTCCTGTGATCACTGCATATGTCTTTTCATTCCCCTACTTCCTTTCCTATCCTATCCTATTCTTTTCCATTTAGGATTTCCCTGTTTCGCATTTTTCCATCGCAGCAGCTACCGGTAATTATCTCCACTGATTCACTACGGTAATTTTCCTCGCTTTACACAATTTTTAATTTATTAATATTATGTTACTGAAAAGATATCCCAGAAAGTGTTTTGCTACTCTTTTAGTTTTTAGTTGTTGCTGTCTGTCCTCCTAAAATCCTTTGATATACAGAAGTTTTTGGGAAGTTGTAAAGAGAAGATGGTATTGGTGGTGGCGCAAATGGGTCTGCCTCCATGTGGCACCATCATAGTGGAGGGGCCCTGTGCTTCCTCGCCCATCCATCTATGTTTCTTGATTTCTAGAACTTGCCATTTCGAGACATTGAAACTACTGTTATTTATTCTGTTGACTGCCTGCTTCTCAAGTTGGAAAGTACTCGATAGCTATAGTAAAAGACAGGATCCCGTGCATTTGTTAAACTAAATTTTGAGCTTTGTATTTGCTTGAGATTTCTGTGAATGATTTAATATTGTTAATATTATTGCAGCAAATTAAGTTTGAAGGCTTCAAGTTTGAGTATCTTTTTCCTCGTTTGTAATTAAAAAAGAAAGAAAGAGTACTAGTGATAAAAGGCCAGTTTACATCAAATAACTTAAGTTCAGACTGTCAAATTTA